>NC_140989.1:4011263-4611263 GCF_052327205.1 Somniosus microcephalus | reverse complement strand
ATAAGTGCGCTTCCTGCTGGTAAAGATCGTGCTTCCTGCTGGTAATAAGCAGGCTTCCTGCTGGTAATGAGCGTGCTTGCTGCTGGTAATGAGCGTGCTTCATGCTGGTAATGAGTGGGCTTCCTGCTGGTAATGAGTGTGCTTCCTGCTGGTAATGATCGTGCTTCCTGCTGGTAACAAGCATGCTTTCTGCTGGTAATGAGCGCGCTTCCTGCTGGTAATGAGCGTGCTTCATGCTGGTAATATGTGCGCTTCCTGCTGGTAATGAGTGCGCTTCCTGCTGGTAATGAGCGTGCTTCCTGCTGGTAATGATCATGCTTCCTGTTGGTAATGAGTGTGTTTCCTGCTGGTAATGAGCATGTTTCCTGCTGGTAATGAGCGTGTTTCCTGCTGGTAATGAGCATGTTGCCTGCTGGTAATAAGCGCACTTCCTGCTGGTAATGAGCGCGTTTCCTGCTGGCAATGAGCGCACTTTTTGCTGATAATGAGCGTGGTTCCTGCTGGTAATGAGTGCACTTCCTGCTGGTAATGAGCATGCTTCATGCTGGTAATGAGTGCGCTTCCTGCTGGTAATGAGTGTGCTTCCTGCTGGTAATGATCGTGCTTCCTACTGGTAATAAGCATGCTTCCTGCTGGTAATGAGCGCGCTTCCTGCTGGTAATGAGCATGCTTCATGCTGGTAATATGTGCGCTTCCTGCTGGTAAAGAGTGCGCTTCCTGCTGGTAATGAGCGCGCTTCCTGCTGGTAATGATCGTGCTTCCTGCTGGTAATGAGCGTGTTTCCTGCTGGTAATTAGCGCATTTCCTGCTGGTAATGAACGTGTTTCCTGCTGGTAATGAGCGTGTTTCCTGCTGGTAATGAGCGTGTTTCCTACTGGTAATGACCGTGCTTCCTGCAGGTAATAAGCACGCTTCCTGCTGGTAATAAGCGTACTTCCTGCTGGTAATGACCGTGCTTCCTGCTGGTAATGAGCGCGCTTCCTGCTGGTAATGAGCGCGCTTCCTGCTGGTAATAAGCGTGCTTCCTGCTGGCAATAAGCACGCTTCCTGCTGGTAATGAGCGCGCTTCCTGCTGGTAATGAGCATGCTTCATGCTGGTAATGAGTGCGCTTCCTGCTGGTAATGAGTGCGCTTCCTGCTGGTAATGATCGTGTTTCCTGTTGGTAATAAACGTGCTTCATGCTGGTAATGATCGTGCTTCCTGCTGGTAATAAGCATGCTTCCTGCTGGTAATGAGCGTGCTTCCTGCTGGTAATGAGCGTGCTTCATGCTGGTAAAGAGTGCACTTCCTGCTGGTAATGAGCACGCTTCCTGCTGGTAATGAGCGTGTTTCCTGCTGGTAATAAACGTGCTTCATGCTGGTAATGATCGTGCTTCCTGCTGGTAATAAGCATGCTTCCTGCTGGTAATGACCGCGTTTCCTGCTGGTAATGAGCGCGCTTCCTGCTGGTAATAAGCATGCTTCCTGCTGGCAATAAGCACGCTTCCTGCTGGTAATGAGCGCGCTTCCTACTGGTAATGAGCGCGCTTCCTGCTGGTAATGAGTGCGCTTCCTGCTGGTAATGAGCGCGTTTCCTGCTGGTAATGAGCGTGTTTCCTGCTGGTAATAAACGTGCTTCATGCTGGTAATGATCGTGCTTCCTGCTGGTAATAAGCATGCTTCCTGCTGGTATTGAGCGCGTTTCCTGCTGGTAATGAGCATGCTTCATGCTGGTAATGAGTGCGCTTCCTGCTGGTAATGAGTGCGCTTCCTGCTGGTAATGATCGTGCTTCCTACTGGTAATAAGCATGCTTCCTGCTGGTAATGAGCATGCTTCATGCTGGTAATATGTGCGCTTCCTACTGGTAAAGAGTGCGCTTCCTGCTGGTAATGAGCGTGCTTCCTGCTGGTAATGATCGCGCTTCCTGCTGGTAATGAGCGTGTTTCCTGCTGGTAATGAGCGCATTTCCTTCTGGTAATGAGCGTGTTTCCTGCTGGTAATGAGCGTGTTTCCTGCTGGTAATGGCCGTGCTTCCTGCTGGTAATAAGCACGCTTCCTGCTGGTAATAAGCGTACTTCCTGCTCGTAATGACCGTGCTTCCTGCTGGTAATGAGCGCACTTCCTGCTGGTAATGAGCGCGCTTCCTGCTGGTAATAAGCGTGCTTCCTGCTGGCAATAAGCGCGCTTCCTGCTGATAATGAGCATGTTTCCTGCTGGTAATGAGCGTGTTTCCTGCTGGTAATAAACGTGCTTCATGCTGGTAATGATCGTGCTTCCTGCTGGTAATAAGCATGCTTCCTGCTGGTAATGAGCGCGTTTCCTGCTGGTAATGAGCATGTTGCCTGCTGGTAATAAACGTGCTTCATGCTGGTAATAATCGTGCTTCCTGCTGGTAATAAGCATGCTTCCTGCTGGTAATGAGCGCGCTTCCTGCTGGTAATGAGCGCGCTTCCTGCTGGTAATAAGCATGCTTCCTGCTGGCAATAAGCACGCTTCCTGCTGGTAATGAGCGCGCTTCCTACTGGTAATGAGCGCGCTTCCTGCTGGTAATGAGTGCGCTTCCTGCTGGTAATGAGCGCGTTTCCTGCTGGTAATGAGCGTGTTTCCTGCTGGTAATAAACGTGCTTCATGCTGGTAATGATCGTGCTTCCTGCTGGTAATAAGCATGCTTCCTGCTGGTATTGAGCGCGTTTCCTGCTGGTAATGAGCATGCTTCATGCTGGTAATGAGTGCGCTTCCTGCTGGTAATGAGTGCGCTTCCTGCTGGTAATGATCGTGCTTCCTACTGGTAATAAGCATGCTTCCTGCTGGTAATGAGCATGCTTCATGCTGGTAATATGTGCGCTTCCTACTGGTAAAGAGTGCGCTTCCTGCTGGTAATGAGCGTGCTTCCTGCTGGTAATGATCGCGCTTCCTGCTGGTAATGAGCGTGTTTCCTGCTGGTAATGAGCGCATTTCCTTCTGGTAATGAGCGTGTTTCCTGCTGGTAATGAGCGTGTTTCCTGCTGGTAATGGCCGTGCTTCCTGCTGGTAATAAGCACGCTTCCTGCTGGTAATAAGCGTACTTCCTGCTCGTAATGACCGTGCTTCCTGCTGGTAATGAGCGCACTTCCTGCTGGTAATTAGCGCGCTTCCTGCTGGTAATAAGCGTGCTTCCTGCTGGCAATAAGCGCGCTTCCTGCTGATAATGAGCATGTTTCCTGCTGGTAATGAGCGTGTTTCCTGCTGGTAATAAACGTGCTTCATGCTGGTAATGAGTGTGCTTTCTGCTGGTAATAAGCGCGCTTCCTGCTGGTAATGAGCGTGTTTCCTGCTGGTAATAAACGTGCTTCATGCTGGTAATGAGTGTGCTTTCTGCTGGTAATAAGCGCGCTTCCTGCTGGTAATGAGCGTGTTTCCTGCTGGTAATAAACATGCTTCATGCTGGTAATGAGTGTGCTTTCTGCTGGTAATAAGCGCGCTTCCTGCTGGTAATGAGCGTGTTTCCTGCTGGTAATAAACATGCTTCATGCTGGTAATGAGCACGCTTCCTGCTGGTAATAAACGTGCTTCCTGCTGGTAAAGAGCGTGCTTCCTGCTGGTAATATGTGCGCTTCCTGCTGGTAATGAGTGCGCTTCCTGCTGGTAATGAGCGCGTTTCCTGCTGGTAATGAGCGTGTTTCCTGCTGGTAATAAACGTGCTTCATGCTGGTAATGATCGTGCTTCCTGCTGGTAATAAGCATGCTTCCTGCTGGTATTGAGCGCGTTTCCTGCTGGTAATGAGCATGCTTCATGCTGGTAATGAGTGCGCTTCCTGCTGGTAATGAGTGCGCTTCCTGCTGGTAATGATCGTGCTTCCTACTGGTAATAAGCATGCTTCCTGCTGGTAATGAGCATGCTTCATGCTGGTAATATGTGCGCTTCCTACTGGTAAAGAGTGCGCTTCCTGCTGGTAATGAGCGTGCTTCCTGCTGGTAATGATCGCGCTTCCTGCTGGTAATGAGCGTGTTTCCTGCTGGTAATGAGCGCATTTCCTTCTGGTAATGAGCGTGTTTCCTGCTGGTAATGAGCGTGTTTCCTGCTGGTAATGGCCGTGCTTCCTGCTGGTAATAAGCACGCTTCCTGCTGGTAATAAGCGTACTTCCTGCTCGTAATGACCGTGCTTCCTGCTGGTAATGAGCACACTTCCTGCTGGTAATGAGCGCGCTTCCTGCTGGTAATAAGCGTGCTTCCTGCTGGCAATAAGCGCGCTTCCTGCTGATAATGAGCATGTTTCCTGCTGGTAATGAGCGTGTTTCCTGCTGGTAATAAACGTGCTTCATGCTGGTAATGAGTGTGCTTTCTGCTGGTAATAAGCGCGCTTCCTGCTGGTAATGAGCGAGTTTCCTGCTGGTAATAAACGTGCTTCATGCTGGTAATGAGTGTGCTTTCTGCTGGTAATAAGCGCGCTTCCTGCTGGTAATGAGCGTGTTTCCTGCTGGTAATAAACATGCTTCATGCTGGTAATGAGTGTGCTTTCTGCTGGTAATAAGCGCGCTTCCTGCTGGTAATGAGCGTGTTTCCTGCTGGTAATAAACATGCTTCATGCTGGTAATGAGTGTGCTTTCTGCTGGTAATAAGCGCGCTTCCTGCTGGTAATGAGCGTGTTTCCTGCTGGTAATAAACATGCTTCATGCTGGTAATGAGCACGCTTCCTGCTGGTAATAAACGTGCTTCCTGCTGGTAAAGAGCGTGCTTCCTGCTGGTAATATGTGCGCTTCCTGCTGGTAATGAGTGCGCTTCCTGCTGGTAATGAGCGCGTTTCCTGCTGGTAATGAGCGTGTTTCCTGCTGGTAATAAACGTGCTTCATGCTGGTAATGATCGTGCTTCCTGCTGGTAATAAGCATGCTTCCTGCTGGTATTGAGCGCGTTTCCTGCTGGTAATGAGCATGCTTCATGCTGGTAATGAGTGCGCTTCCTGCTGGTAATGAGTGCGCTTCCTGCTGGTAATGATCGTGCTTCCTACTGGTAATAAGCATGCTTCCTGCTGGTAATGAGCATGCTTCATGCTGGTAATATGTGCGCTTCCTACTGGTAAAGAGTGCGCTTCCTGCTGGTAATGAGCGTGCTTCCTGCTGGTAATGATCGCGCTTCCTGCTGGTAATGAGCGCGCTTCCTGCTGGTAATGAGCGCATTTCCTTCTGGTAATGAGCGTGTTTCCTGCTGGTAATGGCCGTGCTTCCTGCTGGTAATAAGCACGCTTCCTGCTGGTAATAAGCGTACTTCCTGCTCGTAATGACCGTGCTTCCTGCTGGTAATGAGCGCACTTCCTGCTGGTAATGAGCGTGCTTCCTGCTGGTAATAAGCGTGCTTCCTGCTGGCAATAAGCGCGCTTCCTGCTGATAATGAGCATGTTTCCTGCTGGTAATGAGCGTGTTTCCTGCTGGTAATAAACGTGCTTCATGCTGGTAATGAGTGTGCTTTCTGCTGGTAATAAGCACGCTTCCTGCTGGTAATGAGCGTGTTTCCTGCTGGTAATAAACGTGCTTCATGCTGGTAATGAGTGTGCTTTCTGCTGGTAATAAGCGCGCTTCCTGCTGGTAATGAGCGTGTTTCCTGCTGGTAATAAACATGCTTCATGCTGGTAATGAGTGTGCTTTCTGCTGGTAATAAGTGCGCTTCCTGCTGGTAATGAGAGTGTTTTCTGCTGGTAATAAACATGCTTCATGCTGGTAATGAGCGCGCTTCCTGCTGGTAATAAACGTGCTTCCTGCTGGTAAAGAGCGTGCTTCCTGCTGGTAATATGTGTGCTTCCTGCTGGTAATGAGTGCGCTTCCTGCTGGTAATGCGCGTGCTTCCTGCTGGTAATGATCATGCTTCCTGTTGGTAATGAGTGTGTTTCCTGCTGGTAATGAGCGCACTTTTTGCTGATAATGAGCGTGGTTCCTGCTGGTAATGAGTGCACTTCCTGCTGGTAATGAGCATGCTTCATGCTGGTAATGAGTGCGCTTCCTGCTGGTAATGAGTGTGCTTCCTGCTGGTAATGATCGTGCTTCCTACTGGTAATAAGCATGCTTCCTGCTGGTAATGAGCGCGCTTCCTGCTGGTAATGAGCGTGCTTCATGCTGGTAATATGTGCGCTTCCTGCTGGTAAAGAGTGCGCTTCCTGCTGGTAATGAGCGCGCTTCCTGCTGGTAATGATCGTGCTTCCTGCTGGTAATGAGCGTGTTTCCTGCTGGTAATGAGCGCATTTCCTGCTGGTAATGAACGTGTTTCCTGCTGGTAATGACGTGTTTCCTGCTGGTAATGAGCGTGTTTCCTACTGGTAATGAGCGCGCTTCCTGCTGGTAATGAGCGCGCTTCCTGCTGGTAATAAGCGTGCTTCCTGCTGGCAATAAGCACGCTTCCTGCTGGTAATGAGCGCGCTTCCTGCTGGTAATGAGCGCGCTTCCTGCTGGTAATGAGCGCGCTTCCTGCTGGTAATGAGCGCATTTCCTGCTGGTAATGAGCGTGTTTCCTGCTGGTAATAAACGTGCTTCCTGCTGGTATTGAGCGCGTTTCCTGCTGGTAATGAGCATGCTTCATGCTGGTAATGAGTGCGCTTCCTGCTGGTAATGAGTGCGCTTCCTGCTGGTAATGATCGTGCTTCCTACTGGTAATAAGCATGCTTCCTGCTGGTAATGAGCATGCTTCATGCTGGTAATATGTGCGCTTCCTACTGGTAAAGAGTGCGCTTCCTGCTGGTAATGAGCGTGCTTCCTGCTGGTAATGATCGCGCTTCCTGCTGGTAATGAGCGTGTTTCCTGCTGGTAATGAGCGCATTTCCTTCTGGTAATGAGCGTGTTTCCTGCTGGTAATGAGCGTGTTTCCTGCTGGTAATGGCCGTGCTTCCTGCTGGTAATAAGCACGCTTCCTGCTGGTAATAAGCGTACTTCCTGCTCATAATGACCGTGCTTCCTGCTGGTAATGAGCGCACTTCCTGCTGGTAATGAGCGCGCTTCCTGCTGGTAATAAGCGTGCTTCCTGCTGGCAATAAGCGCGCTTCCTGCTGATAATGAGCATGTTTCCTGCTGGTAATGAGCGTGTTTCCTGCTGGTAATAAACGTGCTTCATGCTGGTAATGAGTGTGCTTTCTGCTGGTAATAAGCGCGCTTCCTGCTGGTAATGAGCGTGTTTCCTGCTGGTAATAAACGTGCTTCATGCTGGTAATGAGTGTGCTTTCTGCTGGTAATAAGCGCGCTTCCTGCTGGTAATGAGCGTGTTTCCTGCTGGTAATAAACATGCTTCATGCTGGTAATGAGTGTGCTTTCTGCTGGTAATAAGCGCGCTTCCTGCTGGTAATGAGCGTGTTTCCTGCTGGTAATAAACATGCTTCATGCTGGTAATGAGCACGCTTCCTGCTGGTAATAAACGTGCTTCCTGCTGGTAAAGAGCGTGCTTCCTGCTGGTAATATGTGCGCTTCCTGCTGGTAATGAGTGCGCTTCCTGCTGGTAATGAGCGCGTTTCCTGCTGGTAATGAGCGTGTTTCCTGCTGGTAATAAACGTGCTTCATGCTGGTAATGATCGTGCTTCCTGCTGGTAATAAGCATGCTTCCTGCTGGTATTGAGCGCGTTTCCTGCTGGTAATGAGCATGCTTCATGCTGGTAATGAGTGCGCTTCCTGCTGGTAATGAGTGCGCTTCCTGCTGGTAATGATCGTGCTTCCTACTGGTAATAAGCATGCTTCCTGCTGGTAATGAGCATGCTTCATGCTGGTAATATGTGCGCTTCCTACTGGTAAAGAGTGCGCTTCCTGCTGGTAATGAGCGTGCTTCCTGCTGGTAATGATCGCGCTTCCTGCTGGTAATGAGCGCGCTTCCTGCTGGTAATGAGCGCATTTCCCTCTGGTAATGAGCGTGTTTCCTGCTGGTAATGAGCGTGTTTCCTGCTGGTAATGGCCGTGCTTCCTGCTGGTAATAAGCACGCTTCCTGCTGGTAATAAGCGTACTTCCTGCTCGTAATGACCGTGCTTCCTGCTGGTAATGAGCGCACTTCCTGCTGGTAATGAGCGCGCTTCCTGCTGGTAATAAGCGTGCTTCCTGCTGGCAATAAGCGCGCTTCCTGCTGATAATGAGCATGTTTCCTGCTGGTAATGAGCGTGTTTCCTGCTGGTAATAAACGTGCTTCATGCTGGTAATGAGTGTGCTTTCTGCTGGTAATAAGCGCGCTTCCTGCTGGTAATGAGCGTGTTTCCTGCTGGTAATAAACGTGCTTCATGCTGGTAATGAGTGTGCTTTCTGCTGGTAATAAGAGCGCTTCCTGCTGGTAATGAGCGTGTTTCCTGCTGGTAATAAACATGCTTCATGCTGGTAATGAGTGTGCTTTCTGCTGGTAATAAGCGCGCTTCCTGCTGGTAATGAGCGTGTTTCCTGCTGGTAATAAACATGCTTCATGCTGGTAATGAGCGCGCTTCCTGCTGGTAATAAACGTGCTTCCTGCTGGTAAAGAGCGTGCTTCCTGCTGGTAATATGTGTGCTTCCTGCTGGTAATGAGTGCGCTTCCTGCTGGTAATGAGCGTGCTTCCTGCTGGTAATGATCATGCTTCCTGTTGGTAATGAGTGTGTTTCCTGCTGGTAATGAGCATGTTTCCTGTTGGTAATGAGCGTGTTTCCTGCTGGTAATGAGCATGTTTCCTGCTGGTAATAAGCGCACTTCCTGCTGGTAATGAGCGCGTTTCCTGCTGGCAATGAGCGCACTTTTTGCTGATAATGAGCGTGGTTCCTGCTGGTAATGAGTGCACTTCCTGCTGGTAATGAGCATGCTTCATGCTGGTAATGAGTGCGCTTCCTGCTGGTAATGAGTGTGCTTCCTGCTGGTAATGATCGTGCTTCCTACTGGTAATAAGCATGCTTCCTGCTGGTAATGAGCGCGCTTCCTGCTGGTAATGAGCGTGCTTCATGCTGGTAATATGTGCGCTTCCTGCTGGTAAAGAGTGCGCTTCCTGCTGGTAATGAGCGCGCTTCCTGCTGGTAATGATCGTGCTTCCTGCTGGTAATGAGCGTGTTTCCTGCTGGTAATGAGCGCATTTCCTGCTGGTAATGAACGTGTTTCCTGCTGGTAATGACGTGTTTCCTGCTGGTAATGAGCGTGTTTCCTACTGGTAATGACCGTGCTTCCTGCTGGTAATAAGCACGCTTCCTGCTGGTAATAAGCGTGCTTCCTGCTGGTAATGACCGTGCTTCCTGCTGGTAATGAGCGCGCTTCCTGCTGGTAATGAGCGCGCTTCCTGCTGGTAATAAGCGTGCTTCCTGCTGGCAATAAGCATGCTTCCTGCTGGTAATGAGGGCGCTTCCTGCTGGTAATGAGCATGTTTCATGCTGGTAATGAGTGCGCTTCCTGCTGGTAATGAGTGCGCTTCCTGCTGGTAATGATCATGTTTCCTGCTGGTAATAAACGTGCTTCATGCTGGTAATGATCGTGCTTCCTGCTGGTAATAAGCATGTTTCCTGCTGGTAATGAGCGTGCTTCATGCTGGTAATATGTGCGCTTCCTGCTGGTAAAGAGTGCGCTTCCTGCTGGTAATGAGCACGCTTCCTGCTGGTAATGAGCGTGTTTCCTGCTGGTAATAAACGTGCTTCATGCTGGTAATGATCGTGCTTCCTGCTGGTAATAAGCATGCTTCCTGCTGGTAATGAGCGTGTTTCCTGCTGGTAATGAGCATGTTTCCTGCTGGTAATAAACGTGCTTCATGCTGGTAATAATCGTGCTTCCTGCTGGTAATAAGCATGCTTCCTGCTGGTAATGAGCGCGCTTCCTGCTGGTAATGAGCGCGCTTCCTGCTGGTAATAAGCGTGCTTCCTGCTGGCAATAAGCATGCTTCCTGCTGGTAATGAGCGCGCTTCCTGCTGGTAATGAGCGCGCTTCCTGCTGGTAATGAGCGCGCTTCCTGCTGGTAATGAGCGCATTTCCTGCTGGTAATGAGCGTGTTTCCTGCTGGTAATAAACGTGCTTCATGCTGGTAATGATCGTGCTTCCTGCTGGTAATAAGCATGCTTCCTGCTGGTAATGAGCGCGCTTCCTGCTGGTAATGAGCATGCTTCATGCTGGTAATGAGTGTGCTTCCTGCTTGTAATGACTGCGCTTCCTGCTGGTAATGATTGTGCTTCCTACTGGTAATAAGCATGCTTCCTGCTGGTAATGAGCGTGCTTCATGCTGGTAATATGTGCGCTTCCTACTGGTAAAGAGTGCGCTTCCTGCTGGTAATGAGCGTGCTTCCTGCTGGTAATGATCGCGCTTCCTGCTGGTAATGAGCGTGTTTCCTGCTGGTAATGAGCGCATTTCCTTCTGGTAATGAGCGTGTTTCCTGCTGGTAATGAGCGTGTTTCCTGCTGGTAATTGCCGTGCTTCCTGCTGGTAATAAGCATGCTTCCTGCTGGTAATAAGCGTACTTCCTGCTGGTAATGACCATGCTTCCTGCTGGTAATGAGCGCACTTCCTGCTGGTAATGAGCGTGCTTCCTGCTGGTAATAAGCGTGCTTCCTGCTGGCAATAAGCGTGCTTCCTGCTGGTAATGAGCATGTTTCCTGCTGGTAATGAGCGTGTTTCCTGCTGGTAATAAACGTGCTTCATGCTGGTAATGAGTGTGCTTTCTGCTGGTTATAAGCGCGCTTCCTGCTGGTAATGAGCGTGTTACCTGCTGGTAATAAACATGCTTCATGCTGGTAATGAGCGCGCTTCCTGCTGCTAATAAACGTGCTTCCTGCTGGTAAAGAGCGTGCTTCCTGCTGGTAATGAGTGCGCTTTCTGCTCGCCATATTGGAGGCTCAGGAAACTGCTTAGAGCTGTAGAATGGGCGCAGAGTGCTCGTATCTCTAGGCCACAGAGTTTGCAGATCCCTTATATTATCAGGGGGTGAGTGGCTTTCTCCAGAACTGGGGCCTGCAGACCTTTTGTCTGATCCACCTGCTGTTTCTCTTTCAGTTCCTCGCACTGTTGAAGATGAGGACTGACAGGAGAAGCCACAAAGGCAGCGTGTCCTTGAACAGATCGCGTGGGAGCTGAGGGGGGAGAAGGCAGTGACTGAAGGAGACGGCTCCACCTCCACTCAATGACTTGTCGAAACAAGACTAAACGCAGCACCAAGCTCGTGAGAGGCTGAGAACGGCCGGGAATCCCCTCACTCCGTCTCTGCTTCCACTCCGGGCTCCCAGCCGAAACACGCAGGATGAGATGCAACGTTGGAATAGCGGGAACTCGCCGTTGGGCCTTGCTTTGGAGTGCCTGTCTCTGGGTAAGGTGCGGTGAGCCCCACAATGGCAGTGAGAGGCATGGGCAGGTAGGAGCAGGCCTGCCCCAGTGCCGAGAGTACAGTAACCAGGCCCTGCCCAGCGGGAGCTGCAGACTCGTAGCCACCTTGCCTCAGCTGGAGGGCCAGCGGTGTCCCGACATGTTCAGGTGTTGGGACCAGGTGTCCTACTGGCTGCGGGAGAACGAGGACAGGAAACGACAGGTCGTGGGGGTGAAGGAGGCGATCTCCAAGATACAAGAGGAGCTGAGAAACCATCGGCATCACATCAAAGCGCTGGCGATGCAGGTGAGCTTGGGTCACCAGACAAAGCAACCAGAGAAAAGGAAAAGAAAGACGTCCTATTAATGCAGCATCTTTCGCAACCTCGGGACATCCCAAAGCGCACACAGCCACTGAAGCAGATTTAAAGAGCAGTCACTGTTGTAATGCAGGGAACGCGGCACCCAACATGCACACAGCAAGATCCCACAAACGACAATGTGACAATGACCAGATCATCTGTTTTTGGTCTTGGTTGAGCGATAAATATTGGCGCCAGGGCAACGGGGAGAACTCCACCTCCCCCTTGCTCTTCTTCCAATAGTGCAGTGGAGTCTTTTACGTCTACATTAGAGAGCAGTTTAACGTTTAACGTCTCATCCGAAAGACGGCACTTCTGACAGTGCTGTGCTCCATCAGCACTAACATTCTAACAGTGCAGTGCTCCCTCAGTACTGCCTTTCCGACTGCAGAATTCCCTCAGGATTGTTCCTACGACAGTGCAGCGCTCCCTCAGTACTGCCTTTCCGACAGTTCAGCACTCCTTCAGTACTGCCCCTCTAAAATCTCCAAGTTTGCAGACGACACAAAGCTGGGTGGGCGTGTGTGCTGTGAGGAGGATGCCGAGAAACTCCAGGATGATTTGGACAGGTTGGGTGATTGGGCAGAAGCATGGCAGATGCAATATAACGTGGATAAATGTGAGGTTATCCACTTTGGTGGCAAAAACAGGAAGGCAGATTATTATCTGAATGGCAATAGATTGGGAGAAGGGGAAGTGCAACGAGACCTGGGCGTCCTTGTGCACCAGTCGCTGAAGGTAAGCATGCAGGTGCAGCAGGCGGTTAAGAAGGCAAATGGTATGTTGGCCTTCGTAGCGAGAGGGTTTGAGTACAGGAACAAGGATGTCTTGCTGCAGTTGTACAGGGCCTTGGTGAGGCCACATCTTGAGTATTGTGTGCAGTTTTGGTCGCCTTATCTGAGGAAGGATGTTCTTGCCATGGAAGGAGTGCAGCGAAGATTCACCAGGCTGATACCTGGGATGGCAGGAATGACGTATGAGGAGAGATTGGGTCGATTGGGCTTGTACTCGCTGGAGTTTAGAAGAATGAGAGGGGATCTCAATGAAACTTATAAAATTCTAACAGGACTAGACAGACTAGATGCTGGAAGGATGTTCCTGATGGTCGGTGGGTCCAGAACCAGGGGTCACAGTCTAAGGATAAGGGGTAAGCCATTTAGGACAGAGATGAGGAGGAATTTCTTCACCCAGAGAGTGGTGAACCTGTGGAATTCTCTACCACAGAAGGCAGTAGAGGCCAATTCATTAAATATATTCAAGAAGGAGTTAGATATATTTCTTAAGGCTAAAGGGATCAAGGGATATGGGGAGAAGGCAGGAACAGGGTACTGAATTTGGATGATCAGCCATGATCTCATTGAATGGCGGAGCAGGCTCGAGGGGCCGAATGGCCTACTCCTGCTCCTATCTTCTAAGTCTAAGTCTAAGTCTAAGACAGTGCAGCGATCCCTCAGTACTGCCCCTCCGACATCGCAGCGCAACCTCAGTATTGCCCCTCCAACAGTGTAACACTCCCTCGGTACTGTCCCTACGACAGTGCAGTACTCCCCCAGTACCCTCTCTACGGCAGTACAGCGCTCCCTCAGTACTGAGCCTCCGATAGTGCAGCGGTCCCTCAGTACTGTCCCTCCGACAGTGCAGCGCTCCCTCAGTACTGTCCCTCGGACAGTGCAGCACTCCCTCAGTACTGCCCCTCCGACAGTGCAGCGCTCACTCAGTACTGCCCCTCCGACAGTACGGCACTCCCTCAGTACTGCCTTTCCGACAGTGCAGCACTCCTTCAGTACTGCCCCTCCGGCAGTGCAGCACTCCCTCAGCACTGCCCCTCCGATAGTGCAGCGGTCCCTCAGTACTGCCCTTCCGACAGTGCAGCACTCCTTCAGTACTGCCCCTCCGGCAGTGCAGCACTCCCTCAGCACTGCCCCTCCGACAGTGCAGCCCACCCTCAGGACTGACCCTCCGACAGTACGGCACTCCCTCAATACTGCCCCTACGACAGTACGGCACTCCCTCAGTACTGTCCCTGTGGCAGTGCAGCTCTCCCTCAGCACTGCCCCTCCGACAGTGCAGCCCACCCTCAGGACTGACCCTCCGACAGTGCAGCACTCCTTCGGTACTGCTGTTATGTCTGACATTGGGGATAGGTACTCGATTGCCTTGGCCTGAGCACATGAAGTTTGATAGTGCTGTTATCATTATATTATGTCTGACATTGGATATAGGTATTCGATTGCTTTTGCCTGTAAGAGTGTCGTTGCATCAGCCATTAAAAGCGACATGAGCTGAGTTCAACATACGGCCTCTGGATTATCTTTGCAAACGCAACAGTCAATCAGTTGTGGCAGCTCACAGCAACATCATAGAGCCCTCCACAGAAGCCCATACTGCAGCACTGGGCGACAGGTTGAGGGCAAGTTAAGCTGTGCCCTCCAATCTTTAACTCAAGCTGTCACTCAGGGCCTACAGCTACAGCACTAGCTGTTCAGCTGATGCCAGTGGCTGCACATCCAGCAACCAGTGGGACAGCATTGGTCCCAATCCAAGGAGCAGATACAGCTGACTCTCAGGATGGCAGCACTCCAAAGGACTTCCTTCCTTCCCTGCCCCACACCAGCAGCAGGCTATCTGGCTGAAAGGCTCATCTTGGCACCCGGGGGGGAGAAAGCACAATGACTCGAAGAATTAGTGCGAGTGTCTGCTTTCTGAACCCACCTCCTCCTGCTACTTTTCACCTTGAGGGGCTGCTTTGCACTGTGTTATAACGGAGGGATCAGTTTACTGTTAATTGTGTTTGAATTCTTCGAGTATCCCCGATTTTAAATCGCACAACCCCCCACCATCAATGGTTCCTAGTGGTGACCTATGACCTGCTCTCAAAATGGCCAGAGGTCACTGCCATGGGCTCCGTCACCTCTCGGGTCATCATTGATATCCTTGAGTCCCTCTTCTCCCGCTGGGGGCATCCAAAGGCCAACACCACAGACAATGGCCCCCAAATGGTCTCTTCGGAACTCTCCTCTTACCTTGACAGCGAGGGCATCCGTCACATACGCACAGCGTACTACCACCCTGAGTCAAATGGGGGGGTGGAGCGTTTTAACCAGACTCTGAAAAATGGCTTCAGAGCACACCTATCCCAGGGGTGTGCGTTTGACAAGGCCCTCCTCCACACACTGCTGCACTACAGAGCCTCCCAGCATTCCACTACAGGGGTCTCACCCGCATCCCTCATGCTAGGCCGTGAGCTCATGCTGCCCCTTGGCAGGCTCCGCCCCTCACTAGCTCAGAGCCCTGCTCCACCGGCTCAAGCCACAGTCGCCAGACAGCAGGAGAAGATGAAACTCCGCTTAAGAGGGCCAAGGCACCCAACATCTCAGTCTCCAATTGGGTCAGAGTCCGCAGGCCTCACCGCAACAATAAGATGGCCTCATTCTGGTCCTCCCCTCTCCAAATCAGCCACCAACTTGGACCAGCCACTTTCTGCCTCACTGACGGCTCTCGGTGGCATGCCAGCCACCTTCGGAAGGTGTCAGCACCCCCTGATGCGGGATTACACGGATCTAATCCCCAAGCCTTACCCCCAGAGTGGCGGGATGCACATGTGGCTCAGCCAGCCAACCCTCAAGCAGATACTGTGCCTCACCAGTCCCCACCTCGGCCTGCTCTTCACCAGTCCCCACCTCGGCCTGCTCCTCCCCAGTCCCCACCTCAGCCTGCTCCTCACCAGTCCCCACCTCGGCCTGCTCCTCCCCAGTCCCCACCTCGGCCTGCTCCTCCCCAGTCCCCACCTCGGCCTGCTCCTCCCCAGTCCCCACCTCGGCCTGCTCCTCCCCAGTCCCCACCTCGGCCTGCTCCTCCCCAGTCCCCACCTCGGCCTGCTCCTCACCAGTCCCCACCTCGGCCTGCTCCTCCCCAGTCCCCACCTCGGCCTGCTCCTCCCCAGTCCCCACCTCGGCCTGCTCCTCCCCAGTCCCCACCTCGGCCTGCTCCTCACCAGTCCCCACCTCGGCCTGCTCCTCACCAGTCCCCACCTCGGCCTGCTCCTCCCCAGTCCCCACCTCGGCCTGCTCCTCACCAGTCCCCACCTCGGCCTGCTCCTCACCAGTCCCCACCTCGGCCTGCTCCTCACCAGTCCCCACCTCGGCCCGCTCTTCACCAGTCCCCACCTCGGCCTGCTCCTCCCCAGTCCCCACCTCGGCCTGCTCCTCACCAGTCCCCACCTCGGCCCGCTCTTCCCCAGTCCCCACCTCGGCCTGTTCGTACACATTCTCGCCCTGGCCACCTACAGGACTTTGTCACTACATTTCATGTTTGAAATTCTGTGAGGGGGGAGGAAATGTTATGTCTGACATTGGGGATAGGTACTCGACTGCCTTGGCCTGAGCACATGAAGTTGGATAGTGCTGTTATCGTTGTATTGTGTCTGACATTGGGTATAGGTATTCGATTGGTTTGCCTGTAAAAGTGTGGTTGCATCAGCCATTAAAAGCGACATGAGTTGAGTTCGACATACGGCCTCTGGATTATCTTTGCAAACGCAATAACTGCCCCTCCGACAGTGCAGCACTCCCTCAGTACGGCCCCTCCGACAGTGCAGCACTCCCTCAGTACGGCTCCTCCGACAGTGCAGCATTCCCTCAGTATGGCCCCTCCGACAGTACAGCACTCCCTCAGTACTGCCCCTCCGACAGTGCAGCACCCCCTCACTACTGCACCTCCGACAGTGCGGCTCTCCCTCAGTACTGCCCCTCCAACAGTGCAGCACTCCCTCAGTACTGCCCCTCTGACAGTGCAGCGCTCCCTCAGTACGGCCCCTCTGACAGTGCAGCTCTCCCTCAGTACTGTCCCTCCGACAGTGCGGCATTCCCTCAGTATGGCCCCTCCGACAGTGCGGCTCTCCCTCAGAACTGCCCCTCCGACAATGCACCACTCCCTCAGTACTGCCCCTCCGAAAGTGCAGAAATCCCTCAGTACGGGCCCTCCGACAGTGCAGCATTCCTTCGGTACTGCCTCTCTGACAGTGCAGCGCTCCCTCAGTACTGCCCCTCCAACAGTGCAGTGCTCCCTCAGTACTGCCCTCCGACAATGCGGCGCTCCCTCACTACTGCCCCTCCGACAGTGCGGCTCTCCCTCAGTACTGACACTCCGACAATGCGGCGCTCCCTCAGTAATGCCCCCCCGACAGTGCGGCGCTCCCTCAGTACTGCCCCTCCGACAATGTAGCACTCCCTCAGTACTGCCCCTCCGACAGTGCAGCACTTCCTCAGTACTGCCCCTCCGACAGTGCAGCACTCCCTCAGTACTGCCCCTCCCTCAGTACGGCCCCTCCGACAGTGCAGCACTCCCTCAGTACTGCCCCTCCAACAGTGCAGCGCTCCCTCAGTACTGCCCCTCCGACTGTGCAGCGCTCCCTCAGTACCGCCCCTCCGACAGTGCGGCTGTCCCTCAGTACTGTCCCTCCGACAGTGCGGCTTGCCCTCAGCGCTGGCCCTCCGACAGTGCAGCGCTCCCTCAGTACTGCCCCTCCGACAGTGCAGCGCTCCCTCAGTACAACCCCTCTGACAGTGCAGCACTCTATCGGTACTGCCTCTTTGACATTGCGGCGCTCCCTCAGTACTGCCCCTCCGACAGTACGGCTCTCCCTCAGTACTGCCCCTCCCTCAGTACGGCCCCTCCGACAGTGCAGCGCTCCCTCAGTACTGCCCCTCCGACAGTGCAGCGCTCCCTCAGTACAACCCCTCTGACAGTGCAGCACTCTATCGGTACTGCCTCTTTGACAGTGCGGCTCTCCCTCAGTACTGCCCCTCTGACAATGCAGCACTCCCTCAGTACTGCCCCTCCGATGGTGCAGATCTCCCTCAGTACGGGCCCTCCGACAGTGCAGCATTCCTTTGGTACTGCCTCTCTGACAGTGCAGCGCTCCCTCAGTACTGCCCCTCCAACAGTGCAGCGCTCCCTCAGTACTGCCCCTCCAACAGTGCAGTGCTCCCTCAGTACTGCCCTCCGACAATGCGGCGCTCCCTCACTACTGCCCCTCCGACAGTGCGGCTCTCCCTCAGTACTGACACTCCGACAATGCGGCGCTCCCTCAGTAATGCCCCCCCCGACAGTGCGGCGCTCCCTCAGTACTGCCCCTCCGACAATGTAGCACTCCCTCAGTACTGCCCCTCCGACAGTGCAGCACTCCCTCAGTACTGCCCCTCCGACAGTGCAGCACTCACTCAGTACTGCCCCGCCAACAGTGCAGCGCTCCCTCAGTACTGCCCCTCCAACAGTGCAGCACTCCCTCAGTACTGCCCCTCCCTCAGTACTGCCCCTCCAACAGTGCAGCGCTCCCTCAGAACTGCCCCTCCGACTGTGCAGCGCTCCCTCAGTACCGCCCCTCCGACAGTGTGGCTCTCCCTCAGTACTGCCCCTCCGACAGTGCGGCTTGCCCTCAGCGCTGGCCCTCCGACAGTGCGGCGCTCCCTCAGTACTGCCCCTCCGACAGTGCAGCGCTCCCTCAGTACAGCCCCTCTGACAGTGCAGCACTCTATCGGTACTGCCTCTTTGACATTGCGGCGCTCCCTCAGTACTGCCCCTCCGACAGTACGGCTCTCCCTCAATACTGCCCCTCCCTCATTACGGCCCCTCCAACAGTGCAGCATTCCCTCAGTACTGCCCCTCCGACAGTGCAGCTATCGCTCAGTACTGCCCTTCCGACAGTGCGGCTCTCCCTCAGTACTGCCCCTCCGACAGTGCAGCTATCGCTCAGTACTGCCCCTCCGACAGTGCAGCGCTCCCTCAGTACTGCCCCTCCGACAGTGCAGCACTCCCTCAGTACTGCCCCTCCGACAGTGCAGCGCTCCCTCAGTGCTGCCCCTCCGACAGTGCAGCCCTCCCTAAGTACTGCCTCTCCGAAAGTGCAGCACTCCCTCAGTACTGACTCTCCGACAGTGCGGCCCTCCCTCACTACTGCAACTCCGACAGTGCAGCCCTCCCTCAGTACTGCTCCTCCGACAGTGCAGCACTCCCTCAGTACTGCCCCTCGGACAGTGCGGCATTCCCTCAGTACTGACTCTCCGACAGTGCAGCGCTCCCTCTGTAGTGACCCTCCGACAGTGCAGCATTCCCTCAGTATGGCCCCTCCGACAGTACAGCACTCCCTCAGTACTGCCCCTCCGACAGTACAACACCCCCTCACTACTGCACCTCCGACAGTGCAGCCCGCCCTCAGTACTGCCCCTCCGACAGTGCGGCTCTCCCTCAGCACTGACCCTCCGACAGTGCGGCTCTCCCTCAGTACTGCCCCTCCGACATTGCAGCTCTCCCTCAGTACTGCCCCTCCGACAGTGCAGCTCTCCCTCAGTACTGCCACTACGACAGTGCGGCTCTCCCTCAGTACTGACTCTCCGACAGTGCAGCTCTCCCTCCGTACTGCCACTACGACAGTGCGGCTCTCCCTTAGTACTGACCCTCCGACAGTGCAGCGCTCCCTCAGTACTGCCCCTCCGACAGTGCAGCGCTCCCTCAGAACTGCTCCGCCGACACTGCGGTTCTCCCTCAGTACTGACCCGCCGATAGTGCAGCGCTCCCTCAGTACTGCCCCTCCGACAATGCAGCACTCCCTCATTACTGCCCCTCCGACAGTGCAGCACTCCCTCAGTACTGCCCCTCCAACAGTGCAGCACTCCCTCAGTACTGCCCATCCGACAGTGCAGTGCTCCCTCAGAACTGCCTCTCCGACAGTGCGGCTCTCCCTCAGTACTGCCCCTCCGACAGTGCAGCGCTCCCTCAGTACTGCCCCTCCGACAGTGCAGCGCTCCCTCAGTACTGCCCCTCCGACAGTGCAGCGCTCCCTCAGTACTGCCCCTCCGACAGTGCAGCCCTCCCTCAGTACTGCCTCTCCGACAGTGTAGCACTCCCTCAGTACTGGCTCTCCAACAGTGTGGCCCTCCCTCACTACTGCACCTCCGACAGTGCAGCCCTCCCTCAGTACTGCTCCTCCGACAGTGCAGCATTCCCTCAGTATGGCCCCTCCGACAGTGCAGCACTCCCTCAGTACTGCCCCTCCGACAGTGCAGCATTCCCTCAGTATGGCCCCTCCGACAGTGCAGCACTCCCTCAGTACTGCCCCTCCAACAGTGCAGCGCTCCCTGAGTACTGTTCCCATGAGAGTGCAGCACTCCCTCAGTCCTGCCCCTCCATCAGTGCAGCACTCCCTCAGTACTGCCCCTCCGACAGTGCGGCTGTCCCTCAGTACTGCCCCTCCAACAGTGCAGCACTCGCTCAGTACTGCCCCTCTGACAGTGCAGCGCTCCCTCAGCATTGACCCGCCGACAGTGCAGCACTCCCTCAGTACGGCACCTCCGACAGTGCAGCCCTCCCTCAGTACTGCCCCTCCAACAGTGCGGCTCTCCCTCAGTACTGCTCCTCCGACAGTGCAGCATTCCCTCAGTACGTCCCCTCCGACAGTGCAGCACTCCCTTAGTACTGCTCCTGCGACAGTGCAGCACTCCCTCAGCGCAGCCCCTCCGACAGTGCAGCGCTCCCTCAGTACTGCCCCTCCGACAGTGCAGCACTCCCTCAGTACGGCCCCTCCGACAGTGCAGCACTCCCTCAGTACGGCTCCTCCGACAGTGCAGCATTCCCTCAGTATGGCCCCTCCGACAGTACAGCACTCCCTCAGTACTGCCCCTCCGACAGTGCAGCACCCCCTCACTACTGCACCTCCGACAGTGCGGCTCTCCCTCAGTACTGCCCCTCCAACAGTGCAGCACTCCCTCAGTACTGCCCCTCTGACAGTGCAGCGCTCCCTCAGTACGGCCCCTCTGACAGTGCAGCTCTCCCTCAGTACTGTCCCTCCGACAGTGCGGCATTCCCTCAGTATGGCCCCTCCGACAGTGCGGCTCTCCCTCAGTACTGCCCCTCCGAAAGTGCAGAAATCCCTCAGTACGGGCCCTCCGACAGTGCAGCATTCCTTCGGTACTGCCTCTCTGACAGTGCAGCGCTCCCTCAGTACTGCCCCTCCAACAGTGCAGTGCTCCCTCAGTACTGCCCTCCGACAATGCGGCGCTCCCTCACTACTGCCCCTCCGACAGTGCGCCTCTCCCTCAGTACTGACACTCCGACAATGCGGCGCTCCCTCAGTAATGCCCCCCCGACAGTGCGGCGCTCCCTCAGTACTGCCCCTCCGACAATGTAGCACTCCCTCAGTACTGCCCCTCCGACAGTGCAGCACTTCCTCAGTACTGCCCCTCCGACAGTGCAGCACTCCCTCAGTACTGCCCCTCCCTCAGTACGGCCCCTCCGACAGTGCAGCACTCCCTCAGTACTGCCCCTCCAACAGTGCAGCGCTCCCTCAGTACTGCCCCTCCGACTGTGCAGCGCTCCCTCAGTACCGCCCCTCCGACAGTGCGGCTGTCCCTCAGTACTGTCCCTCCGACAGTGCGGCTTGCCCTCAGCGCTGGCCCTCCGACAGTGCAGCGCTCCCTCAGTACTGCCCCTCCGACAGTGCAGCGCTCCCTCAGTACAACCCCTCTGACAGTGCAGCACTCTATCGGTACTGCCTCTTTGACATTGCGGCGCTCCCTCAGTACTGCCCCTCCGACAGTACGGCTCTCCCTCAGTACTGCCCCTCCCTCAGTACGGCCCCTCCGACAGTGCAGCGCTCCCTCAGTACTGCCCCTCCGACAGTGCAGCGCTCCCTCAGTACAACCCCTCTGACAGTGCAGCACTCTATCGGTACTGCCTCTTTGACAGTGCGGCTCTCCCTCAGTACTGCCCCTCTGACAATGCAGCACTCCCTCAGTACTGCCCCTCCGATGGTGCAGATCTCCCTCAGTACGGGCCCTCCGACAGTGCAGCATTCCTTTGGTACTGCCTCTCTGACAGTGCAGCGCTCCCTCAGTACTGCCCCTCCAACAGTGCAGCGCTCCCTCAGTACTGCCCCTCCAACAGTGCAGTGCTCCCTCAGTACTGCCCTCCGACAATGCGGCGCTCCCTCACTACTGCCCCTCCGACAGTGCGGCTCTCCCTCAGTACTGACACTCTGACAATGCGGCGCTCCCTCAGTAATGCCCCCCCCGACAGTGCGGCGCTCCCTCAGTACTGCCCCTCCGACAATGTAGCACTCCCTCAGTACTGCCCCTCCGACAGTGCAGCACTCCCTCAGTACTGCCCCTCCGACAGTGCAGCACTCACTCAGTACTGCCCCGCCAACAGTGCAGCGCTCCCTCAGTACTGCCCCTCCAACAGTGCAGCACTCCCTCAGTACTGCCCCTCCCTCAGTACTGCCCCTCCAACAGTGCAGCGCTCCCTCAGAACTGCCCCTCCGACTGTGCAGCGCTCCCTCAGTACCGCCCCTCCGACAGTGTGGCTCTCCCTCAGTACTGCCCCTCCGACAGTGCGGCTTGCCCTCAGCGCTGGCCCTCCGACAGTGCGGCGCTCCCTCAGTACTGCCCCTCCGACAGTGCAGCGCTCCCTCAGTACAGCCCCTCTGACAGTGCAGCACTCTATCGGTACTGCCTCTTTGACATTGCGGCGCTCCCTCAGTACTGCCCCTCCGACAGTACGGCTCTCCCTCAGTACTGCCCCTCCCTCATTACGGCCCCTCCAACAGTGCAGCATTCCCTCAGTACTGCCCCTCCGACAGTGCAGCTATCGCTCAGTACTGCCCTTCCGACAGTGCGGCTCTCCCTCAGTACTGCCCCTCCGACAGTGCAGCTATCGCTCAGTACTGCCCCTCCGACAGTGCAGCGCTCCCTCAGTACTGCCCCTCCGACAGTGCAGCACTCCCTCAGTACTGCCCCTCCGACAGTGCAGCGCTCCCTCAGTGCTGCCCCTCCGACAGTGCAGCCCTCCCTAAGTACTGCCTCTCCGAAAGTGCAGCACTCCCTCAGTACTGACTCTCCGACAGTGCGGCCCTCCCTCACTACTGCAACTCCGACAGTGCAGCCCTCCCTCAGTACTGCTCCTCCGACAGTGCAGCATTCCCTCAGTGTGGCCCCTCCGACAGTGCAGCACTCCCTCAGTACTGCCCCTCGGACAGTGCGGCATTCCCTCAGTACTGACTCTCCGACAGTGCAGCGCTCCCTCTGTAGTGACCCTCCGACAGTGCAGCATTCCCTCAGTATGGCCCCTCCGACAGTACAGCACTCCCTCAGTACTGCCCCTCCGACAGTACAACACCCCCTCACTACTGCACCTCCGACAGTGCAGCCCGCCCTCAGTACTGCCCCTCCGACAGTGCGGCTCTCCCTCAGCACTGACCCTCCGACAGTGCGGCTCTCCCTCAGTACTGCCCCTCCGACATTGCAGCTCTCCCTCAGTACTGCCCCTCCGACAGTGCAGCTCTCCCTCAGTACTGCCACTACGACAGTGCGGCTCTCCCTCAGTACTGACTCTCCGACAGTGCAGCTCTCCCTCCGTACTGCCACTACGACAGTGCGGCTCTCCCTTAGTACTGACCCTCCGACAGTGCAGCGCTCCCTCAGTACTGCCCCTCCGACAGTGCAGCGCTCCCTCAGAACTGCTCCGCCGACACTGCGGTTCTCCCTCAGTACTGACCCGCCGATAGTGCAGCGCTCCCTCAGTACTGCCCCTCCGACAATGCAGCACTCCCTCATTACTGCCCCTCCGACAGTGCAGCACTCCCTCAGTACTGCCCCTCCAACAGTGCAGCACTCCCTCAGTACTGCCCATCCGACAGTGCGACGCTCCCTCAGTACTGCCCCTCCGACAGTGCGGCACTCCCACAGGACTGCCCCTCCGACAGTGCAGCGCTCCCTCAGAACTGCCTCTCCGACAGTGCGGCTCTCCCTCAGTACTGCCCCTCCGACAGTGCAGCGCTCCCTCAGTACTTCCCCTCCGACAGTGCAGCGCTCCCTCAGTACTGCCCCTCCGACAGTGCAGCGCTCCCTCAGTACTGCCCCTCCGACAGTGCAGCCCTCCCTCAGTACTGCCTCTCCGACAGTGTAGCACTCCCTCAGTACTGGCTCTCCAACAGTGTGGCCCTCCCTCACTACTGCACCTCCGACAGTGCAGCCCTCCCTCAGTACTGCTCCTCCGACAGTGCAGCATTCCCTCAGTATGGCCCCTCCGACAGTGCAGCACTCCCTCAGTACTGCCCCTCCGACAGTGCAGCATTCCCTCAGTATGGCCCCTCCGACAGTGCAGCACTCCCTCAGTACTGCCCCTCCAACAGTGCAGCGCTCCCTGAGTACTGTTCCCATGAGAGTGCAGCACTCCCTCAGTCCTGCCCCTCCATCAGTGCAGCACTCCCTCAGTACTGCCCCTCCGACAGTGCGGCTGTCCCTCAGTACTGCCCCTCCAACAGTGCAGCACTCGCTCAGTACTGCCCCTCTGACAGTGCAGCGCTCCCTCAGCATTGACCCGCCGACAGTGCAGCACTCCCTCAGTACGGCACCTCCGACAGTGCAGCCCTCCCTCAGTACTGCCCCTCCAACAGTGCGGCTCTCCCTCAGTACTGCTCCTCCGACAGTGCAGCATTCCCTCAGTACGTCCCCTCAGACAGTGCAGCACTCCCTTAGTACTGCTCCTGCGACAGTGCAGCACTCCCTCAGCGCAACCCCTCCGACAGTGCAGCGCTCCCTCAGTACTGCCCCTCCGACAGTGCAGCCCTTCCTCAGTACTGCCCCTCCGACAGTGCATCACTCCCTCAGTACTGACCCTCCGACAGTGCAGCACTCCCTCAGTACTGCTCCTCCGACAGTGCAGCATTCCCTCAGTACGGCCCCTCCGACAGTGCAGCACTCCCTCAGTACTGCCCCTCCGACAGTGCAGCATTCCCTCAGTATGGCCCCTCCGACAGTGCAGCACTCCCTCAGTACTGCCCCTCCAACAGTGCAGCGCTCCCTGAGTACTGTTCCCATGAGAGTGCAGCACTCCCTCAGTCCTGCCCCTCCATCAGTGCAGCACTCCCTCAGTACTGCCCCTCCGACAGTGCGGCTGTCCCTCAGTACTGCCCCTCTAACAGTGCAGCACTCACTCAGTACTGCCCCTCTGACAGTGCAGCGCTCCCTCAATACTGACTCTCCGACAGTGCGGCCCTCCCTCACTACTGCAACTCCGACAGTGCAGCCCTCCCTCAGTACTGCTCCTCCGACAGTGCAGCATTCCCTCAGTGTGGCCCCTCCGACAGTGCAGCACTCCCTCAGTACTGCCCCTCCGACAGTGCAGCACTCCCTCAGTATTACCCCTCCGACAGTGCAGCGCTCCCTCTGTAGTGACCCTCCGACAGTGCAGCACTCCCTCAGTACTGCTCCTCCGACAGTGCAGCATTCCCTCAGTATGGCCCCTCCGACAGTACAGCACTCCCTCAGTACTGCTCCTCCGACAGTGCAGCATTCCCTCAGTATGGCCCCTCCGACAGTACAGCACTCCCTCAGTACTGCCCCTCCGACAGTGCAACACCCCCTCACTACTGCACCTCCGACAGTGCAGCCCTCCCTCAGTACTGCCCCTCCGACAGTGCGGCTCTCCCTCAGCACTGAGCCTCCGACAGTGCGGCGCTCCCTCAGTACTGCCCCTCCGACATTGCAGCCCTCCCTCAGTATTGCCCCTCCGACAGTGCGGCTCTCCCTCAGCACTGACCCTCCGACAGTGCAGCTCTCCCTCAGGACTGCCCCTCCGACATTGCAGCTCTCCCTCAGTACTGCCCCTCCGACAGTGCAGCTCTCCCTCAGTACTGCTACTACGACAGTGCGGCTCTCCCTCAGTACTGCCCCTCCGACAGTGCAGCTCTCCCTCAGTACTGCCCCTCCGACAGTGCAGCTCTCCCTCAGTACTGCCACTACGACAGTGCGGCTCTCCCTCAGTACTGACCCGCCGATAGTGCAGCGCTCCCTCAGTACTGCCCCTCCGACAATGCAGCACTCCCTCATTACTGCCCCTCCGACAGTGCAGCACTCCCTCAGTACTGCCCCTCCGACAATGCAGCACTCCCACAGGACTGCCCCTCCAACAGTGCAGCGCTCCCTCAGAACTGCCTCTCCGACAGTGCGGCTCTCCCTCAGTACTGCCCCTCCGACAGTGCAGCGCTCCCTTAGTACTGCCCCTCGGACAGTGCGGCATTCCCTCAGTATGGCCCCTCCGAAAGTGCAGCACTCCCTCAGTACTGCCCCTCCGAAAGTGCAGCACTCCCTCAGTACTGCCCCTCCGACAGTGCAGCACCCCCTCACTACTGCACCTCCGACAGTGCAGCCCTCCCTCAGTACTGCCCCTCCGACAGTGCGGCTCTCCCTCAGCATTGCCCCTCCGACAGTGCGGCTCTCCCTCAGCACTGCCCCTCCGACAGTGCGGCTCTCCCTCAGTACTGCCCCTCCGACAGTGCGGCTCTCCCTCAGCACTGACCCTCCGACAGTGCGGCGCTCCCTCAGTACTGCCCCTCCGACATTGCAGCTCTCCCTCAGTACTGCCCCTCCGACAGTGCAGCTCTCCCTCAGTACCGCCCCTCCGACATTGCAGCTCTCCCTCAGTACTGACTCTCCGACAGTGCAGCTCTCCCTCAGTACTGCCACTACGACAGTGCGGCTCTCCCTCAGTACTGCCCCTCCGACAGTGCAGCGCTCCCTCAGAACTGCTCCGCCAACACTGCGGTTCTCCCTCAGTACTGACCCGCCGATAGTGCAGCGCTCCCTCAGTACTGCCCCTCCGACAATGCAGCACTCCCTCATTACTGCCCCTCCGACAGTGCAGCTCTCCCTCAGTACTGCCCCTCCAACAGTGCAGCACTCCCTCAGTACTGCCCATCCGACAGTGCGACGCTCCCTCAGTACTGCCCCTCCGACAGTGCGGCACTCCCACAGGACTGCCCCTCCGACAGTGCAGCGCTCCCTCAGAACTGCCTCTCCGACAGTGCGGCTCTCCCTCAGTACTGCCCCTCCGACAGTGCAGCGCTCCCTCAGTACTGCCCCTCCGACAGTGCAGCACTACCTCAGTACTGCCCCTCCGACAGTGCAGCACTCCCTCAGTACTGCCCCGCCGACAGTGCAGCGCTCCCTCAGTACTGGCCCTCCAACAGTGCAGCACTCGCTCAGTACTGCCCCTCCCTCAGTACGGCCCCACCGACAGTGCAGCACTCCCTCAGTACTGCCCCTCCAACAGTGCAGCGCTCCCTCAGAACTGCCCCTCCGACTGTGCAGCGCTCCCTCAGTACCGCCCCTCCAACAGTGTGGCTCTCCCTCAGTACTGCCCCTCCGACAGTGCGGCTTGCCCTCAGCGCTGGCCCTCCGACAGTGCGGCGCTCCCTCAGTACTGCCCCTCCGACAGTGCAGCGCTCCCTCAGTACAGCCCCTCTGACAGTGCAGCACTCTATCGGTACTGCCTCTTTGACATTGCGGCGCTCCCTCAGTACTGCCCCTCCGACAGTACGGCTCTCCCTCAGTACTGCCCCTCCCTCATTACGGCCCCTCCAACAGTGCAGCATTCCCTCAGTACTGCCCCTCCGACAGTGCAGCTATCGCTCAGTACTGCCCTTCCGACAGTGCGGCTCTCCCTCAGTACTGACTCTCCGACAGTGCGGCTCTCCCTCAGTGCTGCCCCTCCGACAGTGCAGCGCTCCCTCAGTACTGCCCCTCCGACAGTGCAGCACTCCCTCAGTACTGCCCCTCCGACAGTGCAGCACTCCCTCAGTACTGCCCCTCCGACAGTGCAGCGCTCCCTCAGTGCTGCCCCTCCGAAAGTGCAGCACTCCCTCAGTACTGACTCTCCGACAGTGCAGCCCTCCCTCAGTACTGCTCCTCCGACAGTGCAGCATTCCCTCAGTGTGGCCCCTCCAACAGTGCAGCACTCCCTCAGTACTGCCCCTCGGACAGTGCGGCATTCCCTCAGTATGGCCCCTCCAACAGTGCAGCACTCCCTCAGTATTGCCCCTCCGACAGTGCAGCGCTACCTCTGTAGTGACCCTCCGACAGTGCAGCACTCCCTCAGTACTGCTCCTCCGACAGTGCAGCACTCCCTCAGTACTGCTCCTCCGACAGTGCAGCATTCCCTCAGTATGGCCCCTCCGACAGTACAGCACTCCCTCAGTACTGCCCCTCCGACAGTGCAACACCCCCTCACTACTGCACCTCCGACAGTGCAGCCCTCCCTCAGTACTGCCCCTCCGACAGTGCGGCTCTCCCTCAGCACTGACCCTCCGACAGTGCGGCGCTCCCTCAGTACTGCCCCTCCGACATTGCAGCTCTCCCTCAGTACTGACACTACGACAGTGCGGCTCTCCCTCAGTACTGCCACTACGACAGTGCAGCGCTCCCTCAGTACTGCCCCTTCGACAGTGCGGCTCTCCCTTAGTACTGACCCTGTGACAGTGCAGCTCTCCCTCAGTACTGACCCTCCGACAGTGCAGCGCTCTCTCAGTACTGCCCCTCCGACAGTGCAGCTCTCCCTCAGTACTACCACTACGACAGTGCGGCTCTCCCTTAGTACTGACCCTCCGACAGTGCAGTGCTCTCTCAGTACTGCCCCTCCGACAGTGCAGCGCTCCCTCAGAACTGCTCCGCCGACACTGCGGTTCTCCCTCAGTACTGACCCGCCGATAGTGCAGCGCTCCCTCAGTACTGCCCCTCCGACAATGCAGCACTCCCTCATTACTGCCCCTCCGACAGTGCAGCGCTCCCTCAGTACTGCCCCTCCGACAGTGCAGCCCTCCCTCAGTACTGCCTCTCCGACAGTGCAGCGCTCCCTCAGTACTGCCCCTCCGACAGTGTGGCCATCCCTCACTACTGCACCTCCGACAGTGCAGCGCTCCCTCAGTACTGCCCCTCCGACAGTGCAGCCCTCCCTCAGTACTGCCTCTCCGACAGTGCAGCGCTCCCTCAGTACTGCCCCTCCGACAGTGTGGCCATCCCTCACTACTGCACCTCCGACAGTGCAGCCCTCCCTCAGTACTGCTCCTCCGACAGTGCAGCATTCCCTCAGTATGGCCCCTCCGACAGTGCAGCACTCCCTCAGTACTGCCCCTCCGACAGTGCAGCATTCCCTCAGTATGGCCCCTCCGACAGTGCAGCACTCCCTCAGTACTGCCCCTCCAACAGTGCAGCGCTCCCTGAGTACTGTTCCCATGAGAGTGCAGCACTCCCTCAGTCCTGCCCCTCCATCAGTGCAGCACTCCCTCAGTACTGCCCCTCCGACAGTGCGGCTGTCCCTCAGTACTGCCCCTCCAACAGTGCAGCACTCGCTCAGTACTGCCCCTCTGACAGTGCAGCGCTCACTCAGTATTGACCCGCCGACAGTGCAGCACTCCCTCAGTACGGCACCTCCGACAGTGCAGCCCTCCCTCAGTACTGCCCCTCCGACAGTGCAGCACCCCCGCAATACTGCACCTCCGACAGTGCAGCACTCCCTCAGTACTGGCTCTCCGACAGTGTGGCCATCCCTCACTACTGCACCTCCGACAGTGCAGCCCTCCCTCAGTACTGCTCCTCCGACAGTGCAGCATTCCCTCAGTATGGCCCCTTCGACAGTGCAGCACTCCCTCAGTACTGCCCCTCCGACAGTGCAGCATTCCCTCAGTATGGCCCCTCCGACAGTGCAGCCCTCCCTCAGTACTGCCCCTCCGACAGTGCAGCACTCCCTCAGTACTGCCCCTCCAACAGTGCGGCTCTCCCTCAGTACTGCTCCTCCGACAGTGCAGCATTCCCTCAGTACGTCCCCTCCGACAGTGCAGCACTCCCTTAGTACTGCTCCTGCGACAGTGCAGCACTCCCTCAGCGCAACCCCTCCGACAGTGCAGCGCTCCCTCAGTACTGCCCCTCCGACAGTGCAGCCCTTCCTCAGTACTGCCCCTCCGACAGTGCAGCACTCCCTCAGTACTGACCCTCCGACAGTGCAGCACTCCCTCAGTACTGCTCCTCCGACAGTGCAGCATTCCCTCAGTATGGCCCCTCCGACAGTGCAGCACTCCCTCAGTACTGCCCCTCCGACAGTGCAGCATTCCCTCAGTATGGCCCCTCCGACAGTGCAGCACTCCCTCAGTACTGCCCCTCCAACAGTGCAGCGCTCCCTGAGTACTGTTCCCATGAGAGTGCAGCACTCCCTCAGTCCTGCCCCTCCATCAGTGCAGCACTCCCTCAGTACTGCCCCTCCGACAGTGCGGCTGTCCCTCAGTACTGCCCCTCCAACAGTGCAGCACTCGCTCAGTACTGCCCCTCTGACAGTGCAGCGCTCCCTCAGTATTGACCCGCCGACAGTGCAGCACTCCCTCAGTACGGCACCTCCGACAGTGCAGCCCTCCCTCAGTACGGCACCTCCGACAGTGCAGCCCTCCCTCAGTACTGCCCCTCCGACAGAGCAGCACTCCCTCAGTACTGACTCTCCGACAGTGCGATGCTCCCTCAGTACTGCCCCTCCGACAGTGCAGCACCCCCTCAATACTGCACCTCCGATAGTGCAGCCCTCCCTCAGTACTGCCCCTCCGACAGTGCAGCACTCCCTCAGTACTGCCCCTCCACAGTGCGGCTCTCCCTCAGTACTGCCCCTCCAACAGTGCGGCTCTCCCTCAGTACTGCTCCTCCGACAGTGCAGCATTCCCTCAGTACGTCCCCTCCGACAGTGCAGCGCTCCCTCAGTACTGCCCCTCCGACAGTGCAGCACTCCCTCAGTACTGCCCCTCAGACAGAGCGGTGCTCCCTCAGTTCTGCCCCCCGACAGTGCAGCGCTCCCTCAGTACTGCCCCTCTGACAGTGCAGCCCTTCCTCAGTACTGCCCCTCCGACAGTGCAGCACTGCCTCAGTACTGACCCTCCGACAGTGCAGCACTCCCTCAGTACGGCCCCGCCGACAGTGCAGCACTCCCTCTGTACTGCCCCTACGACAGTGCCGCGCTCCCTCAGTGCTGCCCCTCCGACAGTGCAGCACTCCCTCAGTACGGCCCCTCCGACAGTGCAGCACTCCCTCAGTACTGCACCTCCGACAGTGCAGCGCTCCCTCAGCACTGCCCCTCCGACAGTGCAGCACTCCCTCAGTACTGCCCCTCCGACAGTGCAGCACTCCCTCAGTGCAGCCCCCCCGACACTGCAACGCTCCCTCGGTACTGCCCCCCGACAGTGCCGCGCTCCCTCAGTACTGCCCCTCCGACAGTGCAGCACTCCCTCAGTACTGCTCCTCCGACAGTGCAGCATTCCCTCAGTACGGCCCCTCCGACAGTGCAGCACTCCCTCAGTACTGCCCCTCCGACAGTGCAGCATTCCCTCAGTATGGCCCCTCCGACAGTGCAGCACTCCCTCAGTACTGCCCCTCCAACAGTGCAGCGCTCCCTGAGTACTGTTCCCATGAGAGTGCAGCACTCCCTCAGTCCTGCCCCTCCATCAGTGCAGCACTCCCTCAGTACTGCCCCTCCGACAGTGCGGCTATCCCTCAGTACTGCCCCTCCAACAGTGCAGCACTCGCTCAGTACTGCCCCTCTGACAGTGCAGCGCTCCCTCAGTATTGACCCGCCGACAGTGCAGCACTCCCTCAGTACTGACTCTCCGACAGTGCGGCCCTCCCTCACTACTGCAACTCCGACAGTGCAGCCCTCCCTCGGTACTGCTCCTCCGACAGTGCAGCATTCCCTCAGTGTGGCCCCTCCGACAGTGCAGCACTCCCTCAGTACTGCCCCTCGGACAGTGCGGCATTCCCTCAGTATGGCCCCTCCGAAAGTGCAGCACTCCCTCAGTACTGCCCCTCCGACAGTGCAGCACTCCCTCAGTACTGACTCTCCGACAGTGCAGCGCTCCCTCAGTACGGCCCCTCCAACAGTGCAGCACTCCCTCAGTATTGCCCCTCCGACAGTGCAGCGCTCCCTCTGTAGTGACCCTCCGACAGTGCAGCACTCCCTCAGTACTGCCCCTCCGACAGTGCAGCATTCCCTCAGTATGGCCCCTCCGACAGTACAGCACTCCCTCAGTACTGCTCCTCCGACAGTGCAGCATTCCCTCAGTATGGCCCCTCCGACAGTACAGCACTCCCTCAGTACTGCCCCTCCGACAGTGCAACACCCCCTCACTACTGCACCTCCGACAGTGCAGCCCTCCCTCAGTACTGCCCCTCCGACAGTGCGGCTCTCCCTCAGCACTGACCCTCCGACAGTGCGGCGCTCCCTCAGTACTGCCCCTCCGACATTGCAGCTCTCCCTCAGTACTGCCCCTCCGACAGTGCAGCTCTCCCTCAGTACTGCCCCTCCGACAGTGCAGCGCTCCCTCAGTACTGCCCCTCCGACAGTGCAGCCCTCCCTCAGTACTGCCTCTCCGACAGTGTAGCACTCCCTCAGTACTGGCTCTCCGACAGTGTGGCCCTCCCTCACTACTGCACCTCCGACAGTGCAGCCCTCCCTCAGTATGGCCCCTCCGACAGTGCAGCCCTCCCTCAGTACTGCCTCTCCGAGAGTGTAGCACTCCCTCAGTACTGGCTCTCCGACAGTGTGGCCCTCCCTCACTACTGCTCCTCCGACAGTGCAGCATTCCCTCAGTATGGCCCCTCCGACAGTGCAGCACTCCCTCAGTACTGCCCCTCCGACAGTGCAGCATTCCCTCAGTATGGCCCCTCCGACAGTGCAGCACTCCCTCAGTACTGCCCCTCCAACAGTGCAGCGCTCCCTGAGTACTGTTCCCATGAGAGTGCAGCACTCCCTCAGTCCTGCCCCTCCATCAGTGCAGCACTCCCTCAGTACTGCCCCTCCGACAGTGCGGCTGTCCCTCAGTACTGCCCCTCCAACAGTGCAGCACTCGCTCAGTACTGCCCCTCTGACAGTGCAGCGCTCCCTCAGCATTGACTCGCCGACAGTGCAGCACTCCCTCAGTACTGCCCCTCCGACAGTGCAGCACTCCCTCAATACTGCAACTCCGCCAGTGCAGCATCCCCTCAATACTGCACCTCCGACAGGGCAGCCCTCCCTCAGTACTGCCCCTCCGACAGTGCAGCACTCCCTCAGTACTGCCCCTCCACAGTGCGGCTCTCCCTCAGTACTGCCCCTCCAACAGTGCGGCTCTCCCTCAGTACTGCTCCTCTGACAGTGCAGCATTCCCTCAGTACGTCCCCTCCGACAGTGCAGCACTCCCTTAGTACTGCTCCTGCGACAGTGCAGCACTCCCTCAGCGCAACCCCTCCGACAGTGCAGCGCTCCCTCAGTACTGCCCCTCCGACAGTGCAGCCCTTCCTCAGTACTGCCCCTCCGACAGTGCATCACTCCCTCAGTACTGACCCTCCGACAGTGCAGCACTCCCTCAGTACTGCTCCTCCGACAGTGCAGCATTCCCTCAGTACGGCCCCTCCGACAGTGCAGCACTCCCTCAGTACTGCCCCTCCGACAGTGCAGCATTCCCTCAGTATGGCCCCTCCGACAGTGCAGCACTCCCTCAGTACTGCCCCTCCAACAGTGCAGGGCTCCCTGAGTACTGTTCCCATGAGAGTGCAGCACTCCCTCAGTCCTGCCCCTCCATCAGTGCAGCACTCCCTCAGTACTGCCCCTCCGACAGTGCGGCTGTCCCTCAGTACTGCCCCTCCAACAGTGCAGCACTCGCTCAGTACTGCCCCTCTGACAGTGCAGCGCTCCCTCAGTATTGACCCTCCGACAGTGCAGCACTCCCTCAGTACTGACTCTCCGACAGTGCGGCCCTCCCTCACTACTGCAACTCCGACAGTGCAGCCCTCCCTCAGTACTGCTCCTCCGACAGTGCAGCATTCCCTCAGTGTGGCCCCTCCGACAGTACAGCACTCCCTCAGTACTGCTCCTCCGACAGTGCAGCATTCCCTCAGTATGGCCCCTCCGACAGTACAGCACTCCCTCAGTACTGCCCCTCCGACAGTGCAACACCCCCTCACTACTGCACCTCCGACAGTGCAGCCCTCCCTCAGTACTGCCCCTCCGACAGTGCGGCTCTCCCTCAGCACTGACCCTCCGACAGTGCGGCGCTCCCTCAGTACTGCCCCTCCGACATTGCAGCTCTCCCTCAGTACTGCCCCTCCGACAGTGCAGCTCTCCCTCAGTACTGCCACTACGACAGTGCGGCTCTCCCTCAGTACTGACTCTCCGACAGTGCAGCTCTCCCTCAGTACTGCCACTACGACAGTGCGGCTCTCCCTTAGTACTGACCCTCCGACAGTGCAGCGCTCCCTCAGTACTGCCCCTCCGACAGTGCAGCGCTCCCTCAGAACTGCTCCGCCGACACTGCGGTTCTCCCTCAGTACTGACCCGCCGATAGTGCAGCGCTCCCTCAGTACTGCCCCTCCGACAATGCAGCACTCCCTCATTACTGCCCCTCCGACAGTGCAGCACTCCCTCAGTACTGCCCCTCCAACAGTGCAGCACTCCCTCAGTACTGCCCATCCGACAGTGCGACGCTCCCTCAGTACTGCCTCTCCGACAGTGCGGCACTCCCACAGGACTGCCCCTCCGACAGTGCAGCGCTCCCTCAGAACTGCCTCTCCGACAGTGCGGCTCTCCCTCAGTACTGCCCCTCCGACAGTGCAGCGCTCCCTCAGTACTGCCCCTCCGACAGTGCAGCGCTCCCTCAGTACTGCCCCTCCGACAGTGCAGCGCTCCCTCAGTACTGCCCCTCCGACAGTGCAGCCCTCCCTCAGTACTGCCTCTCCGACAGTGTAGCACTCCCTCAGTACTGGCTCTCCGACAGTGTGGCCCTCCCTCACTACTGCACCTCCGACAGTGCAGCCCTCCCTCAGTACTGCTCCTCCGACAGTGCAGCATTCCCTCAGTATGGCCCCTCCGACAGTGCAGCACTCCCTCAGTACTGCCCCTCCAACAGTGCAGCGCTCCCTGAGTACTGTTCCCATGAGAGTGCAACACTCCCTCAGTCCTGCCCCTCCATCAGTGCAGCACTCCCTCAGTACTGCCCCTCCGACAGTGCGGCTGTCCCTCAGTACTGCCCCTCCAACAGTGCAGCACTCGCTCAGTACTGCCCCTCTGACAGTGCAGCGCTCCCTCAGCATTGACCCGCCGACAGTGCAGCACTCCCTCAGTACGGCACCTCCGACAGTGCAGCCCTCCCTCAGTACTGCCCCTCCGACAGTGCAGCACTCCCTCAGTACTGACTTCTCCGACAGTGCGATGCTCCCTCAGTACTGCCCCTCCGCCAGTGCAGCACCCCCTCAATACTGCACCTCCGACAGGGCAGCCCTCCCTCAGTACTGCCCCTCCGACAGCGCAGCACTCCCTCAGTACTGCCCCTCCACAGTGCGGCTCTCCCTCAGTACTGCCCCTCCAACAGTGCGGCTCTCCCTCAGTACTGCTCCTCCGACAGTGCAGCATTCCCTCAGTACGTCCCCTCCGACAGTGCAGCACTCCCTTAGTACTGCTCCTGCGACAGTGCAGCACTCCCTCAGTACTGCCCCTCCGACAGTGCAGCCCTTCCTCAGTACTGCCCCTCCGACAGTGCATCACTCCCTCAGTACTGACCCTCCGACAGTGCAGCACTCCCTCAGTACTGCTCCTCCGACAGTGCAGCATTCCCTCAGTACAGCCCCTCCGACAGTGCAGCACTCCCTCAGTACTGCCCCTCCGACAGTGCAGCATTCCCTCAGTATGGCCCCTCCGACAGTGCAGCACTCCCTCAGTACTGCCCCTCCAACAGTGCAGCGCTCCCTGAGTACTGTTCCCATGAGAGTGCAGCACTCCCTCAGTCCTGCCCCTCCATCAGTGCAGCACTCCCTCAGTACTGCCCCTCCGACAGTGCGGCTGTCCCTCAGTACTGCCCCTCTAACAGTGCAGCACTCGCTCAGTACTGCCCCTCTGACAGTGCAGCGCTCCCTCAGTATTGGCCCGCCGACAGTGCAGCACTCCCTCAGTACTGACTCTCCGACAGTGCGGCCCTCCCTCACTACTGCAACTCCGACAGTGCAGCCCTCCCTCAGTACTGCTCCTCCGACAGTGCAGCATTCCCTCAGTGTGGCCCCTCCGACAGTGCAACACCCCCTCACTACTGCACCTCCGACAGTGCAGCCCTCCCTCAGTACTGCCCCTCCGACAGTGCGGCTCTCCCTCAGCACTGACCCTCCGACAGTGCGGCCCTCCCTCAGTACTGCCCCTCCGACATTGCAGCTCTCCCTCAGTACTGCCCCTCCGACAGTGCAGCTCTCCCTCAGTACTGCCACTACGACAGTGCGGCTCTCCCTCAGTACTGCCCCTCCGACAGTGCAGCTCTCCCTCAGTACTGCCCCTCCGACAGTGCAGCTCTCCCTCAGTACTGCCACTACGACAGTGCGGCTCTCCCTTAGTACTGACCCTCCGACAGTGCAGCGCTCCCTCAGTACTGCCCCTCCAACAGTGCAGCGCTCCCTCAGAAGTGCTCCGCCGACACTGCGGTTCTCCCTCAGTCCTGACCCGCCGATAGTGCAGCGCTCCCTCAGTACTGCCCCTCCGACAATGCAGCACTCCCTCATTACTGCCCCTCCGACAGTGCAGCACTCCCTCAGTACTGCCCCTCCGACAATGCAGCACTCCCACAGGACTGCCCCTCCGACAGTGCAGCGCTCCCTCAGAACTGCCTCTCCGACAGTGCGGCTCTCCCTCAGTACTACCCCTCCGACAGTGCAGCGCTCCCTCAGTACTGCCCCTCGGACAGTGCGGCATTCCCTCAGTATGGCCCCTCCGAAAGTGCAGCACTCCCTCAGTACTGCCCCTCCGACAGTGCAGCACTCCCTCAGTATTGCCCCTCCGACAGTGCAGCGCTCCCTCTGTAGTGACCCTCCGACAGTGCAGCACTCCCTCAGTACTGCTCCTCCGACAGTGCAGCATTCCCTCAGTATGGCCCCTCCGACAGTACAGCACTCCCTCAGTACTGCTCCTCCGACAGTGCAGCATTCCCTCAGTATGGCCCCTCCGACAGTACAGCACTCCCTCAGTACTGCCCCTCCGACAGTGCAACACCCCCTCACTACTGCACCTCCGACAGTGCAGCCCTCCCTCAGTACTGCCCCTCCGTCAGTGCGGCTCTCCCTCAGCACTGACCCTCCGACAGTGCGGCGCTCCCTCAGTACTGCCCCTCCGACATTGCAGCTCTCCCCCAGTACTGCCCCTCCGACAGTGCAGCTCTCCCTCAGTACTGCCCCTCCGATATTGCAGCTCTCCCTCAGTACTGACTCTCCGACAGTGCAGCTCTCCCTCAGTACTGCCACTACGACAGTGCGGCTCTCCCTTAGTACTGACCCTCCGACAGTGCAGCGCTCCCTCAGTACTGCCGCTCCGACAGTGCAGCGCTCCCTCAGAACTGCTCCGCCAACACTGCGGTTCTCCCTCAGTACTGACCCGCCGATAGTGCAGCGCTCCCTCAGTACTGCCCCTCCGACAATGCAGCACTCCCTCATTACTGCCCCTCCGACAGTGCAGCACTCCCTCAGTACTGCCCCTCCAACAGTGCAGCACTCCCTCAGTACTGCCCATCCGACAGTGCGACGCTCCCTCAGTACTGCCCCTCCGACAGTGCGGCACTCCCACAGGACTGCCCCTCCGACAGTGCAGCGCTCCCTCAGAACTGCCTCTCCGACAGTGCGGCTCTCCCTCAGTACTGCCCCTCCGACAGTGCAGCGCTCCCTCAGTACTGCCCCTCCGACAGTGCAGCACTACCTCAGTACTGCCCCTCCGACAGTGCAGCACTCCCTCAGTACTGCCCCGCCGACAGTGCAGCGCTCCCTCAGTACTGCCCCTCCAACAGTGCAGCACTCCCTCAGTACTGCCCCTCCCTCAGTACGGCCCCTCCGACAGTGCAGCACTCCCTCAGTACTGCCCCTCCAACAGTGCAGCGCTCCCTCAGAACTGCCCCTCCGACTGTGCAGCGCTCCCTCAGTACCGCCCCTCCAACAGTGTGGCTCTCCCTCAGTACTGCCCCTCCGACAGTGCGGCTTGCCCTCAGCGCTGGCCCTCCGACAGTGCGGCGCTCCCTCAGTACTGCCCCTCCGACAGTGCAGCGCTCCCTCAGTACAGCCCCTCTGACAGTACGGCTCTCCCTTAGTACTGCCCCTCCCTCATTACGGCCCCTCCAACAGTGCAGCATTCCCTCAGTACTGCCCCTCCGACAGTGCAGCTATCGCTCAGTACTGCCCTTCCGACAGTGCGGCTCTCCCTCAGTACTGACTCTCCGACAGTGCGGCTCTCCCTCAGTGCTGCCCCTTCGACAGTGCAGCGCTCCCTCAGTGCTGCCCCTCCGACAGTGCAGCACTCCCTCAGTACTGCCCCTCCGACAGTGCAGCCCTCCCTAAGTACTGCCTCTCCGAAAGTGCAGCACTCCCTCAGTACTGACTCTCCGACAGTGCAGCGCTCCCTCAGTACTGCCCCTCGGACAGTGCGGCATTCCCTCAGTATGGCCCCTCCGAAAGTGCAGCACTCCCTCAGTACGGCCCCTCCAACAGTGCAGCACTCCCTCAGTACTGACTCTCCAACAGTGCAGCACTCCCTCAGTATTGCCCCTCCGACAGTGCAGCGCTCCCTCTGTAGTGACCCTCCGACAGTGCAGCACTCCCTCAGTACTGCTCCTCCGACAGTGCAGCATTTCCTCAGTATGGCCCCTCCGACAGTACAGCACTCCCTCAGTACTGCCCCTCCGACAGTGCAACACCCCCTCACTACTGCACCTCCGACAGTGCAGCCCTCCCTCAGTACTGCCCCTCCGACAGTGCGGCTCTCCCTCAGCACTGACCCTCCGACAGTGCGGCGCTCCCTCAGTACTGCCCCTCCGACATTGCAGCTCTCCCTCAGTACTGACACTACGACAGTGCGGTTCTCCCTCAGTACTGCCACTACGACAGTGCAGCGCTCCCTCAGTACTGCCCCTCCGACAGTGCGGCTCTCCCTTAGTACTGATCCTCCGACACTGCAGCACTCTCTCAGTACTGCCCCTCCGACAGTGCAGCTCTCCCTCAGTACTACCACTACGACAGTGCGGCTCTCCCTTAGTACTGACCCTCCGACAGTGCAGCGCTCTCTCAGTACTGCCCCTCCGACAGTGCAGCGCTCCCTCAGAACTGCTCCGCCGACACTGCGGTTCTCCCTCAGTACTGACCCGCCGATAGTGCAGCGCTCCCTCAGTACTGCCCCTCCGACAATGCAGCACTCCCTCATTACTGCCCCTCCGACAGTGCAGCACTCCCTCAGTACTGCCCCTCCAACAGTGCAGCACTCCCTCAGTACTGCCCATCCGACAGTGCGAAGCTCCCTCAGTACTGCCCCTCCGACAGTGCAGCGCTCCCTCAGAACTGCCTCTCCGACAGTGCGGCTCTCCCTCAGTACTGCCCCTCCGACAGTGCAGCGCTCCCTCAGTACTGCCCCTCCGACAGTGCAGCGCTCCCTCAGTACTGCCCCTCCGACAGTGCAGCGCTCCCTCAGTACTGCCCCTCCGACAGTGCAGCTCTCCCTCAGTACTGCCTCTCCGACAGTGCAGCGCTCCCTCACTACTGCCCCTCCGACAGTGTGGCCATCCCTCACTACTGCACCTCCGACAGTGCAGCCCTCCCTCAGTACTGCTCCTCCGACAGTGCAGCATTCCCTCAGTATGGCCCCTCCGACAGTGCAGCACTCCCTCAGTACTGCCCCTCCGACAGTGCAGCATTCCCTCAGTATGGCCCCTCCGACAGTGCAGCACTCCCTCAGTACTGCCCCTCCAACAGTGCAGCGCTCCCTGAGTACTGTTCCCATGAGAGTGCAGCACTCCCTCAGTCCTGCCCCTCCATCAGTGCAGCACTCCCTCAGTACTGCCCCTCCGACAGTGCGGCTGTCCCTCAGTACTGCCCCTCCAACAGTGCAGCACTCGCTCAGTACTGCCCCTCTGACAGTGCAGCGCTCACTCAGTACTGGCTCTCCGACAGTGTGGCCATCCCTCACTACTGCACCTCCGACAGTGCAGCCCTCCCTCAGTACTGCTCCTCCGACAGTGCAGCATTCCCTCAGTATGGCCCCTTCGACAGTGCAGCACTCCCTCAGTACTGCCCCTCCGACAGTGCAGCATTCCCTCAGTATGGCCCCTCCGACAGTGCAGCGCTCCCTGAGTACTGTTCCCATGAGAGTGCAGCACTCCCTCAGTCCTGCCCCTCCATCAGTGCAGCACTCCCTCAGTACTGCCCCTCCGACAGTGCGGCTGTCCCTCAGTACTGCCCCTCCAACAGTGCAGCACTCCCTCAGTACTGCCCCTCTGACAGTGCAGCGCTCACTCAGTATTGACCCGCCGACAGTGCAGCACTCCCTCAGTACGGCACCTCCGACAGTGCAGCCCTCCCTCAGCACTGCCCCTCCGACAGTGCAGCACCCCCTCAATACTGCACCTCCGACAGTGCAGCCCTCCCTCAGTACTGCCCCTCCGACAGTGCAGCACTCCCTCAGTACTGCCCCTCCACAGTGCGGCTCTCCCTCAGTACTGCCCCTCCAACAGTGCGGCTCTCCCTCAGTACTGCTCCTCCGACAGTGCAGCATTCCCTCAGTACGTCCCCTCCGACAGTGCAGCACTCCCTAAGTACTGCTCCTGCGACAGTGCAGCACTCCCTCAGCGCAACCCCTCCGACAGTGCAGCGCTCCCTCAGTACTGCCCCTCCGACAGTGCAGCCCTTCCTCAGTACTGCCCCTCCGACAGTGCAGCACTCCCTCAGTACTGACCCTCCGACAGTGCAGCACTCCCTCAGTACTGCTCCTCCGACAGTGCAGCATTCCCTCAGTATGGCCCCTCCGACAGTGCAGCACTCCCTCAGTACTGCCCCTCCGACAGTGCAGCATTCCCTCAGTATGGCCCCTCCGACAGTGCAGCACTCCCTCAGTACTGCCCCTCCAACAGTGCAGCGCTCCCTGAGTACTGTTCCCATGAGAGTGCAGCACTCCCTCAGTCCTGCCCCTCCATCAGTGCAGCACTCCCTCAGTACTGCCCCTCCGACAGTGCGGCTGTCCCTCAGTACTGCCCCTCCAACAGTGCAGCACTCGCTCAGTACTGCCCCTCTGACAGTGCAGCGCTCCCTCAGTATTGACCCGCCGACAGTGCAGCACTCCCTCAGTACGGCACCTCCGACAGTGCAGCACTCCCTCAGTACTGACTCTCCGACAGTGCGGTGCTCCCTCAGTTCTGCCCCCCGACAGTGCAGCGCTCCCTCAGTACTGCCCCTCTGACAGTGCAGCGCTCCCTCAGTACTGCCCCTCCGACAGTGCAGCACTCCCTCAGTACTGCCCCTCAGACAGAGCGGTGCTCCCTCAGTTCTGCCCCCCGACAGTGCAGCGCTCCCTCAGTACTGCCCCTCTGACAGTGCAGCCCTTCCTCAGTACTGCCCCTCCGACAGTGCAGCACTCCCTCAGTACTGACCCTCCGACAGTGCAGCACTCCCTCAGTACGGCCCCGCCGACAGTGCAGCACTCCCTCTGTACTGCCCCTTCGACAGTGCCGCGCTCCCTCAGTGCTGCCCCTCCGACAGTGCAGCACTCCCTCAGTACGGCCCCTCCGACAGTGCAGCACTCCCTCAGTACTGCACCTCCGACAGTGCAGCACTCCCTCAGTGCAGCCCCCCCGACACTGCAACGCTCCCTCGGTACTGCCCCCCGACAATGCCGCGCTCCCTCAGTACGGCCCCTCCGACAGTGCAGCGCTCCCTCAGTATTGACCCGCCGACAGTGCAGCACTCCCTCAGTACGGCACCTCCGACAGTGCAGCCCTCCCTCAGTACTGCCCCTCCGACAGTGCAGCACTCCCTCAGTACTGCCCCTCCGACAGTGCAGCACCCCCTCAATACTGCAACTCCGACAGTGCAGCCCTCCCTCAGTACTGCCCCTCCGACAGTGCAGCACTCCCTCAGTACTGCCCCTCCACAGTGCGGCTCTCCCTCAGTACTGCCCCTCCAACAGTGCGGCTCTCCCTCAGTACTGCTCCTCCGACAGTGCAGCATTCCCTCAGTACGTCCCCTCCAACAGTGCAGCGCTCCCTCAGTACTGCCCCTCCGACAGTGCAGCCCTTCCTCAGTACTGCCCCTCCGACAGTGCAGCACTCCCTCAGTACTGACCCTCCGACAGTGCAGCACTCCCTCAGTACTGCTCCTCCGACAGTGCAGCATTCCCTCAGTATGGCCCCTCCGACAGTGCAGCACTCCCTCAGTACTGCCCCTCCGACAGTGCAGCGCTCCCTCTGTAGTGACCCTCCGACAGTGCAGCACTCCCTCAGTACTGCTCCTCCGACAGTGCAGCATTCCCTCAGTATGGCCCCTCCGACAGTACAGCACTCCCTCAGTACTGCCCCTCCGACAGTGCAACACCCCCTCACTACTGCACCTCCGACAGTGCAGCCCTCCCTCAGTACTGTCCCTCCGACAGTGCGGCTCTCCCTCAGTACTGCCACTACGACAGTGCGGCTCTCCCTTAGTACTGACCCTCCGACAGTGCAGTGCTCCCTCAGTACTGCCCCTCCGACATTGCAGCTCTCCCTCAGTACTGCCCCTCCGACAGTGCAGCGCTCCCTCAGTACTGCCCCTCCGACAGTGCAGCACTCCCTCAGTACTGCCCCGCCGACAGTGCAGCTCTCCCTCAGTACTGCCCCTCCGACAGTGCAGCACTCCCTCAGTACTGCCCCTCCAACAGTGCAGCACTCCCTCAGTACTGCCCCTCCCTCAGTACGGCCCCTCCGACAGTGCAGCGCTCCCTCAGTACTGCCCCTCCGACTGTGCAGTGCTCCCTCAGTACCGCCCCTCCGACAGTGTGGCTCTCCCTCAGTACTGCCCCTCCGACAGTGCGGCTTGCCCTCAGCGCTGGCCCTCCGACAGTGCGGCGCTCCCTCAGTACTGCCCCTCCGACAGTGCAGCGCTCCCTCAGTACAGCCCCTCTGACAGTGCAGCACTCTATCGGTACTGCCTCTTTGACATTGCGGCGCTCCCTCAGTACTGCCCCTCCCTCATTACGGCCCCTCCAACAGTGCAGCATTCCCTCAGTACTGCCCCTCCGACAGTGCGGCTCTCCCTCAGTGCTGCCCCTCCGACAGTGCAGCACTCCCTCAGTACTGCCCCTCCGAGAGTGCATCGCTCCCTCAGTGCTGCCCCTCCGACAGTGCAGCACTCCCTCAGTACTGCTCCTCCGACAGTGCAGCATTCCCTCAGTGTGGCCCCTCCGACAGTGCAGCTCTCCCTCAGTGCTGCCCCTCCGACAGTGGAGCACTCCCTCAGTACTGCCCCTCCGAGAGTGCAGCGCTCCCTCAGTGCTGCCCCTCCGACAGTGCAGCACTCCCTCAGTGTGACCCCTCCGACAGTGCAGCACTCCCTCAGTACTGCCCCTCCGACAGTGCGGCTCTCCCTCAGTACTGCTCCTCCGACAGTGCAGCATTCCCTCAGTACGTCCCCTCCAACAGTGCAGCACTCCCTCAGTATGGCCCCTCCGACAGTGCAGCGCTCCCTCTGTAGTGACCCTCCGACAGTGCAGCACTCCCTCAGTACTGCTCCTCCGACAGTGCAGCATTCCCTCAGTATGGCCCCTCCGACAGTACAGCACTCCCTCAGTACTGCCCCTCCGACAGTGCAACACCCCCTCACTACTGCCCCTCCGACAGTGCAGCCCTCCCTCAGTCCTGCCCCTCCGACATTGCAGCTCTCCCTCAGTACTGCCACTACGACAGTGCGGCTCTCCCTTAGTACTCACCCTCCGACAGTGCAGTGCTCCCTCAGTACTGCCCCTCCGACAGTGCAGCGCTCCCTCAGAACTGCTCCGCCGACACTGCGGCTCTCCCTCAGTACTGACCCGCCGATAGTGCAGCGCTCCCTCAGTACTGCCCCTCCGACAATGCAGCACTCCCTCATTACTGCCCCTCCGACAGTGCAGCACTCCCTCAGTACTGCCCCTCCAACAGTGCAGCACTCCCTCAGTACTGCCCATCCGACAGTGCGGCACTCCCACAGGACTGCCCCTCCGACAGTGCAGCGCTCCCTCAGAACTGCCTCTCCGACAGTGCGGCTCTCCCTCAGTACTGCCCCTCCGACAGTGCAGGGCTCCCTCAGTATTGCGCCTCCGAAAGTGCAGCGCTCCCTCAGTACTGCCCCTCCGACAGTGCAGCGCTCCCTCAGTACTGCCCCTCCGACAGTGCAGCCCTCCCTCAGTACTGCCTCTCCGACAGTGCAGCACTCCCTCAGTACTGGCTCTCCGACAGTGTGGCCCTCCCTCACTACTGCACCTCCGACAGTGCAGCCCTCCCTCAGTACTGCTCCTCCGACAGTGCAGCATTCCCTCAGTATGGCCCCTCCGACAGTGCAGCACTCCCTCAGTACTGCCCCTCCGACAGTGCAGCATTCCCTCAGTATGGCCCCTCCGACAGTGCAGCACTCCCTCAGTACTGCCCCTCCAACAGTGCAGCGCTCCCTGAGTACTGTTCCCATGAGAGTGCAGCAGTCCCTCAGTCCTGCCCCTCCATCAGTGCAGCACTCCCTCAGTACTGCCCCTCCGACAGTGCGGCTATCCCTCAGTACTGCCCCTCCAACAGTGCAGCACTCGCTCAGTACTGCCCCTCTGACAGTGCAGCGCTCCCTCAGTATTGACCCGCTGACAGTGCAGCACTCCCTCAGTACGGCACCTCCGACAGTGCAGCCCTCCCTCAGTACTGCCCCTCCGACAGTGCAGCACTCCCTCAGTACTGACTCTCCGACAGTGCAATGCTCCCTCAGTACTGCCCCTCCGAAAGTGCAGCACCCCCTCAATACTGCACCTCCGACAGTGCAGCCCTCCCTCAGTACTGCCCCTCCGACAGTGCAGCACTCCCTCAGTACTGCCCCTCCACAGTGCGGCTCTCCCTCAGTACTGCCCCTCCAACAGTGCGGCTCTCCCTCAGTACTGCTCCTCCGACAGTGCAGCATTCCCTCAGTACGTCCCCTCCGACAGTGCAGCACTCCCTTAGTACTGCTCTTGCGACAGTGCAGCACTCCCTCAGCGCAACCCCTCCGACAGTGCAGCGCTCCCTCAGTACTGCCCCTCCGACAGTGCAGCCCTTCCTCAGTACTGCCCCTCCGACAGTGCAGCACTCCCTCAGTACTGACCCTCCGACAGTGCAGCACTCCCTCAGTACTGCTCCTCCGACAGTGCAGCATTCCCTCAGTATGGCCCCTCCGACAGTGCAGCACTCCCTCAGTACTGCCCCTCCGACAGTGCAGCATTCCCTCAGTATGGCCCCTCCGACAGTGCAGCACTCCTCAGTACTGCCCCTCCAACAGTGCAGCGCTCCCTGAGTACTGTTCCCATGAGAGTGCAGCACTCCCTCAGTCCTGCCCCTCCATCAGTGCAGCACTCCCTCAGTACTGCCCCTCCGACAGTGCGGCTGTCCCTCAGTACTGCCCCTCCAACAGTGCAGCACTCGCTCAGTACTGCCCCTCTGACAGTGCAGCGCTCCCTCAGTATTGACCCGCCGACAGTGCAGCACTCGCTCAGTACGGCACCTCCGACAGTGCAGCCCTCCCTCAGTACTGCCCCTCCAACAGTACGGCTCTCCCTCAGTACTGCCCCTCCCTCATTACGGCCCCTCCAACAGTGCAGCATTCCCTCAGTACTGCCCCTCCGACAGTGCGGCTCTCCCTCAGTACTGACTCTCCGACAGTGCGGCTCTCCCTCAGTGCTGCCCCTCCGACAGTGCAGCGCTCCCTCAGTACTGCCCCTCCGACAGTGCAGCACTCCCTCAGTACTGCCCCTCCGACAGTGCAGCGCTCCCTCAGTACTGACTCTCCGACAGTGCGGCCCTCCCTCACTACTGCAACTCCGACAGTGCAGCCCTCCCTCAGTACTGCTCCTCCGACAGTGCAGCATTCCCTCAGTGTGGCCCCTCCGACAGTGCAGCACTCCCTCAGTACTGCCCCTCGGACAGTGCGGCATTCCCTCAGTATGGCCCCTCCGAAAGTGCAGCACTCCCTCAGTACTGCCCCTCGGACAGTGCAGCACTCCCTCAGTACTGCCCCTCCGAGAGTGCAGCGCTCCCTCAGTGCTGCCCCTCCGACAGTGCAGCACTCCCTCAGTACTGCTCCTCCGACAGTGCAGCATTCCCTCAGTGTGGCCCCTCCGACAGTGCAGCTCTCCCTCAGTGCTGCCCCTCCGACAGTGCAGCACTCCCTCAGTACTGCCCCTCCGAGAGTGCAGCGCTCCCTCTGTAGTGACCCTCCGACAGTGCAGCACTCCCTCAGTACTGCTCCTCCGACAGTGCAGCATTCCCTCAGTATGGCCCCTCCGACAGTACAGCACTCCCTCAGTACTGCCCCTCCGACAGTGCAACACCCCCTCACTACTGCACCTCCGCCAGTGCAGCCCTCCCTCAGTACTGCCCCTCCGACAGTGCGGCTCTCCCTCAGCACTGACCCTCCGACAGTGCGGCGCTCCCTCAGTACTGCCCCTCCGACATTGCAGCTCTCCCTCAGTACTGACTCTCCGACAGTGCAGCTCTCCCTCAGTACTGCCACTACGACAGTGCGGCTCTCCCTTAGTACTGACCCTCCGACAGTGCAGTGCTCCCTCAGTACTGCCCCTCCGACAGTGCAGCGCTCCCTCAGAACTGCTCCGCCGACACTGCAGTTCTCCCTCAGTACTGACCCGCCGATAGTGCAGCGCTCCCTCAGTACTGCCCGTCCGACAATGCAGCACTCCCTCATTACTGCCCCTCCGACAGTGCAGCACTCCCTCAGTACTGCCCCTCCAACAGTGCAGCACTCCCTCAGTACTGCCCATCCGTCAGTGCGACGCTCCCTCAGTACTGCCCCTCCGACAGTGCGGCACTCCCACAGGACTGCCCCTCCGACAGTGCGGCACTCCCACAGGACTGCCCCTCCGACAGTGCAGCGCTCCCTCAGAACTGCCTCTCCGACAGTGCGGCTCTCCCTCAGTACTGCCCCTCCGACAGTGCAGGGCTCCCTCAGTACTGCCCCTCCGACAGTGCAGCACTCCCTTAGTACTGCTCCTGCGACAGTGCAGCACTCCCTCAGCGCAACCCCTCCGACAGTGCAGCGCTCCCTCAGTACTGCCCCTCCGACAGTGCAGCCCTTCCTCAGTACTGCCCCTCCGACAGTGCAGCACTCCCTCAGTACTGACCCTCCGACAGTGCAGCACTCCCTCAGTACTGCTCCTCCGGCAGTGCAGCATTCCCTCAGTATGGCCCCTCCGACAGTGCAGCACTCCCTCAGTACTGCCCCTCCGACAGTGCAGCATTCCCTCAGTATGGCCCCTCCGACAGTGCAGCACTCCTCAGTACTGCCCCTCCAACAGTGCAGCGCTCCCTGAGTACTGTTCCCATGAGAGTGCAGCACTCCCTCAGTCCTGCCCCTCCATCAGTGCAGCACTCCCTCAGTACTGCCCCTCCGACAGTGCGGCTGTCCCTCAGTACTGCCCCTCCAACAGTGCAGCACTCGCTCAGTACTGCCCCTCTGACAGTGCAGCGCTCCCGCAGTATTGACCCGCCGACAGTGCAGCACTTCCTCAGTACGGCACCTCCGACAGTGCAGCCCTCCCTCAGTACTGCCCCTCCGACAGTGCAGCACCCCCTCAATACTGCACCTCCGACAGTGCAGCCCTCCCTCAGTACTGCCCCTCCGACAGTGCAGCACTCCCTCAGTACTGCCCCTCCGCAGTGCGGCTCTCCCTCAGTACTGCCCCTCCAACAGTGCGGCTCTCCCTCAGTACTGCTCCTCCGACAGTGCAGCATTCCCTCAGTACGTCCCCTCCGACAGTGCAGCACTCCCTTAGTACTGCTCCTGCGACAGTGCAGCACTCCTTCAGCGCAACCCCTCCGACAGTGCAGCGCTCCCTCAGTACTGCCCCTCCGACAGTGCAGCACTCCCTCAGTACTGCCCCTCAGACAGAGCGGTGCTCCCTCAGTTCTGCCCCCCGACAGTGCAGCGCTCCCTCAGTACTGCCCCTCTGACAGTGCAGCCCTTCCTCAGTACTGCCCCTCCGACAGTGCAGCACTCCCTCAGTACTGCCCCTCAGACAGAGCGGTGCTCCCTCAGTTCTGCCCTCCGACAGTGCAGCGCTCCCTCAGTACTGCCCCTCTGACAGTGCAGCCCTTCCTCAGTACTGCCCCTCCGACAGTGCCGCACTCCCTCAGTACTGACCCTCCGACAGTGCAGCACGCCCTCAGTACGGCCCCGCCGACAGTGCAGCACTCCCTCTGTACTGCCCCTTCGACAGTGCCGTGCTCCCTCAGTGCTGCCCCTCCGACAGTGCAGCACTCCCTCAGTACGGCCCCTGCGACAGTGCAGCACTCCCTCAGTACTGCACCTCCGACAGTGCAGCGCTCCCTCAGCACTGCCCCTCCGACAGTGCAGCACTCCCTCAGTACTGCCCCTCCGACAGTGCAGCGCTCCCTCAGTGCAGCCCCCCCGACACTGCAGCGCTCCCTCGGTACTGCCCCCCGACAGTGCCGCGCTCCCTCAGTACTGCCCCTCCGACAGTGCAGCACTCCCTCAGTACGGCCCCTCCGACAGTGCAGCACTCCCTCAGTACTGCCCCTCCGACAGTGCAGCACTCCCTCAGTACTGGCTCTCCGACAGTGTGGCCCTCCCTCACTACTGCACCTCCGACAGTGCAGCCCTCCTTCAGTACTGCTCCTCCGACAGTGCAGCATTCCCTCAGTATGGCCCCTCCGACAGTGCAGCACTCCCTCAGTACTGCCCCTCCGACAGTGCAGCATTCCCTCAGTATGGCCCCTCCGACAGTGCAGCACTCCCTCAGTACTGCCCCTCCAACAGTGCAGCGCTCCCTGAGTACTGTTCCCATGAGAGTGCAGCACTCCCTCAGTCCTGCCCCTCCATCAGTGCAGCACTCCCTCAGTACTGCCCCTCCGACAGTGCGGCTGTCCCTCAGTACTGCCCCTCCAACAGTGCTGCACTCGCTCAGTACTGCCCCTCTGACAGTGCAGCGCTCCCTCAGTATTGACCCGCCGACAGTGCAGCACTCCCTCAGTACGGCACCTCCGACAGTGCAGCCCTCCCTCAATACTGACTCTCCGACAGTGCAATGCTCCCTCAGTACTGCCCCTCCGACAGTGCAGCACCCCCTCAATACTGCACCTCCGACAGTGCAGCCCTCCCTCAGTACTGCCCCTCCGACAGTGCAGCACTCCCTCAGTACTGCCCCTCCACAGTGCGGCTCTCCCTCAGTACTGCCTCTCCAACAGTGCGGCTCTCCCTCAGTACTGCTCCTCCGACAGTGCAGCATTCCCTCAGTACGTCCCCTCCGACAGTGCAGCACTCCCTTAGTACTGCTCCTGCGACAGTGCAGCACTCCCTCAGCGCAACCCCTCCGACAGTGCAGCGCTCCCTCAGTACTGCCCCTCCGACAGTGCAGCCCTTCCTCAGTACTGCCCCTCCGACAGTGCAGCACTCCCTCAGTACTGACCCTCCGACAGTGCAGCACTCCCTCAGTACTGCTCCTCCGACAGTGCAGCATTCCCTCAGTATGGCCCCTCCGACAGTGCAGCACTCCCTCAGTACTGCCCCTCCGACAGTGCAGCACTCCCTCAGCGCAACCCCTCCGACAGTGCAGCGCTCCCTCAGTACTGCCCCTCCGACAGTGCAGCACTCCCTCAGTACTGCCCCTCAGACAAAGCGGTGCTCCCTCAGTTCTGCCCCCCGACAGTGCAGCGCTCCCTCAGTACTGCCCCTCTGACAGTGCAGCCCTTCCTCAGTACTGCCCCTCCGACAGTGCAGCACTCCCTCAGTACTGCCCCTCAGACAGAGCGGTGCTCCCTCAGTTCTGCCCTCCGACAGTGCAGCGCTCCCTCAGTACTGCCCCTCTGACAGTGCAGCCCTTCCTCAGTACTGCCCCTCCGACAGTGCCGCACTCCCTCAGTACTGACCCTCCGACAGTGCAGCACTCCCTCAGTACGGCCCCGCCGACAGTGCAGCACTCCCTCTGTACTTCCCCTTCGACAGTGCCGTGCTCCCTCAGTGCTGCCCCTCCGACAGTGCAGCACTCCCTCAGTACGGCCCCTCCGACAGTGCAGCACTCCCTCAGTACTGCACCTCCGACAGTGCAGCGCTCCCTCAGCACTGCCCCTCCGACAGTGCAGCACTCCCTCAGTACTGCCCCTCCGACAGTGCAGCGCTCCCTCAGTGCAGCCCCCCCGACACTGCAGCGCTCCCTCGGTACTGCCCCCCGACAGTGCCGCGCTCCCTCAGTACTGCCCCTCCGACAGTGCAGCACTCCCTCAGTACGGCCCCTCCGACAGTGCAGCACTCCCTCAGTACTGCCCCTCCGACAGTGCAGCGCTCCCTCAGTACTGCCCCTCCGACAGTGCAGCGCTCCCTCAGTACTGCCCCTCCGACAGTGCAGCACTCCCTCAGTACTGCCCCTCCGACAGTGCAGCGCTCCCTCAGTACTGCCCCTCCGACAGTGCAGCGCTCCCTCAGTACTGCCCCTCCGACAGTGCAGCGCTCCCTCAGTACTGCCCCCCGACAGTGCCGCGCTCCCTCAGTACTGCCCCTCCGACAGTGCAGCACTCCCTCAGTACGGCCCCTCCGACAGTGCAGCGCTCCCTCAGTACTGCCCCTCCGACAGTGCTGCGCTCCCTCAGCACTGCCCCTCTGACAGTGCAGCACTCCCTCAGTACCGCCCCTCCGACAGTGCAGCGCTCCCTCAGCACTGCCCCTCCGACAGTGCAGCACTCCCTCAGTACTGCCCCTCCGACAGTGCAGCGCTCCCTCAGTGCAGCCCCCCCGACAGTGCAGCGCTCCCTCGGTACTGCCCCCCGACAGTGCTGCGCTCCCTCAGTACTGCCCCTCCGACAGTGCAGCACTCCCTCAGTACGGCCCCTCCGACAGTGCAGCACTCCCTCAGTACTGCCCCTCCGACAGTGCAGCACTCCGTCAGTACTGCCCCTCCGACAGTGCAGCACTCCCTCAGTACTGCCCATCCGACAGTGCAGCGCTCCCTCAGTACTGCCCCTCCGACAGTGCAGCGCTCCCTCAGTACTGCCCCTCCGACAGTGCAGCGCTCCCTCAGTACTGCCCCTCCGACAGTGCAGCGCTCCCTCAGTACTGCCCCTCCGACAGTGCAGCGCTCCCTCAGTACTGCCCCTCCGACAGTGCAGCACTCCCTCAGTACTGCCCCTCCGACAGTGCAGCGCTCCCTCAGTACTGCCCCTCCGACAGTGCAGCGCTCCCTCAGTACTGCCCCTCCGACAGTGCAGCGCTCCCTCAGTACTGCCCCCCGACAGTGCCGCGCTCCCTCAGTACTGCCCCTCCGACAGTGCAGCACTCCCTCAGTACGGCCCCTCCGACAGTGCAGCGCTCCCTCAGTACTGCCCCTCTGACAGTGCAGCGCTCCCTCAGCACTGCCCCTCTGACAGTGCAGCACTCCCTCAGTACCGCCCCTCCGACAGTGCAGCGCTCCCTCAGCACTGCCCCTCCGACAGTGCAGCGCTCCCTCAGTGCAGCCCCCCCGACAGTGCAGCGCTCCCTCGGTACTGCCCCCCGGCAGTGCCGCGCTCCCTCAGTACTGCCCCTCCGACAGTGCAGCACTCCCTCAGTACGGCCCCTCCGACAGTGCAGCACTCCCTCAGTACTGCCCCTCCGACAGTGCAGCACTCCGTCAGTACTGCCCCTCCGACAGTGCAGCACTCCCTCAGTACTGCCCATCCGACAGTGCGGCGCTCCCTCAGTACTGCCCCTCCGACAGTGCGGCTCTCCCTCAGTACTGCCCCTCCGACAGTGCAGCGCTCCCTCAGTACTGCCCCTCCGACAGTGCAGCGCTCCCTCAGTACTGCCCCTCCGACAGTGCAGCGCTCCCTCAGTACTGCCCCTCCGACAGTGCAGCGCTCCCTCAGTACTGCCCCTCCGACAGTGCAGCGCTCCCTCAGTACTGGCCCTCCGACAGTGCAGCACTCCCTCAGTACTGCCCCTCCGACAGTGCAGCGCTCCCTCAGTACTGCCCCTCCGACAGTGCAGCGCTCCCTCAGTACTGCCCCTCCGACAGTGCAGCGCTCCCTCAGTACTGCCCCCCGACAGTGCCGCGCTCCCTCAGTACTGCCCCTCCGACAGTGCAGCACTCCCTCAGTACGGCCCCTCCGACAGTGCAGCGCTCCCTCAGTACTGCCCCTCCGACAGTGCAGCGCTCCCTCAGCACTGCCCCTCTGACAGTGCAGCACTCCCTCAGTACCGCCCCTCCGACAGTGCAGCGCTCCCTCAGCACTGCCCCTCCGACAGTGCAGCACTCCCTCAGTACTGCCCCTCCGACAGTGCAGCGCTCCCTCAGTGCAGCCCCCCCGACAGTGCAGCGCTCCCTCGGTACTGCCCCCCGACAGTGCCGCGCTCCCTCAGTACTGCCCCTCCGACAGTGCAGCACTCCCTCAGTACGGCCCCTCCGACAGTGCAGCACTCCCTCAGTACTGCCCCTCCGACAGTGCAGCACTCCGTCAGTACTGCCCCTCCGACAGTGCAGCACTCCCTCAGTACTGCCCATCCGACAGTGCGGCGCTCCCTCAGTACTGCCCCTCCGACAGTGCGGCTCTCCCTCAGTACTGCCCCTCCGACAGTGCAGCGCTCCCTCAGTACTGCCCCTCCGACAGTGCAGCGCTCCCTCAGTACTGCCCCTCCGACAGTGCAGCGCTCCCTCAGTACTGCCCCTTCGACAGTGCAGCTCTCCCTCCGTCTTCTTCTTCTTAGGCAGTCCCTCGGAACCGAGGATGACTTGCTTCCACATTAAAAATGAGTTCTCAGGTGACTGATGAGTCCAATGCGGGACCTACAGTCTCTGTCACAGGTGGGGCAGACGGTGGTTGAAGTGACGGGTGGGTGGGGTGCTTGGGTTGATGTGCGCTCCTTGGGCTGCCTGCGCTTGGCTTCCGCTTGCTCCCGGCGAAGAGACTCCAGGGGGGAGAAATTCAGTTGGCTGTGCCACCAGTTAGTGCCTTAAGAGGGTGGTAAGTGAGTTGCAAGCCAACTAGTGCCCGGGCGCGGCACTGCCCACGCCTCCCGCTAAATTCCGCGGGACATTAGTAGTGGCGCTAACCGTTAGCGCTGCGCCGCTGCCGATGACATCATCGGTGTGCACAGCGCCCCGCTGTCGCCCCGGCGCGATATTCGGCAGCACCCCCTGACTTACCGCCGGACGCTATGTCCGACAGGGTCAGGGTGGCGTACCTGCGGCCGGGGAGGCGCAAATTAAAGGCGAGGTGCGGGGCGGCCATTTCTGTTGTTGGCCGCCTGCCATCACGTGCCTACGCTCCCGTCCCCGGCCTCCTGAACCCCCCCCTCCCCCCCGCCGCGGAGTGCCGGCTGCGCTCCAAGAGCCCGGCACTTCTCCTCGGTGCCGGGCTCTTTTGCCTGCACTGCCGATCCTCGGGGGTCCAGCTGGGCCCCAGATCGCGCTGCACAAGGCCCCACCCCTTTAAGATATTCACTCACAGCACCCCAAGAGGGATGCGGGGCGCCTCCAGTAGCGCCACGCTTCCCTTTGGGGCGCAACCACTCAATTTCCGGTGCGGGATCGCGAATGTTTCCGGGACGCTACTTTTAGCACCCTGGCGAGGCTGGCGCCCCAAACGGTGCTATACTCAATTTCTCCCCCCTGGTGTTCAGCGCCTTCCCAAATGCTTCTCCTCCACTTTGTGCGGTCTTGGGCCAGGGATTCCCAGGTGTCGGTGGGGATGTTGCACTTTTTCAAGGAGGCTTTGAGGGTGTCCTTGAAGTGTTTCTTCTGCCCACCTGGGGCTCTCTTGCCGCTCTACTCGGAGCTCCTTAGTTACTGATAGGATGCGGTTATTGATGGGATGGGGTATTGTTGGGATGGGGTTACTGATGGGATGCGGTTATTGATGGGATGGGTTATTGCTGTGATGGGTTATTGATGGGACGGGATATTGATGGGACGGGTTATTGATGGGACGGGATATTGATTGGACGGGATGTTGATGGGACGGGATATTGATGGGACGGGATATTGATGGGACGGAATATTGATGGGATTGGATATTGATGGGACGGGATATTGATTGGACGGGATATTGATGGGATTGGATATTGATGGGACGGGATATTGATTGGACGGGATATTGATGGGATTGGATATTGATGGGACGGGTTATTGATGGGACGGGATATTGATGGGACGGGATATTGATGGGACGGGATATTGATGGGATTGGATATTGATGGGACGGGATATTGATTGGACGGGATATTGATGGGATTGGATATTGATGGGACGGGATATTGATGGGACGGGTTATTGATGGGCCGGGATATTGATGGGATGGGATATTGGTGGGACGGGATATTGATGGGACGGGTTATTGATGGGACGGGATATTGATGGGACGGGTTATTGATGGGACGGGATGTTGATGGGACGGGATATTGATGGGACGGGATATTGATGGGACGGGTTATTGATGGGACGGGTTATTGATGGGACGGGTTATTGATGGGACGGGTTATTGATGGGACGGGTTATTGATGGGACGGGATATTGAAGGGGCGGGATGTTGATTGGACGGGATGTTGAAGGGGCGGGATGTTGATGGGACGGGATGTTGATGGGACGGGATATTGATGGGACGGGATATTGATGGGATGGGTTATTGATGGGACGGGTTATTGATGGGACGGGTTATTGATGGGACGGGATATTGAAGGGGCGGGATGTTGATGGGACGGGATATTGATGGGACGGGATATTGATGGGACGGGATATTGATGGGACGGGTTATTGATGGGACGGGATATTGATGGGATGGGTTATTGATGGGACAGGATATTGATGGGACGGGTTATTGATGGGACGGGATATTGATGGGATTGGATATTGATGGGACGGGTTATTGATGGGACGGGTTATTGATGGGACGGGTTATTGATGGGACGGGATATTGAAGGGGCGGGATGTTGATTGGACGGGATGTTGATGGGACGGGATATTGATGGGACGGGATATTGATTGGACGGGATATTGATGGGACAGGATATTGATGGGATGGGTTATTGATGGGACAGGATATTGATGGGACAGGATATTGATGGGACGGGTTATTGATGGGACGGGATATTGATGGGACAGGATATTGATGGGACAGGATATTGATGGGACGGGATATTGATGGGACGGGATATTGATGGGACAGGATATTGATGGGACGGGATATTGATGCGACAGGGTTATTGAGGGGATGGCGTATCTGTGCCACTGACCTATCCCTGAAGTCTCTAACATTTTGCATGTGATCTCTCACAGCTGGAGGGAAAGGGTCGGAAGGAGCTGCTCCTGGAGGATCAGGTACTTCAGGTGGAGCAGCGATACAGTGAGGCCAGCACCCTGCTGCATATCCACGCCTCCCTCATCTACGATCTACAGACACAAGTACACAACCTGTCGACACTGCTGCACCAGGCTCGCGGAGGCAGTAACTGCTCACTCCTCCACCCTCTGATCGAACAGGCCAAACACTCAGGTACTTTGTCCTCCACTCCCCCACTGCTCACATTGATTAGCCAATAGCCCCCCCCTCGGGAAGGAGCTGCCTCCTGCTGCGGCAAAGCCCCCTGGAACCCACCCCCAAAACCCATTCTTCATGTGCCAGCCCAGACTGTGAGAGTTGGCAGCATATTTGCCACGGAGGGCATTACTACAGAGCCTGATCATGATCTGAAGCCCAACAGGGGTCACTGGACAGGGATCAGGAGCAGGAACCCTGGCTGATTTCCCCTCTCACTAGCCCAGGGGTCACTGGACTGTGATCAGGAGCAGGATCCCTGGCTGATTTCCCCTCTCACTAGCCCAGGGGTCACTGGACTGTGATCAGGAACAGGAACCCTGGCTGATTTCCCCTCTCACTAGCCCAGGGGTCACTGGACTGTGATCAGGAACAGGAACCCTGGCTGATTTCCCTCTCTCTCTAACCCAGAGGTCACTGGACAGTGATCAGGGGCAGGAACCCTGGCTGATTTCCCTCTCTCTCTAACCCAGAGGTCACTGGACAGTGATCAGGGGCAGGAACCCTGGCTGATTTCCCCTCTCTCTAACCCAGGAGTCGCTGGACAGTGATCAGGAGCAGGAACCCTGGCTGATTTCCCCTCTCTCTAACCCAGGGCTCACTGGACAGTGATCAGGAGCAGTAACCCTGACTGACTTTCCCCTCTCTCTAACCTAGGGCTCACTAGACAGTGATCAGGAGCAGTAACCCTGGCTGATTTCCCCTCTCTCTAACCTAGGGCTCACTAGACAGTGATCAGGAGCAGTAACCCTGGCTGATTTCCCCTCTCTCTCTAGCCCAGTGGTCACTGGACAGTGATCAGGTGCAGGGTGTGATGAAATATTCCATTCATCACTCATCAGTATTTCTCTGCCTGTGACTGTGGTTGGTTTCAGTTTCATTTCCATTGTATTGTACTGTGTGTAGGGCTCCGCCCATACCTGGCTCCTATGTAAGCTGGCCCAGCCTGCAGCACATCCAGTACGGCAGACCTCTGGATGGAAGATACATTCTCCTCTGTGTGTTACCTTCTAAGTCAATAAAAGCCTTGTTTTGTTTCGCTAACATCGAGTCTCGGATTTATTGAGGCACATCAATTTTATCGACTTAATTTTCAACACAATGGATCAACTCTTGAAACCCGAACGTTTGGATTTGGACCAGCATGCTTTGGACGCATCGGCACGCTTCGGACACTGGCTTATGTGTATGGAATTCTTCCTGGACAATTCCGCAGCCGTCAAAGACGCTACGGACGCTGCGAGTATGAAACTCGGAATTCTGCGGAATTGGGTAAGCCACCGGGTTTACCCCCTCATCCAAGACGCCGACACGTACCCGGCCGCCTGCGACATCTTAAAGGCGCATTACCAGCAGCCTACGAATGAGGTGTATGCTAGGCATCTGCTCGCTACTCGCGCACAGCGACCTGGGGAATCGGTGGAGGAGTTCCTAGTCACCCTGAAAACGCTTGGCAAAGACTGCACGTGCCAAGATGTAAAAGCCGCAGTGTACACTGACGAGCTTGTTCGCAGTGCCTTTATCACAGGCCTCAGCTCCACTTACATCCGGCAGAGACTGCTGGAAAAAACGGGATTGGAACTGAAACAGGCTGCGGACACAGCACGATCCCTGGATGTGGCCCAGAGAAACTCGGACGCCTACTCTTCAGCCCGCGCCGTCCACGCCGCCACGTGTGCACCAAGGGCGCCGCCATCTTGGAAGGCATCTTCCCCGCCCGGCAGCCCGACACCGTCGGGGCCCCGCTCTCCCCCCAGGAGCCCTACGACAGCCGCGACGCGTCGGGGACCCAACTGCCACTTCTGCGGGCAGCCGAAGCACACCAGAAACCTGTGCCCGGCGAAAGGCACCACCTGCTTTAAGTGCGGTAAGAAGGGGCACTTCGGGAAGGTGTGCAGAGGGAACCCCGCCGGAAAACCCGCCACCGCCGCGTGTGCGCCGTGGGAGCGGCCATCTTGGACGCCATCTTGCCCGACCTCGTGGGGTCCGCCATCTTGTGAGCAGACAGCGTGGATGCCATCTTGTCTCGATCAGGGCCCTACAGTGGCATCGGTCACAGTGGACCAGACCAGGCCGCACCCGCTATCCAAATCAATGGTGGACATCGAGGTAAACGGGTGCAGGGTTAAATGTTTAATTGACAGTGGAAGCACGGAGAGTTTTATCCACCCTGAACTGGCACAACAACTCTCCCTAAAGGTGGTCCCTACTCGGGGTACCATCTCTATGGCTGATAAAACCCAGACATCGACCATTATGGGTTACTGCACGGTACAATTATCCGTTAACGGAACTGTATACGATAATTTTAAAGTATTAATCATGAAGAATCTATGTGCGAGCGTGATCTTGGGCCTGGATTTCCAGTGCTACCACCAAAGCATCACGCTCAATTACGGTGGGTCCCAGCCACCCCTCACAGTGTGCGGTCTGGCTACCCTGAAGGTAAAGCCGCCTTCGCTATTCGCGAACCTTACCCCTAACTGCCGGCCAATAGCGACCAAAAGCAGGAGGTACAGCTGGGAGGACAGGCGGTTTATCGCGACCGAGGTAGACAGGCTCCTGAAAGAGCGCATTATTGAACGCAGCAATAGCCCGTGGCACGCCCAAGTGGTGGTGGTAAGGGGTAGCGAGAAGAAACGGATGGTGATCGACTATAGCCAAACGATCAACAGGTACACCCAACTAGACGCCTACCCGCTACCCCGCATATCAGAAATGGTGAACCAAATCGCCCAATACCGGGTGTTCTCCACCATCGACCTCAAGTCAGCGTACCACCAGCTCCCTATCAGACCAGAGGACCGCCCGTACACCGCCTTCGAGGCGAACGGACGTCTCTACCAATTCCTCAGAGTCCCCTTTGGGGTGACGAATGGGGTCTCGGTCTTCCAGAGGGAGATGGACCGCATGGTCAATGACCACCACTTGCAGGCAACCTTCCCCTACCTCGACAACGTCACCATCTGCGGTCACAACCAGCAGGATCACGACTCGAACCGCGAGAGGTTCCTGAAAACCGCACAAAAACTCAACCTCACCTACAACAAGGACAAATGCGTTTACAACACCACGCGCCTTTGCATACTAGGCAGCGTGGTGGAGAATGGGGAAATCGGACCAGACCCCGACCGATTGCGCCCCCTACGGGAGCTGCCCCTGCCCAACACTCCCAAAGCCCTGAAAAGGTGCCTGGGGTTATTTTCTTATTATTCCCAATGGGTCCCCAACTACTCCGACAAAGCCCGCCCCCTCTTGAAAGCATCCTCTTTTCCGCTCTCTGCTGAGGCCCATGCCGCCTTCAAAAGCATTAAGCAGGATATTGAGCGGGCCACGCTACAGGCAGTGGACGAGAACACTCCCTTTCAAGTGGAAAGTGATGTGTCTGACTTTGCCTTGGCGGCCACCCTCAACCAGGCGGGGCGGCCCGTAGCTTTCTTCTCGAGGACCCTCCAAGGGCCCGAGATCAGACACTCCTCCATATAAAAGGAGGCTCAAGCCATCGTGGAGGCAGTGCGCCACTGGCGCCACTACCTAGCCGGCAAACGCTTCACCCTACTTACCGACCAGCGGTCGGTAGCGTTTATGTTCAATAATAAACAGAGGGGGAAGATTAAAAATGATAAGATTCTTAGGTGGCGGATCGAGCTCTCCACCTTCGATTATGACATCATTTACCGGCCAGGGGCCCTTAACGAATCCCCCGACGCCCTCTCACGAGGGATGTGTGCCAGCGCCACCGGGGATCGGCTACAGACCCTCCACAATGACCTCTGCCACCCAGGGGTCACGCGGCTGTTCCACTTCATAAAGTCCCGCAACTTACCCTACTCGATAGAGGAAGTTCGGTCCCTGACCAGGAACTGTCGCACTTGCGCTGAGTGCAAGCCTCGGTTCTACCGCCCAGATAGAGCCCACTTAATCAAAGCTACACGGCCCTTTGAGCGGCTCAGCTTAGATTTCAAGGGCCCCCTCCCGTCCGTCGACCGCAATGTTTACTTCCTGAACATTGTGGACGAATACTCTCGTTTCCCATTCGCCTTCCCCTGCCCAGACATGACCAGCGCCACGGTCATTAAATGCCTCAACAGCCTGTTCTGCCTGTTCGGTATGCCGAGCTACATCCATACGGATAGGGGGGCGTCCTTCATGAGTGAAGAGCTACGCCAGTACATGCTGTCCAGGGGGATCGCCAGGAGCCGTACCACCAGCTACAACCCCCGGGGTAACGGTCAAGTGGAGCGAGAGAACGGGACAGTATGGAAAGCAGTCACTCTAGCTCTAAGGACCAAAGGCCTCCCTATCTCCCGCTGGCAGGAAGTCCTCCCAGATGTGCTCCATTCGATACGGTCGCTATTGTGTACTGCCACTAATGCCACGCCTCACGAGCGAATGTTTGTCTTTCCCCGGAAATCCACCTCAGGCGTATCCATGCCGTCATGGCTCTCCACCCCAGGTCCGGTATTCGTGCGAAGGCATGTGAGGGGCCACAAGACGGAACCTCTCGTGGAGTCAATGCACCTACTCCACGCCAACCCCCAATACGCGTATGTCCGGCACGCCGACGGAAGGGAGGACACCGTGTCCATAAAAGACGTCGCCCCAGCCGGTAACAACAACAACCACGGCGATAGCAGCGACAACGATCACAGCAACTCTTACCCACCCACTACTCTTTCATCACCCCCAGAAGAACATCGACCAACGGTACCCCCACCAACTACCCCTTCAACAACCCTGGCGGCGCCCCCGGCAGAAACCCAGGAGGCCACCGGGGACACCCAGCCGACACCCGCGGCACCACAACAACCACGTCAGTCGCAAAGGACTATCAAACCCCCGAACAGACTAAATCTATAGAAGGGGTGAATGTGATGAAATATTCCATTCATCACTCATCAGTATTTCTCTGCCTGTGACTGTGGTTGGTCTCAGTTTCATTTCCATTGTATTGTACTGTGTGTAGGGCTCCGCCCATACCTGGCTCCTATGTCAGCTGGCCCAGCCTGCAGCACATCCAGTACGGCAGACCTCTGGATGGAAGATACATTCTCCTCTGTGTGTTACCTTCTAAGTCAATCAAAGCCTTGTTTTGTTTCGCTAACATCGAGTCTCGGATTTATTGAGGCACATCACAGGGACCCTGGCAGAGGTCAGGGAGAGGGGGCAAAGGTCATGGCAAGCGAGCAGAGATTGCGGACAGGGGCCAGAGGTTGGGGAGAGGTTAGAGGTTGGCAGATGGAGCAGATGTCGGGGAGAGGGCAGAGGTTGGGGAGAACGGGCAGATAATAAATGTGGCCAGAAAGCCCAGGTCCTAGTGTGCTTGTGCCCAGGTTTCATGTCTTCATCCTGGACCTCTGGTCTGGGTGATACCCCCTCCCTCCACCAGATGTCCTCACCCATCCGTGTTTCTTGCCTCCCTCAGATCTACAGTATGTACGGAATTGCCCCATCGACTGTGCGTCCATCTACTATAACAGGGTCAGTCGGTCTGGAGTCTACAGCATCGTCCCCTCCATCGGCGGAGTGCCCACCAGGGTCTACTGTGATATGGAGACTGCAGGTAGGGAGAGGCTTGGAGCCTCAGGCTGTGTTACTGTAACCCTGGGGTGGCTGTGCAGTGTGCCAGGATAGGACATTCACCCAGCCTAGACCTCTAGTACTGACCTCGCCAAAGGTCATGAGGTCAGGGGGAACTCTCCTCATTCACATTAAACCACAGGGCGAACCCCCTCCCCCCACCTCCGGCTAAATGTCTAAAACATTGCCTCAACCTTTGGGGTCCCAGCCGTGGCCCGGGACTGAACCCCTGGGTGGTCCCCACTTCCTCCAATCGGCCTCACCCGTGTACCAGCTGCCAATCCTCCGCCCATCTTAAGTGGGCTGGGAGATCCCGCCCTGACCCCTGGCCCCGCTCCTCATCCACCGCTGGCCTTATTCGGGGAGAGTGGAGTCTCCCCCATGACCCCTGGCCCCTGACCCCACCCTCATCCACCGCTGGCCAAAAATAGAAGGGATCATTCGAGATCCTGAGAATAAGCACCTGGACCCAAGCTCTGGACAGGTGTTGCCTCACCAACCAGGTTGAATTTTTTGAGGAAGTCACTAAGTTGGATGTTGGAAGCCTGATTGGCCTTGTGGGGTAAACTTTCATCTTCACCGCATGTTCGTGGACCAGCAGTGCAGATCGTCGCCCGTTATAGAAGTCGCCTGCTGTCAGACGTGAAGTCTTTCAAATGAGATCACATGTTGTCATTCAAGGCTATTCAAGAAAGGAGGGGGAGAGAAAACAGGGAACTACAGGCCAGTTAGCCTGACACCAGTCATTGGGAAAATGCTGGAATCCATTGTTAAGGAAGTGGTATCAGGGCACTTAGAAAATCACATGGTTAGGCAGAGTCAACATGGTTTTATGAAAGGGAAATCGTGCTCAACAAATTTATTAGTTTTTTGAGGATATAATGAGCAGGGTAGATAAAGGGGAACCAGTGGATGTAGTATATCTGGATTTCCAAAAGGCATTCAATAAGGTGCCACATAACAGGTTATTACACAAGATTAGGGCTCATGGGGTTGGGGGTAATATAGTAGCATGGAGAGAGGGTTGGTTAACGGACAGAAAACAGAGAGTAGGGATAAACGGATCTTTTTCAGGTTGGCAGGCTGTAACTAGTGGGGTGTCACAGGGATCAGTGTTGGGGCCTCAGCTATTCACAATCTATGTTAATGACCTAGATGAAGGGACTGAGTGTAATGTATCCAAGTTTGCTGATGATACAAAGCTAGGTGGGACAGTGAGCTGTGAGGAGAACACAGAGTCTGCAAAGGGTTATCGATAGACTGAGTGAGTGGGCAGTAAGGTGGCAGATGGAGTATAACGTGGGGAAATGTGAGGTTAGTCACTTTGGAAAACAATATTTTTTTAAATGGTGAGAAACTATGAAATGTTGGTGTTCAGAGAGATTTCGGAGTTTCCCGTACAGGAAACACAGAGAGTTAGTCTGCAGGCACAGCAGCAATTGGGCAGGCAAATGGTATGTTAGAACAGGAGTCGGTCATTCGGCCCCTCGAGCCTGCTCCGCCATTCAATGAGATCATGGCTGATCTGATCTTGGCCTCAACTCCACTTCCCTGCCCACTCCCCATAACCCTCGACTCCCTTATTGTTCAAATATCTGTCTCTCTCCACCTCAGATATATTCACTGACCCAGCCTCCACAGCTCTCTGGGGAAGAGAATTCCAAAGATTCACGACCCTCTGAGAGAAGAAATTCCTCTTCATTTCCGATTTAAATGGGCGACCCCTTAGTCTGAAATTATGCCCCCTAGTTCTAGATTCCCCCACGAGGGGAAACAACCTCTCTGCATCTACCCTGTCGAGCCCCTTCAGAATCTTATATGTTTCAATAAGATCCCCTCTCATTCTTCTAAACTCCAATGAGTATAGGCCCAACCTGCTCAATCTTTCTTCATAAGACAACCCTTCATCTCAGGAATCAACCTCGTGAACCTTCTCGGAACCGCCTGTTGGCCTTTATTGCAAGGGGGTTGGAGTATAAAAGTAGGGAAGTCCTGCTACAACTGTACAGGGCTTTGGTGAGACCACACCTGGAGTACTGCGCACAGTTTTGGTCTCCTTATCTGAGAAACGACATACTTGCCTTAGAGGGAGTGCAACGAAGGTTCACGAGATTGATTCCTGGGATGGGGGGACTGTCGTATGAGAAGAGATTGAGTAAACTAGGCCTGTATTCTCTTGAATTCAGAAGAATGAGAGGGGATCTCATTGAAGCATACAAAATTATTACAGGGCTTGATTGGGTGGATGCTGGGAGAATGTTTCCCTTGGCTGGGGAGTCTAGAACCAGGGGCCACAGTCTCAGGATAAAGGGTAGGCCATTCAGGACTGAGATGAGAAGAAATTTCTTCACTCAGAGGGTGGTGAATCTTTGGAATTCTCTACCCCAGAGGGCTGTGGAGGCTCAGTCATTGGGTATATTCAAAACAGGGGTCGATAGATTTCTGACTAGTGAGGGCATCAAGGGATATGGCGATAGGGCCGGTGAATGGAGTTGAGGTCGAAGATCAGCCATGATCTCATTGAATGGCGGAGCAGGCTCGAAGGGCCGAATGGCCTACTCCTGCTCCTAGTTCTTATGTTCTTATGTTCTTATTGATTCCTGGGATGAGAGGGTTGTCCTATGAGGGATTGTGTAGAATGGGCCGATACTCTCTGGAGTTTAGAAGAATGAGAGGTGATCTCATTGAAACGTACAAGATTCTGAGGGGGATAGATAGGGTAGATGCTGAGAGGTTGTTTCCCCCTGGCTGGAGAGTCGAGAACCAGGGGTCACAGTCTCAGGATAAGGGGTCGGCCATTTAGGACTGAGATGAGGAGGAATTTCTTCACTCAGAGGGTGGTGAATCTTTGGAATTCTCGACCCCAGCGGGGTTTCCTGATTTATACTCTGCCCTACATTAAACTACTGTTTGGGGGCCTATAAACAACTCCCACCAATGTTTTCTGCCCCTTGCTGGTTCTTAGCTCCACCCAAACTGATTCTACTTCTTGATTTTTTTGAGCTAAGATCCTTTGGGGGAAGAATTCAGTTGTTTGCGCCTCCCATTAGCGCCTTAAGAGGGCGCTAATGGGGCGCGGCGATGTTTGCGCCTCGTGAAATTAGCCAGACATTTTGCGGCGGCGCTAAACACTCCCGCCACGATCTCCTGCGCCGGCAGATCGTGACGTCAGTCGAGTGCGCAACGCCCCGGTAGCGCCCCGGACCGGATATTGAGTGGCGCCCCCTGCCTTACCGCCTGCCGCTAGCAACGACAGGTTGAGGGGAGCGTTTTGCAGTCGGGAAGGGACTGGGGGAGCGCTATTTAAAGGCGGCCACTTCCTGCCTTTTTTTGTCGGTGACATTTTTGCACCACACATTCTGAGAGAGAGAGAGAGAGACTTCTGGAGAGATTCAACGCTGTGTGAAGGAGTTTGGGGTACTGAGCAGCACTTTGCAGGCTCATTTTGATTTGTGGCCGATAATGGCGCCCCAAACAGGGCGATACTGAATTTCTCCCCCTTTCTCTCGACTGTCTTTATCCCATCTTTTATTACCAGGGCCCCTCCTCCTTTTCCATTTTGCCTATCTCTTCTAAAAGTTAACATCCTAGAATATTTAGTTCCCAACCTTGGTCACTTTGCAACCCCGTCTCCGTTATGGCTATTAGATCAAACCTGTTGATTTCTATCTGCGCTATTAATTCATCTATTTTGTTGCGAATGCTTCGCACATTCAGATATCGTGCCTTTAGCTTTGACTTATTTCTCTTTTGCCCTGATGTCACCTCAGTCACTGATGCCCTATGACCTTTGTTACTCTCTGTCCCTTCCTGACCCACTCTGCTTATTTTTACCCAAAACTCTGCTCGAGAGCCTTGACATTTCTCTCGCTGCTTTTAAATTTACTCTTTCCTGAATCCTCCCCCCACCCCCTTCATTAGTTTAATGCCCTGTCTACTGTCCTAGTTATTCGAATCGCCAGGACACTGATTCCAGCCCGGTTTAAGTGGAGCCCATCCCAACGGAACAGCTCCCTCTTTCCCCAGTACTGGTGCCAGTGCCCCATGAACTGAAACCCCTTCCTCCCAACCACTCTTTGAGCCACGCGTTTAAACCTCTAATCTGTTTGTCCCTGTGCCAATTGGCGCGTGGCTCAGGTAACAATCCAGAGATTATTACCTTTGAGGTTCTGCTTTTTAATTTGGACCTCAACTCCTCAAACTCTCTGAACAGAACCTCATTCCTGGTTCTACCTATGTTGTTGGTTCCTACGTGGACCACGATAACTGGATCCTCCCCTTCCCACATTACAACAATGACTCCACTTCAGAAGTACTTCATTGGCTGTAATGCGCTTTGAGACGTCCGGTGGTCGTGAAAGGCGCTATATAAATGCAAGTCTTTCTTTCTTTCCCACTCCAAGTTCTTCTCCAGCCACGAGGAGATGTCTTTAACCCTGGCACTGGGCAGGTAACACAACCTTCGGAACTCTCGGTCGTGTCTGCAGAGAACAGTATCTATCCCCCTGACTATACTGTCTCCTACCACACCTACATTCCCTTTCACTCCCCCCACTTGAATGGCCTCCTGTACCATGGTGCCGTGGTCAGTTTGCTCATCCATCCTGCAGGCTTTTCCCTCATCCACACAGGCAACAAGATCCTCATACCTGTTGGACAAGGGCAAAGGCTGAGGCTCCTCCAGCACTGCACCTGGGCTCCCCTTACCTGGCTGAGTTGCAGTCACACCCTCCTGTCCCTGACCACTAACCAGACCTGTACCAATACCTAACCTAAGGGGTGTGACTGCCTCCTGGATCAAAGTGTCCAGGTAACTCTCCCCATCCCTGATGCCCCACAATGTCTGCACCTCAGACTCCAGCTCAACAACTCTGAGCTGAAGTTCCTCAAGATGCAGGCACTTACTTGCGGCACATCGCCTGCACTGCCATCCCGATAGGAATTGGTTTTATTGAAAGAAGAAAGATTTGCATTTCTATAGCGCCTTTCACGACCACCAGACGTCTCAAAGCGCTTTACAGTCAATGAAGTACTTTTGAAGTGGAGCCACTGTTGTAGTGTGGGAATCGTGGCAGCCAATTTGCACACAGCAAGGTCCCACAAACAGCAATGTAATAATGACCAGCTAATCTGCTTTTGTTATGTTGGTTGAGGGATAAATGTTGGCCAGGACACCAGTGATAACTCCCCTGCTCTTCTTCGAAGTAGTGCCGTGGGATCTTTTACATCCACCTGAGAGGGCAGGCGGGGCCTTGGTTTAAGGTCTCATCCGAAAGACGGCCCCTCCAACAGTGCTGCACTCCCTCAGTACTGCCCCTCCGACAGTGCAGCGCTCCCTCAGTACTGCCCCTCCAACAGTGCAGCGCTCCCTCAGTACTGCCCTTCCGACAGTGTGGCGCTCCCTCAGTACTGCCCCTCCGACAGTGCGACGCTCCCTCAGTACTGACCCTCCGACAGTGCAGCGCTCCCTCAGTACTGCCGCTCCGACAGTGCAGCGCTCCCTCAGTACTGCCCTTCCGACAGTGCGGCACTCCCTCAGTACTGCCCCTCCGACAGTGCGGCGCTCCCTCAGTACTGGCCCTCCGACAGTGCTGCCCCTCCGACAGTGCGGCACTCCCTCAGTACTGCCCCTCCGACAGTGCGACGCTCCCTCAGTACTGGCCCTCCGACAGTGCTGCCCCTCCGACAGTGCGGTGCTCCCTCAGTACTGCCCCTCCGACAGTGCAGCACTCCCTCAGTACTGCCCCTCTGACAGTGCGGCGCTCCCTCAGTACCGCACTCCCTCAGTACTGCCCCTCCGACAGTGCAGTACTCCCTCAGCACTGCACTGTGAGTGTCAGCCTGGGTTTTTGTGCTCAAGTCTCTGGAGTGGGACTTGAACCCACAACCTTCTGACTCAGAGGCGAGGATGTTACCCACTGAGCCACAGCTGGCATTTAATTAAATTTGTATTTAAGTAACTTAGTTTACAGTTTCATTTCTTGATTACTTACTTGATCTAGATTAAGTTATGGGTAAATGAAATTAAATATCTCCCTGTAACACAAAGCACTACAAGTAGTAGAGGCAGAAAGCAGCACCTCCTTCCCCCTCTTCCCCCGAATTCCCACTCTCTCCAAATTCCCAAATAAAACACCCTGGGGGAGCAATTCAGTTGTTAGCACCAGCCGTTAGTGCCTTAAGAGGGCGATAAGTGGGGCGCGAAGCGGCTAGCGCCCGGGCGCGGCGCGACCTGCGCCTCTCGTGAAATTGAGCGGACATTTAGCGGCGGCGCAAAACCGCAACGCCCGCTGAGCTGCGCGCGCAGATCCTGACGTCATTTCATGGTGCAACGCCCTTGGGGCGCCCCGAACCGGAACTTCAGTGGCGCCCCCCTCTTTCCGCCTGGCGCTCCCAGCGAATGGTTGACTGGAACGGTTCCCAGTCGCTGTGGGGCTGGGGGGCCGCTATTTAAAGGGGGCTCTTCCTGGCTTCTGAGTGGTAGCCATTTTTGTACCACTCCTTCTGTGAGAGAGAGAGAGATTTGCAGAGAGACAGAGGGAGAGAGCTTTCTGCTTTGACTCAGCGCTCGCACAGGTACTTCTGGCTTCAGCCCAGAACTTTGCAGTTGGATTGATTTTTCAGTGCCATAACCTTGAGTGGCCACATATTATGGGGGCTGCAATGGGTGGAAACGTTGGGTTTCTCCATTGCATTGAGAGGGCTCAGAGATGCCGAGAGAGAGTGCCAATCATGGCCAGACGGAGGAGGGCCAACAGGCGTCGGCACAGGAGGCCTTACCCTCCCAGGGTATTCCGCCAGCACTTCTCCTACCTCAACATGTCTGAGGAGCAGTGTGTTCGAAGGCTTCGATTCAGAAGGGAGCTGGTCACTGAGCTCTGCCACCTGCTTCAGCCAGATCTGCAGCCTCAGCTGAGGAGCAGGACGTCTCTGTCAGTGGCAGTGAAGGTGACAGTGGCTCTCAACTTCTATGCCACCAGCTCCTTCCAATCCACTACTGGGGACAGTGCCAAAGTCTCCCAGTTCACGGTGCATTGCTGCATCCACCAGGTCATGACTGCCCTCTTCAAAAGGAGACGTCAGTACATTTCCTTCCCCATTACCCTGGACAAGCAGCAAGAGCGCGCAATGGGATTTGCAAAAATAGTGGGCTTCCCCATGGTCCAGGGCACCACTGACTGCACGCATGTGGCTTTGCGGTTGTTAAGTCCGTGAATGATTGAGACACGGACTAGCAGGAGAGAAACAAACAAGTCTTTACTGGTGAAAGGCATAAACGAATCTAACCAACAGAGGCTCCCTAGCGCCTTTTAGACAGGGGTGGTCACTGCCGGTACTGCAGTCTGAGACCAGTTATTCTCTTAAAGGTACATACACAACAATTCCTCCCCTTTTAGATAAACAGTACATAACATTCATTTAACAACTAATGATAACGAATTACAATCACAATTACTGTTGCTAGATACATTGGTTAAGTTTAAGCAATTATAAGTTCAGTCTTTGAGGAGGCTTCCTGATTCTGTCTGGATAACGCCTCTTTGGAGTATCAGGTTCTTCTGGCAATGTTGAGTCGGAATCAATGTCGTTGTTTGGTTCATCTGCTTCCAGTATTACCGGTTCTGCGGTAGCTGCAATTGGAACGTCGATTTCATTACCAGGTGTATCAGATCGTGGTGTGGAGTTGATGTTTTCCAGTGACTCTAGAATCTGGTCAGCATGGCGTCTTACAATGCTCTCCCCAACGTCCACGGTATACATGAGAGGTCCTTGTCATGTACAAATCATTCCTGGCTGCCATTTCTCAGTGCGGTAGTCCCGGGCCAAAACTGGTTGACCTATCTTAAAACTCCTGGTCGGCCTTTCATTCATATTCTGAAACTGCCTGTTCTCCACATTGATGCGCTATCAATTACTCATAAAAGACTGAGAGTTAAGAGAGTAACTAAAGGCTTTTATTAGCAAAGAACAGAGCATGCCTCTCGTGGTTGACTGGGTTCCAAGAAGGCAGGGGGCTGCAGGTCAATCACCTTTATACCTGGGCCTGTGTGGGTGGAGCCAGCCGAGACATGTTGAGGCATGCATAGGTACAACAGTGTGTAATAACAACAACAACAACAACAATAACAACAACAACAGTGGTTTACCACACACATCTCTTCGGACGTTTGGCTTAACCAAATCCAAGCGGCATCGTAGTCTTCGATTGAAGAACATCATGGCTGGAGTTTGGTTGGTAACCGCATGTGTCGCATTCCGGTAGGCAAACAAGAAGTTGTCCACCTTGTGTTGTAGGGGTATATCTTCATTACACATTGCCTTGATAGCCTTCTTGAATGTTTGGACAAACCTCTCGGCCAATCCATTAGTGGCTGGATGATATGGGGCAGATGTGTAATGCTTAACACCATTGTTCTTTAAGAACCTCCGGAACTCTTCAGACACAAACTGTGGTCCATTGTCAGAGCAAATCTGTTCAGGCAGCCCATTCCTGGCGAATATGGTTCGTAAAACTGCGATAGTTTTTTCCGTGGTGGTTGAGGACATTTTTATTACCTCTGGCCACTTTGAATGTGCATCCACCGCAATTAAAAACATCGAGTCCATGAAGGGACCAGCAAAATCAATGTGCACCCTTTGCCATGGAGATGAGGGCCACTCCCATGGATGCAGAGGAGCTTGTGGTGGGGCGTTTTGGACCTTCTGGCATCCTGCACAGCTCTTGGTCATCTCTTCGATTTCTCTATCGATTCCCGGCCACCACACAAACGCTCTGGCTAAGCTCTTCATTTTTACCCCACCCAGATGACCCTCATGAAGCTCATTGAGCACTCTATCCGTCAACTTAGGTGGAATTACTACTCTGGATCCACACATCAAGGTTCCTCTGCACACTGACAGCTGTTCTCTTCTCGGCGAGAATGCTGGCAGCAGTGGTTCGCCATGTGCTGGCCATCCCTTCACCGTTAAATCATAGACCCGTGATAGTGTCGGGTCATTACGTGTTTCCTTTTCTATGTTTGCATTCGTCACAGGGAGACATTCGACTATGGTCGAGTGGAATAACTCCATTGGATCCACTGCAAGGTCTTCTTCTTCCACCGTCGGCAACGGTAGATGTGACAATCCATCAGCATTTCCATGCTGTTTAGTTCCTTTGTACTCGATGTCATATTGGTGTGCCCCTAGGAAAAGGGACCATCTCTGCAGCCGTTGTGCTGTCATTATCGGTACGCCCTTCTGAGGGTTGAAAATGGAGACAAGAGGTTGATGATCGGTTAGTAGAGTAAATTTTTGACCGTGCAGATAGCGATTGAACTTCTTCACCCCCCACATTAGGCTGAGGGCTTCTCTGTCAATCTGGGCGTAGTTACGCCCGGCAGAAGTTAACGAGCGTGACGCAAAAGCTATCGGCCTCTCCAAACCATCAAGGAATTTATGTGACAGTACCGTCCCAATGCCGTAGGGAGACGCATCACACGCCAGCCTGATTGGCAGTGCTGGGTTGTAGTGAGCCAATACTTCCTTCGAAGTGATTAAGTCCTTACTCTTCTGAAAAGCACGTTTACAATCATCGCTCCATTTCCATGCTACCCCCGTTCGTAGCAGGGCGTTCAGTGGGTGCAAAATTGTCGACAAATTCGGCAAAAACTTATGATAGTAATTCACCAACCCGAGGAATGACATCAGTTGCGACACATTTTCAGGCGCTGGGGCCTTAACAACCGCTTCAATTTTGTCAGGGGACTTATGTAACCCCTCTTCATCAATCATGTGGCCACAATACGATAGCTGTTTCTTAAAAAATTCGCACTTGGGGCGGTTGGCTCGCAGCCCATGTTCCCGTAGTCTAGTGAGCACCTGTTCTAGGTTGTTAAGGTGTTCACTGTCATCTTCACCTGTTACAAGGATGTCGTCCAAGTAACTCTGAGTCCCCGGAATCCCTTGCAGGACTTGTTCCATCGCTCTTTGCCATATTGCCAGAGCCGATGCTATTCCGAATACCAATCGATGATACTGGTAAAGACCTTTGTGAGTGTTTATTGTGAGATACTTTCTAGAGGACTCTTCAACCGCCATCTGCAAATATGCTTGTGCTAGGTCAATTTTTGTAAAACGCTTCCCTCCAGACAGTGAGGCGAAGATGTCTTCTATCCTTGGAAGAGGATATTGTACTGTGTGAAGGACAGGGTTCACCGTCACCTTGAAATCCGCACAGATGCGAATCTTCCTTGGCTCTCCAGACTTATTGCTTAACGTTTTCTTCATGACAGGAACGATGGGTGTCGCCCACTCACTCCAGTCGACCTTAGACAACACGCCCGCCTTCTCCAGATTCTCCAGCTCTGCCTCGACGGCTGGACGAATTGCATATGGTACCGGTCTCGCTTTGAAAAACTTGGGAACTGCATTCTCTTCTATTTTTAACGAGGCGGTTACGCCTTTAAGCGTGCCCAGTTCTTGTTGAAATACCTCTTTGGCGTTAGCTAAGATTGTTGACAATCGTCCAGGAGTGACGTCTTCATCTTTTTTACCGTCCACCGTCATTGCATGAATGGAATGCCAATCTAAGTTTATCTTCCTGATCCATTCCCGTCCCAATAACGGTGGTCCACCATTTGGCAGTATGTAGAGATACAATTTCCGTATTTTCTTGCCATTGTATTCGACAGGCACCCTTATTTTTCCTCTGGGGTATACTTTTTGCCCCGTATACGTCGTCAAGACGATGGATGTCTCTCTCAAGGGTATGTGTGAAAATAGCCGCTCATATTCTCGTCGATTCATGACGGTTAGCGCTGATCCTGTATCCAATTCCATTTTAACTTGGGACCCTGCTATCGTGAGGGTGACCCAAATGGTTCGGTGATCCTCTTTTGCGATTACATTGTGAAGTTTGAGACAGCTTAATCTCCTGTTCTCGGATTCACTATCGCTCATCTGGTCTTCGGAACTACTGTCCGTCATCTTTTGTACTTTCTTGTACGGTTCCTTAGTAGCCTTTTTGTTGTCGCTGGTCTTCTTCCCAGACCTACAAACTCGTGCAATGTGTCCAATCTTCCCGCATCGTCTGCATATTTTGTCTTTGGACCAGCAGTCCTTCTGGTCATGGTTAGTTCTGCCGCAGCGATAACATTTTGCAAATCCCCGTGTCATTTCGTGGGTGCCGTATTCCTGTGGTTTTTGTTGAATTTCTGCAGTTCCCCTGGCTGCTGCTTCATACGATACTGCCACGCTGAAAGCCTTATCTAGCGTCAGCTCTTTTTCTGCGAGTAACTTCTTCTGTGTTCCTTCACTCAGGAGTCCACAGACAAATTTGTCCCGTAGGGTATCTGCCAGTCCTGCTCCGAACTGGCAGTGCTTTGATAGCTTGCGTAGCTCCGTAAGATACTCAGCATTGCTCTCATCTTTGTGCTGAGTTCTCCTGTGGAATTTTAATCTTTCTGCTATCAACAGCGGTGCAGGGTTTAAGTGCTCCTGTAGAACAGCAACAATTTCGTTAAAACTCTTCGCCTTCGGTTTGGCTGGAGTAATCAGATCCCGCAATAGGCCGTACGTTCTAGTGCCCATTACATTTAGCAATATTGATGCCTTTTTCCCCTCCGCTATATCGTTTGCCTCGAAATATACCTCGACTCTTTCCACATACGTGGTCCAGTCCTCTAATGTATTATCAAAAGCAGTGATACAGCCAGTCTTCGGCATCTTGCAAATCTAAAATGGCGCCTCCCGCGCTTTGCCTTCTTCTCCGATTTAACAAAATGGCGCCTCCCGCGCTTTGTCTCCTTCCCCGCTGTTGTTAGCGCTGCTTTCCACGGTTTCCTGCGCGTTAAATATGAATTCGTTTTCTTTTATTATCTTCCCGTCATGGAGCGGACCCTCTGGAACACTTCCCTCCCTCTTCTGAGGTCCGAACGCTGCCCAGCTTCGAAACACCGGCCGCGCCCTGTGTGCTCCACCCTCTCTCTCTCTCTCTTTGCTTCCCGACTCGCTGCCTGGCCCCGTTGAAAAGCCACCCGATCGAGCTTCAGCCCGCCGCAGCCCAGGAAGGATCAGAGCACTACCTGCCACCAGCCCGATTAGCTGGGAAACCACGGACCGAGGAACCCAGCCTGGCTCTGGACAGTCTCTCCTGCAAGTTTTGAAATCGATGATTGACGGTCGACGCCCGTTTCTCGAGTTTCAATGGCCTATTTTTTTTTTTCTTTCTTCTGGCTCCGACCTTCAACACGTCATCGGAGCTGCTGCTGAGTTGCAGGTAAGTTCGTTTCTAACTCGTCGCCAGTGTTAAGTCCGTGAATGATTGAGACACGGACTAGCAGGAGAGAAAACAAAGAGATCTTTAATGGTGAAAGGCATAAACGAATCTAACCAACAGAGGCTCTCTAGCGCCTTTTATACAGGGGTGGTCACTGCCGGTACTGCAGTCTGAGACCAGTTATTCTCTTAAAGGTACATACACAACAGCGGGCGCCTCTAGAGAATGCTGAGGATTACCGCAACCGGAAGGGGTTCAATTCGTTGAATGTGCAGTTGGTGTGTGACCACAGACAGCTGATACTAGCTGTCAATGCCCGCTTTCCAGGCAGCAGCCACGACGCCTTCATCCTGTGCCATACTTCTGTGGCAGACCTTTTCGAAGCCCCGGCTCACCCAGGAGGTTGGCTTCTCGGGGACAAGGGCTATCCTTTGTGCACCTCGCTGATGACCCCGCTCCGTGCGCCCAGCAACCCTGCTGAAGAACGATACAATGACAGCCATCAAGCGACCAGGAACATCAGTGAGCACACAATCGGCGTGCTCAAGCAACGGTTCCGCTGTCTGGACCATTCCGGGGGAGCCCTTCAGTACTCACCTGAGCGAGTCTCCCATTTCGTTGTAGTGTGCTGCATGCTGCATAACCTGGCAATCCTCAGGACTCAGCCACTGCCACCAGACATTGGAGCACCAGCAGAGGAGGAGGAGGAGGAGGAGCACCAAGACGGGAGGGAGGCACAAAGTGCAAGGGCCGTCCGTCAGCGGCTTATTGCAAGTCGGTTCTAGGCCCCCTCTGAGGGAATGGCTTGTGCCATTGAAAGAACATGAATGGAACCGTTCCGCAAACCCTGAGCCGGTCAAGGCAACAAATAGTTCAAAGAGCAAACATGCACAATCTGAATAAAGACAATTATTTATTTAACAAACTCTGTGCCATTCCCACATGACAAACAAATACAGAGAAACCCCCAAAAAAACAGTCAGACACATAACTGGCTCGAAAAACCTGGAGACAATGAACAAAAGAGTTAACCAAAAATGACCATGATCCTTGGCCTTCACTAAAAAAAATCACAGCATTTTGCCACACCTCCTACTTTTTGGCCTTCGAGGGCGATCTGCCTCGCTTGCGAGATTGGCCCCTTCCCACCCTGCAGCTCCTCCGCAATGGGACCCCAGTGGCTGCAGCAAGGCTGGGGGAAGGCTGCTGAGTGTCAGAAAGTGAGTCGGCAGATGCCCTTGGGGGATGGCCTGGACTAGCTCTGGGCCTGGAGGGCCCGGCTGCTGACTGCTCCAACTCTGCATGGGCGGCAGCAGTCTGTCCTACGGGTGGTGGCAGCTGCAGTGGAGGAGTGACAGTGTTGGCAGCAGGACTGCTGCCAACCTGACAGAGCACAGGCACTCCCTGGTCGGACGACACACTGGCACTCGCACGGGCCAGCACTGCAGCGTGCGGAGCAATCTGCTGAGGCACAGACTGCTGGCCTGCTGCAGCGCGGCGAGGGCCCCGGCAAATCCTGCCCGATCCAGCGAGGGTGGCAGCAGTTAGTGCCCGTGTAGCCCTGATCTGTGTCTGCATCAGACCAGCCACTGACTGCACGGCACCACTAAGCACTTGCGTGGAAGCCGCCTGTGCTGCACCGAAGTCCTGCAGACTCCTTGCCTGTGACTCTATGGAGTCAGGCATCCTTGCCACTGCAGCCATGAGCTCAGTGTGCCTGTGCTCTGCCTGGGCGCCCATTTCAGTGAAGAGCCGCACCTCCTCTGCGCTCACTGTAGCAGGACTGGAGGCCAGACACTCCCTCCGGGGAGAAGGCCGCCGAGCTTCCCTACCCCCCCCCGCGCGTTGCTGCAGCCCGCTGGGCCCCGGAGCTTCACCCTCCTCAGACCCTTCCCCCCTGCTCCCCTCCAGGGAAGACGTGTCCTCATTATGGCCATGGGCTGCCTCGGCTGAGGGTGGCACTGATGGTCCGGCTTCCTCTTCCTCCTCCTCGCCTTCCAAATCACTCACAGTGGCAGCTTGAGGGCCCGCCTCCTCACCTGGCGAATCAGTATCTGAAAGCAGGGAGGTACAAGAGTTGCTTTAGCGTGAGGACAGGGCGGCAGCGAGGGAGGCATGAGTGCTGCAATGCACTGCATTGGTTCAATAGTGGCAAAGGATGCTGGTGTGAGGCACAAGTGGAAGGAGAGAGGTCAAAAAGGTGATGACCTTACCATTGCTGTCCAGAACGGGGTCGGCATCTCCAGTGGTGACGGGGCCAATCATCCGGCCTGCCATAATCTGCTCGACTCGCTGCTCCAGATCGCTGAGGTCTTTAAGTTCAGGACGGCCTCCCCCGGTCCGTTGCTGCTGCCTCCTATTGTGCGCCAGCTTGCCCTGCAAGAGAAAGGCCGGGCTCTGAGTACAGTGTGAAGCCCTGATCTTGGCTGCACTGCCTCCCATGGTGGATTAGCCCTGACAGTGTGAAGCTCTGATCTTGGCTGCACTGCCTCCCATAGTGGAATAGCCCTTACAGTGTGAAGCCCTGATCTTGGCTGCACTGCCTCCCATGGTCGAATAGCCCTTACAGTGTGAAGCCCTGATCTTGGCTGCACTGCCTCCCATGGTCGAATAGCCCTTACAGTGTGAAGCCCTGATCTTGGCTGCACTGCCTCCCATGGTGGAATAGCCCTGACAGTGTGTAAAGTGGTGAATGTGCATGTGAGTTTCATGAAAGGCCCATAGGTGTTGGATGAGGGCTGGGGATTGGGGCTTTCAGGACCCTTTGGCCATAAAGTGAGGTGCACATGCAGGGATGAAGAGGATACTGGAAAGGGTACTCACCCTGACAACCCGAGTGAGGTCATTGAACTTCTTCCTGCATTGTGTTGGGGTCCTAGGTACCATGCTGCTGGAGGTCACTCTGTGTGCCAACTCCCTCCAAGCTTTTCGATATTCGTTGGGCAGCGGCCTCCTGCCACTGTCCGGAAACAGGATAGATCGCCTGCGCTCCACTGCGCCAACCAGAACGTTCAGGGCCCCCTCACTGAACCGTTGCGCTCGCTCCCTGGCCCTCTCCATGGTCGTAGGCATTACAATGTCGCAGCAGGTCTGTCCAGGCCGAGAATCAGGGCTCCAACGTGCAGGGCGTGGCTGCAAGCCAAATCGACCCACCCCTTTAAGAGGTGACCGGCGCCAGCGTGTCTGCCTGCAATCGATAACTCGCCGCAGCTGCGCTGCGCCCGCCCTCGGTGGTAGTGCCTCAAGTAGCCGGCTTAGCACCTTAGGACAGTCGTGCAGCGCCTGCTTTAGCACACCAAGAACCTCTTGGGGCGAAGCAAGTCAATTTCACTGAAGGTGGCGATAATTTGCGCCGGGCGCTAAATTTAGCGCACGCTCGACTATAACGCCCCAAACGTGGCGATACTGAATTTCTAGGCCTCTGTTTAAGTACACTCCATTTAATGCCACTCTGTGCTTCTGCAGAACTGTTTAATTCTATACTCCAGGAGCCTCACCCAAGTTACAAGTGTTGATTCAGCTCCCCTAACCCCTTCTCCCCATATCCCCAACCCCACCTACACACCTTCTCCCCATATCCCCAACCCCACCTACCCACCTTCTCCCCGTATCCCCAACCCCACGTACCCACCCTCTCCCCATATCCCCAACCCCACCTACCCACCTTCTCCCCGTATCCCCAACCCCACGTACCCACCCTCTCCCCATATCCCCAACCCCACCTACCCACCTTCTCCCCGTATCCCCAACCCCACCTACCCACCTTCTCCCCGTATCCCCAACCCCACGTACCCACCCTCTCCCCATATCCCTAACCTCACCTACCCACCTTATCCCCATATCCCCAACCCCACCTACCCAGCCTCTCCCCATATCCCCAACCCCACCTACCCACCCTCTCCCCATATCCCCAACCCCACCTACCCACCCTCTCCCCATATCCTCAACCCCACCTACCCACCTTCTCCCCGTATCCCCAACCCCACGTACCCACCCTCTCCCCATATCCCCCAACCCCACCTACCCACCCTCTCCCCATATCCCCAAACCCACCTACCCACCCTCTCCCCATATCCTCAACCCCACCTACCCACCCTCTCCCCATATCCCCAACCCCACCTACCCACCTTTCCCCGTATCCCCAACCCCACCTACCCACCCTCTCCCCATATCCCCCAACCCCACCTACCCACCCTCTCCCCATATCCCCAACCCCACCTACCCACCCTCTCCCCATATCCCCAACCCCACCTACCCACCCTCTCCCCATATCCTCAACCCCACCTACCCACCTTCCCCCTGTATCCCCAACCCCACCTACCCACCCTCTCCCCATATCCCCAACCCCACCTACCCACCTTCTCCCCATATCCCCAACCTCACCTACCAACCTTATCCCCGTATCCCCAACCCCACCTACCCACCCTCTCCCCATATCCCCGACCCCACCTACCCACCTTCTCCACATATCCCCAACCCCACCTACCCACCCTCTCCCCGTATCCCCAACCCCACCTACCCACCCTCTCCCCGTATCCCCAACCCCACCTACCCACCTTCTCCCCGTATCCCCAACCCCACCTACCCACCTTCTCCCCATATCCTCAACCCCACCTACCCACCTTCTCCCCGTATCCCCAACCCCACGTACCCACCCTCTCCCCATATCCCCAACCCCACCTACCCACCTTTCCCCGTATCCCCAACCCCACCTACCCACCCTCTCCCCATATCCCCCAACCCCACCTACCCACCCTCTCCCCATATCCCCAACCCCACCTACCCACCCTCTCCCCATATCCCCAACCCCACCTACCCACCCTCTCCCCATATCCTCAACCCCACCTACCCACCTTCCCCCTGTATCCCCAACCCCACGTACCCACCCTCTCCCCATATCCCCAACCCCACCTACCCACCCTCTCCCCATATCCCCAACCCCACCTACCCACCTTCTCCCCATATCCCCAACCTCACCTACCCACCTTATCCCCGTATCCCCAACCCCACCTACCCACCCTCTCCCCATATCCCCGACCCCACCTACCCACCTTCTCCACATATCCCCAACCCCACCTACCCACCCTCTCCCCATATCCTCAACCCCACCTACCCACCCTCTCCCCATATCCTCAACCCCACCTACCCACCCTCTCCCCGTATCCCCAACCCCACCTACCCACCTTCTCCCCGTATCCCCAACCCCACCTACCCACCTTCTCCCCATATCCTCAACCCCACCTACCCACCTTCTCCCCGTATCCCCAACCCCACGTACCCACACTCTCCCCATATCCCCCAACCCCACCTACCCACCCTCTCCCCATATCCCCAACCCCACCTACCCACCCTCTCCCCATATCCTCAACCCCACCTACCCACCTTTCCCCATATCCCCAACCCCACCTACCCACCCTCTCCCCGTATCCCCAACCCCACCTACCCACCTTCTCCCCGTATCCCCAACCCCACCTACCCACCCTTTCCCCATATCCCCAACCCCACCTACCCACCCTCTCCCCATATCCCCAACCCCACCTACCCACCCTCTCCCCATATCCCCAACCCCACCTACCCACCTTCTCCCCGTATCCCCAACCCCACCTACCCACCCTCTCCCCATATCCTCAACCCCACCTACCCACCCTCTCCCCGTATCCCCAACCCCACCTACCCACCCTCTCCCCGTATCCCCAACCCCACCTACCCACCTTCTCCCCATATCCCCAAACCCACCTACCCACCCTCTCCCCATATCCCCAACCCCACCTACCCACCCTCTCCCCATATCCTCAACCCCACCTACCCACCCTCTCCCCGTATCCCCAACCCCACCTACCCACCCTCTCCCCATATCCTCAACCCCACCTACCCACCCTCTCCCCGTATCCCCAACCCCACCTACCCACCCTCTCCCCGTATCCCCAACCCCACCTACCCACCTTCTCCCCATATCCCCAAACCCACCTACCCACCCTCTCCCCATATCCCCAACCCCACCTACCCACCTTCTCCCCATATCCCCAAACCCACCTACCCACCCTCTCCCCGTATCCCCAACCCCACCTACCCACCTTCTCCCCATATCCCCAAACCCACCTACCCACCCTCTCCCCGTATCCCCAACCCCACCTACCCACCCTCTCCCCATATCCCCAACCCCACCTACCCACCCTCTCCCCATATCCTCAACCCCACCTACCCACCCTCTCCCCATATCCTCAACCCCACCTACCCACCTTTCCCCATATCCCCAACCCCACCTACCCACCCTCTCCCCGTATCCCCAACCCCACCTACCCACCCTCTCCCCGTATCCCCAACCCCACCTACCCACCCTCTCCCCATATCCCCAACCCCACCTACCCACCCTCTCCCCATATCCTCAACCCCACCTACCCACCCTCTCCCCATATCCCCAACCCCACCTACCCACCCTTTCCCCATATCCCCAACCCCACCTACCCACCCTCTCCCCATATCCCCAACCCCACCTACCCACCCTCTCCTCATATCCTCAACCCCACCTACCCACCCTCTCCCCATATCCCCAACCCCACCTACCCACCCTCTCCCCATATCCCCAACCCCACCTACCCACCCTCTCCCCATATCCTCAACCCCACCTACCCACCTTCTCCCCATATCCCCAACCCCACCTACCCACCCTTTCCCCATATCCCCAACCCCACCTACCCACCCTCTCCCCGTATCCCTAACCCCGCCTACCCACCCTCTCCCCGTATCCCCAACCCCACCTACCCACCCTTTCCCCATATCCCCAACCCCACCTACCCACCCTCTCCCCGTATCCCTAACCCCGCCTACCCACCCTCTCCCCGTATCCCCAACCCCACCTACCCACCCTCTCCCCATATCCCCAACCCCACCTACCCACCCTTTCCCCATATCCCCAACCCCACCTACCCATCCTCTCCCCGTATCCCTAACCCCGCCTACCCACCCTCTCCCCGTATCCCCAACCCCACCTACCCACCCTCTCCCCGTATCCCCAACCCCACCTACCCACCCTCTCCCCGTATCCCCAACCCCACCTACCCACCCTCTCCCCGTATCCCCAACCCCACCTACCCACCTTCATTAAAAACATTAATCAGAATTAAACCAGCGGATGATCTGGTCATTTATATAACTGCTGTTTGTGGGAGCTTGCTGTGCGCAAATTGGCTGCCGCGTTTCCTACATTACAACAGTGACAACACTCCAAAAGTACTTCATTGGCTGTAAAGTGGTTCGGGGCGTCCCGAGGTTGTGAAAGGCGCTAGAGAAATGCAAGTGTTTCTTTCCTTCCTGGAGTCAGTCTCCGCTCGGGGCTCTGCGGTATTCGCTCTCAGGTACTCTGATCGACCTATTGCTCACCTCTTGGCTGCAGCGCAGTAGACTATATGATTACAGATTTAGACCCATCCTCTTTCAGAGCATTCACAGTCAAACCACAAACAACACTGTCAGATCACAGTCAAATTACTATGTTCCTCAAAAAGACAGAAACAAACAACATAGAAACACAACCCAGTAAACTGTACAACACCAAAAAATCGTACAGATGGGCCAAAAACGACACGGAAAAATACCAGAAAACAATTAGCAATGCATCAACTCAAGCTCTCTTAGACACCTTTCTGGATAACATATACACTCACAATAAAGAAGGCGTAAACCGGGCAGTTAGTAAACTAAACAATATTTTTGATAATTTGGCAACAAATGCAAACTTGAAAGCTCGCAAGAACAAACCCAAAACAAAAAACTATGAAAAATGGTTTGACCGAGATTGCCATAACATGAGGAAAAAACTTAGAAAAATATCAAACCAAAAACACAGACATCCAGAAAACGAGGAACTACGCCTTACTTATTGTCAGACACTAACACAATACAGAAACACACTCAGAACCAAAAAAGAGCAATATATTAAGAATACACTCAGCTCCATGGAGGAATCCATTGATTCCAATTGTTTCTGGGAAAACTTGAAAACACTACACAAAAAACAACACGACGATTTGGCCATTCAAAATGGGGACACATGGGTAAACCACTTTGAAAAATTATACCAGAAAAAAACACTAAGACCAGAGCAACACCAAATATGCAAAAAACTGGAAAAGCTAGAAATGGCCATAAAAGATAACCAAAACCCGCTGGACGCCATAATAACAGAAAAAGAACTTCTTGAAAAACTCAAGGACCTGCGACCAGGAAAAGCCTGCGGGACAGACGGCATACTAAACGAGATGATTAAACACACAGACAACAAAATGAAACTGGCTATCCTAAAACTCTTCAACTTGGTTCTGAGTGTCGGTTATTTCCCTGATATCTGGAACAAAGGACTCATAACGCCCATATACAAAAGTGGGGACAAAATCGACCCAAACAACTATCGAGGCATCTGTGTAAACAGTAACCTGGGGAAGGTATTCTGTAGCATCATAAACAAAAGACTTATAAACTTCCTTGAGGAGCACAATGTCTTGAGTAAAAGCCAAATTGGATTCCTGCCAAACTATAGAACATCCGATCATATCTTCACCCTACAGACCCTAATTGACAAACACGTTCACAATAACAAAAGCAAAATCTACGCATGCTTTGTAGATTTCCAGAAGGCTTTCGACTCCATCTGGCATGACGGTTTATTCCTGAAACTTATCGAAAGTGGGGTAGGAGGGAAAACATATGATGTAATTAAATCAATGTATACAAACAACAAATGTGCAGTTAAAATTGGAGACAAACAAACAAAATACTTCCCACAGGGGCGGGGGGTGACGCAGGGCTCGCCAATCTCACCGACACTCTTTAATATTTACATAAATGGATTGGCAAAACTACTTGAACAATCTACAGCACCCGGCCTCACCCTATATGAATCCAAGGTTAAATTCCTCCTCTATGCAGACGACCTGGTTCTGCTGTCACCTACTAAAGAGGGGCTACAGCAAAACCTGGACCTGCTGGAGTCGTACTGCCAGACTTGGGCCCTGACAATAAATCCCCAAAAAACCAAAGTCCTTGTGTTCCAGCAAAGATCCAAACATCAGGGACCCAAAATAAATTTCACAGTAGGAACAACCAAAATTGAACAAACCACTAACTACACATACTTGGGCTTAAAAATCAGTTCTACGGGAAACTTCAAACTGGCTGTGAATGAACTGAAAGAGAAAGCAAGAAGGGCTTTCTATGCCATCAAAAAATCAATCCAAATAGAAATCCCAATTAGCATTTGGCTCAAAATTTTCAAATCAGTAATTGAACCAATTGCACTCTATGGCAGTGAGGTATGGGGACCGCTAACTCAACAAGAATTTGCAAAATGGGACAAACACCCAATTGAGATCCTACATGCAGAATTCTGTAAAAGTATCCTCCGGACTCAAAGGAAAACAGTAAACAATGCATGCAGGGCGGAACTAGGCCAATATCCATTAATAATCACTATCCAAAAAAGAGCCACCAAATTTTGGAATCACCTACAAATGAGCAATCCCCAATGCTATCACTACGACGCCCTGAAATGCCAAGAGCTGACCATAAAGAAGAATACCCTCAGTCAACTAGTCCTGGGACTCAGTGAAGTAACTACTAACAATACTAACAATAACCAGCCCCAGGACAGTGACAGGGTAACACAAAGAATTCGACCCAACACAATCGTCGCTAAGCAAAAGGAAAAATATCTGACATATTGGGCAGAAACAACAAAAACCCAAAGCAAACTCAATTGCTACTTGGCCCTAAACAGACAATACAACATAGCTGATTACCTGACCATGGTAAAGGATAACAAACTGAGAAGAACCTTGACAAGGTACAGACTTAGCGAACATAGCCTAGCGATCGAAAAAGGCAGACACAGGCAGACCAGGCTGCCAAGAGAGGACAGGATATGCTCTCACTGCAGTCAGGGAGTGGTGGAGACAGAGATGCACTTCCTCACAGCTTGTGGAAAATATCAGGGCATCAGGGAGAATTTCTACCAAAAATTCTCACAAATATGCCCTGATTTCAGAAATCTGAATGACAACCAAAAACTCCCATTCCTACTGGGAGAGGAGAGAAGCTGTGTAACGCTGGCGGCGCACTATGTTGCAGCTTGCCATGAACAGAGGGACAACCAGTAAGCTAAGAAAAAAAATATATATAAACAATGCGAATGTATATTTATACACTCAGGGATATACCTGTTTATACACTGTATGAATAGAACTGCGTTTATGTGCTGAACCATAAATGTATTTTGATGCTTTGGCAACATAAGATGTAACTTATCATGCCAATAAAGCGATTTAAATTGTAAATTGTAAATTGTACTCTGTCAGGCTCATAGAGCAGTGCTTCTGGAATCTACTCCTGGTTGTGATTCTAATTGACCACAGGAGGTGGCTGGACCTTAGTCCAGCGGAGGCTCGATGGCTCCACAGACTTCAACAGAGGCTGGAAGGAATATAAAGAAGGCTTTGGAGAACTTTCCGCAGAGTTCTGGTTGGGCAATGATCACATCCATGACATCACGAGCCAAGGGGACTACTCGCTGCGTATTGACCTGGAGGACTGGAATAACAGACACAAGTTTGGGCTCTATGAGAGCTTCAGGTAGGAGAAACAGCGAGTTCCAGGGACACAGGGAGAATAAAACCTCAGAGTGAGAGACAGACACCGCCCATCACACTGTCAATCACAGAGATAATCCCCGCCCATCACACTGTCAATCACAGAGATAATCCCCGCCCCATCACACTGTCAATCACAGAGATAAACCCCGCCCCATCACACTGTCAATCACAGAGATAAACCCCGCCCCATCACACTGTCAATCACAGAGATAAACCCCGCCCCATCACACTGTCAATCACAGAGATAAACCCCGCCCCATCACACTGTCAATCACAGAGATAAACCCCGCCCCATCACACTGTCAATCACAGAGATTAACCCCGCCCATCACACTGTCAATCACAGAGATAAACCCCGCCCCATCACACTGTCAATCACAGAGATAAACCCCGCCCATCACACTGTCAATCACAGAGATTAACCCCGCCCCATCACACTGTCAATCACAGAGATAAACCCCGCACCATCACACTGTCAATCAGAGATAAACCCCGCCCCATCACACTGTCAATCACAGAGATAAACCCCGCCCCATCACACTGTCAATCACAGAGATAAACCCCGCACCATCACACTGTCAATCAGAGATAAACCCCGCCCCATCACACTGTCAATCAGAGATAAACCCCGCCCCATCACACTGTCAATCACAGAGATTAACCCCGCCCCAACACACTGTCAATCACAGAGATAAACCCCGCCCATCACACTGTCAATCACAGAGATAAACCCCGCCCCATCACACTGTCAATCACAGAGATAAACCCCGCCCCATCACACTGTCAATCACAGAGATAAACCCCGCCCCATCACACTGTCAATCACAGAGATAAACCCCGCCCCATCACACTGTCAATCACAGAGATAAACCCCGCCCCATCACACTGTCAATCACAGAGATTAACCCCGCCCATCACACTGTCAATCACACAGATAAACCCCGCCCCATCACACTGTCAATCACAGAGATAAACCCCGCCCCATCACACTGTCAATCACAGAGATTAACCCCGCCCCATCACACTGTCAATCACAGAGATAAACCCCGCACCATCACACTGTCAATCAGAGATAAACCCCGCCCCATCACACTGTCAATCACAGAGATAAACCCCGCACCATCACACTGTCAATCAGAGATATACCCCGCCCCAACACACTGTCAATCACAGAGATAAACCCCGCCCCATCACACTGTCAATCACAGAGATAAACCCCGCACCATCACACTGTCAATCAGAGATAAACCCCGCCCCATCACACTGTCAATCAGAGATAAACCCCGCCCCATCACACTGTCAATCACAGAGATTAACCCCGCCCCAACACACTGTCAATCACAGAGATAAACCCCGCCCATCACACTGTCAATCACAGAGATAAACCCCGCCCCATCACACTGTCAATCACAGAGATAAACCCCGCCCCATCACACTGTCAATCACAGAGATAAACCCCGCCCCATCACACTGTCAATCACAGAGATAAACCCCGCCCCATCACACTGTCAATCACACAGATAAACCCCGCCCCATCACACTGTCAATCACAGAGATAAACCCCGCCCCATCACACTGTCAATCACAGAGATTAACCCCGCCCATCACACTGTCAATCACACAGATAAACCCCGCCCCATCACACTGTCAATCACAGAGATAAACCCCGCCCCATCACACTGTCAATCACAGAGTAAACCCCGCCCCATCACACTGTCAATCACACAGATAAACCCCGCCCCATCACACTGTCAATCACACAGATAAACCCCGCCCCATCACACTGTCAATCACACAGATAAACCCCGCCCCATCACACTGTCAATCACACAGATAAACCCCGCCCCATCACATTCAATCACAGAGTAAACCCCGCCCCATCGCACTGTCAATCACACAGATAAACCCCGCCCCATCACACTGTCAATCACACAGATAAACCCCGCCCCATCACACTGTCAATCACACAGATAAACCCCGCCCCATCGCACTGTCAATCACACAGATAAACCCCGCCCCATCGCACTGTCAATCACACAGATAAACCCCGCCCCATCGCACTGTCAATCACACAGATAAACCCCGCCCCATCACACTGTCAATCACAGAGATAAACCCCGCCCCATCACACTGTCAATCACAGAGATAAACCCCGCCCCATCACACTGTCAATCACAGAGTAAACCCCGCCCCATCGCACTGTCAATCACAGAGATAAACCCCGCCCCATCACACTGTGAATCACAGAGATAAACCCCGCCCCATCACACTGTCAATCACAGAGATAAACCCCGCCCCATCACACTGTCAATCACAGAGTAAACCCCGCCCCATCACACTGTCAATCACAGAGATAAACCCCGCCCCATCACACTGTCAATCACAGAGTAAACCCCGCCCCATCGCACTGTCAATCACACAGATAAACACCGCCCCATCACACTGTCAATCACACAGATAAACCCCGCCCATCACACTGTCAATCAGAGATAAACCCCGCCCATCACACTGTCAATCACAGAGATAAACCCCGCCCCATCACACTGTCAATCACACAGATAAACCCCGCCCCATCACACTGTCAATCACACAGATAAACCCCGCCCCATCACACTGTCAATCACAGAGTAAACCCCGCCCCATCACACTGTCAATCACAGAGATAAACCCCGCCCCATCACACTGTCAATCACAGAGTAAACCCCGCCCCATCGCACTGTCAATCACACAGATAAACACCGCCCCATCACACTGTCAATCACACAGATAAACCCCGCCCATCACACTGTCAATCAGAGATAAACCCCGCCCATCACACTGTCAATCACAGAGATAAACCCCGCCCCATCACACTGTCAATCACACAGATAAACCCCGCCCCATCACACTGTCAATCACACAGATAAACCCCGCCCCATCACACTGTCAATCACAGAGTAAACCCCGCCCCATCGCACTGTCAATCACACAGATAAACCCCGCCCCATCACACTGTCAATCACAGAGATAAACCCCGCCCCAACACACTGTCAATCACAGAGATAAACCCCGCCCCATCACACTGTCAATCACACTGATAAACCCCGCCCCATCACACTGTCAATCACAGAGTAAACCCCGCCCCATCGCACTGTCAATCACACAGATAAACCCCGCCCCATCACACTGTCAATCACACAGATAAACCCCGCCCATCACACTGTCAATCAGAGATAAACCCCGCCCATCACACTGTCAATCACAGAGATAAACCCCGCCCCATCACACTGTCAATCACAGAGATAAACCCCGCCCCATCACATTGTCAATCACAGATAAACCCCGCCCCAACACACTGTCAATCACAGAGATAAACCCCGCCCCATCACACTGTCAATCACACAGATAAACCCCGCCCCATCACACTGTCAATCACAGAGATAAACCCCGCCTCATCACACTGTCAATCACAGAGATAAACCCCGCCCCATCACACTGTCAATCACAGAGATAAACCCCGCCCCATCACACTGTCAATCACAGAGATAAACCCCGCCCCATCACACTGTCAATCACAGAGATAAACCCCGCCCCATCACACTGTCAATCACAGAGATAAACCCCGCCCCATCACACTGTCAATCACAGAGATAAACCCCGCCCCATCACACTGTCAATCACAGAGATAAACCCCGCCCCATCACACTGTCAATCACAGAGATAAACCCCGCCCCATCACACTGTCAATCACAGAGAAAAACCCCGCCCCATCACACTGTCAATCACAGAGATAAACCCCGCCCATCACACTGTCAATCACAGCGATAAACCCCGCCCCATCACACTGTCAATCACAGAGAAAAACCCCGCCCCATCACACTGTCAATCACAGAGATTAACCCCGCCCCATCACACTGTCAATCAGAGATAAACCCCGCCCATCACACTTTCAATCAGAGATAAACCCCGCCCATCACACTGTCAATCACAGAGATAAACCCCGCCCCATCACACTGTCAATCAGAGATAAACCCCGCCCATCATACTGTCAATCACAGAGATAAACCCCGCCCATCACAATGTCAATCATAGAGATAAACCCCGCCCCATTACACTGTCAATCACAGAGATAAACCCCACCCCATCACACTGTCAATCACAGAGATAAACCCCGCCCATCACACTGTCAATCACAGAGAAAAACCCCGCCCCATCACACAGTCAATCACAGAGAAAAACCCCGCCCCATCACACTGTCAATCACAGAGATTAACCCCGCCCCATCACACTGTCAATCAGAGATAAACCCCGCCCATCACACTGTCAATCAGAGATAAACCCCGCCCCATCACACTGTCAATCACAGAGATAAACCCCACCCCATCACACTGTCAATCACAGAGATAAACCCCGCCCCATCACACTGTCAATCAGAGATAAACCCCGCCCATCACATTGTCAATCACAGAGATAAACCCCGCCCCATCACACTGTCAATCAGAGATAAACCCCGCACATCACACTGTTTATCACAGAGATAAACCCCGCCCCATCACACTGTCAATCACAGAGATAAACCCCGCCCCATCACACTGTCAATCACACAGATAAACCCCGCCCCATCACACTGTCAATCACACAGATAAACCCCGCCCCATCACACTGTCAATCACAGAGTAAACCCCGCCCCATCACACTGTCAATCACAGAGATAAACCCCGCCCCATCACACTGTCAATCACAGAGTAAACCCCGCCCCATCGCACTGTCAATCACACAGATAAACACCGCCCCATCACACTGTCAATCACACAGATAAACCCCGCCCATCACACTGTCAATCAGAGATAAACCCCGCCCATCACACTGTCAATCACAGAGATAAACCCCGCCCCATCACACTGTCAATCACACAGATAAACCCCGCCCCATCACACTGTCAATCACACAGATAAACCCCGCCCCATCACACTGTCAATCACAGAGTAAACCCCGCCCCATCGCACTGTCAATCACACAGATAAACCCCGCCCCATCACACTGTCAATCACAGAGATAAACCCCGCCCCAACACACTGTCAATCACAGAGATAAACCCCGCCCCATCACACTGTCAATCACACTGATAAACCCCGCCCCATCACACTGTCAATCACAGAGTAAACCCCGCCCCATCGCACTGTCAATCACACAGATAAACCCCGCCCCATCACACTGTCAATCACACAGATAAACCCCGCCCATCACACTGTCAATCAGAGATAAACCCCGCCCATCACACTGTCAATCACAGAGATAAACCCCGCCCCATCACACTGTCAATCACAGAGATAAACCCCGCCCCATCACATTGTCAATCACAGATAAACCCCGCCCCAACACACTGTCAATCACAGAGATAAACCCCGCCCCATCACACTGTCAATCACACAGATAAACCCCGCCCCATCACACTGTCAATCACAGAGATAAACCCCGCCTCATCACACTGTCAATCACAGAGATAAACCCCGCCCCATCACACTGTCAATCACAGAGATAAACCCCGCCCCATCACACTGTCAATCACAGAGATAAACCCCGCCCCATCACACTGTCAATCACAGAGATAAACCCCGCCCCATCACACTGTCAATCACAGAGATAAACCCCGCCCCATCACACTGTCAATCACAGAGATAAACCCCGCCCCATCACACTGTCAATCACAGAGATAAACCCCGCCCCATCACACTGTCAATCACAGAGATAAACCCCGCCCCATCACACTGTCAATCACAGAGAAAAACCCCGCCCCATCACACTGTCAATCACAGAGATAAACCCCGCCCATCACACTGTCAATCACAGCGATAAACCCCGCCCCATCACACTGTCAATCACAGAGAAAAACCCCGCCCCATCACACTGTCAATCACAGAGATTAACCCCGCCCCATCACACTGTCAATCAGAGATAAACCCCGCCCATCACACTTTCAATCAGAGATAAACCCCGCCCATCACACTGTCAATCACAGAGATAAACCCCGCCCCATCACACTGTCAATCAGAGATAAACCCCGCCCATCACACTGTCAATCACAGAGATAAACCCCGCCCATCACAATGTCAATCATAGAGATAAACCCCGCCCCATTACACTGTCAATCACAGAGATAAACCCCACCCCATCACACTGTCAATCACAGAGATAAACCCCGCCCATCACACTGTCAATCACAGAGAAAAACCCCGCCCCATCACACAGTCAATCACAGAGAAAAACCCCGCCCCATCACACTGTCAATCACAGAGATTAACCCCGCCCCATCACACTGTCAATCAGAGATAAACCCCGCCCATCACACTGTCAATCAGAGATAAACCCCGCCCCATCACACTGTCAATCACAGAGATAAACCCCACCCCATCACACTGTCAATCACAGAGATAAACCCCGCCCCATCACACTGTCAATCAGAGATAAACCCCGCCCATCACATTGTCAATCACAGAGATAAACCCCGCCCCATCACACTGTCAATCAGAGATAAACCCCGCACATCACACTGTTTATCACAGAGATAAACCCCGCCCCATCACACTGTCAATCACAGAGATAAACCCCGCCCCAACACACTGTCAATCACACAGATTAACCCCGCCCATCACACTGTCAATCAGAGATAAACCCCGCCCCATCACACTGTCAATCACAGAGATAAACCCCGCCCCATCACACTGTCAATCAAAGAGATAAACCCCGCCCCATCACACTGTCAATCACAGTGATAAACCCCGCCCCATCACACTGTCAATCACAGAGATAAACCCCGCCCATCACACTGTCAATCACAGTGATAAACACCGCCCCATCACACTGTCAATCAGAGATTAACCCCGGCCCATCACACTGTCAATCGCAGAGATTACCGCCGCCCCATCACACTGTCAATCACAGAGATAAACCCCGCCCCATCACACTGTCAATCACAGAGATAAACCACGCCCATCACACTGTCAATCAGAGATAAACCCCGCCCATCACACTGTCAATCACACAGATAAACCCCGCCCCATCACACTGTCAATCACAGAGATAAACCCCGCCCCATCACACTGTCAATCACAGAGATAAACCCCGCCCCATCACACTGTCAATCAAAGAGATAAACCCCGCCCCATCACACTGTCAATCACAGTGATAAACCCCGCCCCATCACACTGTCAATCACAGAGATAAACCCCGCCCATCACACTGTCAATCACAGTGATAAACACCGCCCCATCACACTGTCAATCGCAGAGATTAACGCCGCCCTATCACACTGTCAATCACAGAGATAAACCCCGCCCCATCACACTGTCAATCACAGAGATAAACCCCGCCCATCACACTGTCAATCAGAGATAAACCCCGCCCATCACACTGTCAATCAGAGATAAACCCCGCCCCATCACACTGTCAATCACAGAGATAAACCCCGCCCCATCACACTGTCAATCACAGAGATAAACCCCGCCCCATCACACTGTCAATCACAGAGATAAACCCCGCCCCATCACACTGTCAATCAAAGAGATAAACCCCGCCCCATCACACTGTCAATCACAGTGATAAACCCCGCCCCATCACACTGTCAATCACAGAGATAAACCCCGCCCATCACACTGTCAATCACAGAGATAAACCCCGCCCCATCACACTGTCAATCACAGATAAACCCCACCCCATCACACTGTCAATCACACAGAGATAAACCCCGCCCCATCACACTGTCAATCACAGAGATTAACGCCGCCCCATCACACTGTCAATCACAGAGATAAACCCCGCCCCATCACACTGTCAATCACAGAGATAAAGCCCGCCCATCACACTGTCAATCAGAGATAAACCCCGCCCATCACACTGTCAATCAGAGATAAACCCCGCCCCATCACACTGTCAATCAGAGATAAACCCCGCCCCATCACACTGTCAATCACAGAGATATACCCCGCCCCATCACACTGTCAATCACAGAGATAAACCCCGCCCCATCACACTGTCAATCTCAGAGATAAACCCCGCCCGATCACACTGTCAATCAGAGTTAAACCCCGCCCCATCACACTGTAAATCAGAGATAATCCCTGCCCCATCACACTGTCAGTCACAGAGATTAACCCCGCCCCATCACACTGTCAATCAGAGATAAACCCCGCCCCATCACACTGTAAATCAGAGATAAACCCCGCCCCATCACACTGTCAATCACAGAGATAAACCCCGCCCCATCACACTGTCAATCACAGAGATAAACCCCGCCCCATCACACTGTCAATCACAGAGATAAACCCCGCCCCATCACACTGTCAATCACAGAGATAAACCCCACCCCATCACACTGTCAATCACAGAGATAAACCCCGCCCATGACACTGTCAATCACAGAGATAAACCCCGCCTCATCACACTGTCAGAGATAAACCCCGCCCCATCACACTGTCAATCACAGAGAAAAACCCCGCCCATCACACTGTCAAACACAGAGATTAACCCCGCCCCATCACACTGTCAATCACAGAGATAAACCCCGCCCCATCACACTGTCAATCACAGAGATAAACCCCGCCCCATCACACTGTCAATCACAGTGATAAACCCCGCCCCATCACACTGTCAATCACAGTGATAAACTCCGCCCCATCACACTGTCAATCACAGAGATTAACCCCACCCCATCACACTGTCAATCACAGAGATAAACCCCGCCCATCACACTGTCAATCAGAGATAAACCCCGCCCCATCACACTGTCAATCAGAGATAAACCCCGCCCCATCACACTGTCAATCACAGAGATAAACCCGCCCCATCACACTGTCAATCACAGAGATAAACCCCGCCCCATCACAGTGTCAATCACAGAGATAAACCCCGCACCATCACACTGTCAATCAGAGATAAACCCCGCCCCATCACACTGTAAATCAGAAATAATCCCCGCCCCATCACACTGTCAATCACAGAGATTAACCCCGCCCCATCACACTGTCAATCACAGAGATAAACCCTGCCCCATCACACTGTCAATCACAGAGATAATCCCCGCCCCATCACACTGTCAATCACAGAGATAAACCCCGCCCCATCACACTGTCAATCACAGAGATAAACCCCGCCCCATCACGCTGTCAATCACAGAGATAAACCCCACCCCATCACACTGTCAATCACAGAGATAAACCCCGCCCCATCACACTGTCAATCACAGAGATAAACCCCGCCCCATCACACTGTCAATCACAGAGATAAACCCCGCGCCATCACGCTGTCAATCACAGAGATAAACACCTCCCATCACACTATCAATCACAGAGATAAACCCCGCCCCATCACACTGTCAATCACAGAGATAAACCCCGCCCCACCACACTGTCAATCACAGAGATAAACCCCGCCCCATCACACTGTCAATCACAGAGATAATCCCCGCCCCATCACACTGTCAATCACAGAGATAAACCCCGCCCCATCACACTGTCAATCACAGAGATAAACCCCGCCCCATCACACTGTCAATCACACAGAGATAAACCCCGCCCATCACACTGTCAATCACACAGAGATAAACCCCGCCCATCACACTGTCAATCACACAGAGATAAACCCCGCCCCATCACACTGTCAATCACAGAGATAAACCCCGCCCCATCACACTGTCAATCACAGCGATAAACCCCGCCCCATCACACTGTCAATCACACAGAGATAAACCCCGCCCATCACACTGTCAATCACACAGAGATAAACCCCGCCCCATCACACTGTCAATCTCAGAGATAATCCCCGCCCCATCACACTGTCAATCACAGCGATAAACCCCGCCCCATCACACTGTCAATCACAGAGATAAACCCCGCCCCATCACACTGTCAATCGGAGATAAACCCCGCCCCATCACACTGTCAATCACAGATAAACCCCACCCCATCACACTGTCAATCACAGAGATAAACCCCGCCCCATCACACTGTCAATCACAGAGATAAATCCCGTCCCATCACAATGTCAATCAGAGATAAACCCTGCCCCATCACACTGTCAATCACACAGATAAACCCCGCCCCATCACACTGTCAATCAGAGACAAACCCCGCCCATCACACTGTCAATCTGAGATAAACCCCGCCCCATCACACTGTCAATCAGAGATAAATTCCACCCCATCACACTGTCAATCACAGAGATAAACGCCGCCCCATCACACTCTCAATCAGAGATAAACCCCGCCCCATCACACTGTCAATCACAGCGATAAACCCCGCCCCATCACACTGTCAATCACAGAGATAAACCCCGCCCCATCAAACTGTCAATCACAGAGATAAACCCCGCCCCATCACACTGTCAATCACACAGAGATAAACCCCGCCCCATCACACTGTCAATTACAGAGATAAACCCCGCCCCATCACACTGTCAATCAGAGATAAACCCCGCCCCATCACACTGTCAATCACAGAGATAAACCCCGCCCCATCACACTGTCAATCAGAGATAAACCCCGCCCCATCACACTGTCAATCACAGAGTTAAACCCTGCCCATCACACTGACAATCACAGAGATAAACCCCGCACCATCACACTGTCAATCAGAGATAAACCGCGCCCCATCACACTGTAAATCAGAAATAATCCCCGCCCCATCACACTGTAAATCAGAAATAAACCCCGCCCCATCACACTGTAAATCAGAAATAATCCCCGCCCCATCACACTGTCAATCACAGAGATTAACCCCGCCCCATCACACTGTCAATCAGAGATAAACCCCGCCCCATCACACTGTTAATCAGAGATAAACCCCGCCCCATCATACTATCAATCACAGAGATAAACCCCGCCCCATCACACTGTCAATCAGAGATAAACCCCGCCCCATCACACTGTCAATCACAGAGATAAACCCCGCCCCATCGCACTATCAATCACAGAGATAAACCCCGCCCCATCACACTGTCAATCAGAGATAAACCCCGCCCCATCACACTGTCAATCAGAGATAAACCCCGCCCCATCACACTGTCAATCACAGAGATAAACCCCGCCCCATCACACTGTCAATCACAGAGATAAACCCCGCCCCATCACACTTTCAATCACAGGGATAAACCCCGCCCCATCACACTGTCAATCACAGAGATAAACCCCGCCCCATCACACTGTCAATCACACAGATAAACCCCGCCCCATCACACTGTCAATCACAGAGATAAACCCTGCCCCATCACACTGTCAATCACAGAGATAAACCCCGCCCCATCACACTGTCAATCACAGAGATAAACCCCGCCCCATCACACTGTCAATCACAGAGATAAACCCCGCCCCATCACACTGTCAATCACACAGATAAACCCCGCCCCATCACACTGTCAATCACAGAGATAAACCCTGCCCCATCACACTGTCAATCACAGAGATAAACCCCGCCCATCACACTGTCAATCACAGAGATAAACCCCGCCCCATCACACTGTCAATCACAGAGATAAACCCCGCCCATCACAATGTCAATCATAGAGATAAACCCCGCCCCATCACACTGTCAATCACAGAGATAAACCCTGCCCCATCACACTGTCAATCACAGAGATAAACCCCGCCCATCACACTGTCAATCACAGAGATAATCCCCGCCCCATCACACTGTCAATCACAGAGATAAACCCCGCCCCATCACACTGTCAATCACAGAGATTAACCCCGCCCCATCACACTGTCAATCACAGAGATAAACCCCGCCCCATCACACTGTCAATCACAGAGATAATCCCCGCCCCATCACACTGTCAATCAGAGATAAACCCCGCCCCATCACACTGTCAATCACAGAGATAAACCCCACCCCATCACACTGTCAATCACAGAGATAATCCCCGCCCCATCACACTGTCAATCACAGAGAGAAACCCTGCCCCATCACACTGTCAATCACAGAGATAAACCCCGCCCCATCACGCTGTCAATCACAGAGATAAACCCCTCCCATCACACTGTCAATCACAGAGATAAACCCCGCCCCACCACACTGTCAATCACAGAGATAAACCCCGCCCCATCACACTATCAATCACAGAGATAAACCCCGCCCCATCACACTGTCAATCACAGAGATAAACCCCGCCCCACCACACTGTCAATCACAGAGATAAACCCCGCCCCATCACACTGTCAATCACAGAGATAATCCCCGCCCCATCACACTGTCAATCACAGAGATAAACCCCGCCCCATCACACTGTCAATCACAGAGATAAACCCCGCCCCATCACACTGTCAATCACACAGAGATAATCCCCGCCCCATCACACTGTCAATCACACAGAGATAAACCCCGCCCCATCACACTGTCAATCACAGAGATAAACCCCGCCCCATCACACTGTCAATCACAGCGATAAACCCCGCCCCATCACACTGTCAATCACACAGAGATAAACCCCGCCCATCACACTGTCAATCACACAGAGATAAACCCCGCCCCATCACACTGTCAATCACAGAGATAATCCCCGCCCCATCACACTGTCAATCACAGCGATAAACCCCGCCCCATCACACTGTCAATCACAGAGATAAACCCCGCCCCATCACACTGTCAATCGGAGATAAACCCCGCCCCATCACACTGTCAATCACAGATAAACCCCACCCCATCACACTGTCAATCACAGAGATAAACCCCGCCCCATCACACTGTCAATCACAGAGATAAATCCCGTCCCATCACAATGTCAATCAGAGATAAACCCTGCCCCATCACACTGTCAATCACACAGATAAACCCCGCCCCATCACACTGTCAATCAGAGACAAACCCCGCCCATCACACTGTCAATCTGAGATAAACCCCGCCCCATCACACTGTCAATCAGAGATAAATTCCACCCCATCACACTGTCAATCACAGAGATAAACGCCGCCCCATTACACTGTCAATCAGAGATAAACCCCGCCCCATCACACTGTCAATCACAGCGATAAACCCCGCCCCATCACACTGTCAATCACAGAGATAAACCCCGCCCCATCAAACTGTCAATCACAGAGATAAACCCCGCCCCATCACACTGTCAATCACACAGAGATAAACCCCGCCCCATCACACTGTCAATTACAGACATAAACCCCGCCCCATCACACTGTCAATCAGAGATAAACCCCGCCCCATCACACTGTCAATCACAGAGATAAACCCCGCCCCATCACACTGTCAATCAGAGATAAACCCCGCCCCATCACACTGTCAATCACAGAGTTAAACCCTGCCCATCACACTGACAATCAAAGATAAACCCCGCCCCATCACACTGTCAATCAGAGAAAAACCCCACCCATCACACTGTCAATCAGAGAAAAACCCCGCCCCATCTCACTCAATCACAGTGATAATCCCCGCCCCATCACACTGTCAATCACACAGATAAACCCCGCCCCATCACACTGTCAATCACAGAGATAAACCCCGCCCCATCACACTGTCAATCACACAGATAAACCCCGCCCATCACACTGTCAATCAGAGATAAACCCCGCCCCATCACACTGTCAATCACAGAGATAAACCCCGCCCCATCACACTGTCAATCACACAGATAAAACCCGCCCATCACACTGTCAATCACAGGGATAAACCCCGCCCATCACAATGTCAATCACAGAGATAAACCCCGCCCCATCACACTGTCAATCACAGAGATAAACCCCGACCCATCACACTGTCAATCACAGAGTTAAACCCCGCCCCATCACACTGTCAATCACAGAGATAAACCCCGCCTCATCACACTGTCAATCACAGAGATAAACCCCGCCCCATTACACTGTCAATCACAGAGATAAACCCCGCCCCATCACACTGTCAATCACAGAGATAAACCCCGCCCCATCACACTGTCAATCACACAGAGATAAACCCCGCCCCATCATACTGTCAATCACACAGAGATAAACCCCGCCCCATCACACTGTCAATCACAGAGATAAACCCCGCCCCATCACACTGTCAATCACACAGATAAACCCCAAAGGTGGGTAGGTGGGGTTGTGGATATGGGGAGAATGTGGGTAGGTGGGATTGGAGATAATTGGAGGTGGGTAGGTGGGGTTAGGGAGAAGGTGAGTGAAAGGGGTTGGGGATATGGGGAGAAGGTGAGGTTGGGATATGTGGAGAAGGTGGGTAGGTGGTGTTGGGGAAATATGGAGAACGTGGGTAGGTAGGGTTGGGGATATCGGGAGAGGGTGGGGAGGTGGGGTTGGGCAGAAGGAGGGGTTCGGCAAATGGGGAGAAGGTAGTTAAGTGGGGTTGGAGGGAAGGTGGGTAGGTGGGGTTAGATATATGGGGAGAAGTTTGGATTGGGGATATGGGGAGAAGATGGGTAGGTGGTGTTGGGGGATATGGGGAGAAGGTGGATAGATGGGGTTGGGGATATGGGTAGAAGGTGGGTAGGTGGTGTTGGGGATATGGGGAGAAGGTGTGTAGGTGGGGTTGGAGATAGGGGGAGAAGGTGTGTAGGTGGGGTTGGGGATATGGGGAGAAGGTGGGTAGGTGGGGTTGGGGATATGGGGAGAAGGTGGGTAGGTGGTGTTGGGGATATGGGGAGAAGGTGGGTAGGTGGGGTTGGGGATATGGGGAGATGGTGGGTAGGTGGGGTTGGGGATATGGGGAGAAGGTGTGTAGGTGGGGTTGGAGATAGGGGGAGGAGAAGGGTAGGTGGGGTCGCGGATATGTGGAGAAGGTGGGTAGGTGGGGTTCAGGATATGGGGAAAGGTGGGTAGGTGGGGTTGGGGATATGGGGAGAAGGTGGGTAGGTGGGGTTGAGGATAGGGGGAGAAGGTGGTTAGGTGGGGTTAGATATATGGGGAGAAGTTTGGATTGGGGATATGGGGAGAAGATGGGTAGGTGGTGTTGGGGGATATGGGGAGAAGGCGGGTAAGTGGTGTTGGGGATATGGGGAGAAGGTGGGTAGGTGGGGTTGGGGATATGGGGAGATGGTGGGTAGGTGGGGTTGGGGATATGGGGAGAAGGTGTGTAGGTGGGGTTGGAGATAGGGGGAGGAGAAGGGTAGGTGGGGTCGCGGATATGTGGAGAAGGTGGGTAGGTGGGGTTCAGGATATGGGGAAAGGTGGGTAGGTGGGGTTGGGGATATGGGGAGAAGGTGGGTAGGTGGGGTTGAGGATAGGGGGAGAAGGTGGTTAGGTGGGGTTAGATATATGGGGAGAAGTTTGGATTGGGGATATGTGGAGAAGATGGGTAGGTGGGGTTGGGGAGAATGTCGGCAGGTGGTGTTCGGAATTTGGGGAGAACTTCTGGTTGGGGATATGGGTAGAAAGTGGGCAGGTGAGGCTGGGGATATGGGAAGAAGGTGGGTACGTGGGGTTGGGGATATGGGGAGAAGGTGGGTATATGCGGTTGGGGATGTAGAAACATAGAAGATAGGAGCAGGAGTAGGCCATTCGGCCCCTCGAGCCTGCTCCGCCATTCAATGAGATCATGGCTGATCATCCAAATTCAGTACCGGTCCCTGCTTTCTCCCCATATCCCTTGATCCCTTTAGCCTTAAGAAATATATCCAACTCCTTCTTGAATATATTTAATGAATTGGCCTCCACTGCCTTCTGTGGTACAGAATTCCACAGATTCACCACTCTCTGGGTGAATAAATTCCTCCTCATCTCAGTCCTAAATGGCTTACCCCTTATCCTTAGACTATGACCCCTAGTTCTGGACTCCCCCGCCATCGGGAACATCCTTCCTGCATCTAGTCTGTCCAGGCCTGACAGAATTTTATAGGTTTCGATGAGATCCCCTCTCAATCTTCTAAACTCCAGTGAGTACAAGCCCAATCGACCCAATCTCTCCTCGTACGTCATTCCTGCCATCCCAGGTATCAGCCTGGTGAATCTTCGCTGCACTCCTTCCATGGCAAGAACGTCCTTCCTCAGATAAGATGACCAAAACTGCACACAATACTCAAGGTGCGGTCTCACCAAGGCCCTGTACAACTGCAGCAAGACATCCTTGTTCCTGTACTCGAACCCTCTTGCTACGAAGGCGAACATACCATTTGACTTCTTAACCGCCTGCTGCACCTCCATGCTTACCTTCAGCGACTGGTGCACTAGAACACCCAGGTCTCTTTGCACTTCCCCTTCTCCCAATCTATTGCCATTCAAATAATAAACTGCCTTCCTGTTTTTGCCACCAAAGTGGCGAACCTCACATTTATCCACATTATAGTGCATTTGCCATGTTTCTGCCCAATCACCCAACCTGTCCAAATCGTACTGGAATTTCACAACATCCGCCTCACAGCATACCCTCCCACCCAGCTTTGTGTCGTCTGCAAATTTGGAGATACTACATCCAATTCCCTCGTCCAGATCATTAATATATATTATGAATAGCTGGGGTCCAAGGACCGATCCTTGCGGTAACCCACTAGTCACTGCCTGCCACTCGGAAAACGACCCATTTATTCCAACTCTTTGCTTTCTATCTGCCAACCAGTTCTCTATCCAAGTCAATACCTTGCCCCCAATCCCATGTGCCTTAATTTTACAAGCTAATCTCTTATGTGGGACCTTATCAAAAGCCTTCTGAAAGTCCAAATACACCACATCCACTGGTTCTCCCTTATCTATTTTACCAGTTAGAGTCATAGAGTTATACAGCACGGATAGAGGCCCTTCGGCCCATCGTGTCCGCGCCGGCCATCAAGCCCTGTCTAATCTAATCCCATATTCCAGCATTTGGCCCGTAGCCTTGTATCCTATGGCATTTCAAGTGCACATCCAAATGCTTCTTAAATGTTGTGAGGGTTTCTGCCTCCACAACCCTTTCAGGCAGTGAGTTCCAGACTCCAACCACCCTCTGGGTGAAAAAGTTCTTTCTCAAATCCCCTCTAAACCTCCCGCCCTTTACCTTGAATCTATGCCCCCTAGTTATTGACCCTTCTACTAAGGGAAAAAGCTCCTCAGCATCCATCCTATCTATGCCCCTCATAATTTTGTACACCTCAATCATGTCCCCCCTCAGCCTCCTCTGCTCCAAGGAAAACAAACCCAATCTGCCCAGTCTCTCTTCATAGCTGAAGCGCTCCAGCCCTGGTAACATCCTGGTGAACCTCCTCTGCACCCTCTCTAACGCAATCACATCCTTCCTGTAGTGTGGCGACCAGAACTGCACACAGTATTCCAGCTGTGGCCTAACCAGTGTTTTATACAGCTCCATCATAACCTCCTTGCTCTTATATTCAATGCCTCGGCTAATGAAGGCAAGTATCCCATATGCCTTTTTTACCACCTTATCCACCTGTTCCGCCACCTTCAGGGATCTGTGTACTTGCACACCCAGATCCCTCTGACCCTCCGTCTTGCCTAGGGTCTTTCCATTCATTGTGTATTCCTTTGCCTTGTTAGTCCCCCCAAAGTGCATCACCTCGCACTTTTCCGGGTTAAATTCCATTTGCCACTGTTCCGCCCATCTGACCAACCCATCTATATCGTCCTGCAGACTGAGGCTACCCTCCTCGCTATTTACCACCCTACCAATTTTTGTATCATCCGCGAACTTACTGATCATACCCTTTACATTCATATCCAAGTCATTAATGTAGACCACAAACAGCAAGGGACCCAGCACCGATCCCTGTGGTGCCCCACTGGCCACAGGCTTCCAGTCACAAAAACAACCTTCGACCATCACCCTCTGCCTTCTGCCACTAAGCCAGTTTTGTATCCAATGTGCCAAGGCACCCTGGATTCCATGGGCTCTTACCTTCTTGACCAGTCTCCTGTGCGGGACTTTATCGAAGGCCTTACTGAAATCCATGTATACCACATCCACTGCGTTACCCTCATCCACACACCTAGTCACCCCCTCAAAAAATTCAATCAAATTAGTCAGACATGATCTTCCCTTGACAAAGCCATGTTGACTATCACTGATTAATCCTTGCCTCTCCAAGTGGAGACAAATTTTGTCCCTCAGGATTTTTTCCAATAATTTTCCTACCACTGATGTTAGGCTCACTGGCCTGTACATAGATACATAGATACATAGAAGATAGGAGCAGGAGTAGGCCATTCGGCCCTTCGTGCCTGCTCCGCCATTTAATGAGATCATGGCTGATCCTTTAATTCAGTATCCCGTCCCCGCCTTCTCTCCGTAACCCTTAACCCCTTTTGCCCGTAGAAATATATCTAATTCCCTCTTAAATATATTTAATGAGCTGGCGTACACTGCCCTCTGTGGCAATGAGTTCCACAGGTTCACCACTCTCTGAGTGAAGAAATTCCCCCTCATCTCTGTCCTAAATGGTTTAGCCCTTATCCTTAAATTATGTCCTCTAGTTCTGTTCTCACCCGCCAAGGGAAACATTCCTTCTGCATCCAGTCTGTCTAGACCTGTCAGAATTTTATACACTTCTATGAGGTCCCCTCTCAATCTTCTAAACTCCAGTGTGTACATCCCTAAACTACATAGTCTCTCCTCATAGGTCATTCCCGCCATTCCTGGTATCAGCCTGGTGAATCGCCGCTGCACCCCCTCCATGGCAAGAACATCCTTCCTCAGATGAGGCGACCAAAACTGTACACAGTACTCGAGGTGTGGTCTCACCAGTGCCCTGTACAGCTGCAGCAAGGTATCCCTGTTCCTGTATTCTAACCCTTTTGCTATGAAGGCCAGCATACCGTTTGCCTTCTTGACCGCCTGTTGCACCTGCATGCTCGCCTTCAGTGACTGGTGTACAAGAACACCCAGGTCTCTCTGTACTTCCCCCTCTCCCAATCTATTGCCATTTAAATAATAATTTGCCCTCCCGTTCCTGCACCCAAGGTGGATAACTTCGCACTTGTCCACATTATAGTGCATCTGCCATTTATCCGCCCAATCGCCCAGTCTGTCCAAATCGCTCTGGAGCTTCCTGGTCTCTTCCTCTGAGCCCACCCCACCTCCTAGTTTAGTGTCGTCTGCAAATTTGGAAATGCTGCATCCGACTCCCTGATCCAGGTCATTAATGTAAATTGTGAACAGCTGGGGGCCCAGGACAGATCCCTGTGGTACCCCACTTGTTACTGCCTGCCATTCAGAAAATGAGCCGTTTATTCCAACTCTCTGTTTTCTATCTGACAGCCAGTTCCCTATCCACGCCAAAACTTTCCCCTTTATCCCATGAGCCTCAATTTTCCATGCTAATCTTTTATGTGGGACCTTATCGAAGGCCTTTTGGAAGTCCAGGTACACCACATCTACTGGCTCTCCCCCATCTATTCTACCAGTTACTCCCTCAAAAAATTCCAATAGATTAGTCAAGCACGATTTACCCTTTGTAAATCCATGTTGACTCTGTCCTATCCTGTCCCCATTTGCTAAGTGCTCCGCTATTTCATCCTTAATGATGGACTCCAGCATTTTGCCCACAACTGATGTAAGGCTTACAGGTCTGTAATTACCTGCTTTTTCCCTACCCCCCTTTTTGAATAGTGGGGTAACGTTAGCTACCCTCCAATCCATCGGCACTGTTCCCGAGTCTAATGAATTCTGAAAAATCATCCTTAGTGCATCCGCTATCTCTAGGGCCACCTCCTTCAGTACCCTAGGATGCATGTTATCAGGCCCTGGGGATTTGTCCACCTTCAATCCCTTTAGCTTCCTTAACACCATATCCTTAGAGATAGCGATTTGTAGTTCCCCGATTTTTCCCTACTACCCTTCTTGAATAATGGTACTACATTAGCGGTTCTCCAGTCCTCTGGCACATCCCCTGTGGCCAGAGAGGTCCTGAATATATGTGTTAGAGCCCCCGCAATCTCCTCCTTTGCCTCACACAGCAGCCTGGGATACATTTCATCCGGGCCTGGGGATTTATCCATTTTTAGGCCAGCTAAAACCGCCAATACCTCCTCCCTCTCGATGTTAATATGTTCGAGCATATCACAGTCCCCCCGCCCTATTTCTATGTCTACATCGTTCTTCTCCATAGTGAAAACAGATGCAAAAAATTCATTTAGAACCCCTCCTACATCTTCCGGCTCCACACACAGATTGCCACTTTTGTCCCTAATGGGCCCTATTTTTTCCCTAGTTATCCTCTTACCCTTAATATACTTATAAAACATCTTCGGATTTTCCTTTATTTTGCTCGCCAGTGTTATTTCATGGCCCCTCCTTGATCTCCTAATTTCTTTTTTAAGTATCCCCCTGCACTTTTTGTACTCCTCTAGGGCTTCCTCCGTCTTTAGCCTTTTGTATCTACCAAAAGCCCTCCTTTTTTTCCTAATCCATTCTTGTATATCCCCTGACATCCAAGGTTCCCTGTGGTTTTTGGAACCACCCTTGACCTTTACGGGAACATGTTGCCATTGTATGATCTCAATCTCCCTTCTGAAAGCCTCCCATTGCTCCGATGCGGATTTTCGTACAAGTAGCTGATCCCAGTCCATTTTGGCCAGATCCTGCCTTATCCTATTAAAATCGGCCTTCCCCCAATTTAGACCCTTTATTTCCGGCCCATCCCTGTCCTTTTCCATGACCACCTTAAATCTTACCATATTATGGTCACTATCACCAAAGTGCTCACCTACTAGCACTTTTTCCACTTGGCCGGCCACATCCCCTAGAATTAGGTCCAGTACCGCCCCCTCTCTTGTAGGACTTTCTACATGCTGGCTCAAAAAGCTCAAAAAGTTACATCCTCAAAAAATTCCAGTCGATTAGTCAAGCACGATTTACCTTTTGTAAATCCATGTTGACTTTGTCCGATCCTGTCACTGCTTTCCAAGTGCTCTGCTATTACATCTTTTATAATGGACTCTAGCATTTTCCCCACTACCGATGTCAGGCTTACCGGTCTGTAATTCCCCGCTTTTTCTCTACCACCTTTTTTGAATAGTGGGGTACCATTAGCTACCCTCCAATCCATGGGTACTGTTCCAGAGTCTATCGAGTCCTGGAAGATGACCAGCAATGCATCTACTATCTCCAGGGCCACTTCCTTAAGTACCCTGGGATGTAGATTAAAAGGCCCTGGGGATTTATCGGCCTTCAATCCCGTCAACCTCCCCAACACCATTTCCCTACAAATACTGATTTCTTTCAGTTCCTCCCTTTCATCAGACCCTATGTTCCCTGACATCTCTGGGAGGTTATTTGTGTCCTCTGTTGTGAAGACAGAACCAAAGTATGTATTTAATTGGTCTGCCATTTCTTTGTTCCCCATTATAAATTCCCCTGATTCTGACTGCAAGGGACCTACGCTTGACTTCACCAATCTTTTTCTCTTCACATATCTATAGAAGATTTTACAGTCAGTTTTTATGTTCCCTGCAAGCTTACTCTCATTATCTATTTTCCCCCTCTTAACTAATCCCTTTGTCTTCCTTTGCTGAATCCTAAACTGCTCCCAATCCTCAGGTTTGCTGCTTTTTTTGGCCAATTTATATGTCCTCTCCTTGGATCTTATGTTATCCCTAATTTCCCTTGTTAGCCACGGTTGAGTCACCTTTTTTGATTTATTTTCATGCCAAATTGGGATAAACAAATTCTGTAGTTCATCCATGTGATCTTTGAATGTTTGCCATTGCCTATCCACCGTCAACCCTTTGAGTGACATTCCCCAATCAATCCTACCCAACTCGCGTCTCATACCATCATAGTTCCCTTTATTTAAATTCAGGACCTTAGTCTCTGAGTCAACTACTTCACTCTCCATCTTAATGAAGAATTCTATCATATTATGATCGCTCCGACCCAAGGGGCCTCGCACAACAAGATTGCTAATTAATCCTTTCTCATTGCATATTACCCAGTCTAAGATGGCCTGATCCCTAGTTGGTTCCTCGACATATTGGTCCAGGAAACCATCCCGTATACACTCCAGGAATTCCTCCTCCACAGTATTGTTACTAATTTGGTTAGCCCAATCTATATGTAGATTAAAGTCACCCATGATGACTGCTGTGCCCTTATTGCACGCTTCTCTAATTTCCGTTTTAATGCCATCCCCAACCTCCGCATTACTGTTTGGGGGTCTATACACCACTCCCAGTAATGTTTTCTGCCCTTTGGTATTTCTCAGTTCTACCCATACAGATTCCACATCATCAGAGCTAATATCTTTCCTTAAAATTGTGTTAATCCCCTCTTTAACCAGCAATGCTACCCCACCTCCTTTTCCTTTTTGCCTATCTTTCCTGAATATTGAATACCCCTGGATGTTGAGTTCCCAGCCTTGGTCCCCCTGGAGCCATGTTTCCGTAATTCCAATCATATCATTTCATTTACCTCTATTTGCGCTGCTAATTCATCCACCTTATTATGAATGCTCCTTGCATTAAGACACAAAGCCTTCAGGCTTGTTTTTTTAACGCTCTTAGACCTTTTAGAATTATTATTTACTGTGGCCATGTTTGATTTAAACCCTTGATTTCCCTGACTGCCACCTTTGTTTTTCTCCTTCCTCTCTTTTGCTTCTATCCTTGTTTCCCTTTCCTTTGTCTCCCTGCTCAGGTTCCCAACCCCCTGCCATTTTAGTTTAAACCCTCCCCCACAGCACTAGCAAACACTCCCCCAAGGACATCGGTCCCGGCCCTGCCCAGGTGCAGACCGTCCATTTTGTACAGGTCCCACCTCCCCCAGAACTGGTTCCAATGTCCCAGAATTTGAATCCCTCCCCCTTGCACCATTCCTCTAGCCACGTATTCATTTGAAGTATCCTTCTATTTCTACTCTGACTAGCACGTGGCACTGGTAGCAATCCTGAGATTACTACCTTTGAGGTCCTATTTTTTAATTTACCTCCTAACTCCCTATATTCAGCTTTTAGGACCTCATCCTGTTCTTTATCTATATCGTTGGTACCTATATGCACCACGACAACTGGCTGTTCACCCTCCCTTTCCAAAATTTTCTGCAGCTTCTCCGAGACATCCTTGAACCTTGCACCAGGGAGGCAACACACCATCCTGGAGTCTTGTTTGCGGCCGCAGAAACGCCTATCTATTCCCCTTACAATAGAATCCCCTATCACTATAGCTCTACCCCTCTTTTTCCTCCCGTCCTGTGCAGCAGAACCACCCCTGGTGCCAGGAGGTTGGCTGCTGCTGCCTTCCCCTGTTAAGCCATCTCCCCAACAGTATCCAAAACGGTATAACTGTTCGAGAGGGGGATGACCCCAGGGGATTCCTGCACTACCTGCCTGCGCCTAGTATTCTGCCTGATGGTCACCCATTCCCTTTCTGCCTGTGCAACCTTTACCTGCGGTGTGACCACCTCCCTAAACGTGCTATCCACGACTTCCTCAGCTTCGCGAATGCTCCAATATCTATCCATCTGCTGCTCCAGTGCCGCAATGCGGTCTGTCAGTAGCTTCAGCTGGACTCACATCCCGCACATGTGGTCGTCAGGGACACAGGGAGTGTCCCTGATTTCCCACATAGTGCAGGAGGAGCAAACTACGGGGCTGAGCTGTCCTGACATGACTTACCCTTTACTTCCTTTAAATTAAGTTAAATTTTTGGTTACCAGCAGCCCCCGCTACACCTCAGAGCTTAGAAACTATAAACCACAGAGTTTAAGTTTGGAAAAAAAAGGAGAAAGAGAGAAATACTCACCAACCAATCACTTACCTGCTTTCTGGTGACGTCTCACTTTGATTACTTTTTACCTCTCTCTCCCGCTGCTGAATTGGTCGGGCCTCGTTGCTGCCGCCGCTTTTATGCCGCGCTCCTCACACCCAGGTCCGCTCCGCCGCTCTGGTCGGGCCTCGATGATGCCGCCGCTTTTATGCTCCGCCTCGCCTCGCTGCGCTCCTCACACCCAGGTCCGCTCCGCCGCTCTGGTCGGGCCTCGATGATGCCGCCGCTTTTATGCTCCGCCTCGCCTCGCCGCGCTCCTCACACCCAGGTCCGCTCCGCCGCTCTGGTCGGACCTCGCTGATGCCGCCGCTTTTATGCTCCGCCTCGCCGCGCTCCTCACACCTAGGTCCGCTCCGACGCTCTGGTCGGGCCTCAATGATGCCGCCGCTTTTATGCTCCGCCTCACCGCGCTCCTCACACCCAGGTCCGCTCCACCGCTCTGGTCGGACCTCGCTGATGCCGCCGCTTTTATGCTCCACCTCGCCGCGCTCCTCACACCCAGGTCCACTCCGTCACTCTGGTCGGACCTTGCTGATACCGCAGCTTTTATGCTCCGCGATTTGGGGAGAAGGTGGGGTTGAGGACATGGGGAGAAGGTGGATATGTGGGGTTGCAGATATGGGGAGAAGGTGATACGTGGGGTTGGGGATATGGGGAGAAGCTGGGCTTGTGGATATGGAGAGAAGGTGGGGTTGGGGAAATGGGGGGAAGGTGGGTAGGTGAGGTTGAGGGATATGTGGAGAAGGTGGGTAGGTGAGGTTGGGGATATGGGGAGAAGGTGGGTAGGTGAGGTTGGGGATATGGGGAGAAGGTGGATAGGTGGGGTTGGCGATTTGGGGAGAGGGTGGGTAGCTGGGGTTGGGGATATGGCGAGAAGGAGGGTAGGTGGGGTTTGGGATATGGGGAGATGGTGGGTAGGTGGGATTGGGGATATATGGAGAAGGTGGGTGGGTGGGGTTGGGGATATATGGAGAAGGTGGGTGGGTGGGGTTGGATATGGGGTTAAGGTGGGAATAGAAACATGGAAACATAGAAGATAGGAGCAGGAGTAGGCCATTCGACCCCTCGAGCCTGCTCTGCCATTTAATGAGATCATGGCTGATCATCCAAATTCAGTACCCTGTCCCTGCTTTCTCCCCATATCCCTTGATCCCTTTAGCCTCAAGAAATATATCCAACTCCTTCTTGAATATATTTAATGAATTGGCCTCAACTGCCCTGTGTGGCAGAGAATTCCATAGGTTCACCACTCTCTGGGTGAAGAAATTCCTCCTCATCTCAGTCCTAAATGGCTTACCTCTTATCCTTAGACTGTGACCCCTGGTTCTGGAATCCCCCGCCATCGGGAACATCCTTCCTGCATCTAGTCTGTCCAGTCCTGTTAGAATTTTTAAAGTTTCAATGAGATCCCTTCTCATTCTTCTAAACTCAAGCGAATATAAGCCTAATCGACCCAATCTCTCCTCATACGTCATTCCTGCCATCCCAGGTATCAGTCTGGTGAATCTTCGCTGCACTCTCTCCATGGCATGAATAGCCTTCCTCAGATAAGGCAACCAAAACTGCACACAATACTCAAGGTGTGGTCTCACCAAGGCCCTGTACAACTGCAGTAAGACATCCTTGCTCCTGTACTCGAATCCCCTCGCTATGAAGGCCAACATACCATTTGCCTTCTTAACCGCCTGCTGCACTTGCATGCTTACCTTCAGCGACTGGTGCACAAGGACACCCAGGTCTTGTTGCACTTCCTCCTTTCCCAATCTATTGCCGTTCAGATAATAACCTGTCTTCCTGTTTTTGTCACCAAAGTGGATAACCTTGCATTTATCCACATTATACTACATTTGCCATGCATCTGCCCAATCACCCAACCTGTCCAAATCATACTGGAGTTTCTCAGCATCCCCCTCACAGCACACACGCCCACCCAGCTTTGTGTCGTCTGCAAACTTGGAGATATTACATCTAGCTCCCTCGTCTAGATCATTAATATATATTGTGAATAGCTGGGGTCCTAGCACCGATCCCTGCGGTACCCCACTAGTCACTGCCTGCCACTCGGAAAAAGACCCGTTTATTCCAATTCTTTGCTTCCTGTCTGCCAACCAGTTCTCTATCCATGACAAGTACCTTACCCCCAATCTCATGTGCTTTAACTTTGCATGCTAATCTCTTATGTGGGACCTTATCGAAAGCCTTCTCAAAGTCCAAATACACCACATCCACTGGTTCTCCCTTATCTATTCTACCAGTTACATCCTCAAAAAATTCCAGTAGATTAGTCAAGCATGATTTACCTTTTATAAATCCATGTTGACTTTGTCCGATCCTGTCACTGTTTTCCAAGTGCTCTGCTATTACATCTTTTATAATGGACTCTAGCAGGTTCCCCACTACCGATGTCAGACTTACCGGTCTATAATTCCCCGTTTTCTCTCTACCACCTTTCTTAAATAGTGGGGTTACATTAGCTACCCTCCAATCCATGGGAACTGTTCCAGAGTCTATAGAATTTTGGAAGATGACCAGCAATGCATCTACTATTTCTAGGGCCACTTCCTTAAGTACCCTAGGATGTAGATTATCAGGCCCTGGGGATTTATCGGCCTACAATCCCGTCAATTTCCCTAACACCATTTCCCTACAAATATTGATTTCATTCAATTCCTCCCTCTCATCAGACCCTATGTTCCCCGACACCTCTGGGAGATTATTTGTGTCCTCCTTTGTGAAGACAGAACCAAAATATGTACAGGAAACTCTCGATTTACCGGCACCTAAATAACTGGAAATCTCTGTTAACCGGCAAAACTCAGGAGTAGGTTCAGGTAAGTTTTATTTCATATTAGTGGCCGTTCCTGGATCTGTGGCTGTGTAACCAGGGTTCCTGTAACTGTTGCTAAGCAACAGGGACGCCTGGATCTTGTGGCAGGGTTCCTGCACCTGTTGCTAAGCAACAGGGAAGCTTGGATCTGTTGCTGTGTACGGGGCTCTCGTACCTTTTACTATACCTCTCTGTAATCCGGACTTTTTGATAAACCGGCAGCACGCCGGTCCCGTCGGTGCCGGATAAAAAAGAGTTTCCTGTATTTAATTGGTCTGCCATTTCTTTGTTTCCCATTATAAATTCCCCTGATTCTGACTGCAAGGGACCTACGCTTGACTTCACCAATCTTTTTCTCTTCACATATCTATAGAAGCTTTTACAGTCAGTTTTTATGTTCCCTGCTAGCTTACTCTCATACTCTATTTTCCCCCTCTTAATTAATCCCTTTGTCCTCCTTTGTTGAATCCTAAACTGCTCCCAATCCTCAGGTTTGCTGCTTTTTCTGGCCAAATTATGTGTCCTCTCCTTGGATCTGATGCTATCCCTAATTTCCCTTGTTAGCCATGGTTGAGTCACCTTTTTTGTTTTATTTTTATGCTAAACAAGGATGAACAATTTCTGTAGTTCATCCATGCGATCTTTAATAGTTTGCCATTGCCTATCCACCATCAACCCTTTAAGCAACGTTCCCCAATCCATCCTAGGTGTGGAATGTGGGGTTGGGGAGAATGTGGGTAGGGGGGGTTGGGAATATGTGGAGAATGTGGGTAGGTGGGGTTGGGAATATGGGGAGAAGGTGGGTAGGTGGGGTTGGGGATATGGGGAGAAGGTGGGTAGGTGGGGTTGAGGCATATGGGAAGAGGGTATGTAGGCGGGATTGGTGATATGGGGAGAAGGTGGCGAGGTGGGGTTGGGATATGGGAAGAAGGTGGCGAGGTGGGGTTGGGGTGAACGTGGGGTTCGGCAAATGGGGAGAATGTGGGTAGGTGGGTTTGGGAATATGGGAAGAAGGTGGGGTTGGGGAAATGGGTAGAAGATGGCTAGGTAGGGTTGGGGATATGGGGAAAGGAGGGCAGGTGTGGTTGGGGATAAGGGGAGAAGGTGGGTGGGCGGGGTTGAGGGATATGGGGAGAAGGTGGGTGGGTGGGGTTGGGGATATGGGGAGAATGTGGGTAGCTGGGTTTTAGGGATATGGGGTGGAGTTGGGTAGGTGGGGTTGGGGGATAGAATCATAGAATTATAGAAAGTTTCGGCACGGAAGGAGGCCATTTCGGCCCATCCTGTCCACGCCGGCCAACAAAGAGCTATCCAGCCTAATCCCACTCCCAGCTCTTGGTCCGTAGCCCTGCAGGTTACAGCATCCCAAGTGCACATCCAAGTACTTTGTAAATGTGGTTAGGGTTCCTGCCTCTACCACCCTTTCAGGCAGTGAGTTCCAGACCCCCACAACCCTCTGGGTGATAAAATTTTCCTCAAATCCCCTCTAAACCTCCTGCCCCTTACCTTGAAACTATGCCCCCTGGTTATTGGCCCCTCTACTAAGGGGAAAAGTTCCTTTCTATCTACCCTATCTATGCCCCTCATAATTTTGTACACCTCAATCAGGTCCCCCCTCAGCCTTCTCTGCTCTAAGGAAAACAACCCCAGCCTGTCCATTCTCTCTTCATAGCTGAAGCGCTCCAGCCCAGGTAACATCCTGGTGAATCTCCTCTGCACCCTCTCCAATGCAATCACATCCTTCCTATAGTGTGGCGATCAGAACTGCACACAGTATTCCAGCTGTGGCCTAACTAACGTTTTGTACAGCTCCATCATAACCTCCCTGCTCTTACATTCTATGCCTCGGCTAATGAAGACAAGTATCCCATATGCCGTTTTAATCACCTTATCTACCTGTCCTGCTGCCTTCAGGGATCTATGTACATGCACATCAAGGTCCCTCTGATCCTCTGTCCTTCCTAGGATCCTACCATTCATTGTGTATTCCCTTGCCTTGTTAGTCCTCCCAAAATGCATCACCTCACACTTTTCAGGGTTAAATTCCATTTGCCACTGTTCTGCCCATCTGACCAACCCGTCTATATCATCCTGTAGCCTGAGGCTTCCCTCCTCACTATTTACCACTCCACCAATTTTCCGGTCATCTGCGAACTTACTGATCATACCTCCTACATTCATATCTAAATCATTAATGTACACTACAAACACCAAGGGACCTAGCACCGATCCCTACGGTACACCACTGGACACAGGCTTCCAGTCACAAAAACAACCTTCAACCATCACCCTCTGCCTCCTGCCACTAAGCCAATTTTGGATCCACTGTGCCAAATTGCCCTGGATCCCATGGGCTCTTACCTCCTTGACCAGTCTCCTATGCAAGACTTTGTCAAAAGCCTTACTGAAGTCCATGTACACTATATCAACTGCACTACCCTCATCCACACACCTAGTCACCCCCTCAAAAAATTCAATCAAATTGGTTAGACATGATCTCCCCCTGACAAAGCCATGCTGACAATCCTTGATTAATCCTTGCCTCTCCAAGTGGAGACTAATTCTGTCCGTCAGAATTTTTTCCCATAATTTCCCTACCACTGATGTTGGGCTCACTGGCCTGTAATTCCCTGGTTTATCCCTACTACACTTCTTGAATAATGGTACTACATTAGCTGTCCTCCAGTCCTCTGGCACCTCCCCTGTGGCCAGAGAGGTTCTGAAAATTTGTGTCAGAGCCCCTGCAATCTCCTCCCTTGCCTCACACAGCAGCCTGGGATACATCTCGTCTGGGCCTGGGGATTTATCCACTTCTAAGTCCACTAAAACTACTAGTACCTCCTCCCTCTTCAAGTACATCACCATCCCCCTGCCTGATTTCTCTGCCTACATCGTCCTTCTCCATAGTGAACACAGCTGCAAAATATTCATTTAAAACCTCACCTACATCTTCCGGCTCTGCACACAGATTGCCACTTTGGTCCCTAATGGGCTGTACTCTTTTCCTGGTTATCCTCTTGCCCTTAATATACTTATAAAACACCTTGGGATTTTCCTTTATTTTGCCCGCCAGTGTATTTTTTGGGGGCTGGGGATATGGGGAGAAGGTGGGTAGTTGGGATTGAGGGATACGGGGAGAAGGTGGGTAGATGGGGTTGGGGATATGGGGAGAAGCAAGGTAGGTGGGGCTGGGGATATGGGGAGGAGGTGGATAGGCAGGGTTGGCGAAATGGGGAGAAGCTGGGAAGGTGGGGTTACATAGAAACATAGAAGATAGGAGCAGGAGTAGGCCATTCGGCCCCTCGAGCCTGCTCCGCCATTCAATGAAATCATGGCTGATCATCCAAATTCAGTACCCGGTCCCTGCCTTCTCCCCATATCCCTTGAACCCTTTAGCCTTAAGAAATATATCCAACTCCTTCTTGAATATATTTAATGAATTGGCCTCCACTGCCTTCAGTGGTAGAGAATTCCACAGGTTCACCACTCTCTGGGTGAAGAAATTCCTCCTCATCTATGTCCTAAATGGCTTACCCCTTATCCTTAGACTGTGACCCCTGGTTCTAGAAACATAGAAACATAGAAGATAGGAGCAGGAGTAGGCCATTCAGCCCTTCGAGCCTGCTCCGCCATTCAATGAGATCTTGGCTGATCATCCAAATTCAGTACCCTGGCCCTGCCTTCTCCCCATATCCCTTGATCCCTTTAGCCTCAAGAAATATATCCAACTCTTTCTTGAATATATTTAATGAACTGGCCTCCACCGCCCTCTGTGGTAGAGAATTCCACAGGTTCACCACTCTCTGGGTTAAGAAATTCCTCCTCATTTCAGCCCTAAATGGCTTACCCCTTATCCTTAGACTATGACCCCTGGTTCTGGACTCCCCAGCCATCAGAAACATCCTTTCGGCATCTAGTCTGTCCAGACCTGACAGAATTTTATAGGTTTCGATGAGATCCCCTCTCAATCTTCTAAACTCCAGTGAGTATAAGCCCAATCGACCCAATCTCTCCTCATACGTCATTCCTGCCATCCCAGGTATCAGCCTGGTGAATCTTCGCTGCACTCCATCCATGGCAAGAACGTCCTTCCTCAGGTAAGGTGACCAAAACTGCACACAATACTCAAGGTGCGGTCTCCCCTGTTAAGTCCGTGAATGATTGAGACACGGACTAGCAGGAGTGAAAACAAACAGATCTTTACTGGTGGAAGTCCATAACGAAACGAAACAACAGAGGCTCTCTAGCGCCTTTTATACAGGGGTGGTCACTGCCAGTACTGCAGTCTGAGACCAGTTATTCCCTTAAAGGTACATACACAACAATTCCTCCCCTTTTAGATAAACAGTACATAACATTCATTTAACAACTAAATGATAACGAATTACAATCACAATTACTGTTGCTAGATACATTGGTTAAGTTTAAGCAATTATAAGTTCAGTCTTTGAGGAGGCTTCCTGATTCTGTCTGGATAACGCCTCTTTGGGGTATCTGGTTCTTCTCGCAATGTTGAGTCGGAATCAATGTCGTTGTTTGGTTCATCTGCTTCCAATATTACCGGTTCTGCGGTAGCTGCAATTGGAACGTCGATTTCATTACCAGGTGTATCAGATCGTGGTGTGGAGTTGACGTTTTCCAGTGACTCTAGAATCTGGTCAGCATGGCGTCTTACAATGCTCTCCCCAACGTCCACGGTATACATGAGAGGTCCTTGTCATGTACAAATCGTTCCTGGTTGCCATTTCTCAGTGCGGTAGTCCCAGGCCAAAACTGGTTGACCTATCTTAAAACTCCTGGTCGGCCTTTCATTCATATTCTGAAACTGCCTGTTCTCCACATCTCTTCGGACGTTTGGCTTAACCAAATCCAAGCAGCATCGTAGTCTTCGATTGAAGAACATCATGGCTGGAGTTTGGTTGGTAACCGCATGTGTCGCATTCCGGTAGGCAAACAAGAAGTTGTCCACCTTGTGTTGTAGGGGTATATCTTCATTACACATTGCCTTGATAGCCTTCTTGAGTGTTTGGACAAACCTCTCGGCCAATCCATTAGTGGCTGGATGATATGGGGCAGATGTGTAATGCTTAACACCATTGTTCTTTAAGAACTTCCGGAACTCTTCAGACACAAACTGTGGTCCATTGTCAGAGCAAATCTGTTCAGGCAGCCCATTCCTGGCGAGTATGGTTCGTAAAACTGTGATAGTTTTTTCCGTGGTAGTTGAGGACATTTTTATTACCTCTGGCCACTTTGAATGTGCATCCACCGCAATTAAAAACATCGAGTCCATGAAGGGACCAGCAAAATCAATGTGCACCCTTTGCCATGGAGATGAGGGCCACTCCCATGGATGCAGAGGAGCTAGTGGTGGTGCGTTTTGGACCTTCTGGCATCCTGCACAGCTCTTGGTCATCTCTTCGATTTCTCTATCGATTCCCGGCCACCACACAAACGCTCTGGCTAAGCTCTTCATTTTTACCCCACACAGATGACCCTCATGAAGCTCATTGAGCACTCTATCCGTCAACTTAGGTGGAATTACTACTCTGGATCCACACATCAAGGTTCCTCTGCACACTGACAGCTGTTCTCTTCTCGGCGAGAATGCTGGCAGCATTGGTTCGCCATGTGCTGGCCATCCCTTCACCATTAAATCATAGACCCGTGATAGTGTCGGGTCATTACGTGTTTCCTTTTCTATGTTTGCATTCGTCACAGGGAGACATTCGACTATGGTCGAGTGGAATAACTCCATTGGATCCACTGCAAGGTCTTCTTCTTCCACCGTCGGCAACGGTAGGCGTGACAATCCATCAGCATTTCCATGCTGTTTAGTTCCTTTGTACTCGATGTCATATTGGTGTGCCCCTAGGAAAAGGGACCATCTCTGCAGCCGTTGTGCCGTCATTATCGGTATGCCCTTCTGAGGGTTGAAAATGGAGACAAGAGGTTGATGATCGGTTAGTAGAGTAAATTTTTGACCGTGCAGATAGTGATTGAACTTCTTCACCCCCCACACTAGGCTGAGGGCCTCTCTGTCAACCTGGGCGTAGTTACGCTCGGCAGAAGTTAACGAGCATGACGCAAAAGCTATCGGCCTCTCTAAACCATCAAGGAATTTATGTGACAGTACCGCCCCAATGCCGTAGGGAGACGCATCACACGCCAGTCTGATTGGCAGTGCTGGGTTGTAGTGAGCCAATACTTCCCTTGAAGTGATTAAGTCCTTACTCTTCTGAAAAGCATGCTTACAATCATCGCTCCATTTCCATGCTACCCCCGTTCGTAGCAGGGCGTTCAGTGGGTGCAAAATTGTCGACAAATTCGGCAAAAACTTATGATAGTAATTCACCAACCCGAGGAATGACCTCAGTTGCGACACATTTTCAGGCGCTGGGGCCTTAACAACCGCTTCAATTTTGTCAGGGGACTTATGTAACCCCTCTTCATCAATCATGTGGCCACAATACGATATCTGTTTCTTAAAAAATTCGCAGTTGGGGTGGTTGGCTCGCAGCCCATGTTCCCGTAGTCTAGTGAGCACCTGTTCTAGGTTGTTAAGGTGTTCACTGTCATCTTCACCTGTTACAAGGATGTCATCCAAGTAACACTGAGTCACCGGAATCCCTTGCAGGACTTGTTCCATTGCTCTTTGCCATATCGCCGGAGCCGATGCTACTCCGAATACCAATCGATGATACTGGTGAAGACCTTTGTGAGTGTTTATCGTGAGATACTTCCTAGAGGACTCTTCAACCTCCATCTGCAAATATGCTTGTGCTAGGTCAATTTTTGTAAAACGCTTCCCTCCAGACAGCGAGGCGAAGATGTCTTCTATCCTTAGAAGAGGATATTGTACTGTGCAAAGGACAGGGTTCACCGTCACCTTGAAATCCCCACAGATGCGAATCTTCCTTGGCTCTTCAGACTTATTGCTTAACGTTTTATTCCCCGATTTAACAAAATGGCGCCTCCCGCGCTTTGTCTTCTTCCCCGCTGTTGTTAGCGCTGCTTTCCACGGTTTCCTGCGCGTTAAATATTAATTCTTTTTCTTTTATTATCTTCCCGTCGTGGAGCGGACCCTCTGGGACACTTCCATCCCTCTTCTTAGGTCCGAACGCTGCCCAGCTTCGAAACACTGGCCGCGCCCTGTGTGCTCCACCCTCTCTCTCTCTCTTTGCTTCCCGACTCGCTGCCCGGCCCGGTTGAAAAGCCACCCGATCAAGCTTCAGCCCGCCGCAGCCCAGGAAGGATCAGAGCACTACCTGCCACCAGCCCGATTAGCTGGGAAACCACGGACCGAGGAACCCAGCCTGGCTCTGGACAGTCTCTCCTGCAAGTTTTGAAATCGATGATTGACGGTCGACGCCCATTTCCCGAGTTTCAATGGCCTCTTTTTTTTTTCTTTCTGGCTCCGACCTTCAACAACGTCGTCGGAGCTGCTGCTGAGTTGCAGGTAAGTTCGTTTCTTCCTCGTCGCCAGTGTTAAGTCCGTGAATGATTGAGACACGGACTAGCAGGAGTGAAAACAAACAGATCTTTACTGGTGGAAGTCCATAACGAAACGAAACAACAGAGGCTCTCTAGCGCCTTTTATACAGGGTTGGTCACTGCCGGTACTGCAGTCTGAGACCAGTTATTCTCTTAAAGGTACATACACAACATCACCAAGGCTCTGTACAACTGCAGCAAGACATCCTTGTTCTTGTACTCGAACCCTCTTGCTACGAAGGCCAACATACCATTTGCCTTCTTAACCGCCTGCTGCACCTGCATGCTTACCTTCAGCGACTGGTGCACAAGAACACCCAGGTCTCTTTGCACTTCCCCTTCTCCCAATCTATTGCCATTCAAATAATAATCTGCCTTCCTGTTTTTGCCACCAAAGTGGATAACCTCACATTTATCCACATTATAGTGCATTTGCCATGTTTCTGCCCAATCACCCAACCTATCCAAATCGTACTGGAGTTTCATGACATCCTCCTCACAGCATACCCTCCCACCCAGCTTTGTGTCATCTGCAAATTTGGAGATATTACATCCAATTCCCTCGTCCAGATCATTAATATATATTGCGAACAGCTGGGGTCCTAGGACCGATCCTTGCGGTACCCCACTAGTCACTGCCTGCCACTCGGAAAACGACCCGTTTATTCCAACTCTTTGCTTTCTGTCCGCCAACCAGTTCTCTATCCAAGTCAATGCCTTGCCCCCAATCCCATGTGCCTTAATTTTGCACGCTAACCTCTTATGCGGGACCTTATCGAAAGCCTTCTGAAAGTTCAAATACACCACATCCACTGGTTCTCCCTTATCTATTTTACCAGTTACATCCTCAAGTAGATTAGTCAAGCATGATTTACCTTTTGTAAATCCATGTTGACTTTGTCCGATCCTGTCACTGCTTTCCAAGTGCTCTGCTATTACATCTTTTATAATGGACTCTAGCATTTTCCCCACTACCGATGTCAGGCTTACCGGTCTATAATTCCCCGCTTTTTCTCTGCCACCTTTTTTGAATAGTGGGGTAACATTAGCTACCCTCCAATCCATGGGTACTGTTCCAGAGTCTATCGAGTTCTGGAAGATGACCAGCAATGCATCTACTATTTCCAGGGCCACTTCCTTAAGTACCCTGGGATGTAGATTATCAGGCCCTGGGGATTTATCGGCTTTCAGTCCCATCAATTTTCCGAACACCATTTCCCTACAAATACTGATTTCTTTCAGTTCCACCCTTTCATCAGACCCTATGTTCTGCGGTATTTCTGGGAGGTTATTTGTGTCCTCCTTTGTGAAGACAGAACCAAAATATGTATTTAGTTGGTCTGCCATTTCTCTGCTCCCCATTATAAATTCCCCCGATTCTGACTGCAAGGGACCTATGCTTGACTTCACCAATCTTTTTCTCTTCACATATCTATAAAAGCTTTTACAGTCAGTTTTTATGTTCCCAGCAAGCTTACTCTCATATTCTATTTTCCCTTTCTTAATTAATCCCTTTCTCCTCCTTTGTTGAATCCTAAACTGCTACCAATCCTCAGGATTATTGCTTTTTCTGGCCAATTTTTATGTGCTCTCCTTGTATCTTATGCTATCCCTAATTTCCCTTGTTAGCCACGGTTGAGTCACCTTTTTTGTTTTATTTTTATGCCAAACTGGGATGAACAACTTCTGTAGTTCATCCATTCGGCCTTTGAATGTTTGCCATTGCCTATCCACCGTCAACCCTTTGAGTGCCATTCCCCAATCAATCCTACCCAACTCGCTCCTCAGACCATCGTAGTTTCCTTTATTTAAATTGAGGACCCTAGTTTCTGAGTCAACCACTTCATTCTCCATCTTAATGAAGAATTCGATCATATTATGATCGCTCCGACCCAAGGGGCCTCGTACAACATGATTGCTAATTAATCCTTTCTCATTACATAATACCCAGTCTAAGATGGCCTGATCTCTGGTTGGTTCCTCGACATATTGGTCCAGGAAACCATCTGGTAAACACTCCAGGAATTCCTCCTCCACAGTATTGTTACTAATTTGGTTAGCCCAATCTATATGTAGATTAAAGTCACCCATGATGACTGCTGTGCCCTTATTGCACGCTTCTTTAATTTCCCTTTTAATGCTATCCCCAACCTCCGCCTTACTGTTTGGAGGTCTATATACCACTCCCACTAATGTTTTTTTCCCCTTAGTATTTCTCAATTCTACCCATACAGATTCCACCTCATCAGAGCTAATATCCTTCATTACAATTGTGTTAATCCCTTCTTTAACCAGTAATGCTACCCCTCCTCCCTTTCCTTTTTGCCTATCTTTCCTGAATATCGAATACCCCTGGATGTTGAGTTCCCAGTCTTGGCCGTCCTTGAGCCACGTTTCCGTAATCCCAACCAAATCATATTTGTTTACCTCTATTTGCGCAGCCAATTCATCCACCTTATTACAAATGCTCCTCGCATTAAGACACAAAGCCTTCAGGCTTGTTTTTTTAATGCTCTTAGACCTATTAGAATTGTTATTTACTGTGGCCACGTTTGATTTAAACCGCTGATTTCTCTGACTGCCACTTTTGTTTTTCTCCTTCCTATCTTTTGCTTTTATCCTTGTTTCCCTTTCCTCTGTCTCCCTGCTCAGGTTCCCAACCCCCTTCCATTTTAGTTTAAACCCTCCCCAGAGCACTAGCAAACACTCCCCCTAGGACATTGGCCCCGGCCCTGCCCAGGTGCAAACCGTCCGGTTTGAACTGGTCCCACCTCCCCCAGAACCAGTTCCAATGTCCCAGGAACTTAAATCCCTCTCCCTGGCACCATTCCTCTAGCCACGTATTCATCTGAAATATCCTTCTATTTCTACTCTGACTAGCACGTGGCACTGGTAGCAATCCTGAGATTACTACCTTTGAGGTCCTGTTTTTTAATTTACCTCCTAACTCCCTATATTCCGCTTTTAGGACCTCATCCCGCTTTTTACCTATGTCATTGGTGCCTATATGCACCACGACAACTGGCTGTTCACCCTCCCCTTCCAAGATGTTCTGCAGCCGCTCGGAGACATCCTTGACCCTTGTACCAGGGAGGCAACACACCATCCTGGAGTCTCGTTTGCGGCCGCAGAAACACCTATCTATTCCCCTTACAATTGAATCCCCTATTACTATAGCTCTACCACTCTTTTTCCTCCCATTCTGTGCAGCAGAGCCACCCCTGGTGCCAGGAAGTTGGCTGCTGCTGCCTTCCTCTGATAAGCCATCCCCCCCAACAGTACTCAAAGTGGTGTATCTGTTGGAGAGGGGGATGGCCACAGGGGAACCCTGCACTACCTGCCTGTGCCTAGTACTCTGCCTGTTGGTCACCCGTTCCCTTTCTTCCTGTCCAACCTCTACCTGCGGTGTGTCCAACTCCGTAAACGTGCTATTCACGATGTCCCGAGCATCGTGAGCTCTCCAGTATGCATCCAATCGCAGCTCCAGTGCCGCAATGCAGTCTGTCAGTAGCTGCAGCTGGGTGCACTTCCTGCACATGTAGTTGTCAGGGACACAGGAAGTGTCCCTGAGTTCCCACATCTCGCAGGAGGAGCAGATCACGGGGCCGGGCTGTCCTGCCATGACTTACCCTTTAATTAATTGAGTTTAAATTAAATCAATCAATCCCACTAATTACACTACAGTTAAATAGTTTACCAACAGTCCCCGCTACACCAGAGAGACCTTAGAAACTATAAAACAGAGTTAAAGTTTAAAAAGGAGTGAAATACTCACCAACCAATCACTTACCTGCTTCCTGCTGACGTCACACTCGGATTACTTTTTACCTCTCTCCCGGAACCTGGATTGGTCGGGACTCTGGTGATCCCTCGCAGGTCCGCTGCCTCTCCGGTCTCGGGGCTCTGGGCCTCGCTGCCTCGGGCTGCTGTTTAAGTACCTCCGCATCCTCTGGACTCCCCCACCATCGGGAACATCCTTCCTGCATCTAGTCTGTCTAGTCACAGAATCACAGAAATCACAGAAACCCCACAATGCAGATAGAGGCCATTTCGGCCCATCGAGCCTGCACCGACACATATCCCACCCGATCCCCGTAACCCCTACACCAACACATATCCCACCCTATCCCCGTAACCCCATCCTGTTAGAATTTTATAAGTTTCAATGAGATCCCCTCTCATTCTTCTAAACTCCAGCGAGTATAAGCCCAATCGGCCCAACCTCTCCTCATACATCATTCCTGCCATCCCATGTATCAGTCTGGTGAATTTTCGCTGCACTCCCTCCATGGCAAGAACATCCTTCCTCAGATAAGGCGACCAAAACTGCACACAATACTCAAGGTGTGGTCTCACCAAGGCCCTGTACAACTGCAGCAAGACATCCTTGTTCCTGTACTCGAACCCTCTCGCTACGAAGGCCAACATACCATTTGCCTTCTTAACCGCCTGCTGCACCTGCATGCTTACCTTCAGCAACTGGTGCAACTGGGTGAGGGGTATGGGGAGAAAGTGGGTAGGTGGGGTTGGGGATATGGGGAGAAGGTGGCTAGGTGGGGTTGGGGATATGGGGAGAAGGTGGGTAGGTGGGGTTGTGGGTATGGGGAGAAGGTGGGTAGGTGGGGTTGGGGGTATTGGGAGAAGGTGGGTAGGTGGGGTTGGGGATATAGGGAGAAGGTGGGTAGGTGGGGTTGGGGATATGGGGAGAAGTTGGGTAGGTGGGGTTGGGGATATGGGGAGAAGGTGGGTAGGTGGGGTTGGGGATACAGGGAGAAGGTGGGTAGGTGGGGTTGAGGATATGGGGATAAGGTGGGTAGGTGGGGTTGGGGATATGGGGAGAAGGTGGATAGGTGGGGTTGGGGATATGGGGAGAAGGTGCGTAGGTGGGGTTGGGGATATGGGGAGAAGGTGGGTAGGTGGGGTTGGGGATATGGGGAGAAGGTGAGTAGGTGGGGTTGGGGATATGGGGGGAAGGTGGGTAGGTGGGGTTGGGGATATGGGGAGAAGTTGGGTAGGTGGGGTTGAGGGATATGGGGAGAAGGTGGGTAGGTGGGGTTGGGGGTATGGGGAGAAAGTGGGTAGGTGGGGTTGGGGATATGGGGAGAAGGTGGGTAGGTGGGGTTGGGGGTATGGGGAGAAGGTGGGTAGGTGGGGTTGGCGGATATGGGGAGAAGGTGGGTAGGTGGGGTTGGGGATATGGGGAGAAGGTGGGTAGGTGGGGTTGGGGATATGGGGAGAAGGTGGGTAGGTGGGGTTGGGGGTATGGGGAGAAGGTGGGTAGGTGGGGTTGGGGGTATGGGGAGAAGGTGGGTAGGTGGGGTTGGAGGTATGGAGAGAAGGTGTGTAGGTGGGGTTGGGGGTATGGGGAGAAGGTGGGTAGGTGAGTTTGGGGGTATGGGGAGAAAGTGGGTAGGTGGGGTTGGGGGTATGGGGAGAAGGTGGGTAGGTGGGGTTGGGGTATGGGGAGAAGGTGGGTAGGTGGGTTTGGGGGTATGGGGAGAAGGTGGGTAGGTGGGGTTGGGGGTATGGGGAGAAGGTGGGTAGGTGGGGTTGGGGGTATGGGGAGAAGGTGGGTAGGTGGGGTTGGGGGTATGGGGAGAAGGTGGTAGGTGGGGTTGGGGGTATGGGGAGAAGGTGGGTAGGCGGGCTTGGGGGTATGGGGAGAAGGTGGGTAGGTGGGGTTGGGGGTATGGGGAGAAGGTGGGTAGGTGGGGTTGGGGGTATGGGGAGAAGGTGGGTAGGTGGGGTTGGGGGTATGGGGAGAATGTGGGTAGGTGGGGTTGAGGGTTATGGGAGAAGGTGGGGTTGGGGGTTGTGGTGATTATTCTTGTTTTATAAGAAGCATTGTAATTGGTTGCCTGTTTTCCTGCCTTGAGATATATGCTGTAAACTTATTGGTTAGTTGATTCCATGTGACCTGTGGTGGCCATCTTAAATTCAGTTTTCTACAGTTTGGTTGAGACTGGGTGCTCAACATGTACTTGCTGGTTTTTTAAGGTTAATAAAGCTTAGCTTTTGAAAGGCAATCTACTCTTTATCTCAATTTATTAACCTTTTGCTATAATGGAACGATATCTTTGACCGGAACGATTTAATGCTGACCCTAATTCTGCAGGAGTGGATGATCAATGGGAACATTGGTATCGTACATTTAAAAACTTTTTGGGTGTGTTGGATCAGCAATCTCTAAATAAGTTGGATATACTAATCAACTACATTGCTCCGGATGTGTATAAGTATATTTTGGACTGTGAAGCTTATGAATTGGCTATTGCTACGTTGGAAAAAATGTTTGTTAAACCCCAAAATGAGGTATTTGCACGTCACCTTTTATCTGCCCGTAGGCAGCCGGCGGGAGAATCCTTGGATGCTTATTTACAAGCACTCCGGCGCCTTGGTGCTAACTGTAATTATAAGGCCGTGTCTGCAGAAGAACATAGGGAAGAGTCGGTACGGGATGCATTTATTAATGGATTACTGTCTAGATCAATTCATCAGCGGTTATTAGAAAATAAGATCTTGGATCTTAAGTGTGCTTTTGAGCAAGCCTCTACATTGGATTTGGCTCAGAGAAGTTCGGATTCTTATGCTCTTTTTGATCGGCCTGCGACCGTGGTTTCGGCAGTTCCGGATGAAAGGGAGTTACGTGGATTTAATAGGAGTGGTTTGCCAGATTCCGAAACAGTTTCTACTTCGGCAGCTGTTGCCTCTAGGATTCAGAAGTGTTATTTTTGCGGGAACGCCCGGCACCCCCGTCTGAAGTGCCCTGCCCGGGAGGCTGTGTGTAGTAAATGCGGCAAGGGAAGTCATTACGCACGTGTTTGCAAATCGGTTGCCTCCTCTGCGACCATTCAGCCTTTAGATAGGGCGTTTATTGCATCAGTTTCTGCCGCCTTTTCCCATGGCCTAAACAAAGCTATAGTTATGGCCCAAGTTGATGGGTTAGAAGTGAAGGCCCTTATAGATACGGGCAGTAGAGAGCTTTATAAGTCTTCAGTTTGTGAGGGAGAAGCGTTTGAAAATTTTGCCTGTTTCCTATCAGGTGTGTATGGCTCAGACGACTCTCACCTCACAAGTAGCTGGTTGTTGCCTTGTGAAATTAATTCTCCTAGGTAATACGTATACTGATATACGCCTATCCGTTCTGCCTAATCTCTGTGCGGACATTTTGATTGGTCATGATGTGCTTCAATTACATGAGTCCCTCAGTCTTTCTTTCGGAGGAACCAAGCCACCTTTGTCTGTTTGTGGATTAACTTCTTTATTCATTTCTCCATTATCACTTTTTTCCAATTTGATGCTGGACTGTAAGCCAATTGCTACCAAGCCAAGAAGGTATAGCAGTCAGGATAAGGAATTTATTAATTCTGAAGTTCAACGTCTTTTATTGGAAGGAATCATTGAACCTAGTTTTTTGCCCTGGCGGGCACAGGTAGTTGTCACCACTAATGAGAGACATAAGAAGCGAATGGTGATAGACTACTCTCAAACTATTAACAGGTATACTCAATTAGATGCGTACCCCCTGCCTAAGATTGATGAGCTTATCAATAAAGTATCTCAATATAAGGTTTTTAGCACTATTGACCTAAAGAGTGCTTATCATCAGATTCCTATCGCTAAGAGGGACAAACCATATCCGGCCTTTGAAGCTGGCGGAAAGCTGTACCAGTTTTGCCGAGTACCATTCAGTGTTACAAACGGTGTCGCCTGTTTTCAACGGGCAATGGATGCTTTTATAAGTGATAACTCTCTCTCTGACACCTTCTCATATTTAGATGACATCACGGTGTGTGGCAAATCAAGGGTGGAGCATGATTTTAATCTAGAAAGATTCCTTCAAGTTGCGGAAAATCTGGCTTAACTTTCAATAAAGAGAAGTGTATCTTTTCGACCACCGAGGTAAATTTACTGGGGTATATTGTCTCGGGAAACAAGATTAAACCAGATCCAGAATGGCTGCGACCACTGATTGATTTACCTTGCCCTACTAATTCTAAGGCCTTGCAACGAGTTGTTGGACTGTTTTCTTATTATTCTAATTGGATTGCAAACTTCTCGCAGAAGATCCGGCCCCTTATTCGGGTTACGACATATCCTCTATCATGGGAGGCCAGGATGTGCTTTGATAATCTTAAAAAGGATATCCTTGGAGCAGTTGTGCATTCTATTGATGAGCAGGTTCCCTTTGTGATTGAGATGGATGCTTCCGATTTTGCAATTGGGGCTACCCTGAACCAAAATGGAAGACCTGTGGCCTTTTTCTCATGTACTCTGAGCAATAGTGAGCAGAGACATTCATCAATAGAGAAAGAGGCGTACGCAATAGTAGAAGCACTGCGTAAATGGAGACATTATTTATCTGGGCGACATTTTACGTTAGTAACTGACCAAAAATCTGTGCCCTTCATGTTTGATGTCAAACATTTCGGAAAGATTAAGAATGATAAAATAATGAGGTGGAGGATCGAGTTGGCATGCTACCATTTCGATATAGTCTATCGTCCGGGGAAGGATAATGTTGCCGCTGATGCGCTGTCGAGGGCTTATTGTTCTGTGCTTCACGGAGGTACGCTTATTAATCTTCATAATGCTTTGTGCCATCCTGGTGTTACGAGGATGACACACTTCGTACGCAGTTGAAGACGTCAAGCGGATGACTTCGTCATGCTCTGTCTCCGCCCGGTGTAAACTGAATTTCTTTAAGCCTCAACGAGCTCATCTTATAAAGGCTACTTCTCCCTTTGAACGCCTGAGCGTTGATTTTAAGGGGCCTCTTCCTTCAACGACTCAGAATCGATATATATTTACTGTTGTGGATGAGTTTTCAAGGTTCCCTTTTGCTTTTCCTTGTGCAGATGTATCAGCTGCTACAGTTATTAAATGTCTGGCTCAACTTTTTGTCATCTTTGGGATGCCTGCGTATATCCATTCGGATCTGGAAAGTTCCTTTATGTCCTCCCAGTTGAAGGAATACCTCCAGAGTCGGGGAATTTCTACTAGCAGAACTACCCCGTATAATCCCCAGGGTAATGGACAGTGCGAACGATACAATGGGGTGATCTGGAAGGCAGTTATGTTGGCTTTGACATCCCAGAACCTTAAGAATACACAGTGGGAAATGGTACTGCCTGATGCCCTGCATTCCATTAGATCATTGCTTTCAACGGCTACTAATGTGACCCCCCATGAAAGGCTCTTCAACTATCCGCGGAGATCCACTACGGGATATTCGGTACCTTCATGGCTTACTATGCAGGGACCTGTGCTGCTCCGATGCCATGTTAGACTGTCAAAGTATGATCCTTTAGTGGAGGAGGTGGAGCTATTGGAGGCAAATTCCCAATATGCTCACATTCGATTCCAAGATGGGAAAGAAAGTACGGTTTCAGTTAAAGACTTGGCTCCTTGTGGTGGCCAGCCCTCTCCTGAGGACATTAACAATAGCCATAATTCAGATAATGTTGATGTCGTCACAGATACTATGAACATTTCCAATCCTATTGCAGACACTTACAATTCTCTTAGTCTGCCCCCGATGGATGTTCATGACCCTTCCAGTCTACCTTCTAATGGGACTTCCAATCCGGAAACCGTTGATAATCGGGATATTGATAGCCTCCCTGCAGAAGATATTTCTGTGTCTCCTGGTGTGGGAGGGCAAGGAACTCCACCAAGGCTAAGAAGGTCGACACGAACAAGATATCCGGTCCACCGATTAAAAATGGACTTTTAAAATAATTAATAATTTAATAGTAAAATTTTAAAATTGTTGAAGGCATTACACATGTATTGCTCTAGTCATAAATAACTAATTGTAAACTGTAAAGGCTACCTAGGTTGAAGTATATTTTAAAAGGAGGGGTGAATGTGGTGATTATTCTTGTTTTATAAGAAGCATTGTAATTGGTTGCCTGTTTTCCTGCCTTGAGATATATGCTGTAAACTTATTGGTTAGTTGATTCCATGTGACCTGTGGTGGCCATCTTAAATTCAGTTTTCTACAGTGGTTGAGACTGGGTGCTCAACATGTACTTGCTGGTTTTTTAAGGTTAATAAAGCCTAGCTTTTGAAAGGCAATCTACTCTTTATTTCAGGGGTATGGGGAGAAGGTGGATAGGTGGGGTTGGGGATATGGGGAGAAGGTGGGTAGGTGGGGTTGGGGATATGGGGAGAAGGTGGGTAGGTGGGGTTGGGGGTATGGGGAGAAGGTGGGTAGGTGGGGTTGGGGATATGGGGAGAAGGTGGGTAGGTGGGTTTGGGGGTATGGGGAGAAGGTGGGTAGGTGGGGTTGGGGGTATGGGGAGAAGGTGGGTACGTGGGGTTGTGGGTATGGGGAGAAGGTGGGTAGGTGGGGTTGGGGGTATGGGGAGAAGGTGAGTAGGTGGGGTTGGGGGTATGGGGAGAAGGTGGGTCGGTGGGGTTGGGGGATATGGGGAGAAGGTGGGTAGGTGGGGTTGGGGGTATCGGGAGAAGGTGGGTAGGTGGGGTTGAGGATATGGGGAGAAGGTGGGTAGGTGGGGTTGGGGGTATGGGGAGAAGGTGGGTAGGTGCGGTTAGGGGTATAGGGAGAAGGTGGGTAGGTGGGGTTGAGGATATGGGGAGAAGGTGGGTAGGTGGGGTTGGGGGTATGGGGAGAAGGTGGGTAGGTGGGGTTGGGGGTATGGGGAGAAGGTGGGTAGGTGGGGTTGGGGGTATGGGGAGAAGGTGGGTAGGTGGGGTTGGGGATATGGGGAGAAGGTGGGTAGGTGGGGTTGGGGGTTGAAATAAAGAGTAGGTTTGCCTTTCTAAATCTAGGCTTTATTAACCTTAAAAACCCAGCAGCACATCTTCAACACCCAGTCCCAACCAAGGCTGTAGAGAACTGAATTTAAGATGGCCACCACAAATCACATGACATCAACTACCAATGAGTTTACAGCATATATCTCAAGGCAGGAAACAGGCAACCACTTACAATGCTTCTTACAAAACAAGCATAATCACCACATTCACCCCTCCTTTTAAAACATACTCCAACCTAGGTAGCCTTTACAATTTACAATTAATTATTTATAACTAAAACAATACAAATATAATATTTCAACAATTTTAAAACATTACTATCAATTATTTTAAAAGTCCATTTTCAATCGGTCGACCGGATATCTTGTTCGTGTCGACCTTCTTAACCTTGGTGAAATTCCTTGCCCTCCCACACCAGGAGACACGGAAGTATCTTCTGCAGGACGGCTATCCATATCCCGATTATCAACGGTTTCCGGATTGGAAATCCCATCAGGAGGTAAACTGGGACGGTCATGAACATCCATCGAGGGCTGACTAATAGAATTATAATTATCTGCAATAGGATTGGAAATATTCGTAGTATCTGTGACGACATCCACATTATCTGAATCGTGACTATTGTTAATATCCTCAGAAGAGGGCTGGCCACCACAAGGAGCCAAGTCTTTAATTGAAACAGTACTTTCTTTCCCATCTTGGAATCGAATATGAGCATATTGGGAATTTGCCTCCAACAGCTCTACCTCCTCCACTAAAGGATCATATTTTGACAATCTAACATGGCGTCGAAGCAGCACAGGCCCCTGCACAGTAAGCCATGAAGGTACCGAATATCCCGTAGTAGATCTCCGCGGATAATTAAAGAGCCTTTCATGGGGGGTCACATTAGTAGCCGTTGAAAGCAATGATCTAATGGAATGCAGGGCATCAGGCAATACCATTTCCCACTGTGTATTCTTAAGGTTCCGGGATGTCAAAGCCAACATAACTGCCTTCCAGATCACCCCATTATATCGTTCGCACTGTCCATTACCCTGGGGATTATATGGGGTAGTTCTACTAGTAGAGATTCCCCGACTCTGGAGGTATTCCTTCAACTGGGAAGACATAAAGGAACTTCCCTGATCCGAATGGATATACGCAGGCATCCCAAAGATGACAAAAAGTTGAGTCAGACATTTGATAACTGTAGCAGCTGATACATCTGCGCAAGGAAAAGCAAAAGGGAACCTTGAAAACTCATCCACAACAGTAAATATATATCAATTCTCAGTCGTTGAAGGAAGAGGCCCCTTAAAATCAACGCTCAAACGTTCAAAAGGAGAAGTAGCCTTTATAAGATGAGCTCGTTGAGGCTTAAAGAAATTCGGTTTACACCTAGCACAGATAGAACATGATGAAGCCATCCGCTTGATGTCTTCAACTGAAAAGGGCAAATTCTTACTGCGTACGAAGTGTATCATCCTCGTAACACCAGGATGGCACAAAGCATTATGAAGATTAATAAGTGTATCTCTGTGAATCACAGAACAATAAGCCCTCGACAGCGCATCAGCAGCAACATTATCTTTCCCCGGACGGTAAACTATATCAAAATGATAGCATGCCAACTCAATCCTCCACCTCATTATTTTATCATTCTTGATCTTTCCAAAATGTTTGACATCAAACATAAAGGACACAGATTTTTGGTCAGTTACCAACGTAAAATGTCGCCCCGATAAATAATGTCTCCATTTACGCAGTGCTTCTACTATTGCATACGCCTCTTTCTCTATTGAGGAGTGTCTTTTCTCACTATTGTTCAAAGTACGTGAGAAAAAGGCCACAGGTCTTCCATTTTGGTTCAGAGTAGCCCCAATTGCAAAATCGGAAGCGTCCGTCTCAATCACAAAGGGAACCTGCTCATCAATAGAATGCACAACTGCTCCAAGGATATCCTTTTTGAAATTATCAAAACACATCCTGGCCTCCCATGATAGAGGATATGTCGTAACCCAAATAAGGGGCCGGATCTTCTGCGAAAAGTTTGCAATCCAATTAGAATAATAAGAAAACAGTCCAACAACTCGTTGCAAAGCCTTAGAATTAGTAGGACAAGGTAAATCAATCAATGGTCGCAGGCGTTCTGGATCTGGTTTAATCTTGTTTCCCGAGATAATATACCCCAGTAGATTTACCTCAGTGGTTGAAAAGATACACTTCTCCTTATTGAAAGTTAAACCAACTTTTTCCGCAGCTTGAAGGAATCTTTCTAAATTAGAATCATGCTCCACCCTTGATTTGCCACACACCGTGATGTCGTCTAAATATGAAAAAGTGTCAGAGAGGGAGTTATCACTTATAAAAGCATCCATTGCCCGTTGAAAACAGGCAACACCATTAGTAACACCAAATGGTACTCGGCAAAACTGATACAGCTTTCCGCCAGCCTCAAAGGCCGTATATGGTTGATCCCTCTTAACGATAGGAATCTGATGATAAGCACTCTTTAGGTCAATAGTGCTAAAAACCTTATACTGAGATACTTTGTTGATAAGCTCATCAATCTTAGGCAAGGGGTACGCATCTAATTGAGTATACCTATTAATAGTTTGAGAGTAGTCTATCACCATTCGTTTCTTATGTCTCTCGTTAGTGGTGACAACTACTTGTGCCCGCCAGGGCGAACAACTAGGTTCAATGATTCCTTCCAATAAAAGACGTTGAACTTCAGACTTAATAAATTCTTTATCCTGACTGCTATACCTTCTTGACTTGATAGCAATTGGCTTACAAGCCGGCATCAAATTGGAAAAAAGTGATAATGGAGAAATGGATAAAGAAGTTAATCCACAAATAGATAAAGGTGGCTTAGTTCCTCCAAAAGAAAGACTGAGAGACTCGTGTAATTGAAGCACATCATGACCAATCAAAATATCCGCACAGAGATTAGGCAAAACAGATAGGCATATATCAGTATACGTATTACCTAGAAGAATTAATTTCACAAGGCAACAACCAGCTACTTGTGAGGTGAGAGTCGCCTGAGCCATACACACCTGATAAGTAACAGGCAAAATTTTCAAACGCTTCTCCTTCACAAACTGAAGACTTATAAAACTCTCGGTACTGCCCGTATCTATAAGGGCCTTCACTTCTAACCCATTAACTTGGGCCGTAACTATAGCTTTGTTTAGGCCATGAGCAAAGGCAGCAGAAACTGATGCAATAAACGCCCTATCTAAAGGCTGAATAGTCGCAGAGGAGGCAATTGATTTACAAACACGTGCATAATGACCTCTCTTGCCGCATTTACTACACACAGCCTCCCGAGCAGGACACTTCAGACGAGGGTGCCAGGCGTTCCCACAAAAATAACACTTCTGAATCCTAGAGGCAACAGCAGCCGAAATAGAAACTGTTTCAGAATCTGGTAAACCACTCCTATTAAGTCCACATAATTCCTTTTCATCCGGAACTGCCGAAACCACAGTCGCAGGCCGATTAAAAAGAGCGTAAGAATCCGAACTTCTCTGGGCCAAATCCAATGTAGAGGCTTGCTCAAAAGCACTCTTGAGATCCAAAGTCTTATTTTCTAATAACCGCTGACGAATTGATCTAGACAGTAATCCATTAATAAAAGCATCCCGTACCGATTCTTCCTTATATTCTTCTGCCGACACGGCCTTATAATTACAGTTAGCACCAAGGCGCCGAAGTGCTTGTAAAGAAGCATCCAAAGATTCTCCCACCTGCTGCCTACGGGCAGATAGAAGGTGACGTGCAAATACCTCATTCTTTGGTTTAACAATAATCTTTTCCAATGTAGCAATAGCCAATTCCTAAGTTTCACAGTCCAAGATATACTTATACACATCCGGAGCAATGTAGTTGATCAGTATATTCAACTTATTTAGAGACTCTTGATCCAACACATCCAAAAAGTTTTTAAATGTACGATACCAGTGTTTCCATTTCTCATCCACTCCTGCAGAATTAGGGTCAGCATTAAATCGTTCCGGTTGAAGATATCGCTCCATTCTAACAAAAGGTTAATAAATTGAAGTAAAGAATAGATTTGCCTTTCTAAATCTAGGCTTTATTAACCTTAAAAACCCAGCAGCACATCTTCAACACCCAGTCCCAACCAAGGCTGTAGAGAACTGAATTTAAGATGGCCACCACAAATCACATGACATCAACTACCAATGAGTTTACAGCATATATCTCAAGGCAGGAAACAGGCAACCACTTACAATGCTTCTTACAAAACAAGCATAATCACCACAGGGGTATGGGGAGACAGTGGGTAGGTGGGGTTGGGGATATGGGGAGGAGGTGGGTAGGTGGGGTTGGGGGTATGGGGAGAAGGTGGGTAGGTGGGGTTGGGGGTATGGGGAGAAGGTGGGTGGGTGGGGTTGGGGGTATGGGGAGAAGGTGGGTAGGTGGGGTTGAGCAATGAGAAGGAATGTGGCTGTTGGCCCTGATGTTGTTTCCTCTACGTATTAATGCTATTCTGTGCCCATCAGTATTGAGGATGAATCCAATCACTACCGCCTGCATGTTGGCGGTTTCAGTGGGACGGTGGAAGATTCCTTCGCCTGGTACCACAACAAGAGGAGCTTCAGCACCCCGGACACTGGCAACGTCTGCGCCGAGATCTCACATGGAGGCTGGTGGTATCACCAGTGCTTCTTCTCCAATCTCAATGGGGTTTACTACAAGGTAACTGTCTGCACCTCACACCCAATCTCGCACCCTCCTTTGGGCCATCAGAGAGAGGCAACTGACTTGTGGCACTGTGGAATCCCCATCTCATGGACTTACACAGCTCATGCACGTTCATCCCTAGAGTTTCCTCTACACTGTCCCAGCAATCACTCCCAGGGCAGGTAAAGCCTTCAGCTGTTAAGGCCCTAAGCTCTGGAATTCCCTCCCTACACCTCTCTGCTTCTCTACCTCTCTCACCTCCTTTAAGGCACTTTGACCAAGCTTTTGGAAACCTTGTTAGATCCGTGATTCTGAGGATATGCTGTTATTCAATAATCACACGGATGCTGTAAATTAACAATAAACAGGTCTTTACTGGAGGAAGGTAGTCTCAAGACTGGGGGTACAGAGGCATGCGCAAAGCTTATATACAGGTGTGGTCACTGCCGGTACTACAGTATACAGGAGCTGTAAAAGTAGTTCTGACTTAAAGGCACATACACTACAATTCCTCCCCTTTTAGATTAGTAGTACCCCTAATATTCAAATAACAATTAACATTTTAACATGTACGTTAAACAACAAAAGTCCATTTATAGATTCAGTCTTTGGGGCGGCTTCCTGACCCTTTCGGGATAGCGCCTTTCCGGAGGTTCTTGTTCTTGGTGCAGAGGCGATTCTGACCCCTTTTCACCAGGTAGTTCATCGGGTTCCACTGGTACTGGGTCTGAGGTAGATGCTACCGGTATGTCGGGTTCATCCCCAGGTACTCGAGACATGGGGTTGACGCGTTCCTGTGACGCTAAGATCTGATCGACGTGGCGTCTCACAATGTTCTCCCCGACATCCACTGTGTACATTAATGGACCCTGCCTTGTACATATCGTTCCGAGTTGCCATTTCTCTGTTCGATAGTCACGGGCCAAGACTGGTTGCCCTACATTGAAGCTCCTTGTCGGCTTCTCATTGATGTGCTGGAATTGTTTGTCCTCAACATTTCTTCGCACATTTGGTCTGAGCAAGTCCAGACGAGATCTCAATCTTCGGTTAAAGAACACCATGGCCGGGGTCTGGTTGGTAACTGCATGTGTCGCGTTTCGGTAGGCTAATAAGAAATTGTCCATCTTATGCTGTAGTGGAATTTCATCGTCACACATGGCCTTTATCGCCTTCTTAAAGGTTTGTACGAACCTCTCAGCCAATCCATTTGTGGCTGGATGATATGGGGTGGATGTGTAATGCCTTACCCCATTCCTTCTCATAAATTTTTGAAACTCGCCGGACACAAACTGTGGTCCATTATCAGAGCAAATCTGCTCTGGCAAACCGTTTCTGGCAAATATGGTCCGTAGGACTGCAATCGTTTTCTCTGTAGTGATTGAAGACATTTTTATCACCTCAGGCCACTTTGAATGAGCATCCACTGCTATTAAGAACATTGAGTCCATGAATGGACCAGCGAAATCAATATGGACCCGTTGCCATAGAGAGGAGGGCCACTCCCATGGGTGTAGAGGGGCATGTGGTGGTGCATTTTGGACCTTCTGGCATCCTAAGCAGCTCTTAGTTAGGTCTTCGATTTGTTGATCGATCCCCGGCCACCACACATAAGCCCTAGCAAGGCTTTTCATTTTCACTCCTCCCAGATGACCTTCATGTAGCTCATTTAGCACTCTCTCCCTTAACTTGGGTGGAATCACCACTCTGGATCCACACATCACTGTCCCCTGGCATACTGACAGCTGTTCTCTTCTGGATGAGAATGCTGGCAACAGTGAGTCGCCATGTGTTGGCCATCCCCTCACCGTCAAATCATATACCCGAGACAGCGTCGGATCATTTCGGGTCTCCTTCTCTGTATCCGCGTTCGTTACTGGCAATCATTCAATTATTGACGAATAAAATATCTCGATAGGGTCCACTGCTGGTGCTTCCTCCACAGTAGGCAGTGGCAGGCGCGATAGCCCATCAGCATTCCCATGCTGTTTCGTGCCTTTATATTCTATTTCATATTGATTCACCCCTAGAAACAGGGACCATCTTTGTAACCGCTGTGCAGTCATCACTGGAACGCCCTTCTTAGGATCAAAGATGGAGACAAGTGGTTGGTGGTCAGTCAGCAGGGTGAACTTCTGCCCATGCAGATAGTGGTTGAATTTTTTTACTCCCCATACTAGGCTGAGGGCCTCCCTGTCAATCTGGGCGTAGTTGCGCTCGGCTGAGGTTAGTGACCGAGACGCAAAGGCTACTGGCCTCTCCAACCCGTCTGGGAATTTGTGCGACAGCACCGCTCCAATACTATAGGGTGATGCATCACATGCCAAACGAATTGGTAGTGCTGGGTTAAAATGGGCCAACACCTCTTTTGATGTGATCAATTCTTTACACTTCTGGAAAGCTCATCTACGTTCATCATCCCACTTCCATGGTACCCTTGTTTGCAGTAGGGTGTTCAGTGGGTGTAATACCGTGGACAAATTTGGTAAGAACTTGTGGTAATAGTTTACCAGCCCAAGGAACGACTTCAGTTGTGACACATTTTCTGGTGCTGGAGCCTTGACTACTGCCTCAATCTTGTCAGGGGACTTATGTAACCCCTCTTCATCGATGACGTGGCCACAATACGAGATCTGTTTCTGGAAAAACTCGCACTTGTGGCGATTAGCTCGTAGCCCATACTCCTTTAATCTGGTGAGCACCTTCTCCAAGTTGGCGAGGTGATCACTGTCATTTTCACCCATGACCAAGATGTCGTCCAAATAACACTGGGTCCCTGGAATCCCTTGCAGGACCTGATCCATCGCCCTTTGCCAGATAGCCGGAGCCGAGGCTACTCCAAACACCAGCCGGTTGTATTGATAGAGACCTTTATGAGTGTTAATCGTAAGGTATTGTTTCTAAGCTTCTTCTACCTCCATTTGCAAGTATGCCTGGGCTAGATGAATTTTGGTGAAGCGTTTACCTCCAGATAGCGAGGCGAAAATATCCTCAATTCGTGGAAGCGGATATTGTACCATGTGAAGGACTGGGTTCACTGTCACCTTAAAATCCCCACAGATGCGGACCTTCTTTGGTTCCCCAGGAGTATTACTCAATGACCTCTTCATTACAGGAACGATGGGTGTAGCCCACTCGCTCCAGTCCACTTTGGACAGTACTCCTGAACGTTCCAACCCTTCCAGCTCTGCTTCAACAGCTGGTCTGATTGCATAAGGCACTGGTCTGGCCTTCAGAAACTTCGGGCTTGCATTTTCCTCTATTTTAATCGTTGCTGTTATGCCTTTTAGTGTTCCTAATCCCTCCTGGAACACTTATTTTGTGTCAGTTAGCATTTTTGACAGTCGTCCAGGTGTGACGCGTCATCCTTTTTGGCCTCAACCTTCAGTGCCTGTATGGAATGCCAATCTAATTGTATCTTCCGGATCCATTCACGTCCTAGCAGTGGTGGTCCTCCATCTGGCAATACATACATATCCATTTTAGGTATTTCCTGGCCTTTATATATCACTTTCACCCTTATTTTTCCTTTGGGGTAGACTTTTTGCCCCGTATACGTCTTCAAGACAATCTCTGTAGCTTTCAAGGGTATGTGTGAAAATAGCCGCTTGTAGTCTCTTTGATTTATGACTGTTAGAGCTGATCCTGTGTCCAATTCCATTTTCACTTGGACTCCGTCTATCTTGAGTGTAACCCAGATAGTCTGGTGATCTTCCATTTCGGTTACCTTATGTAGTTTCAGACAACCCAGCTCCTTGCTTCCGGAGTCTGTGTCACTTTTCTGTTCATCTGAACCACTGTCCATCACCTGGTGTACCTTTTTGTACTTCTCCTGTGGAGATTTCTTACTGTTGGTTTTCTTCCCAGACCTGTAGACTCTTGCTATGTGTCCTGCTTTCCCACACTGTCTGCACACTTGGTCCTTGAACCAACAATCTTTCTGGTCATGTGTTGTTCTGCCGCAGCGATAGCACTTCCCTGTTCCATAGGACATTTCATTGGTGCCATATTCTTGCGGTCTCCGTTGTATCTCTGCAGCGCCCCTTGCGGCTGCTTCGTGTGATACTGCCATACTGAAAACTTTGTCCAGCGTAAGATCCTTTTCTGATAGAAGCCGTTTCTGGGTTCCTTCACTTTGTAGCCCACACACAAACTTGTCCCTTAACGTATCTGCTAGTCCCGCTCCAAACTGGCAGTGTTTCGATAGCTTGCGCAGTTCCGTTAGGTACTCAGCATTGCTTTCGTCTTTGTGTTGGTTCCTTTTATGGAACTTAAATCATTCTGCTATCAGCAGCGGTGTGGGGTTTAAGTGGTCCTGTAGGATTTCTACTATGCTTTCGAAATTCTTGTTCACCGGCTTCTCTGGGGTTATTAGATTTCACAGTAACCCATAAGTTTTTGCACCAATGGAATTTAACAAAACCAGTGCTTTATTAGCATCTGGCACTTCATTCGCCCTGCAGTACACCTCAATACGTTCCACATATGTCGCCCAATCTTCGACTTCATTGTCGAACGTAGAGATACTGCCACTCTTCGGCATCCCTGGGTGTGCGTTAACTGTCAAAATGGCGTCTCCCGCACTTCCCCTTCTTCTCCGCTGGCACAAAATGGCGTCTCCCGCGCTTTCCTTCCTTCCCGCGCTCGCCCTTCTTCTCCGCTGCGGCTTCTAAAAATGGCGTCTCCCGTGCTCTTCCTTCTTCTCCACGGCTCAATGGCGTCTCCCGCGCTCTTCTCCCTCTTCTCCCCGCGGACCCTGTTCAGCCCGTGAGCCCTGGCTGTGCTCTGCGCGTTCTTCTTTTCTTTTTTTTTTTTTCGACGCCGCTCAGTCTTGAACCCGGCTGTTTCTTGACCCTCTCTCTCTCTCCGGTTTGTTTTCTTTTTCTCGACGCCGCTCGGTGTTCAACCCCCGGCCGCGCCCTGCGCGCTTCACCCTTTGTCTTACCCCGTCGACGCTGCTCGGCCTTCTCTCCGCCGTCGGTCGGCTCCAGCTGCCGCTGCTCGGGAAGGGTCTGCGCTGGAACTGTCGGCGGTCTCTTGCTGATCGTCGTGGCTGGGGAACCAAGCCCGGCTCTCCACAGCCTCCCCTGCGATGTTCACTCCCTGCCTGACGGCTGGGCGGTTGCTCGTGGTCGACGCCCGTGTTCCTGGCCTCGACTTTTTTTTTTATGTTGCATTTAGATTCGAATCGACACTCGTCGCCACTGTTAGATCCGTGATTCTGAGGATATGCTGTTATTCAACAATCACACGGATGCTGTAAATTAACAATAAACAGGTCTTTACTGGAGGAGGGTAGTCTCAAGACTGGGGGTACAGAGGCATGCGCAAAGCTTATATACAGGTGTGGTCACTGCCGGCACTACAGTATACAGGAGCTGTAAAAGTAGTTCTGACTTAAAGGCACATACACTACAACCTCTCCTCATATCTCATGTGGCTCGGTGCCAATGTGCCCCTCCCTCTCTCCCCCTCCCTCTCTGTTGCCCTCTCTCTCTCCCCTATCTCTCCCCCTCACTCTTCCTCTCTCTCCCCCTCCCTCGCTCTCCCTCTCCCCCTCACACTCTCTCCCCCTCCCTCTCTCTCTCCATCCCTCACTCTCTCTCCCCCTCTCTCTCTTTCTCTCTCTCTCTCTGTTGCCCCCTCTCTCTCCCTCTCTCCCCTTCCCCTCCCTCTCTCTCTTTGTTGCACCCTCTCTCTCTCCCTCACACCTCCCTCGCCCCCTCTCCCTCCCTCTCTCTCAATTCAATTCAATTCAAATCGCTTTATTGGCATGACAAGGTACATCTTATGTTGCCAAAGCATCAAAAATCATTCATGGTTGAACACATAAATACAGATCTATCCATACAGTGTATAAACAGATATATCCCTGAGTGTATAAATATACATTCATATAATTTGTATATATTCTTTTCTTATATTTAGTGGTTGTCTCTCTGTTTATGGCAAGCTGTAACATAGTGTGCCGCTAAGGTTACGCAATTTCTCTCTTCCCCCAGTAGATATGGGAGTTTTTGGTCGTCATTCAAATTTCTGAATTCCGGGCATATTTTTGTGAATTTTGGGTAGAAATTCTCCCTTGTGCCCTGATATTTTCTACAAGCTGTGAGGAAGTGCATCTCTGTCTCCACCACTCCCTCACTGCAGTGAGAGCATATCCTGTCCTCTCTTGGTAGCCGGGTCTGCCTCTGTCTACCTTTTTCGATCGCCGGGCTATGTTAACTAAGTCTGTACATTGTCAAGGTTTTTCTCAGTTTGCTATCCTTTACCATGGTCAGGCAATCAGCCATGTTGTATTGTCTGTTTAGGGCCAAGTAGCAATTGAGTTTGTTTTGGGTTTTTGTTGTTTCTGCCCAATATGACAGGTATTTTTCCTTTTGCTTAGTGACAATTGTGTTGGGTCGAATTCTTTGTGTTACGCTGTCACTGTCCTGGGGCTGGTTATTGTTAGTAGTGTTAGTAGTTACTTCACTGAGTCCCAGGACTAGTTGACTGAGGGTATTCTTCTTTATGGTCCTCTCTTGGCATTTCAGGGCTTCGTAATGATAGCAGTGGGGGTTGCTCATTTTTAGGTGTTTCCAAAATTTGGTGGCTCTTTTTTGGATAGTGATTATTAATGGATATTGGCCTAGTTCTGCCCTGCATGCATTGTTTACGGTTTTCCTTTGAGTCCGGAGGATACTTTTACAGAATTCTGCATGTAGGATCTCAATTGGGTGTTTGTCCCATTTTGCAAATTCTTGTTGTGTTAGCGGTCCCCACACCTCACTGCCATAGAGTGCAATTGGTTCAATTACTGATTTAAAAATTTTGAGCCAAATGCTAATTGGGATTTCTATTTGGATTGATTTTTTAATGGCATAGAAAGCCCTTCTTGCTTTCTCTTTCAGTTCATTCACAGCCAGATGAAAATTTCCCGTAGAACTAATTTTTAAGCCCAAGGAGGTGTAGTTAGTGGTTTGTTCAATTTTGGTTGTCCCTAGTGTGAAATTTATTTTGGGTCCCTGATGTCTGGATCTTTGCTGGAACAGAAGGACTTTGGTTTTTTGGGGATTTATTGTCAGGGCCCAGGTCTGGCAGAATGACTCCAGCAGATCCAGGTTCTGCTGTAGACCCTCCTTAGTTGGTGACAGCAGAACCAGGTCATCTGCATAGAGGAGGAATTTAACCTTGGATTCATATAGGGTGAGGCCGGGTGCTGTAGATTGTTCAAGTAGTTTTGCCAATTCATTTATGTAAATATTAAAGAGTGTCGGTGAGATGGGCGAGCCCTGCGTCACCCCCCGCCCCTGTGGGAAGTATTTTGTTTGTTTGTCTCCAATTTTAACTGCACATTTGTTGTTTGTTGTAGTGTCCGTGTGTTGATAAAGACACTGAAGACAGGAGTTGGTTCATAGGTGTTTACTAAGCAAAGTCTGGGGGGGGGTTCTAACGGATATACACAATATACAGGCTTATATAGCCCGAGTGGCCATTACCGGCATTACAGCACACCTGGGGCTCTTAAAGGCACATACACTACAATTCCTCCCCTTTTAGCTAACCAGTACATCATATTTTAAGTAATTATTAATTACATGTTATAAGAAAAATAATATACACATTGCTGTAGTTAATTAATTATAAGTCAGTCTCTCAGGAGGCTTCCTGACTCGGTCCGGATAACGCCTCGGGGGTGTAGTAGTTTCTGGTGGTGTAGTAGGTTCTTTTGGCAAGGCTGATTCGGCTTGAATGCCAGTGTCGGGTTCATCGGGTTCCAGTATCACCGGATCGGAGGTAGATATGGGTATCTCTACTTCATCGTTAGACGTAAAGAGTTGTGGTGTAGGTTGTCCCTTTTCGGATGACTTTATGATTTGGTCAGCATGGCGCCTTATTATGCTTTCTCCGATGTCCACGGTATACATCAGTGGTCCTAGTCATGTGCAGATAGTTCCAGGCTGCCATTTCTCGGTACGGTAGTCCCGGGCCAAAACTTGTTGACCTATCTGGAAGGTTCTAGCTGGCCTTTCATTCATGCCTTGAAACTGTCGGTTCTCCACGTCCCTTCTGATGTTGGGCTTGACCAAATCCAGCCGGCATCTTAGGTTTCTATTGAAGAACATCATGGCGGGAGTTTGGTTGGTAACCATATGTGTTGCATTCCTGTATGCGAATAAGAAGTTATCCACCTTGTGCTGAAGTTTTATGTCTTCATTACCCATGGCCTTTATGGCCTTCTTGAAGGTCTGGACAAACCTTTCAGCCAATCCATTGGTGGCGGGATGGTATGGGGCGGACGTGTAGTGCTTTACCCCATTGTTTTTTAAGAACTTTCTGAATTCTTCGGACACAAATTGCGGTCCATTATCAGAACATATCTGTTCCGGCAGCCCATTCCTGGCAAATATGGTCCTTAATACTGTGATGGTTTTTTCCGTGGTGGTGGAGGACATCTTTATTACCTCCAGCCACTTGGAGTGTGCATCAACCGCGATTAAGAACATTGAGTCCATAAATGGACCAGCAAAGTTGATGTGCACCCTTTGCCAGGGAGATGAGGGCCACTCCCATGGATGTAGAGGGGCCTGTGGCGGAGCATTTTGGACCTTCTGGCATCCTAGGCAGCTCTTGGTCATTTCTTCAATGTCTTCATCGATACCTGGCCACCATACAAACGCCCTAGCTAGGTTCTTCATTTTCACTCCACCCAGATGCCCCTCGTGAAGCTCCTTTAGCACTTTATCCTGGAGTTTGGGTGGAATCACCACTCTGGATCCACACATCAAGGTTCCTCGGCACACTGACAGCTGTTCTCTTCTTTGTGAGAATGCTGGCAACAGTGGTTCGCCATGTGCTGGCCATCCCTTCACTGTTAAATCGTAGACCTGTGAGAGAGTCGGGTCATTTCTCGTCTCCCTTTCAATGGCAGAATTTGTTACTGGTAGACATTCCACTATGGTAGAGTGGAACATCTCTACTGGGTCTACTGTAGGTGCCTCTTCTACCGTTGGCAACGGTAGGCGCGATAAACCGTCAGCATTCCCATGCTGTTTTGACCCTTTGTATTCTATGTTGTATTGGTGTGCCCCTAGAAAAAGGGACCACCTCTGTAGCCTTTGCGCTGTCAGAATGGGAACACCCTTTTTAGGGTTGAATATGGAGATGAGGGGTTGATGGTCAGTCAACAAGGTAAATTTTTGTCCGTGTAGGTAATGGTTGAATTTCTTCACTCCCCATACCAGGCTGAGTGCTTCCCTGTCGATTTGGGCATAGTTACGCTCAGCTGAGTTTAATGAGCGTGACGCAAAAGCTATCGGCCGTTCTGAGCCATCAGGGAATTTATGGGATAATACTGCTCCTATGCCGTAAGGGGATGCATCGCACGCCAGTCTGATTGGCAGTGATGGGTTGTAATGAGCCAAAACTTCTTCGGATGTGATTAAGTCTTTGCATTTATGGAAGGCACATTTACAGTCTTCGTTCCATTTCCAAATCACTCCTGTTTGTAGAAGTTCATTAAGAGGGTGTAGAAGAGTTGATAAGTTCGGTAAAAATTTATGATAGTAATTTATTAATCCCAGGAACGACCTTAATTGTGAAACATTTTCAGGTGCTGGGGCTTTTATGACCGCTTCAATTTTTTCAGGTGACTTATGCAACCCTTCATTATTAATTATGTGGCCACAATATGATATCTGATTTTGGAAAAATTCGCACTTGGGGCGATTTGCTCGTAGGCCCCGTTCTTTCAGCCTAGTGAGCACCTGCTCCAAATTGGCAAGGTGCTCGTTGTCATTTTCTCCTGTTACAAGGATGTCGTCTAGGTAGCATTGAGTCCCCGGAATCCCTTGCAGGACTTGCTCCATAGCTCTTTGCCAGATAGCTGGAGCTGATGCTACTCCAAAAACCAGTCGATTGTACTGGTACAGGCCTTTGTGTGTGTTTATCGTGAGATACTTTTTAGAGGCCTCCTCAACCTCCATCTGTAGATATGCCTGTGCCAAGTCAATTTTGGTGAAACGTTTCCCTCCGGATAGTGAGGCGAAAATATCTTCTATCCTCGGAAGAGGATACTGTACTGTGTGAAGGACCGGGTTTACAGTCACCTTGAAGTCTCCACAGATGCGAATTTTTCTCTGTTCTTCAGATTTATCATTATTCAATGCTTTTTTCATGACTGGAACGATGGGTGTTGCCCACTCGCTCCAATCTATTTTGGATAATACGCCTGCCTTTTCCAAATTCTCCAGCTCTGCCTCGACTGCTGGACGAATTGCGTATGGCACCGGTCTTGCCTTAAAAAATTTGGGAATTGCTGCACCTTCCACTTTTATTGAGGCGGTGATGCCTTTCAAGGTTCCTAGTTTCTCCTGAAACACTTCTTTGGCGTTGGCCAAGATGTCTTTTAATCGTTCAGGTATGATGTCATCATTGTTTTTTTTCTTACTGGTCACCGTCAGTGCCTGAATGGAGTGCCAGTCTAAACGTACCTTTCTGATCCATTCACGTCCCAACAACGGTGGACCACTATCTTGTAGAATGTATAAATACAACTTTTGTATTTCTTTACCGTTGTATACAACAGGCACCCTTATTTTTCCTTTGGGGTATACTTTCTGCCCCGTATATGTTTTTAAGATAATGGATGTGTCTTTTAGAGGTAGATGCGAAAATAGCCTCTCGTAATCCCGTCGATTTATTACGATTAGAGCTGATCCTGTATCTAGCTCCATTTTAACTGGGGACCCTGCTATCGTGAGGGTAACCCAAATGGTTTGGTAATCATCTTTGGCAAGTACATTATGTAATTTGAGACAGCTTAGTCTCTTGTTTTCGGAGTCGCTATCGCTCTTCTGGTCTTCAGAGCTACTGTCCGTCATCATTTGTACCTTCCTGTACTTTCCTTTATTGATTTTTTTTTTTCTGTCCACGGATTTATTTTGTCCAGATCGGCATACCCGTGCAATGTGTCCAATTTTTCCGCATTGCCTGCATGCTTTGTCCTTCAACCAGCAGTCCTTCTGGTTATGGGTGGATCTGCCGCAGCGATGACATCTTTCGAAACCCTGTGTCATTTCATGGGTGCCGAAGTCCTGTGTCTTTTGTTGTATCTCTGCAGCTCCTCTTGCTGCTGCTTCGTATGATACAGCCATACTGAAAGCTTTGTCCAATGTTAAATCTTTTTCAGAAAGCAGCCTTTTTTGTGTTCCTTCACTTAAGAGACTGCAAACGAATTTGTCTCGAAGATAATCTGCTAGTCCTGCCCCGAATTGGCAGTACTTTGATAGCTTTCTTAATTCAGTTAGGTAATTAGCGTTACTTTCATTCTTGTGTTGATTTCTCTTGAAGAATTTGAATCGTTCCGCTATCAGCAGCGGTGTTGGGTTTAAGTGCTCCTGCAGGGTATCAACAATTTCTTTAAAATTCTTGTCCTTTGGTTTGGCTGGAGTGATTAAATTTCGTAACAGCCCGTATGCCTTTGCGCCCATTAGGTTCAGCAGTACTGAAGCTTTTTTTTCATCTTCTATTCCATTTGCAGTGCAATATACCTCTACTCTTTCCACGTATGTGGTCCAATCTTCTATTTCGCTATCAAAAGCATCAATATTGCCAGACTTAGGCATTTCAGAAAAGATATGGTGCTTCCCGCGCTTTCCCGCCGCTGCTGCCGATGACAACGCTGTTTCCCGCGGTTCCCGTTCTTTTTTTAAAATTTATTTACAGTTGGAGACTCGTTCCCGCGGGACTTTGTCTCCAGGTCTGAACGCTGACCTGCTTGCCGCGCCGGCCGTCTCCCGAGTGCTCCCTCCCAGTCCGTTATTGCTTGCCTCCGATTTCGCTGCCTGCCTCATCTGTAGAGCCAGCCGCTGGAGCCCCAGCCTGACGCCCAGGAAGGATTAGTGCAGTACCTGACACCAGCTTGGCCCGCTGGTGAAACCACAGCTTCTCTCACTTTCTTGAGTCTTCTGGACGCCTGAGGAATCGATATCCTTGAGGTGCTGCTGAATTGCAGGTAAGTCCGTTTCCACTTCATCGCCACTGTAGTGTCCTTGTGTTGATAAAGACACTGAAGACAGGAGTTGGTTCATAGGTGTTTACTAAGCAAAGTCTGGGGGGGGGGTTCTAACGGATATACACAATATACAGGCTTATATAGCCCGAGTGGCCATTACCGGCATTACAGCACACCTGGGGCTCTTAAAGGCACATACATTACATTTGTATACATTGATTTAATTACATCATATGTTTTTCCCCCTACCCCACTTTCGATAAGTTTCAGGAATAAACCGTCGTGCCAGATGGAATCGAAAGCCTTCTGGAAATCTATAAAGCATGCGTAGATTTTGCTTTTGTTTTGATGAACGTGTTTGTCAATTAGGGTCTGTAGGGTGAAGATATGATCTGATGTTCTATAGTTTGGCAGGAATCCAATTTGGCTTTTACTCAAGACATTGTGCTCCTCAAGGAAGTTTATAAGTCTTTTGTTTATGATACTACAGAATACTTTCCCCAGGTTACTGTTTACACAGATGCCTCGATAGTTATTTGGGTCGACTTTGTCCCCACTTTTGTATATGGGCGTTATGAGTCCTTTGTTCCAGATATCAGGGAAGTAACCGACACTCAGAACCAAGTTGAAGAGTTTTAGGATAGCCAGTTTCATTTTATCGTCTGTGTGTTTAATCATCTCGCTTAGTATGCCGTCTGCACCGCAAGCTTTTCCTGGTCGCAGGTCCTTGAGTTTTTCAAATAGTTCTTTTTCTGTTATTATGGAGTCTAGCGGGTCTCCTTCTCGCTCTCTCTCCCCTCTCTCTCCCACTTACCCTCTCTCTCTCTCTCCCCCTCTCCCCCCGCTCTCCCTCTCCCTCTCCCTCCATCCCTCACTCTGTCTACCTCTCTCTCTCTCTCTCTGTTGCCCCCTCTCTCTCTCCCTCTCTCTACCCCTCCCTCTCTCTCTCTCCCTCGCCCTCTCTCTCTCTCTCCCCCCTCCCTCTCTCTCTCACTCTCTCTCCATCTCTCTCTCTCTCTCTCTCTCTCCCTCTCTCTCCCCCCTCTCCCTCTCCATCCCCCTCTCTCTCTCTCTCCCCCTCTCCCTCTCTCTCTGTTGCCCCCTCTCTCTCTCACTCTCTCTCCCCCTCTCTCTTTGTTGCCCCCTCTCTCCCTCTCCCCTCCCTCTCTCTCCCCCCCTCCCTCCCTCTCTCTCTCCCTCCCGCTACCCCTCCCTGCCACTCTCTCTCCCTCTCTCTCACTCTCTCCCTCTCCCTCTTTGTCTCCATCCCTCACTCACTCCCCCTCCCTCTCTCCCCCTCTCCTTCTCTCTCTCTGTTGCCCCCTCTCTCTCCCTCTCCCCTCCCTTGCCCCCTCTCTCGCCTTCTCTCTCTCCCGCTCCCCCTCCCTCTCTCCCTCCATCCCTCACTCTCTCCCCCTCTCCCCTCTCTCTCTCTCCATCCCTCATTCTCTCTCTCTCCCTCTCTCTCCCCCGCTCCCTCTCTCCCCTCCCTCTCTCCCCCTCTCAATTCAATTCAATTCAAATCGCTTTATTGGCATGACAAGGTACATCTTATGTTGCCAAAGCATCAAAAAACATTTATGGTTGAGCACATAAACGCAGATCTATTCATACATTGTATAAACAGATATATCCCTGAATGTATAAATATATATTCGTATAATTTGTATATACTCTTTTCTTAGATTTAATGGTTGTCCCTCTGTTTATGGCAAGCTGTAACATAGTGTGCCGCTAAGGTTACACAGTTTCTCTGTTCCCCTAGTAGGTATGGGAGTTTTTGGTCGTCATTCAAATTTCTGAATTCAGGGCATATTTTTGTGAATTTTTGGTAGAAATTCTCCCTGATGCCCTGATATTTTCCACAAGCTGTGAGGAAGTGCATCTCTGTCTCCACCATTCCCTGACTGCAGTGAGAGCATATCCTGTCCTCTCTTGGCAGCCGGGTCTGTCTGTGTCTGCCTTTTTCGATGGCCAGGCTATGTTCACTAAGTCTGTACCTTGTCAAGGTTTTTCTCAGTTTGCTATCCTTTACCATGGTCAGGTATTCAGCCATGTTGTATTGTCTGTTTAGGGCCAAGTAGCAATTGAGTTTGTTTTGGGTTTTTGTTGTTTCTGCCCAATATGACAGGTATTTTTCCTTTTGCTTAGTGACAATTGTGTTGGGTCGAATTCTCTGTGCTACAATGTCACTGTCCTGGGGCTGGTTATTGTTAGTAATGTTAGTGGTTGCTTCACTGAGTCCCAGGACTAGTTGACTGAGGGTATTCTTCTTTATGGTCCTCTCTTGGCATTTCAGGGCTTCATAATGATAGCAGTGGGGGTTGCTCATTTTTAGGTGTTTCCAAAATTTGGTGGCTCTTTTTTGGATAGTAATTATTAATGGATATTGGCCTAGTTCTGCCCTGCATGCATTGTTTACGGTTTTCCTTTGAGTCCGGAGGATACTTTTACAGAATTCTGCATGTAGGATCTCAATTGGGTGTTTGTCCCATTTTGCAAATTCTTGTTGTGTTAGCGGTCCCCACACCTCACTTCCATAGAGTGCAATTGGTTCAATTACTGATTTAAAAATTTTGAGCCAAATGCTAATTGGGATTTCTATTTGGATTGATCTTTTAATGGTGTGGAGATGCTGGAGTTGGACTGGGGTGGACAAATGTAAGAAGTCACACAACACCAGGTTATAGTCCAACAGCTTTATTTGAAATCACAAGCTTTCGGAGCGCTGCTCCTTCTTCAGGTGAAGTGGAGAAATGCATAAAGACACAGCTTATATAGTCAGAGAATCATGTCAGATGTTTACAGGTAACCTTTCCAACTGCCATTTATCACACCTCGGCAGAGAGATAATCACAGCAGTCAAAGGTGTGAATGGTGTCCAAACAGGTCAGTCAGGGAAACATTACATCAAAGAACAATGAGGTGGGGTCACAAGGGGTCAAATATTGCAGATGCTGGGGTCTGTATGAAAAACAAAAAAAGACAAAAAACATTTTTTTTGGCTGGAAATCACAGCAGGTCCGGCCGCATCTGTGTAGAGAGAACAAGCCAATGTCGACTCGAGTCTGGATGACCCTGCGTCAGGTGGGGTTACATGTAGCGTGACATGAACCCAAGATCTCTGTTGAGGCCGTCCTCATGGGTGCGGAACTTGGCTATCAGTTTCTGCTCGAAGATTTTGCGTTGTCGTGTGTCTCGAAGGCCGCCTTAGAGAATGCTTACCCGAAGATCGGAGGCTGAATGTCCGAATGTCCGGACATTCAGCCTCCGATCTTCGGGTAAGCATTCTCCAAGGCGGCCTTCGAGACACACGACAACGCAAAATCGTTGAGCAGAAACTGATAGCCAAGTTCTGCACCCATGAGGACGGCCTCAACAGAGATCTTGGGTTCATGTCACGCTACATGTAACCCCACCTGATGCAGGGTCATCCAGACTCGAGTCGACATTGGCTTGTTCTCTCTACACAGATGCGGCCGGACCTGCTGTGATTTCCAGCCAAAAAAAATGTTTTTTGTCTGTTTTTTTGTTTTTCATACAGACCCCAGCATCTGCAATATTTGACCCCTTGTGACCCCACCTCATTGTTCTTTGATGTAATGTTTCCCTGACTGACCTGTTTGGACACCATTCACACCTTTGACTGCTGTGATTATCTCTCTGCCGAGGTGTGATAAATGGCAGTTGGAAAGGTTACCTGTAAACATCTGACATGATTCTCTGACTATATAAGCTGTGTCTTTATGCATTTCTCCACTTCACCTGAAGAAGGAGCAGCGCTCCGAAAGCTTGTGATTTCAAATAAAGCTGTTGGACTATAACCTGGTGTTGTGTGACTTCTTACATTGATCTTTTAATGGCATAGAAAGCCCTTCTAGCTTTCTCTTTCAGTTCATTCACAGCCAGATGAAAATTTCCCGTAGAGCTGATTTTTAAGCCCAAGTATGTGTAGTTAGTGGTTTGTTCAATTTTAGTTGTTCCTAGTGTGAAATTTATTCTGGGTCCCTGATGTCTGGATCTTTGCTGGAACACAAGGACTTTGGTTTTTTGGTGGTTCATTGTCAGGGCCCAGGTCTGACAGAATGACTCCAGCAGATCCAGGTTCTGTTGTAGACACTCTCTCTCCCTGTTGCCCCTCTCTCTCCCTCTCCCCTCCATCTCTCCCCATCTCCCTCCCTCTCTCTCCCCCCCCTCTCTCTCTCCCCTCCCTCCCACTCTCTCCCTTTCCCTCCCCCTCACACTCTCTCTGTTGCCCCCTCTGTAATGTATACAACATTGAAGGGACTACTTTGTTTTACGGATGTACATCCTTAGTTGCGAGCGTATATAACAGACGCGTATCGATTTGTACAGTCAGTGCCAAAGTTCCAGTTAACCAGTAAAGATCGCTTGAAGTTATTCTCAGTCTCTGCTGCTTTATTATTTTATGTAGTTGTGTATAGCGGTACAAACACAACAAATTGGCGACGAGAATTATGAACCTACGTCTTCCTATTCTGGCATCGTATCCAGAGGACACCGAAACTTGGAAGAAAGGAGCGAGAAGGTAGAGAAAACGGAGCACGCTTGCTAAGCTAGGCAGGGGAAACGTAAGTCAAGTGAAAAGTGCACAGTGACTTGCATGACGCTAGCTAACTAGTAAAGAAAGAAAAACGGGTTTGGAAAAAAAAACTGGCGATGATTGGCACTATTGCAGCATTTGATAGCAGCATTGAAGACTGGGCAACTTACATTGAAAGAGTGGAGTTGTACTGTGAGGCTAACAGAGTGGAGGTAGAAAAGAAAGCCACTGTTTTGCTGAGTGTTATGAGCGCAAAGACATACGGGCTGCTACGTAGTTTATTAACCCCTGAAAAGCCAGCAAACAAAACATTCAAACAAATAGTGGACACACTCCAAGACCATTTAAGCCCCAAACCACTGCTCATAGCCGAAAGATTTAAATTCCATAAACGGAACCAGAGCAAAAATGAAAGCATTTCTGAATATTTGGCAAAGTTGCGCAAATTATCAGAACATTGCCAATTTGGAGTGGGCTTATCAGATGCATTGAGGGACAGATTTGTGTGTGGTATGCAAAGTGAAAGCACACAAAAGAAGCTTCTGTCTGAAAAAGACCTCACATTGGAGAAGGCTCTGAGTATCGCAATATCAATGGAAGCAGCAGCACATGGCACTTTAGAAATTCAACAAAAATCCCTGGAATATTCAACTAATAAAATGTCACTGAAACAAGAAAAGAAGTGCTATCGCTGTGGCAAAATGTCACATGACCACAATTACTGTTGGTTTAAAGACAAAGGGGGAGAAATTCGGTTGTTAGCGCCACCGATTAACGCCTAAAGAGGCCGAGAAGTGGGGGGCTAGCCAATTTCCGGGCGGGCGCAGGGCGCCTAGTGCCTTGCCCCATATTGAGCATGCATTTAGCGCCAGCGCTAAATCTTAGCACCCGCTCATGGGTGCAGGCTAATTATGACGTCATTTGAGTGTGCAATGACTTTTGGGCGCCCCAGACCGGAAATTCAGTGGCGCCCCCCTCCGTAGCGCCTGGCGCTAATAGTGACAGCTTACCTGGAACCTTACCAAGTCGCTCTCGGGCTGGAGGAGCGTTATTTAAAGGGGACTGGTGTGGTTTAAAAGCGGCAGCCATTTTTGGAGCGCAACTTCCTCGAGAGCTACAAAGAGTTGCTGAGCTGCACACTGAGAGCCATTTGACCACTGAGCCAGCGCAGGCAGACGATCTTCAGCCTTCTGACCATCACCTTGCTGTTGGTGAGCCTTGACAATGGGGAACCTTCCTGTGGGCACTTCTTATGGGGGCTGCATTGGAGGGGAACGTCCTGCTGCTGAATCATCTGGAAAGGGCACTGAGACGCTGGGAGAGGGGGGCGGGCATGGCCAGACGGAGGAGGGCCAACAGACGTCGCCACAGCAGACCTTACACTGGCACGGTTTTCCGACAGCAGTTTTCCTACATGAACATGCCGGAGGAGCAGTGTGTCAGAAGGCTGCGATTTAGAAAGGAAGTGGTGACTGAGCTGTGCCAGCTGCTTCAGCCAGATATGCAGCCTCAGATAAGGTGCAGGACATCTCTGTCGGTGGCTGAGAAGATGCCTGCTGGCCTGAACTTCTACACAAGCGGCTCTTCTCAGGCTGCGCGTCAGAGGCTGATCAGAAGTAGCTTCTAGGCCCCTCTCACGGAATGCTTGCTGCCATTCCAAGAACAGGAATGGAACCGGTCTGATACCCCGAAGCCTGTGAAGGGCAAGATGCATGTAAATAGCAGGCATGGCCATTGTAAATGAAGAAAGTGTTTCATTACACAAAATGTGGTTCCTTCAAACATGAGAAAGCTATGGCAACAGAAAGCAAAACTAATACACTGACACATAACTGACTCTCACACCCGGGAGACTGTCCAAAACATAAATCACATTCCGACCATCTTCCTTGGCTTTGATTCCACTGCGCCAACCAAAGCATCCAATGCCCCATCAGTGAGGCGTTCCGCCCTCTGCCTCACCCTTTCCATGTCTTGCTAGGCTGATGCGCCACAGGTAGGCTCCCAGCGCTTTGAAGGCCTACAAGGCAGTGAGTGTGTCTGGTGATGCCAATTGACCTGCCCCTTTAAGAGCTGACCGGCGCCAGTGTGTCTCAGGGAAAGTGATTATTGACAGCACCTTCGCTGCGCCCCGCCGCCGCGAAATTGGGTTGTGCCGCCGGGTTAGCGCCTTAAGAGTAGCGTACAGCGCCTGATTTAGTGCCGCAATCACCTTTAGGGGTGCTGCAACACAATATCGCACTAGGTGGCGCTAAATTGCGCCTGTTGCTAAACTTTGCGCATCGCCAGGACTGGCGCCCCAAACGCGTCTATACTGAACTTCTAGGCCAAAGACTGCAGACAATGTGGCAGACAAGGGCACATTGAAAGAGTCTGCAAAGCAAATAAGAAGCCGAAAACTGATACAATACAGAGGAACAAGAAGGTACATCAAGTGACTGAAAACAAGAAACCTTTCAAAGAAAGATATAAGAAGGTACACCACGTGACTAGAAACAGTTCCAAAAAAAAAGTGACACAGACTCAGAGGAAGAGGATTTAGCTTGTCTGAAACTACACAGTGTGAAAGAGACAGGGGATCACAGAATAAGATGGGTTACTCCAGAAGTGGCAGGAGTTAGGCTGAAAATGGAGTTGGACACAGGCTCAGCTTTAACAGTGATCTCTGTACATGACTACAAATGACTGTTTTCACACATACCGCTAAGGCCAACTAAAGTACTGTTAAAGACATACACAGGACAAAGAGTGTGCCCCAAAGGTAAAATAAAAGTGACAGTGACATACAAAGAAAAAAAAATACCGCAATTGAACCGCTATGTAGTGGAAAATGGAGGACCACCAGTGCTGGGACGCGAATGGCTCAGGAAAATACAGTTGGATTGGCACACCATCCAAGCACTGTTTGTGTCAGCAAAGGAGGACAGCAACGCCACTCCTGAGAGACTGTCACAAATACTCTCTGGCTCTCAGGAAGTGTTCAAGAGGGAATAGGAACACTTAAGGGCATGAAAGCAAAAATTAAGATTGAGGAGAACGCAAATCCAAAGTTCCATAAGGCCAGACCAGTGCCTTATGCAATTCGCCTTTCAGTAGAAGCAGAGCTGGAGAACTTGGAGCAATTAGGGGTCCTGTCCAAGGTGGATTGGAGTGAATGGGCCACACCTATAGTTCCAGTGATGAAGAAAACCTCCAGCACAAAACCAGGAAAGCCAAGAAAAGTGCGCATCTGTGGAGACTTTAAAGTGACTGTTAACCCAGTCCTCCACACAGTACAGTACCCATTGCCTCGCATTGAGGACATCTTTGCTTCCCTGTCAAGAGGGGAACGCTTCACAAAGATTGACTTGGCCCAGGCCTATCTCCAAATGGAAATTGATGATGCATCAAAGAAGTACCTGACAATAAATACGCAGAAAGGCCTTTACCAGTACAATCGGCTGGTATTCAGAATAGCATCAGCTCCTGCAATCTGGCAAAGGGCAATGGACCAAGTCCTGCAGGGGATCCAAGGTACTCAGTTTTATCTTGATGACATCATCATTACTGGCAAGAATGACAACGACCACTGTAGCGGCGCTCCGTAGTTTTCAATATGCAGCCACTGAGCTTTGAGGCTTTTAGCAACGAGTAGACACGTGTCGAAATAAAATGTTCCAAAACGTAACTTTGTCTTTTAACTGTTTACTGTAATACATTTCAAACAGGATTTCAAAGTAAAACACGTTTAACACACACGGTCAAAAACTGTATTGCTCCACAGCCATCAAAGCTTCTACCTTCCCTAGCCTCATGGTGCTTGAACTGTAAAAATGGCTGGATATCATGTGACAAGCTTAAGGACTGTACCATTGTAGCAAGAATAAAGGGGGTCTCTCAGACTATACTATTGGAACAAGAAAAGAGAGAGTTTCTCAATACAATAAGTCAGTCAGGTAAATTAACTATTATACTAGAATATGCATCAATAATAAACAAATGTACATACATACTGTACCATAATATTTAACCAATATTTTAAAGTATTTTCTTTCTTAAACTTTCATGACTCTTACATTCCGGCCCCTAATTGACTAGGCACACGAAGCATAGCAATTACTCAAACATTCTTAAGAGTCATAAACTAATGAGTTCAACATATTTACAATATAAATGTCCCCTTTTTTTTGTTCAGGAACCTTTCACGCTGCTTCTTGTAGCAGGCAGAGCTTTGTGATCGGTCTTTCCAGGGTACTGGTCTTGGTTTGCAAACAAACGCGACAAACAACGCCTCTGGAGTCTGGCATGGTCTTAATTATTTTTCCCATCAACCAAGAATTTCTGGGGGCTGAATCATCCACGATTAAGACAATGTCTCCGACAATGAAGTTCCTCTTTACTTTGGACCATTTTTGACGCTCCTGTAGCAGAGGTAAGTATTTTCTTGTCCATCTGGTCCAGAAAAGGTCTGACATATACTGAACTTGCCTCCACTTCTGGCGTGCATACAGATCTTCCTTTTTGAAGACTCCCGGGGGCATGGCTGGCTATGTTTTCAACAACAGATGGTTCGGGGTCAGGGCTTCGAGGTCATTGGGATTATCTGATGTCTTAGTTATCGGTCGGTCATTAATGATGGCTTCAACCTCACACAGAACGGTTTGAAGTCCCTCGTCGTCAAGCGTTTGCAGCTTCAGTACAGAACTGAGTAGTTTTCTTACGGTGCGTATCTGTCTTTCCCAGACACCTCCGTGGTGGGATGCAGCCGATGGATTGAAGATCCACTTAATTCCTGTTTGCATCATGGCTTCCTGTATTTTGAGCTGATTCCAACCTTCAATAGCTTCCCGTAGTTCTCTCTCTGCTCCGACAAAATTAGTGCCATTATCAGAACGCATAATTGTTGCATCCGTGTATAATCAGACACAGACTGCAGGAGAACGGTAAAGCAGGTGTTTACTCAACATGGCTCAAACGGGAACTGATCTGTACAGATTACTACTCAGTGCTATATACAGGTGTGGTCACTGCCGGTACTACAGTATACATGAGCTGTAAAAAGTAGTTCCCCCCTTAAAGGTATATACATTACAATTCCTCCCCTTTTAGATTAACAGTACCATAACACTCATTTAACAATTAAATATCAAACTAATTACAATTAACACTTTTAACATGCAACATTAGCTGAAAATAGTCTATTTATAAATTCAGTCTTTGGGGAGGCTTCCTGATCCTTTCTGGATAGCGCCTTTCCTGAGTGTCTTGCTCTTGGTGCGGAGGCGATTCTGGCCCCCTGTCGTCGGTTGGTTCATCAGCTTCCGATGCTACTGTTTCTGGGGTAGATGCGACCTGTACGTCGGGTTCATCACCAGGTACGTATGGGCGAGGCATGGGGTTGACTTGTTCCTGTGACTCTAGGATCTGGTCAGCATGGCATCTCACGATGCTCTCCCCAACGTCCACTGTGTACATTAGTGGGCCCTGCTGTGTGCATATCGTTCCTGGCTGCCATTTTTCTGTTCGGTAGTCGCGGGCCAAGACTGGTTGCCCGACATTGAAGCTCCTTGTTGGCTTCTCATTGATGTGCTGGAATTGCTTACTCTCAACATCTCTTCGTACGTTTGGTCTGAGCAAATCCAGGTGAGACCTTAACCTTCGGTTAAAGAACATCATGGCTGGGGCCTGGTTGGTGACTGCATGTGTTGCATTCCGGTAGGCGAACAGGAAATTGTCCACCTTGTGCTGCAGCGGAATGTTGTCATTGTACATAGCCTTTATTGCTTTCATAAAGGTTTGTACGAACCTCTCAGCCAATCCATTTGTGGCTGGATGATACGGGGCGGATGTGTAATGCCTTACCCCATTCTTTTTCAAGAACCTCCGGAACTCTTCGGACACAAACTGTGGTCCGTTGTCAGAGCAAATCTGTTCTGGCAAGCCATTCCTGGCAAAAATGGTCCGTAGGACTGCAATAGTTTTCTCCGTGGTGGTGGAGGACATTTTGATGACCTCAGGCCATTTCGAGTGCGCATCCACGGCTATTAAAAACACTGAGTCCATGAATGGACCAACAAAATCAATATGCACCCGTTGCCATGGAGATGAGGGCCACTCCCATGGGTGTAGAGGGGCCTGTGGTGGTGCATTTTGGACTTTCTGGCATCCTGAGCAGCTCTTGGTCAGGTCCTCGATTTGTTTATCGATTCCCGGCCACCACACATAAGTCCTGGCTAGGCTTTTCATTTTTACCCCTCCCAGATGACCCTCATGAAGCTCATTGAGCACTCTATCCCTTAACTTGGGTGGAATTACCACTCGGGATCCACACATCAAGGTCCCCCGGCACACTGACAGCTGTTCTCTCCTTGTCGAGAATGCTGGCAACAGTGAGTCGCCATGTGCTGGCCATCCCTTCACCGTCAAATCATATACCCGAGACAGTGTCAGGTCATTTCGGGTTTCCTTTTCGATACAAGCGTTAGTTACCGGCAGGTATTCTACTATAGTCGAATGGAATATTTCGACAGGATCCACTGCTGGTGCTTCCTCCGCAGTAGGCAGTGGCAGGCATGATAGCCCATCAGCATTTCCATGCTGTTTCGTGCCCTTATATTCAATCTCATAGTGGTGCGCCCCTAGAAAAAGTGACTATCTTTGTAGTCGTTGCGCAGTCATCACCGGAACGCCCTTCTTCGGATTAAAAATGGAGACAAGAGGCTGGTGATCAGTCAGCAAGGTGAATTTCTGCCCGTGCAGATCGTGATTGAACTTTTTCACTCCCCACACTAGGCTGAGGGCCTCCCTGTCAATCTGGGCATAGTTCCACTCGGCTGAGGTTAGTGATCGTGACGCAAAGGCTATTGGCCTCTCTGAGCCGTCCGAGAATTTGTGCGACAGCACCGCTCCAATGCCGTAGGGTGACGCATCACATGCCAACCGAATTGGTAATGCTGGGTTGTAATGGGCCAATACCTCTTTCGATGTGATTAGTGTTTTGCTCTTCTGGAAAGCTCGTCTACATTCGTCACTCCACTTCCATGGCACCCCAGTTTGCAGTAGGGTGTTCAGTGGGTGTAGTATTGTAGACAAATTTGGCAAGAACTTATGGTAGTAGTTTACCAGCCCGAGGAACGACCTCAGTTGTGACACATTTTCCGGTGCTGGAGCCTTGACTACTGCCTCAATCTTCTCTGGGGACTTATGTAACCCCTCTTTATCGATAACGTGGCCACAATACGAGATCTGTTTTCTAAAAAACTCGCATTTGGGGCGGTTAGCTTGGAGCCCGTATTCCTGCAATCTAGTGAGCACCTGCTCCAGGTTGGCAAGGTGATCACTGTCATTTTCGCCCGTGACCAGGATGTCGTCCAAATAACACTGGGTCCCTGGGATCCCTTGCAGGACTTGTTCCATTGCCCTCTGCCAAATAGCCGGAGCTGATGCTACCCCGAATACCAGCCGGTTGTATTGGTAGAGACTATTCTGCCCTCGCAACGCGTTTCTATGCAGAGCTAGACAGATAGCGAACAACTCGATATCTTCCAATAAAATCACAAGGCTTGACTTTTCTTGTAACGCTTTACTGAACGATTCTAATTGTAAAACTGAAATACAACACAGAAATGGAAGGACACATTAGTATACAGACGCATAATTGATATGTATACACAAATTTAGGTACGCCTGGGCAACACGGTACATCTGGCAACGAATTACATTTAGCAAGCTGGAAGGCATTCTCTTTAAATTAGCCCTGTACATAGTGTATCAAATACGGCTGCTAGTTAACCAGCTAGACAGAGAAAGTTACAACTAAACATTTTCTACAACATGCAGTGTACGCTAATCGTCTATAGCATTCTAAGTACTCACAGACAAACAATTTCCAAGACTGAAGCATGGGGACAATACAACCGAGGAGCACCGTGGCGCAGGTCTTGTTCCGGCGGCAGCTCCACGAGGAATGAACTCGCAGTGCCGTGGGGAGCGTGGTGACCTCATCACGCTCGGGGTCGTGACGTCGTCGCGTTTGCCGGTAGTTGCGTCGCTGGCCGTTGGGGCCTAGGTCGGGAGCAGGAGCTGGAGGCCAGGCTGGGCCGGTGCTTGCCGCGGGAGCGGAGGATAGCGGCGCTCCCGGCGGCTGATCGATGCGGCCGAAGACGCTGGGCCGGGCTGTGCCGGCAGCCTTTCTGGAGAGCCGAGTCGGGCCGGCAGCCGCCTCACGCACGTACGTCACGTCGTACGTGACGTGACGTCAGCACGCTAAGGCGCGTCTTAAAGGGGCAATGGCCCTAAACGGTGAGTTAAAGGGGCAACGGCCCTAACAGGTAAGTTATACATATTTAAGTAGGTTATGTACATACAGTAAGGTTAAGTTAGAGGGAGAGACAGCACACTCCCCGCTTGGTACAATTCCATTTGTACCACTACAGATACAAAATAACCTGGAGAAAACGTCCTTTGGCTGCCACTCGCTCAGAGTCCGTTCTCTAGATTTCTTCGGAAAGGAGGACTACGATCTCTGAGACTGGCCTCGGAAACACCTTGACAGTCTCTTCCTTGACGGTCTTCACCGCCACCTTGCGGACCCTCTTGTCCCTGCTCGGCAGAGTTTTGACGGCCAGTCCCACTGACCGTTCGTTTGTGTGCTTGGCTGTCTTTCAGCAAGACGACATCTCTCACCTTTGACATTCGGCTTGTCTTCTGTCCATTTCCTACGGCTCTGTAGGGTGGGCAAATACTCTCCTCCCCATCTCTTCCAAGAAGTGTCTGCACGACACTGTACTTGCTTCCACTGCTTCCCGTGCAGCTCGGCCATGTCGAAGTTTCCAGAGGGAGCTGAAATAGCACTCATCTTTTGAGTCAGGAGCATCGCTGGGGTGGGGACTGCAGGCGTGTCTGGGTCGGTGGACCCCGGCACCAGGGTTCTCCTGAGCGAGCAGAGGCACCCCGTAGCCTGCTCCCCGCTACTCGGAAGACGGCGTCCAGGAGGGCGAAACGGCAGGGGTGCCGCCCAGCTGTGTCTATCGTCCTTGGACCTTTCAAGCACTGAGCATCCTAGGCCATCTGTGCTCACAGTGGGGCCTGCCTCTTCCTCACAGGCAGAGGAGGTTGACCTATGATGCTGCGTCATGTCGTCGTAGTTCTCCTTTACCTGGATCCTGTTTGGGCATGGGCTGAGACAGGATGTGCGACCGTTGCACGACACGTTTGCTTTATAGACGCTGACATCCGCTGGTTTGTGGACTGTTCCCAGGCAAACTCCACCCACGAGGACCCATCCCAAGTCAAGCCGCTGCGCATAGGGAGCATCGTGGGGCCCGTTGATGTGCTCACGTACCTTGTGCACCCTTAAGATGTCTCTTCCCAAGAGTAGGAGGATTGGAGCGTCCGGGTCCACAGCTGGAATCTTATTGGCAATTGGCTGTAGGTGGGGCTGGTGGCGTGCGACCTCTGGGGAGGGGATTTCCGTCCTGTCCTCTGGCATCATGTCGCACTCAATCAAGGTGGGGAGGGGAAGCTGTAGTTTCCCATCCATGGACTCGATCATGAAGTTCCCGACTCTCCTACCCGTAGTATCTGTTGTCCCTGCACAGGTTTTTAGCGTGTACGGAGCGGTGCTGGCCTTGACGTCGAAGAGATTGAAGAATTCCGTCTTCGCTAGGGACTTGTTGCTTTGCTCGTCGAGCACTGCATACATTTTGATTGCCTTCTCCTTTCTCCCTGCAGGATATGCTTTAACCAAGCAGATTTTGGAGCATGAGCGTGGGCTGCTTGCATTTCCGCAAACCTCTGTACGCTTGGAGGTGACTGAAGATGTGCTTTCGCTTTGCTCCCCGCTATCCTCTTTGTCAACCGCGGCGCTCTCGGTGGTTGACGGAGGAGGACCTGGATGCAGGGCTGCTATGTGTTTTTCGCTGTTGCACTCAAGGCACTTGATTGTCGCCTTGCAGTCTTTTGCCATGTGCGTAGTCGACCCACAACACCTGAAGCAGATGCGGTTCTCTTTCAGGTATGACGTGCGCTCATCAATGGGCTTGTCTCTAAAGCTTCGACACTTTTTGAGTGGGTGGGGCTTCTTGTGTATAGGACACTGACGATCTGGGTCATCCACTTCATTCCCAGCAGAACTGGATTGGTTGACTGAGGGTTCGGCTGGAACCTCTGTTTTGTGCACACTCACAGAGGCTTTGTTGCTGTCCTTTGTGGGTTTCTCTGTTCTCGAAGGAGCGTAACTGCTGGAGGTGGAGAAAGCGAAACTTGGATCATTCCTCACCCTTGCCTGTTGTTGGACAAACCTGGAGAAGAGAGAAAAGGGGGGAAATGCCACTCCATTGTCCTCCTTGTACTTGGATCCCTTAGCTATCCATTTCTCTTGAAGATTGTGGGGGAGCTTTTCCACTATTGGGTTTACCCCGCGAGCCGTATCCAAATACGAGAGGCCGGTCAGGTAACCTTCTCCCTTGGCACACTCCAGTTCGAGGAGAATGTCGCCCAGTTCTCTGAGCTCGACATTATCCTTGTTGGTTAGCTTCGGGAAGTCCTCAAGCTTCTTGAGCAGTGCGTGTTCGATGACTTCTGGTGTCCCATAACAGTCGTCGAGACGTTGCCAAACCAGGTCGAGGCCTGCTGTGGAATTGAGGACGTGCGCTGAGCGAATTCTCTTCGCCTGCCTTGACGACTCGGCTCCGAGCCACTTGATCATCAAGTCTAGTTCTTCTCTGGCTGACAGATTCAAGTCCTTGGTGGTACTCAGGAAGGATGCTCTCCATGACCAATAATTTTCAGGACGGTCATCGAATTCTAGGAGGCCTGAACTTAACAATTCTCGGCGAGTAAGGTACCTGGCGAAGTCTTGTGCGCCTTGCGGCTCGGGCGAGGACTGCTTAGCTGGATTGGCCGAGTGTTGTGGAGGTCTCTGCAGGTGGGTCTTACTCGTTTCTTCTCTTTTGAGCTCAGTGTCTCTGAAAACGGGCCGTTTGTTGCTGGGGTGAGTAGCTAGTTCTACGTCGAGATACCTGGATGTTTCCTTTGGGAACACTTTGGAGTGTTGTTGGACATACTCATTTGTACGTTGCACTGGACTGAGGGGCTGTTCCAGGTCATATGTTTCCTGGCTGGGCTCCCCGCGTTCGCTCTCCTCATCTTCTTCATAAGCTGCGGCTTCGGCTTTAGCGGCAGCGGCAGCTCTCTGGCTTTGGAGAATGTGGAGAATGGCAGCGATATCGGCTTTCTGCTTCATCGCACTAGCGTCGAAGTCAGCTCTCTGCTTCATCGCACTAGCGTCGAGGTCGGCTCTCTGCTTCATGAGGTCAGCTTCTTTTTCAGCGAAGGCCAATTGCGCTTGGGTGGCCTTTGCCTTGGCACGTGCTTTGGCGGCTGTAGAAGCTGTCGATGACGACGGTCTGCTGGACCGCCGAGATGACCTAGAGGATACTTTAGAGAACTGTGACTTGGCGTCGTTTGCTGGGAGAGCTGTCGGTGGCGACGGTCTGCTGGACCGCCGAGATGTTCTAGAGGCTGCTTTGGAGGACTGTGACTTGGCCTCGTTTGCTGGGAGAGGCTCATTCTTCTCGATTGGCTGGTCGACTTCCTCTAGAGTATATTGTTTTCCTGAGCGTAGACTCATGGTAGCTGAGTGGTATCTTCCTGTGCTTGAGCCCGCTGTGCTGCTGTCTTTTTACTATTCTGCCCTCGCAACGCGTTTCTATGCAGAGCTAGACAGATAGCGAACAACTCGATATCTTCCAATAAAATCACAAGGCTTGACTTTTCTTGTAACGCTTTACTGAACGATTCTAATTGTAAAACTGAAATACAACACAGAAATGGAAGGACACATTAGTATACAGACGCATAATTGATATGTATACACAAATTTAGGTACGCCTGGGCAACACGGTACATCTGGCAACGAATTACATTTAGCAAGCTGGAAGGCATTCTCTTTAAATTAGCCCTGTACATCGTGTATCAAATACGGCTGCTAGTTAACCAGCTAGACAGAGAAAGTTACAACTAAACATTTTCTACAACATGCAGTGTACGCTAATCGTCTATAGCATTCTAAGTACTCACAGACAAACAATTTCCAAGACTGAAGCATGGGGACAATACAACCGAGGAGCACCGTGGCGCAGGTCTTGTTCCGGCGGCAGCTCCACGAGGAATGAACTCGCAGTGCCGTGGGGAGCGTGGTGACCTCATCACGCTCGGGGTCGTGACGTCGTCGCGTTTGCCGGTAGTTGCGTCGCTGGCCGTTGGGGCCTAGGTCGGGAGCAGGAGCTGGAGGCCAGGCTGGGCCGGTGCTTGCCGCGGGAGCGGAGGATAGCGGCGCTCCCGGCGGCTGATCGATGCGGCCGAAGACGCTGGGCCGGGCTGTGCCGGCAGCCTTTCTGGAGAGCCGAGTCGGGCCGGCAGCCGCCTCACGCACGTACGTCACGTCGTACGTGACGTGACGTCAGCACGCTAAGGCGCGTCTTAAAGGGGCAATGGCCCTAAACGGTGAGTTAAAGGGGCAACGGCCCTAACAGGTAAGTTATACATATTTAAGTAGGTTATGTACATACAGTAAGGTTAAGTTAGAGGGAGAGACAGCACAGAGACCTTTATGGGTGTTGATTGTGTGGTATTTTTTTGATGCTTCTTCTACCTCCATTTGCAGATACGCCTGGGCCAGATCAATCTTAGTGAAGCATTTCCCTCCAGATAGCGAGGCGAAAATATCTTCAATCCGCGGGAGTGGATATTGTACGGTGTGAAGGACCGGGTTCACTGTTACCTTAAAGTTCCCACAGATGCGAACCTTCCTTGGTTCCCCAGGCATGCTGCTCAATGACTTTTTCATCACAGGGATGATGGGTGTAGCCCACTCACTCCAGTCTACCTTGGACAGTACACCTGAATGTTCCAGACTCTCCAGCTCTGCTTCGACGGCTGGGCGGATCGCATAAGGTCCGGCCTTAAAAAATGTTGGGCTTGCGTTTTCTTCAATTTTAATCGTCACTGTCATGCCTTTTAGTGTTCCGAGTCCTTGCTGGAACACTTCTTGCACGTCGGTTAGGATCTTTGACAGTTGCCCAGGTGTGACGTCGTCATCCTTTTTGTCAGCCACAGTCAGTGCCTGTATGGAATGCCAATCCAGTTGTATTTTTCGGATCCATTCACGTCCCAGTAATGGTGGTCCTCCATCTTGCAATACATACAGGTCTAGTTTTGGTGTTTCCTTACCGTTATATATAACGGTCACCCTTATTTTTCCTTTGAGGTAGACTTTTTGCCCCGTGTACATCTTCAAAATAATTTTTGTGTCTCTCAAGGGTATGTGTGAGAATAGCCGCTCGTAGTCCCATCGGTTTATGACTATTAGGGCTGATCCTGTGTCCAATTCCATCTTTACCTGAACTCCTGCTATCTTGAGAGTGACCCAAATGGTTCGGTGATCCTCCGTTGTGATCACATTATGTAGTTTCAGACAACTCAGTTCCCTGCTTTCGGAGTCGTTATCACTCTTTTGTTCGTCTGAACTATTCTCCGTCATCTTATGTACCTTCTGGTACTTTCCTTTGGTAGGTTTCTTATTGCTGGTTTTCTTTCCTGACCTGCAGACTCGTGCTATGTGTCCTACTTTTCCACACTGTCTGCACACTTTGTCTTTGAACCAGCAATCATTCTGGTCGTGTGTTGTTCTGCCGCAGCGATAGCACTTCTCTGTTCCATATGACATTTTGTTTGTGCCATATTCTTGCAGTCTCTGTTGTATCTCTGCAGCGCCCCGTGCTGCTGCTCCATATGATACCGCAATGCTGAAAGCCTTTTCCAGCGTAAGGTCCTTTTCAGATAAAAGCCGTTTCTGGGTTCCTTCACTTTGAAGCCCACACACAAACTTGTCCCTTAAGGTATCTGCCAGTCCCACTCCAAACTGGCAGTGTTTCGATAGTTTGCGCAGTTCTGTTAAATAATCAGCATTGCTTTCACCCTTATGCTGGTTCCGTTTGTGAAACTTGAATCTTTCTGCTATCAGCAGCGGTGTGGGTTTAAATGTTCCTTTAGTATCGTTACTATGTCTTCAAAACTCTTTTCCATTGGCTTCGTTGGGGTTACTAGATTTCGTAATAAACCATACGTCTTTGCACCCATTAAATTTAACAATACCGACGCTTTCTTGTCATCTGACACCTCATTTGCCTTGCAGTACACCTCTATTCGTTCGACATATATAGTCCAATCTTTGACTTCATTGTCAAATGCGGTGATACTGCCACACTTCGGCATTTTGAGTGTGGTTTAAAATGGCGTCTCCCAATGGCTTAAAATAGCATCTCCCGCGCTTTCCTTCCTCCCCCGCTACTGCCAACGCCGCTCCCGGCGGTTCTCGCAGCAATGGCGGCGCCCTGTAGGTTTCGCGCGCTTCTCCTGCGCTGCTGCCAACGCCGCTCTCGGCGGTCCTCGTGGCAATGGCGGCGCCTCGTGGGTTTCTGCACGTCTCTCTCTCCCTCTCTCCGACGCTGCTCGGCCCATGAACACCGGCTGCGCCCTGTGCGCTCTGTCCTCTCTCTCTCTCCCCCGTTGACACTGCTCGGCCCTTTTGCTGTGCCGCTCGGTCGGGCTCTAGCCCGCCGCTGTCCGGGAAGGGTCTGCACACTACCTGTTGCCAGCCCGTTTCGCTGGACCACCTCGACTGGAAAGCCAAGCCTGGCTCTCGACAGCCTCCCCCGCAATTCTCGAGTCTCTGCTGGATGACTGGGCGGTTGCCCGTGGTCGACGCCTGAGTCTCTGGCCTTGACCTCCAATCCACTGATCTCCAGGAACGAATCCCCGGGAGGTGATGCAGAGTTGCAGGTAGGTTCGAACCTGCCTCGTCGCCAATGTTGCGTCTGTGTATAATAAGACACAGAATGCAGGATAACGGTAAAACAAGTGTTTTCTCAATGTGGCTCAAACGGGAACTGATCTGTACAGATTACTACTCAGCGTTATATACAGGTATGGTCACTGCCGGTACTACAGTATACATGAGCTGTACAAACTGGTTCCCCCCTTAAAGGTATATACATTACAATAATGGACACCTGTCCTTTTCTACAGACAAAGCGCCGCAGGGCGTTAATACAGGAATCAGTGTCAAGCGTGTGTGCCACCTCAATATGAACTGCTCTGATGGTCAAACAAGTGAAAAGCACACCATAACTCTTGACAAGGCTCCGTCCTCGCTTTACCTCAAAAGGCCCGAAATAGTCCACCCCTACGTTTGTAAATGGGGGCTTGTCTGGTAACAAACGGTCTTCAGGCAGGTCTGCCATTTTCTGCTCCCCAACTCTAGCGTGTAACCGTCTGCAAACAATGCATTCAGAGAGTATTTTTCTTATTACAGAATTAGCTCCTGGAATCCATTATCTTTGTCTTAGCTTCGCAAGCACGTGGTTCTTCCCACTGTGTCCAATACTCTGGTGTATATGCTGAAGAATGAGAGTAGCAACCCGGAGGTCCTTAGAAAGGATAGCAGGATGCTTGGCCTCCTCTGGCATAGCAGATTTGGTTAGTCGCCCTCCCACCCTCAGTACTCCATCTTGGAGTGTAGGGTCCAGCTTGTAGATATGACTACCTTTCTTGATTGGAGTATTTCGCTGTAAAGCTTCGATTTCTTCTGGATATCTTTGTCTTTGACTGAAGCAAACTGTAGTGTATGTGCTTTAAGTCAGAACTACTTTTTACAGCTCCTGTATACTGTAGTACTGGCAGTAACCACACCGGTATATAAGCTGTGCGCATGCCTCTGTACTCCAGTCTAGAGATTGCCCTCCTCCAGTAAAGACCTGTTATTTGTTTATGTACAGCATCCGTGTAATTATTTATCCACTGAACCACGGATCTAACACAAACTATCTCCATCTCAGCATTGGCCAAATCCTCCACGGTCAATTAATTCTTTCCCAATGTGGTCTTGTGCTGGTGCATATACTGCTGCAGAAGCATTCTCTGCTTATCAGGGTTACTTTCAGACTGACTGATAGTGGCTCGATACTTTTTTCTCTTATCGCTCAGGTGTAGCAGCAACTCTTTCAGCCTTAGAAACCATGCAACTGCTTTCCTCAACTGGTGCCATCCTGAGAAATGGTTAACAAGCTTGTTCACTGTGTCAAAGTTCTCTTTCGTAGTTATGCGATTTGCTGTGACTGATCTCTTAACTTCGACGTCGTCTTCAGCAACCTGACTTGGCATATCTGGTCTTTCTGGCCATGATCTCTCTGTTTCCAACAGATAACTTGGGCCTTGTATCCAAGTTTCGCTCCTCATGAAGTTTTCAGCCTTCAATCCCCGTGAGGCTTGATCTGCTGGGTTTAATGAGGTGTTTACATACCTCCACTGAGATGGTTGTGTAGCTTCTCTAATGGATGAGATTCTGTTTGCTACGAAGGTCTTGAAGCGTATCTTCTCATTCTCTATATACTCCAGCACTGTAGTGTTATCCGTCCAGAAGACAGATTCTTCTAATGGGAGCTGTAACTCTCTCCGCATCACCTTGTAAACTTTAACGACAACAACCGCTGCCGTCAACTCCAGTCTCGGGATGGTGACCTGCTTCAGCGGAGCCACCCTGGATTTCCCCATGAGGAAGGAACAATGTTTCTGGCCCTGTTGATTTGTCAGCAAGAGGTAAGTAACCGTGCCATAGCCGTCCTCACTGGCGTCCGAGAAATGATGTAGTTGAGCCGTCTTTGTAACTCCAAAATTCACAGGCTTGATGCATCTACTGACGTTGAAGCTAGAAAGTTGTTGCAAATCTGTCAGCCATCTGAGCCATCTCTGAGCTTGACCTTCTGGGATATCTTCATCCCATCCTCTCTTGTCTCTACACAGCTCTCGTAGGATCAGCTTCACCGGCAGAATGAGTGGTGCCAGGAATCCAAGAGGGTCGTAGATGGAACTGACGACGGAGAGAATCCCTCGTCTTGTGGATGGTCTTTCGTTCACCATTATTCTGAAGTTGAACGTGTCTGACTCAATGCACCATTGTACACCAAGAGCTCTCTCGATAGGAAGGACATCGTGGCTCAGGTCCAGATCTTTGACTTCAGTGGCTCTTTCCTTTTCTGGGATAGAAGCTAGAACTGCTCTGCTGTTGCCTATCCACTTAGTCAGATGGAATCCTCCATTCGAACACAGAGTTCTAAGGTCTCTTGACAGTGCAATGGCATCGTCTTCTGTTGACACGGACTTCAGGCAGTCATCGACATAAAAGTTTCTGAAGATTGTCTCCACAGCCTCTGATGGTGCTTTGCCTTTGCCATCTTCTGCAGTTTTTCTGAGAGCGTAGCTTGCACAGCTGGGAGATGTGGCTCCGAACAAGTGTACAGCCATTCTACATTCCACCATAGCTTGACTAACGTCGCCTTCTGGCCACCAAAGGAAACGCAGAAGATCAGCATCTTCATCAGGGACTCTGACTTGGTAGAACATTGATTCTATATCTGCCATCATGGCAACGAGCTCTTGTCTAAATCTCGTCAAGACGCCAATGAGGGTATTAGTAAGATCAGGACCTTGAAGCAGCTGGTCATTCAGTGAAGTTCCTCTGAATGAAGCGGTGCAGTCAAACACTACACGGATCGTTTTCTTCTTTGGGTGATACACACCGTGATGAGGAATGTACCAGACCCTTCCATCGTCTCTGTTCAACTGTTCCTCGGGCACTTTTACAGCATAGCCTTTCGCTATGATGTTTCTCATGAAGCCTTTGTAGTCTTCGTGAAAGTCGGGATTCTTGTTCAGCTTTCTCTTTAGACTGATGGCGCGCTGCTCTGCTATGCAGCGATTGTTCGGCATCTTCGCGGTCTGTCTCCTCAGTGGCAAACCAATGTGATAGTGGCCATCAATGAACTGTGTAGACCTTGTCATCAAATCCATGAACTGATGGTCTTCTTGTGACATCTGTCTTTTCCTCACAGCTGCGTTCTGAAAAGCCTGCGTTGAACTGCCGTATCAACAGCTCTTCAATGCTTGCGATAGAGATACGATTAACTGTTACATTTTGTCGTTGCTCCTTGTTCGACTTGTTGCCATCATCTCTCCTTACCGGTCCATTGACTACCCATCCAAGAGCTGTCCTGACAGCGTAGGGTCCGTCATCCTTGCTGTTTATCACCTGCCATGGCTCCATAGTTTTGTAGGCATTGGTTCCAATTAATAGGCCAATTTCTGCTTCAATGTATGGGAGACGCACCTTTTCCAGGTAAGGCCATCTCTCCACATCCTTCTGCAGGGCTAAGTTCCCTATTTTAACAGGAATCTCCCCTGTGTGAAAACATTAGGCAGGTCTATGAAGTCCTTCTCTTCAAGTCCACACACTTCTAAGTCTGACAGGATATAACTTTGCATTGACTTCTCATGACCCATGGTGCATAATAGGATTTCTGTTCTTCTGCCTCTAACGTTCAGCTGTCGCATGAGTGATTCTGTGCAGAACGTTGCTGAACTACCTGGATCCATGAAGGCGTAAGTCTCCACAAACTTCTCGCTCCTCTTAGACTTGATCTTTACAGGTACGATGGCAAGAATACAATCACTGTCACCGGCCCCAGTGAATCCACAAGTCTCTGGTTCTAGCGACACCAGAGCACTTGAAACAAACTTCCCGTCAGCATTGTTTTCTTCACTCTTCTTAGAGACTTGTTCTTCTTTATGGATATGCAGCAGACTGGGATGTTTCCAAGTGCACTCTCTGCATGTTGTTCATTGCTTACAGTTTCTGCTCAGGTGCCCCTGAGAAAGACATCCAAAACATAGGCCATTGTACTTCAGAAATTCAATTCTGTCCTTATGTGGCTGTGCTTTGATGTCACTGCAGAAATCCAATGTGTGATTCTTCTGGCAGAATAAACATGGCTTCTGAAAGGCATTAGCAGGCGTCACTGTGCTGCTTTTTTGGGGAGATGAGTTCTGAGACTTTTCTTCCCCAGCTTGAGTGACAATAGCTGCAAAGCTGCTTCCCTTGGAACCACCTTTCCTGAGAGTCTTTGATTCAGCAGGCTTGACTTTCACTCTTCCATCAGTAGTCGGGCTGACATCCTGGATGTTTCCGAACAATGGGTCCAAAGCAACTTTAGCCTGTTTGTCTATGAAATTCACTAAGTCTGCAAACCTGGCTCTACCTTTCTGTCTCTCCATTATCTTAAAGGCTGTTCTTCTCCATTGTTCTCTCATCCTGTAAGGAAGCTTAGAGATGATGATTCTCATAGTTCACCAGGATGTTACCAGGGCTGGAGCGCTTCAGCTATGAGGAGAGACTGGGCAGATTGGGTTTGTTTTCCTTGGAGCAGAGGAGGCTGAGGGGGGACATGATTGAGGTGTACAAAATTATGAGGGGCATAGATAGGATGGATGCTGAGGAGCTTTTTCCCTTAGTAGAAGGGTCAATAACCAGGAGGCATAGATTCAAGGTAAAGGGCGGGAGGTTTAGAGGGGATTTGAGAAAGAACTTTTTCACCCAGAGGGTGGTTGGAGTCTGGAACTCACTGCCTGAAAGGGTTGTGGAGGCAGGAACCCTCACAACATTTAAGAAGCATTTGGATGAGCACTTGAAATGCCATAGCATACAAGGCTATGGACCAAATGCTGGAATATGGGATTAGATTAGACAGGGCTTGATGGCCGGCGCGGACACGATGGGCCGAAGGGCCTCTATCCGTGCTGTATAACTCTATGACTCTATGACTCTATAGTCGTAGGATTGTCCATCTCTTCCATGAATTCAACATCCTCCATGGTGTTGCGACATCTTATGAGAAAAAGAACATGTGTGTTCAATGCCTCCCCGTCCTCCGATCTGATCTATGGCCACTTGATAGCCTTTTCAATATATGCGGTGGCTATCTTCAGCTCGTTGCCATAGTGCTCCTGCAGCAACTTCCTGGCTTCTATGTATCCCCGGTCCGGTCTCATGTGTTCACAGCTTCTGACCAGGTCTTGTGGTTTACCACTGGTGTACTGTCCCAGGTAGTACAACTTATCACTGCTGCTCTCTGTTTTGGAGTCAATGGCTTGTTCGAAGGATCTGATGAAGGGCTTATACTTGAGTGGGTCGCCTTGGAACACTGATATGTCTCTTTGAGGGAGTCAAAACAGATTCTGTTGTTTTACAAGCATCTCTGTAACTTCGTTCTGACGTTGCATCACTCGGTATAGGCTTCTCTCTGTGTCTTCAGGCCTCTGGTGATCAGCAGGGACTAGTCTAGACCGTCTGACGTCTGGGGTAGCATCACATGCTCCTGTTAGTGGAGAGGCCTCTCTTCCACGCTGTAATGCCAGGAGATGTTCTTCAGACTCTCTTTTAACTCTTGAAGGTGCCCTGGATCCAACTCTGTGTGACAACATTGACTGGCAGTATTCGTTCATGCCATCCTGTGAGCCTTCATAATCTTCAAACACACTCAACTTGGCATTTGAGACCGCAATAGCTGTTTTTAGCTCCAGCTGTTCTTTCTTTGCCTTCAGTTGGGCCTGCAGTTGGGCCTGTTGGGCCTGCAGTTGGGCCTGCAGTTGGGCCTGTTGGGCCTGCAGTTGGGCCTCTTCCCGTTCAAGAGCTCGCTTCTCCAATAAAGATGCTGCGCGCGCCATCAACGCTGCCCGTTCAACCTCGACTTTCATGCGCTGCGACGAGCATGTGGTAGAAGCGACTGACCTGTGTCTAGAAACAGAGCTACCTTCTTTTTGATTTTTGCTCAGTCTGGCTGAAGTCTCTGAAATGCTATCATCTGGTCCGACTTCATCGTCATCTTTATCTTTCTCTGCTGTATCAGCATCTTGACGAATCTTTAACATCCACTGTTCTGTGGCCTTCACATAGTCCTTAATGTTAGATGATTTAAGATCAAACTAGTTGTGCTGATCAGTGTTTCCCTCTTCTTCAGACAGAAGTGCTAATACATCTTCATTGAATACAGTAAATTCTTCATACAACTTGGAGAAATCATAATGCATTAGGTCTTCAACTTTCTCAATATTAGCATTATCTTCCATGAGACAATCAATTATCTTCATTTTTCCAGTTATCTGAGCTAATTTAGCCCTCCTTGCACCTATTCTTCGATGTAACTTCTCTTCCATTGCCTTTGGGGTGAGCTTTACTTCCCTCTTTTGGCCAACAATCCTTCGTACAGCCTGGGGAAGCTCCTCACGGCTCCATAAGGTCTCAGCCATTTTACCCGCAGCTCTTATTTAGTTTCTCAATAGAATGAACAAGGCAAGTAACAGTCACTGTACCTTCGCTTTCTTATATTGTCATCTGGCTCCGTGACCATTCATGTATACGTTCGCCGACAATTCCGTCCTTTCCTTCTTAGGGAGCTAGTTTTTGACTAATGTAGCTCCGTAGTTTTCAATATGCAGCCACTGAGCTTTGAGGCCTTTAGCAACGAGTAGACACGTGTCAAAATAAAATGTTCCAAAACATAACTTTGTCTTTTAACTGTTTACTGTAATACATTTCAAACAGGATTTCAAAGTAAAACACGTTTAACACGCACGGTCAAAAACTGTATTGCTCCACAGCCATCAAAGCTTCTACCTTTTCCAGCCTCGTGGAGCTTGAACTGTAAAAATGGCTGGATATCATGTGACAAGCTTAAGGACTATACCATTGGAGCAAGAATAAAGGGGGTCTCTCAGACTATACTATTGGAACAAGAAAAGAGAGGGTTTCTCAATACAATAAGTCGGTCAGGTAAATTAACTATATTATACTAGAATATGCATCAATAATAAACAAATGTACATACATACTGTACCATAATATTTAACCAATATTTTAAAGTATTTTCTTTCTTCTTTACACTTTCTTAAACTTTCATGACTCTTACAACCACCTTTCCAACCTCGAACAGGTGCTCATCAGGTTACGGGAGTATGGGCTCCGAGCGAACCGAGACAAGTGTGAGTTTTTCAAAAAGGAAATCTCACACTGTGGACATGTGATTGACAAGGACGGTTTACACAAGTCTTCAGACAAGATTGAAGCTGTGATTAATGCACCAACACCTGAAAATGTGTCTCAGTTGAGATCATATCTTGGACTGGTGAACTACTATCACAAGTTCTTGCCCAACCTATCCACAGTGTTACATCCACTAAATGCACTGCTACAGACAGGATCACAATGGAAGTGGGACAGCTGTGAACAAGCTTTTCAAGAGAGTAAAAGACTCATTACTTCAGAAGAGGTGCTAGCTCACTTTGACCCACCCTTACCTATTCGACTGGCATGTGATGCTTCACCCCATGGCATTGGTGCCATGTTGTCACATAAGTTCCCAGATGGCTCAGAAAGACCAATAGCCTTTGCCTCAAGATCTTTGACTACAGCTGAACGCAATTATGCACAGATTGACCGAGAGGCCCTCAGCCTTGTGTGGGGAGTCAAGAAATTCAACCACTACTTGTATGGTCAACAGTTTACACTGTTAACTGACCACCAGCCTCTCGTTTCAATCTTCAACCCAAGGAAGGGTGTTCCAGTGATGACAGCACAACGGCTACAGCGATGGTCACTCTTCCTAGGGGCTCACCTGTATGACATTGAATACAAGGGGACCAAGCAACATGGCAACGCCGATGGTTTGTCACGTTTACCACTGGCGACCTCAGAGAGAACCACAACAGTTGACTCAGCAGAGGTATTTCACACAACAATAGTTGAGCAGCTACCAGTGACAAACTCCCTCATTGAAAGAAACACGCAATGACCCTACATTGTCAAAAGTTTATGACATCACTGTGAAGGGATGGCCAGCGCTTGGTGACTTATTGTTTCCAGCATTCTCAGCTAAGAGGGAGCAGTTATCAGTGTGTCGAGGAACACTGATGTGCGGCTCACGAGTTGTGATTCCTCCTGTCACTCATACTGATTAAGTTTGCTTTTGCCCCAGTGTCCAGTTTCAATGTAACTAATGCTCCATTTATCTGCAGTGGGATCATCCATTTGTCCACTTTTACTGCATTGACTTTATGTTTAGCATTGTCCATTTCTGAGGGCTGCACATTTTCTGTATCTTTTTTGATATCGTCACATGACACCATTCCTACAAAAAATGTCTCACTTAAATCAGTGTCCTCAATCACATTAACTTGTTGCCCTTTCGTTGTTTTTACTTTTGAAAAGCATTGTTTGGCAAAGTGATTCTTTCCATTACACTTTGTGCACATTTTTCCAAACGCTGGGCATTGTCTTAACTGGTGTTTGTAACCACAGTGTTTACAATTAAAAATTTCATCCTCCGATTGCTTTTCATTTCTGTTCTGCCCACGTTTCTTCCCCTTGTAGGACACAGCACCGACAGCAGCATTATCACTCATTACAATCGCATTATTATTGATTTCACTGAAAGTCTTCACGTGCTTTCGAGCTAGCTCGCTGGCTTGGCATATTTTCACCGCATTTTCCAAATTTAGTTCGGTTTCTCTCAACAGAAGTTCCCTGACTTTTTTATCATGAATACCAAACACAATCTGGTCACGAATCATGGATGCTTTGAGCTCAGAGAAATTACATGTCTGTGCTTTCAGTTTCAGATCAGTTATAAAGCTATCAAAAGTCTCATTTTGCTGCTGTGTCCGAGAACAGAAGATGTAACTTTCATAGGTCTCATTCTTTTTGGGAGAGCAATGTGCATCAAATTTTTTTAGCACATCTTCTAATTTTTTTCTTTTCTCCTCTGGATTAAATACAAATGTATTAAATACCTCTATCGCCTGTGGGCCTGCAACCGTAAGCAGCAACGCTATCTTCCTTGCGTCTGGCTTCGTACCGAATCCGATGGCTGCAATGTAGAGTTCGAATTGTTGTTTAAAAATCCGCCAATTGTAGTCGACATTTCCCTCGAGATTCAAACGCTCTGGTGGCTTCAAATTCTCCATGTCGCTTTTCACAATTTTCAGCAGATCTTCACCACCCTGGTACCATGTTATGTTCATTAATAAATAGACATTCTTATTATGAACACAGCTAGCTTCTAGCTAGTCATTTATTCAGTACATGTTCTCTAGGTACAGTATCAGGAGAGATGCAGCATGTGTGCTCCTGTGTGCAGGCTGCCATCTTGACTGTTGCCTTGTGGGTAGCCTAGTGCCTCATGGGTAATGTAGTCTTAATACATATACAGCTGGGTAGTGTAGTCTTATACATACAGCTATATACAGCTCTACGGCTCCACCTAGTGTCCACTATAGAATGACATGTTATTGATCACTACACTAGATGAACTGCATGAAGGCCACTTAGGTACGGTAAAGATGAAAAGCCTTGCCCGTGGATACGTGTGGTGGCCGGGAATTGACAAACAGATTGAGGACCTGACAAAGAGCTGCTCAGGATGTCAAAAGGTCCAGAACGCACCACCACAAGCCCCTCTCCATCCATGGGAATGGCCCTCATCACCATGGCAACGTGTGCACATCGACTTTGCTGGACCGTTCATGGACTCCATGTTCCTGATTGCAGTCGATGCACATTCCAAATGGCCCGAGGTCATTAAAATGAAATTAACCACATCTGAAAAGACCATTTCAGTTCTGAGGACCATGTTCGCTAGAAATGGCCTACCAGAACAAATCTGCACAGACAATGGACGACAATTTGTCTCTGACGAATTCCAAGGTTTCATGAGGAAAAATGGAATCAAGCACTACACACCTGCCCCGTACCATCCAGCTACAAATGGCTTGGCAGAAAGATTCGTACAGACTTTCATGAAGGCCATCAAAGCAGTGTACAGCGAGAATCTACCACTGCAACACAAGATGGACAATTTCCTCTTTGCTTATCGGAACGCAGTACACGCAGCCACTAATCAGACTCCAGCGATGATGTTCTCTGCCACAGAGGGTGGTGGAGGCCAGTTCATTAAATATATTCAAGAAAGAATTGGATATATTTCTTAAGGCTAAAGGGATCAAGGGATATGGGGAGAAGGCAGGGACAGGGTACTGAATTTGGATGATCAGCCATGATCTCATTGAATGGCGGAGCAGGCTCGACGGGCTGAATGGCCTACTCCTGCTCCTATCTTCTATGTTTCTATGTTTCTGAACAGGAACCTGAGATCTCGCATGGACCTTCTTAAACTGAATGTACGTCGTGATGTAGAGAACAAACAGTTCAAACATTTGAATGCTAAGCCAACAAGAAGCTTCAGTGTGGGACAGTCAGTTCTTGCTCGTGATTTCCGGACGGAAAAGTGTCAACCAGGGACAATATCCACAAGAGAGGGACCACTGATGTATACTGTGGATGTGGGAGAGAACGTTTTGAGATGTCATGTGGACCAAATTCTGGATGTTCAGGTGGAAAACACCCCTATACTTCGCCCAGACTCACCTGACATGGAAACAGACACTCCTGATTCATTAGCATCAGCACCAGCCTCATCCTCAGCTGAGAGCTCTGCCTGTGCTGATAGCTCACCTGATGCACCTGTACCTGTACAGTCTCATTCCCCAAAGCAAAAGAGTCTGGAGAGACGTTACCCAGAGAGGCAGAGGAGGCCTCCCCAGAGACTTGACTTGTAAAAGGGCTGCTGACAAAATAAAATGTTATGTTGGAATTTGAATTTTGTTACTTTTAAGAAAACAAAAAGGTTACTGTAAAGACAGGCTCTGTATGTTAATTATAGAAATTTTGCGTTAATATACTATTAAACTAAAGGGGGAGGAAGTGTAATGTATACAACATTGAAGGAACTACTTTGTTTTGCAGATGTACATCCTTAGTTGCGAGCGTATATAACAGACGCGTATCGATTTGTATAGTCAGTGCCGAAGATCCAGTTACCCAGTAAAGATCACTTGAAGTTACTCTCAGTCTCTGCTGCTTTATTAGTTTATGTAGTTGTGTGTAGCGGTACAAACACAACACCCTCTCTCCCTCTCTCGCTCATTCCCTCTCTCCCTTGCTCCCTCTCTTTCTCTCCATCCCCCTCTCTCTCCCCCTCCCTCTCTTCCCTCCCCCCTCTGTTGCTCCCTCTCTCCCTTGCTCTCTTTCTCCCCCCTCCCTCTCCCTCTCTCTCTCCCCTCCCTCTCTCTCTCTCCCCTCTCCCCCTCCCTCACTCTCTGTTTCCCTCTCTCTCTCTCTCCCCCTCCCACCTTCTCTCTCCCCCTCTGTCGCTCTCCCTTCCTCTCTCCCTCTCCCCCCGCTCTCCATCTATCTCTCCCTCACTCTCTCTCTCCCTCCCTCGCTCTCGCCCCTCCCTCTCTCTCTCCCCTCCCTCCCTCTCTCTCCCTCTCTCTCCCTCCCCCTCCTTTTCCCTCCCCCTCCTTCTCCCTCCCTCTCTCACTCCCCTCTCCCTCGCTCTCTCCCTCTCTCTCTCAGTTGCCCCCTCTTTCTCCCTCTCCCTCTCTCTCCCCCACTCTCTCTCTCTCTCTCTCCCCCCAGTCTCTCGCTCTCTCTCACTTCTCTCTCTCCCTCCTCTTTCTCCCTCTCCCTCTCTCTCTCTGCCTCCCTCTCTCTCTCCCCTCCCTCTCTCTCGCTCCCCTCCCTCCCCCTCCCCCTCCGTCGCTCTCCTTTCCTCTCTCTCTCCCCCTCACTCTCACTCTCTCTCCCCCTCTCCTCTCTCTCCCTCCTGTGGTGTATGTAACCTGTTCCACCTTAAGAGAACTTAAGCCTGGTCCACCTTAAGAAAGGTACTACTTTCTTTGGCTGCTGTATACGTAATACCGGTGGTGACCACACTGGTATATAAGCACAGTGTAATAATATTGTATTCAGTATAGTCCGACCTCCAACCAGTAAAGACCTGTTGAATTTACTCTTGTGGTCTGTGTAGTAATTCTCACTATAACACACAGACTTAACACCTCCCTCTCTCTCCCTCCCTCTTTCTCTCCTCCCACTCTCCCTCCCCTCTCTCTGTTGCCCCTCTCTCTCTCCCCCTCTCCCTCTCTCTCTCCCCCTCTCTCCCTCTCTCTCTCTGTTGCCCCCTCTTTCTCCCTCTCCCTCTCTCTCTCCCCTCCCTCTCTCTCTCTCCCCTCTCTCTCTCTCCCCTCTCTCCCTCCCTCTCTCTCTCCCTCCCTCACTCTGTTTACCTCTCTCTCACCACCCTCCCTCTCCCTGTTGTCCTCTCTCTCTCCCCCCTCCCTCCCCCTCTCTCCCCCTCCCTCTCTAAACCTTCCCCTCTTCCCCTCCCTCTCTCTCTGTAGCCCCCTCTCTCTCCTTCTCCCTCCCTCTCTCTCTCCCCCTCTCCTTCTCTCTCTCCCTCCCTCTCTCTCTCTCTGTTGCCCCTCTCTCTCTCCCCCTCTCCCTCTCTCTCTCCCCTCCCTCCCTCTCCCTCTCTCTCCCCCTCTCTCCCTCTCTCACTCCCTCTCTCTCTCCCCTCCCTCTCTCTCCCTCTCCTTCCATCTCTCTCTCCGTCTCTCTACCCCTCCCTTCCTCTCTCTCTCCCTCCCCCTCCCTCTCCCTCTCCCTCCCTCTCCCTCTCTCTCCCCTCCCTATCCCTCTCTCCCCCTCCCTCACTCTGTTTCTCTCTCTCTCTCCCCCTCCCTCTCTCTCCCCCTCCGTCGCTCTCCCTTCCTCTCTCTCCCCCTCCCTCTCTCCCCCTCCCTCTCACCCCCCTCCTCTCCCTCCCCCTCCCTCATGCTCTCCCCTCCCCCTCTCTCTCTCTCTTCCCCCTCCCTCGCCCTCTCTCTCTCCCCCTCCCTCTCTCCCCACTCTCTCTCCCTCTCCTTCTCTCTCTCCCTCCCTCTCTCTCTCCTCCCTCTCTCCCCCTCCCTCTCCCTCTCTCTACCCTCCCCCCTCTCTCTCTCCCCCTCTCCAACTCACGAACTCTCTCTCTCTCCACCTCGCTCTCTCTCCCCTCCCTCTCGCCCTCTCTCTCTCTCTCTCCCCATCCTCGCTTTCTCTCCCCCCTCCCCCTCTACCCCCTCTCTCTCTCCCCCTCTCACTCTCTCCCTCCTCCCCCTCCCTCTCTCTCTCCTCCCTCTCCCCCCCACTCTCACTTCCTCTCCTGCTCTCTCCCCCTCCCTCTCTCTCTCCTCCCTCTCACTCAATTCAATTCAATTCAATTCAAATTGCTTTATTGGCATGACAAGATACATGTTATGTTGCCAAAGCACAGAAATACATGTATGATTGACCACATAAACACCGATCTAGACATACAGTGTATAGACAAGTATACCCATGTATACATAGATATACACACATATAATATGCATATAATCTTTGCTTAGATTTAATGGTCACTGGTTGTCCCTCTGCTTGTGGCAAGCTGTAACATAGTTTGCCGCTAATGTTACACATTTTCTCTTTTCCCCCAATAGATATGGGAGTTTTTGGTCGTCATTCAAATTTCTAAATTCCCGGCATATTTTTGTGAATTTTGGGTAGAAATTCTCCCTGATGCCCTGATATTTTCCATAAGCTGTGAGGAAGTGCATCTCTGTCTCCACCACTCCCTGACTGCAGTGAGAGCATATCCTGTCCTCTCTGGGCAGCCAGGTCTGCCTGTGTCTGCCTTTTTCGATGGCCCTCCCTCCCCGCTCCCTCCCTCTCTCCCCCACTCTCTCTCCCTCCCCCACTCTCTCGCTCCCCTCCCTCTTTCTCTTCCGCCCTCTCTCTCCCCCTCCCACTCTCCCCCTCTCTCTCTCCCTCCCCCTCGCACCCTCTCTCTCCCTCTCTCCCCCTCCCTCTCTCCCCCACTCTCTCTCTCCTTCTTTCTCTCCCTCTCTCTCTCCCTCTCTCTCCCCTCCCTCTCACTCTCCCTCCTCTCCCTCTCTCTCTCCCCCTCCCTCTCTCCCTGTTGCCCTCTCTCTCTCCCCCTCACTCACCCTCTCTCCCCCCCACCTCTCTCTCTCCCCCCTCCCTCCCTCTCTCTCTCTCCATCTCTATCCCCCTCCCCTCTCTCTGTTGCCCCCTCTCTCTTTCCCCTCCCTCTCCCTCCTCCCTCTCCCCTCCCTCTCTCTCTTCTCCCTCCCTCTTTCTCTCTACCCCTCCCTCTCTTTCTCTCTCCCTCACTCTCTCTCTCTCCCCCTCCCTCTCTCTCTCTACCCCTCCCTCTCTTTCTCTCTCCCTCACTCTCTCTCTCTACCCCTCCCACTCTTTCTCTCTCCCTCACTCTCTCTCTCTCCCCCTCCCTCTCTCTCTCCCCCCTCTCCCTCCCTCCCTCTCCCTCCCTCTCTATCGCTCTGTTGCCCCTCTCACACTGTCTCTCTCTATCCCACAGGATGGACGATACTCTGGGAAGGGCAGGAAGCTGCTGGGACCTGACGGTGTTGTGTGGTACAGTTGGAGAAACTCTGATTACTACTCCCTGAAGAAGGTGTCGATGAAGATTCGCCCTCGGAACTTTCGTCCCCGCCTGACCCCCGCCTGACCCGCCACATCCCGCTGACATCCCTTCCCGCTCCTGACTCACTCCGTTTTTCCTGGTGTCCCTGGGATTTGCCCCTTCCTTACTGAGAATTACCTTTAGAATCTGCAGTTTGATCTCCTTGAAGTGAAATCTTTACCAGAGAAAACAGGCCCCACACCGGAGCTTCTCCCCAACCTCAGCTTCCTCAATCAGCTGATCTCACCCCATGTAGTACTGAGCCCCACACAGAGCGTGTGTGAGTGTGTGTGTGTGAGTGTGCGTGAATGTGTGCAAGTGTGTGTGTGTGTCTGTGAGTGTGTGTCTGTGAGTGTCTGTGAGTGTGTGTCTGTGAGTGTGTGTGTGTGTGTCTGTGAATGTGTGTGTGAATGTGTCTGTGAGTGTGTGTGAGTGTGTGTCTGTGAATGTGTGTGTGAATGTGTGTGTGAGTGTGTGTGAGTGTGTGTGTGAATGTGTGTGTGAATGTGTCTGTGAGTGTGTGTGCGTGTGTGTCTGTGAATGTGTGTGTGAATGTGTCTGTGAGTGTGTGTGTGTGTGTGTGAATGTGTGTGCTAGTGTGAGTGTGTGTCTGTGAGTGTGTGTCTGTGAGTGTGAGTCTGAGTGTGTGTGTGTGTGTGTCTGTGAGTGTGTGCCTGTGAGTGTGTGTGTGTGTCTGAGTGTCTGTGAGTGTGTGCCTGTGAGTGTGTCTGTGAGTGTGTGTCTGTGTCTGAGTCTGAGTGTGTGTCTGTGAGTGTGTGAGAGTGTGTGTCTGTGTATGCGTGTGTGTGAGTGTGTATCTGCCAATGTGAGTCTGAGTGTGTGTCTGTGAGTGTGTGTGAGTGTGTGTCTGTGAGCGTGTGTGAGTGTGTCTGTGAGTGTCTGTGAGTGTGTGTCTATGAGTGTGTCTGTGAGTGTGTGCGTGTGTGTGAGAGAATGTGTCTATGAGTGTGTCTGTGAGTGTGTGTGTGTCTGTGAGTGTGTGTGTGTGTGTGTGTGTGTGAGTGTGTGTCTGTGAGTGTGTCTGTAGGTGTGTGTCTGTGAGTGTGTCTGTGAGTGTGCGTGACAGTGTGTCTGTGAGTGTGTGTCTGTGATTGTGTCTGTGAGTGTGTGTCTGTGAGTGTGTGTCTGTGAGTGTGTGCGTGTGTGTGAGAGAATGTGTCTATGAGTGTATGTCTGTGAGTGTGTGTGTGTGTCTGTGAGTGTGTCTGTGAGTGTGCGTGAGAGTGTGTCTGTGAGTGTGTGTCTGTGAGTGTGTCTGTGAGTGTGTGTCTGTGAGTGTGTCTGTGAGTGTGCGTGAGAGTGTGTCTGTGAGTGTGTGTGTGTGTGAGTGTGTGTCTGTGAGTGTGTGTGTGTGTGTGTGTGTGTCTGTGAGTGTGTCTGTGAGTGTGTGTGAGCGTGTCTGTGAGTGTGTGTCTGTAAGTGTGTGTGTCTGAGTGTGTGTGTGAGTGTGTGCCTGTGAGTGTGTCTGTGAGTGTGTCTGTGTGTCTGTGAGTGTGTCTGTGAGTGTGCGTGAGAGTGTGTCTGTGAGTGTGTGTGTGTGTGAGTGTGTGTCTGTGAGTGTGTGTCTGTGAGTGTGTGTGTGTGTGTGTGTGTCTGTGAGTGTGTCTGTGAGTGTGTGTGAGCGTGTCTGTGAGTGTGTGTGTCTGAGTGTGTGTGTGAGTGTGTGCCTGTGAGTGTGTCTGTGAGTGTGTCTGTGTGTGTGTGTCTCTGAGTGTGTGTGTGTGTCTATGAGTGTGTGTGTGAGAGTGTGTCTGTGAGTGTGTGTCTGTGAGTGTGAGTGTGTGTCTGTGAGGGTGTGTGAATGTGTGTCTGTGAGTGTGTGTCTGTGAGTGTGTGTGTGAGAGAGAGTGTGTGTGTGAGAGTGTGTCTGTGAGTGTGTCTGTGAGTGTGTCTGTGAGTTTGTGTGTCTGAAAGTGTGTGTCTGTGAGTGTGTGAGTGTGTCTGTGAGTGTGTGTGAGTGTGTGTCTGTGTGTGTGTCTGTGTGAGTGTGTCTGTGAGTGTGTGTCTGTGAGTGTGTGTCTGAGTGTGTGTCTGTGAATGTGTGTGAGAGTGTGTCTGTGAGTGTATCTGTGAGCAAACGTGTGTGCGTGTGTGAGAGTGTGTGTGAAAGTGTGTCTGTGAGTGTGTGTCTATGAGTGTGTGTGTCTGAGTGTCTGTGTGAGAGTGTGTCTGAGTGTGTGTGAGTGTGTGTCTGTGAGTGTGTCTGTGATTGTGTGTGTGTGTCTGTGAGTGAGTGTCTGTGAGTGTGTGGGTGTGACTGTGAGTGTGTGTCTGTGAGTGTGTGGGTGTGTCTGTGAGTGTGTGTCTGTGAGTGTGTCTGTGAGTGTGCATGGGTGTGTGTGTGAGTGTGTGTGTGTGGGTGTGAGTGTGTGTCTGTGAGTGTGTCTGTGAGTGTGCGTGGGTGTGTGTGTGAGTGTGTGTCTGAGTGTGTCTGTGAGTGTGCGTCTGAGTGTGTCTGTGAGTGTGCGTGTGAGAGTGTATGTGAGTGTGTGTCTGTGGGTGTGTGGGTGCGTCTGTGAGTGTGTCTGTGAGTGTGCATGTGAGAGTGTATGTGAGTGTGTGTCTGTGATTGTGTGTGTGTGTCTGTGAGTGAGTGTCTGTGAGTGTGTGGGTGTGACTGTGAGTGTGTGTCTGTGAGTGTGTGGGTGTGTCTGTGAGTGTGTGTCTGTGAGCGTGTGTCTGTGAGTGCACCTGTGAGTGTGCATGGGTGTGTCTGTGAGTGTATGTATGTGTGTGTGTCTGTGTGTGAGAGTGTGTGCATGTGTCTGTGAGTGTGCGTGTGTGTATGTGTGTGTCTGTGAGTGTGTGTGTCTGTGAATGTGTCTGTGAGTGTGTGTGTGTCTGCATGTGTGTGTGTCTGTAAGTGTGTGTCTGTGAGTGTGTTTGTGTGAGAGTGTGTGTCTGTGAGTGTGTGTCTGTGAGCGTGCGTGAGTGTGTCTGTGAGTGTGTATGTGTCTGTGAGTGTGTGTGTGTTTGTGTCTGTGAGTGTATGTGTGTGTCTGTGAGTGTGTGTGTATGTGTCTGTGAGTGTGTGGGTGTGACTGAGTGTGTGTCTGTGAGTGTGTATGAGTGTGTCTGTGAGTGTGTGAGAGTGGGTGTGTGTATGAGTGTCTGTGAGTATGTGTGTGAGAGTGTGTGTCTGTGAGTGTGCGTGGGTGTGTGTGTGAGTGTGTGTCTGTGAGTGTGCGTGTGAGAGTGTATGTGAGTGTGTGTCTGAGTGTGTGGGTGCGTCTGTGAGTGTGTGTGTGAGTGTGTGTGTGAGTGTGTGGGTGCGTCTGTGAGTGTGTGTGTGAGTGTGTGTCTGTGAGTGTGTGTGTGTGTCTGTGAGTGTGTGTCTGTGAGTGTGTCTGCGTGTGTGTGTGAGTGTGTCTGTGTGCGTGTGTCTGTGAGTGTGTGGGTGTGTCTCTGAGTGTGCGTGTGTGTCTGTGAGTGTGTGTCTGTGAGTGTGTCTGAGTGTCTGTGAGTGTGTGTCTGTGAGCGTGTGTGTGTGTCTGAGTGTGTCTATGAGTGTGTCTGTGAGTGTCTGTGAGTATGTGTGTGTGTCTGTGAGTGTGTGTCTATGAGTGTGTGTGTGTCTGAGTGTCTGTGAGTGTGTGTCTGTGAGCGTGTGTGAGTGTGTGTCTATGAGTGTGTCTGTGAGTCTGTATCTGTGAGCGTGTCTGTGAGTGTGCGTGTGTGTGAGAGTGTGTCTGTGAGTGTGTGTCTGTGAGTGTGTGGGTGTGTCTGTGAGTGTGCTTGAGTGAGTGTGTATGAGTGTGTGTCTGTGAGTGTGCGTGTGTGAGTGTGACTGTGTGTGTGTGTGAGAGAGTGTGTGTGAGTGTGTCTGTGAGTGTGTGTATGAGTGTGTGTCTGTGAGTGTGCGTGTGTGAGTGTGACTGTGTGTGTGTGTGAGAGAGTGTGTGTGTGTGTGTCTGTGAGTGTGCGTGAGAGTGTCTGTGAGTGTGTCTGTGAGTGTGTGAGTGTGCGTGAGAGTGTCTGTGAGTGTGTCTGTGAGTGTGTGTCTGTGAGTGTGTCTGTGAGTGTGTCTGTGAGTGTGTGTGTGTGTCTGTGAGTGTGTGTCTGTGAGTGTGTCTGAGTGTGTGTGTGTGTCTGTGAGTGTGTGTCTGTGAGTGTGTCTGTGAGTGTGTGTGTGTGTCTGTGAGTGTGTGTCTGTGAGTGTGTGTCTGTGAGTGTGTGTCTGTGAGTGTGTGTCTGTGAGTGTGTGTCTGTGAGTGTGTGTCTGTGAGTGTGTGTCTGTGAGTGTGAAGGGATAGTTACAGTCCTAGCCCTTTCGGGCTGTCCCAGATCAGGTGTATTCCCCAGACGTTCAGCTTCAACTTAAGTTAGAGATAGCCAAATTCCATAAGATGCTTAAATGGGTCTAAAGGTTCAAGCTATCTCTCCCTAAAGGAATGGAACGACTGAAGATGTTACGGTCCTCCAGATAGCACTTTTAATAAGTTGAACTAGACTGTAACCTTACGGATATTATGAGGGTCCGGAATACCCCCCAGAATTCTGCAATTTCTTACAAAAGAGTGAACAGAATTGTGGGTTCGCGAGTCTATACAGAATTACTCTTTGAGACAATTCTAAAAAGATATAGTTTTAGTTAAGAGCCGACATTCAGTTAACATCTATTGAATCAGCCACAACATTAACAATTCAAAATACAATTAGCTTACATTTCTTATTTCTCAGAGATCCTTATTCTCAGATCTTTACTTCGTTACATTTCTTATTTCTTACTTATTTCTAAATCCAGAACATCCACCAAAATCAATCACTTGGGGGGAGAAATTCAGTTGGTTGCGCCTCCCGTTAGCGCCTTAAGAGGGCGCCAAGTGGGTCGCGAGCCAACTAGCGCCCGGGCGCGGCACTGCTCACGCCTCCCGCCAAATTCAGCGGGAGGTTAGTGGTGGCACTAACCGGTAGCGCTGCGCCGCTGGCGATGACGTCATTGCTGTGCGCAGCGCCCTGCTCACGCCCCGGCCGCGATCTTCGGGAGCGCCCCCTGACTTACCACCGGACGCTATGTTCGATGGGGTCAGGGGGGCGTACCTGCGGCCGGGGAGGCGCAATTTAAAGGTGAGGTGCGGGGTGGCCATTTTTGTTGCTGGCCGCCTGCCAGCACCTGCCTGCGCTCCCGTCCCCGCCCCACCCCACCCCCCCCCCGCGGAGTGCTGGCTGCACTCCAAGAGCCTGGCACTTCTCTTGGGTACCGGGCTCTTTTGCCTGCTCTCCCGATCCCCGGGGGCCCAGCTGGGCCCCAGGTCGCGCTGCACAAGGCCCCTCCCCTTTAAGAAGGGGAGGAAGGCCTGCAATACCGTGGCGCGACGTGCCACAGCGTGTGGCGCTGTGGCACGTAGCACCATGATATTCACTCACAGCACCCCAAGAGGGAGGCGGGGCGCTTCCAGTAGTGCCTGCTTCCCTTTTGGGGCGCAACCACACAATTTCCGGCGCGGGGACACTAATTTTTCCGGGGCGCTACTGTTAGCGCCCCAGCGAAGTTAGCGCCTCAATTGGGGCGCTACTCAATTTTTAGCCCTTTGACTTCCCGAGACTCATAGTTAAAGACTTACAGAGATGCCTCTGAAGAATTGAGAAACGCTTTGCCCGTTCAGCGAGTTCTTACTTTCTGTTAAAAAGGTCTTATTTTTATACCCTTTTGGCAGTGGTTTCTTCTTTGATGTTCTCTGCTGATGTTAGCTAATTGTCTTTATTGATACCTCTTTCGAATGCTTTCTATCTTACTGAATGCTTTCTATCTTACTGAATGCTTTCTATCTTACTGTCAATTCAACTATTGCATACATAATTATTTCTCTACCTTTAGGTGTTCCAAAAACCATCATAAAAACAATGACAGCTATGGTTTCTGTTTGATGCCATTCCTACAAAATGCTTTCATTCAATTCTTAATATTGCCTTTACTGGTTTTTAGCAGACATTGCGACTCCATGCTGCTCCAAGTTTAATACAAACACAATGCAATTGCTTGGTGTCTCTATTGAAGTCATATTTTCAAAGCCTTCTTGTTGGTATTATATTTACAATATGTAAATCAAAACCACTTTAACTGTGTGTTTACTTGTTTTCTAGCTATCTCAATTGGTTGCATATTTAATCTTATGATTCCTGTTACCCAGGTTTAACATAAAACTATTTGACCAGCAGATGTTTCTTTACTTGATGTGATGTTTCAAAGGCACCTGCCTCTTTTAATGTTTGTATTGTAGGAATGTCTAGTTCCTATCCAAAGACTGAGGTCCACTCAGGCGCTCAAACAAAACGAAGTTTAATGGAAACTAACAGGTTTAAACAAGCAACTGCAGGAGAACATCGAGTATAGGTCTATTCAGTTTGGAGGCTCCACGAGGACTGTTGGCTGGTCCCGTGGTTGACGTCATGACGTCATCATGTTCTTCCCGCCAGTGGGGGATCACGTGATGTACGGCGTGACATCATCGCGTTTACCCGCGCTGTTAAAGTGATCACGCTCTATACAAGTAAACAGTATAAATAAAGATACAGACTCAGGCTGTAGCTAACATGTTGTTAAAGGGAATTATATACAAATGATCTGAGTCCTTTAGTAGCTCCGCCACATGCGCCCCCCCCAGAATTGTCTTTAACAGCAAAAGTGAGACGGCGAGGAGGCCTGACAAGCCTGTCCGAGCGACTTCTGTAACCCTGAAGTGAAAGCTGATGGACGGTGGTCGAGCTGGCGGGCGGTTGTGGTGGATCTGGCATGGCGACTGTGGGCGGTCGGCCCTGTTTTGGCGGTTGAGCGATTTCGACTGGGCGGTCCAGGTCTAAGTGTGCCGGCTTCAGCCGGTCAACCGATATGTGGTCCGGTTTACCTCCGATATCGACCGAAAAGGTTTTGTCTCCCGGCTCTATGACGCGGAAGGGACCAGTGTAAGGAGGCTTGAGCAGGTCCCGGTGAGCGTCGTGGCGGATAAACACGTACTCGGCGCTTTTCAGCTCAGTTGGGACGTTGGAGCTCTGTAAGCCGTGATGCGACGTAGGCACTGGAGCGAAACATCTGGCTGCTTCCTAGTGGCTGACGAGTTGCTGGGATGCGGACCATGGCTCTGTTGGAGACGGGAGGAAATCCCCTGGTACTCGTAGTGGCTGGCCATATACAAGTTCCGCCGAGGACGATTGCAAATCTTCTTTGGGCGCCGTATGAAGACCCAAAAGGACCCATGGAAGTCTGTCCACCCATTCCGCGCCTTGAAGACTGGCCCGCAGAGCGGCTTTGAGCGACCTGTGGAATCGCTCGCACAGGCCATTCGCCTGTGGATGATAGGCGGTGGTGCGATGTAGTTTGGTGCCGAGCCCCTGTGCCACAGCGTTCCAGAGCTCAGAGGAAAACTGCGGTCCACGATCGGAAGAGATGTCCGCCGGTACCCCGAAACGAGCAACCCAAGAGGAGATGAAAGCTCTGGCCACGTCTGCCGAAGTGGTGGAAACCAAAGGAACTGCCTCTGGCCATCTAGTGGTGCGGTCTACCATTGTGAGGATGTGTGTAAAACCTTGAGAAGGTGGAAGTGGCCCCACGAGGTCCACATTCACGTGGTCGAATCGACGCTCCGGAACAACGAAGGTGGCCAATGGAGCTTTTACATGACGCTGTACCTTGGCCTTTTGGCAGACCACGCAGGTGTTGGCCCAGTCGCGGACATCCAGGTGCATACCCCTCCAGACGAATTTTGATGACATCAGCCTTTGCGAGGCCTTCATGCCAGGGTGTGACAACCCGTGTATAGCGTCGAACACTTTTCGGCGCCAGGCGACTGGAACGATAGGGCGGGGAACTCCCATGGAGACGTCGCAAAGTAGCGTGGTGCCTGCGGCATGGAATTTGACATCAGCCGCTTGGAAGCTAGAGGGGCTGGTCCTGTATGCTTGGACCTCTGGGTCCAAGGCTTGGTCCGCAGCCATGAGGGCATAGTCGATTCCGAGTTGGACTGCGTGCACAGTCGCACGGGAGAGACAATCCGCCACCAGGTTGTCTTTGCCGGACAAATGCTGAATGTCCGTGGTGAATTCCGAAATGAACGTCAGGTGACGTTGTTGCCGAGCTGACCACGGTTCGGCGGTCTTGGCCATAGCGTACGTTAGTGGCTTGTGGTCCACATAAGCCGCGAACGGACGACCCTCTAGTAAGAACCGGAAATGGCGGGTGGCTAGAAAAAGGGCCAGCAACTCCTGGTCGAAAGTGCTGTACTTTCTTTCGTTTCGCCGTAGTTGACGGCTGAAAAACGCCAGCGGTTGCCACGTCCCATTCACCCACTGTTCCTGCACTGCGCTGATTGCGTAGTCCAACGCGTCGGTGGTAAAGGCAATGGTGGCACCTGGAAGCAGGTGCGCCAGCATGGTTGCGTTGGCCAAGACGCCTTTGGTGTCGACGAACGCCCGGTCCATCTCGGCCATCCAGCTGATCGGATCCTTACTGGACTTGGCCTTGAGGGCCTCGTACAAGGGCTGCATAAGCAGAGCTGCCTTAGGGACGAACCGGTGATAAAAATTGACCATCCCGAGGAACTCCTGTAGGGCCTTGACGGTCTGCGGGCGCGGGAAAGATGTAACCGCCTCGACCTTCGTCTGTAAGGGAATTGCGTCGCCTGATGTGATGCGGTGGTCCAAGAAATCAATCTGCTGCAGGCCGAGCTGGCACTTGGTCGGGTTAATAATCAAACCGTGTTGACTGAGGCGTGTGAAGAGGGTGCGCAAATGGCAGAAGTGCTCCTCTTTGCTAGGGCTGGCGATGAGAATGTCGTCGAGGTAGACGAAGAGGAATTTTAGGTCCCGAAGCACGGAGTCCATCAAGCGCTGGAAAGCCTGTGCAGCATTCTTCAAGCCAAACGGCATCCGCAGAAATTCGAACAGGCCGAATGGGGTGATGACTGCGGTTTTCGGGACGTCTTGCGGGTGCACGGGGACCTGGTGGTAACCACGGATGAGGTCGACTTTCGAAAAAAAGGTATTTCCCGCCAAATGGGCTGAGAAATCTTGGATATGCGGGATCGGGTACCGATCAGGAGTAGTGGCGTCATTCAGGCGTTGGTAGTCGCCGCATGGCCGCCATCCGCCACCGGGTTTCAGAACAATGTGGAGAAGCGAAGACCAGGGACTATTCGACTGGCGAATAATCCCCAGCCGCTCCATCGTGTTGAACTCTGCTTTCGCAGCCGCGAGCTTGCCGGGTTCGAATTGTCGGGCCCGTGCGTAAACCGGGGGGTTGGTGGTGGTGATGTGATGTTCTACGCCATGTTTAGTAGCCGAGGAGGAGAAAGTGGGCCTGGTCAGATCTGGGAACTCTCCGAGGAGCCGAGTGAAGTCATCTGGAGGTGGGAACGCACAGAAGACAGTGCGCGGCACAGCATCACCGCGGTGGCATGGGATGGAGTGGAACGTGGCCGCATTGATCAACCGGCGGTGCCTGACATCGACCAGGAGGCTGTTGGCGCACAAAAAATCCGCCCCAAGGATGGCCTGCGTGAATTTGGCCGTGATGAATTCCCAGTGGAAATGCTGGCCGCCGAAACACACCTGAACCCGCCGCCTTCCGAAGGTCCGAACGGCCGCGGCATTAACCGCGGCGAGGGCGGGGCCGTGGCCCCCAGCTAGTATATCGAGATTTGACGCAGGTAGGATGCTACACTGTGCCCTGGTGTCGCAAAGGAAACGTTGACCAGAGAGGGAGTCAGTGATGAAGAGAAGCTTCCCTGAATCTCCGATGGCCATCGCAGCCGCGGGGCGGTCGTTAGACCCGGTCCTCTTTCGCCAGGGTTGCTGTAGATGTTTTTTTTGTGTGAAAAACTGCAGGGAGGGCGGCAGCATCTTGCTTTTGTGCCAAAACGGGCGTGGTAGAAGCACAACCCCGCTGATTGAGGAGCTGGAGCTGCGACTGTGGGGGATGGGCGCCTCGTGGCCGCGCAGTGCTGTTGTGTCACAGTGAAAATCTTGTCCGCTTCGGCAGCAAGCTCCGCGCAGTCTGTGACTTCCGACCTGGCTAGGGCAGCCTGAACTTGCTCCGGGAGTAGGCTGAGGAATAGCTCCCTGAAGAGGAAGCATTCCGGCTCGGACCCGAGGAGCGTGAGCACCTGGCTCATGAGCTCGGATGGCTTGGAGCCCCAGAGGCTGGGCATAGCGAGCAGCCGGTGGGCGCGCTGCGACTTCATGAGCCCAAAGACCTGCAGCAACCGCGCCTTTAAGGTGTCATACTTGCAATTAGTAGGCGGACTACCAAGTAGGCTGACGATCCGCGAGGCTGTGGCGCTGTCGAGGGCGGAGACCACGTAATAATAACGGGTCTGATCCGCAACGATGTCCCTGATGGTGAACTGGGCTTCAGCCTTGATGAACCACGCGGCTGGTTGTTGCTCCCAGAACTGCGGTAGCTTCAAGGTAACGGCGTTCATTTCCATGTTGATTATCTTCTGCGAAAACCGTTCGCAAAAGTCGGGGTCACAATGTAGGAATGTCTAGTTCCTATCCAAAGACTGAGGTCCACTCAGGCACTCAAACAAAACAAAGTTTAATGGAAACTAACAGGTTTAAACAAGTAACTGCAGGAGAACATCGAGTGTAGGTCTATTCAGTTCGGAGGCTCCACGAGGACTGCTGGCTGGTCCCGTGGTTGACGTCATGACGTCATCATGTTCTTCCCGCCAGTGGGGGATCACGTGATGTACGGCGTGACGTCATCGCGTTTACCCGCACTGTTAAAGTAATCACGCTCTGTACAAGTAAACAGTATCAATAAAGATACAGACTCAGGCTGTAGCTAACATGTTGTTAAAGGGAATTATATACAAACGGTCTGAGTCCTTTAGTGGCTCCGCCACAGTATTTCTGTTTCTACGTGTTAGCTGTTCACACTTTAAACTGGGCATTCGCATTGTGTCGGAAGCACCAATGGTTTGCTTCAATCTTTCATTGTTTTAGAATATTTAACTAATTCCCATTTCAAAGCTTGTTTACAACTTTGTTATCAACTGATCTTCTCTCAGAAGCCGGTATTTCTGTTCGCAGCCTGTGTCTCCGAGGATTTCCAAACTTTTAAACCCAGTATATCATGTATTAATAATATCAGTGTTCTGTTCATGGTGTCGCGTATTTCTCTGAATCATGGCTATTCCTTCACAAGTGTGTCTGTGAGTGTGTGTCTGTGAGTGTGTGTCTGTGAGTGTGTGTCTGTGAGTGTGTGTGAATGTGTGTGAGTGTGTGTGTGTGTGTGTGTGTGTGAGTGTGTGTGAGTGTGTGTGTGTGTCTGTGAGTGTGTGTGAATGTGTGTGTGTGTGTGTCTGTGAGTGTGTGTGTGTGTGTGTGTGAATGTGTGTGTGTGTGTGTGTCTGTGAGTGTCTGTGAGTGTCTGTGAATGTGTGTGAATGTGTGTGTGTGTGTGTGTGTCTGTGAGTGTGTGTGAATGTGTGTGAATGTGTGTGAATGTGTGTGTGTGTGTGTGTCTGTGAGTGTGTGTGAATGTGTGTGAATGTGTGTGAGTGTGAATGTGTGTGTGTCTGTGAGTGTGAGTGTGTCTGTGAGTGTGTGTCTGTGAGTGTGTGTCTGTGAGTGTGTGTGTGTGTGTGTGTCTGTGAGTGTGTGTGAATGTGTGTGTGTGTGTGTGTGTCTGTGTGTGAGTGTGGGTGTCTGTGAGTGTGTGTCTGTGAGTGTGTGTGAATGTGTGTGTGTGTGTGTGTGAATGTGTGTGAATGTGTGTGTGTGTGAATGTGTGTGAATGTGTGTGTGTGTGTGTGTGAATGTGTGTGAGTGTGAATGTGAGTGTGTCTGTGAGTGTGAGTGTGTCTGTGAGTGTGGGTGTCTATGAGTGTGTGTCTGTGAGTGTGTGTGAATGTGTGTGAATGTGTGTGTGTGTGTGTGAATGTGTGTGAATGTGTGTGTGTGCGTGTGTGAATGTGTGTGAGTGTGAATGTGTGTGTGTGTGTGAGTGTGAGTGTGTCTGTGAGTGTGGGTGTCTGTGAGTGTGTGTCTGTGAGTGTGTGTGAATGTGTGTGAATGTGTGTGTGTGTGTGTGAATGTGTGTGAATGTGTGTGTGTGTGTGTGTGAATGTGTGTGAGTGTGAATGTGTGTGTGTGTGTGAGTGTGAGTGTGTCTGTGAGTGTGGGTGTCTGTGAGTGTGTGTCTGTGAGTGTGTGTGAATGTGTGTGAATGTGTGTGTGTGTGAGTGTGAATGTGTGTGTGAGTGTGTGTCTGTGAGTGTGTGAGTGTGAGTGTGTGTCTGTGAGTGTGTGTCTGTGAGTGTGAGTGTGAGTGTGTCTGTGAGTGTGTGTCTGTGAGTGTGTCTGTGAGTGTGGGTGTCTGTGAGTGTGTGTCTGTGAGTGTGTGTGAGTGTGTGTGTGTGTGTGTGTGTGAGTGTGTGTGAGTGTGTGTGTCTGTGAGTGTGTCTGTGAGTGTGCATGAGTGTGTGTGTGTCTGTGAGTGAGTGTGAGAGTGAGTGTGTCTGAGTGTGCTTGAGTGTGTCTGAGTGTGAGTGTGTGTGTGTCTGTGAGTGTGTGTCTGTGAGTGTGCATGAGTGTGTGTGTGAGTCTGTGAGTGAGTGTGAGTGTGTTTGTGTGTGTGTGTGTGTGTGAATGTGTCTGTGAGTGTGTCTGTGAGTGTGTGTGTGGCTGTGAGTGTGTCTGTCTCAAAGGTCTCAAAAGTTTGTCACCATCCTCCGCCTGCTTCACGATGACATGCAAGCCATGATCCTGACCAACGGATCCATAGAGACCCAATTCACGTACGGACCGGGGTCAAGCAAGGCTGTGTCATCGCACCAACGCTCTTCTCGATCTTCCAGGCTGCAATGTTCCATCTCACCCTCAGTAAGCTCCCCGCTGGAGTGGAGCTAATCTACAGAACAAACGGGAAACTGTTCAACCTCCATCGCCTCCAGTCCAGATCCAAGGTCGTCTCATCCTCTGTCATTGAATTACAGTATGCAGACGACGCTTGCGTCTGCGCTCACTCGGAGGTCGAACTCCAAACCATCGTCAACACCTTCACCGAAGCGTACAAGAGCATATGCCTTATACTAAACACCCGTAAGACAAAGGTCCTCTACCAACCTGCCCCCGCCACACAGTACTGCTCCCCGATTATCAAAATCCATGACTAGGCCTTGGACAACGTGGACTGTTGAATCCGTGAATCTTAAAGTATGGTGTTCTTCAATATCTAGACGGAGGCTGCAGATTAACAATCAACAGGTGTTTACTGAAGGAGGGTAGTCTAAAGACTAACAGTACAGATGCCTGCTCAAGGCTTATATACAGATGTGGTCACTGCCGGTACCACAGTATACAGGAGCTGTAAAAGTAGTTCTCTCTTAAAGGTACATACACAACAATTCCTCCCCTTTTAGATTAACAGTACCATAACATTCAAATAACAGTTAACACTTTAACATGCACATTTAACTGAAATAGTCCATTTATAGATTCAGTCTTTGGGGCGGCTTCCTGATCCTTTCTGGATAGCGCCTTTCCTGAGTGTCTTGTTCTTGGTGCGGAGGCGATTCTGGCCCCCTGTCGGCGGTTAGTTCATCAGTTTCCGCTGCTACTGTTTCTGGGGTAGATGCTACCAGTATGTCAGGTTCATCCCCAGGTACGCGAGACATGGGGTTGACTCGTTCCTGTGACACTAGGATCTGGTCGACATGGCATCTCACAATGTTCTCCCCGACATCCACTGTGTACATTAGAGGCCCATGCCGTGTGCATATCATTCCGGGTTGCCATTTCTCTGTTCGGTAGTCGCGGGCCAAGACTGGTTGTCCTACATTGAAGCTCCTTGTCGGCTTCTCATTGCTTATCCTCAACATTTCTTCGCACATTTGGTCTGAGCAAATCCAGACGAGATCTCAACCTTCGGTTAAAGAACATCATGGCCGGGGTCTGGTTGGTAACTGCATGTGTCGCACTTCTGTAGGCTAACAGGAAATTGTCCACCTTATGCTGTAGTGGAATGTCATCATCGCACATGGCCCTTACTGCCTTTTTAAAGGTTTGTACAAACCTCTCAGCCAATCCATTTGTGGCTGGATGGTACGGGGCAGATGTGTAATGCCTTACCCCATTCCTTCTCATAAATTTCCGAAACTCTTCGGACACAAACTGTGGTCCGTCATCAGAGCAAATCTGCTCTGGCAAGCCGTTCCTGGCAAATATGGTCCGTAGGACTGCAATCGTTTTCTCCGTAGTGGTGGAGGACATTTTTATCACCTCAGGCCATTTCGAGTGCGCATCCACTGCTATTAAGAACATCGAGTCCTTGAATGGACCAGCAAAATCAATATGCACCCATTGCCATGGAGAGGAGGGCCTCTCCCATGGGTGTAGAGGGGCATGTGGTGGTGCATTTTGGGCCTTATGGCATCCTGAGCAGCTCTTTGTTAGGTCCTCGATTTGTTGATTGATCCCCGGCCACCACACATAAGCCCTAGCAAGGCTTTTCATTTTCACCCCTCCCAGATGGCCTTCGTGAAGCTCATTGAGCACTCTCTCCCTTAATTTGGGTGGAATTACCACTCGGGATCCACACATCACTGTCCCCTGGCATACTGACAGCTGTTCTCTTCTGGATGAGAATGCTGGCAACAGTGAGTCGCCATGTGTTGGCCATCCCTTCACCGTCAAATCATATACCCGAGACAGTGTCAGATCATTTCGGGTCTCCTTCTCTATATCCGCGTTAGTTACTGGCAAGCGTTCAATTATCGACGAATAAAATATTTCGACAGGGTCCACTGCTGGTGCTTCCTCCGCAGTAGGGAGTGGCAGGCGAGATAGCCCATCAGCGTTTCCATGCTGTTTCGTGCCCTTATACTCTATTTCATATTGGTGTGCCCCTAGAAAAAGGGACCATCTTTGTAGCCGTTGTGCAGTCATCACCGGAATGCCCATCTTTGGATTAAAGATGGAGACAAGTGGTTGGTGGTCAGTCAGCAAGGTGAACTTCTGCCCATGCAGATAGTGGTTGAATTTTTTTACTCCCCATACTAGGCTGTCAATCTGGGCGTAGTTGCGCTCGGCTGAGGTTAGTGACCGAGACGCAAAGGCGACTGGCCTCTCCAACCCGTCTGGGAATTTGTGCGACAGCACCGCTCCAATACCATAGGGTGATGCATCACACGCCAACCGAATTGGTAGTGCTGGGTTGAAATGGGCCAACACCTCTTTTGACGTGATCAATTCTTTGCACTTCTGGAAAGCTCGTTTACGTTCGTCATTCCACTTCCATGGTAACCCCGTTTGCAGTAGGGTGTTCAGTGGGTGTAATACTGTAGACAAATTTTGTAAGAACTTATGGTAGTAGTTCACCAGCCCGAGGAACGACCTCAGTTGTGACACATTTTCCGGTGCTGGAGCCTTGACTAATGCCTCAATCTTTTCAGGGGACTTATGTAACCCCTCTTCATCAATAACGTGGCCACAATACAAGATCTGCTTCTGGAAAAACTCGCACTTATGGCGATTAGCTCGTAGCCCATATTCCTTTAATCTGGTGAGCACCTTCTCCAGGTTGGCGAGGTGATCACTGTCATTTTCGCCCGTGACCAGGATGTCGTCCAAATAACATTGGGTCCCTGGAATCCCTTGCAGGACTTGATCCATTGCCCTTTGCCAAATAGCCGGAGCCGATGCTACCCCGAACACCAGCCGGTTGTATTGGTAGAGACCTTTGTGAGTGTTGATCGTGAGGCATTGTTTCGAGGCTTCTTCTACCTCCATTTGCAGGTACGCCTGGGCCAGATCAATCTTAGTGAAGCGTTTTCCTCCAGACAGCGAGGCGAAAATATCTTCAATCCGTGGAAGCGGATATTGTACCATGTGACGGACTGGGTTCACTGTCACCTTAAAATCCCCACAGATGCGGACCTTCTTTGGTGCCCCAAGCGTATTACTCAACGACCTCTTCATTACAGGAACGATGGGTGTAGCCCACTCGCTCCAGTCTACTTTGGACAGTACTCCTGAACGTTCCAACCCTTCCAGCTCTGCTTCGACGGCTGGTCGGATCGCATAAGGCACCGGTCTGGCCTTAAAAAACTTTGGGCTTGCATTTTCCTCTATTTTAATCATCGCTGTTATGCCTTTTAGTGTTCCAAGTCCCTCCTGGAACACTTCTTGTGCATCAGTTAGCATTTTTGACAGTCGTCCAGGTGTGACGTCGTCATCCTTTTTGGCCTCAACCTTCAGTGCCTGTATGGAATGCCAATCTAATTGTATCTTCCGGATCCATTCACGTCCTAGTAGTGGTGGTCCTCCATCTGGCAATACATATAGGTCCATTTTTGGTATTTCCTGGCCGTTGTAGATCACGTTCACCCTTATTTTTCCTTTGGGGTAGACTTTTTGCCCCGTGTACGTCTTCAAGACAATCTCTGTAGCTTTCAAGGGTATATGTGAGAATAGCCGCTTGTAGTCCCTTCGGTTTATGACTGTTAGGGCTGATCCTGTGTCCAATTCCATTTTCACTTGGACTCCATCTATCTTGAGTGTGACCCAGATAGTCTGGTGATCCTCCATTTTGATTACCTTATGTAGTTTCAGACAACCCAGCTCCTTGCTTCCGGAGTCTGTATCACTTTTCTGTTCATCTGAACTACTGTCCATCACCTTATGTACCTTTTTGTACTTCTCCTGTGGAGATTTCTTGCTGTTGGTTTTCTTCCCTGACCTGCAGACTCTTGCTATGTGTCCTGCTTTTCCACACTGTCTGCACACTTGGTCCTTGAACCAACAATCCTTCTGGTTGTGTGTTGTTCTGCCGCAGCGATAACACTTCCCTGCTCCATATGACATTTCATTGGTGCCATATTCTTGCGGTCTCCATTGTATCTCTGCCGCGCCCCGTGCGGCTGCTTCTTGTGATACTGCCATGCTGAAAGCCTTGTCCAGCGTAAGATCCTTTTCTGATAGAAGCTGTTTCTGGGTTCCTTCACTTTGAAGCCCACACACAAACTTGTCCCTTAACGTATCTGCTAGTCCCACTCCAAACTGGCAGTGTTTCGATAGCTTGCGCAGTTCCATTAAATACTCAACATTACTTTCATCTTTATGCTGGTTCCTTTTGTGGAACTTAAATCTTTCTGCTATCAGCAGCGGTGTGGGGTTTAAGTGGTCCTGTAGGATTTCCACTATGCTTTCGAAATCCTTATCCACGGGCTTCTCTGGGGTTATTAGGTTTCGCAGTAAGCTATACGTTTTTGCACCCATGGAATTCAACAAAACCAGTGCTTTTCTGGCATCTGGCACTTCATTCGCCCTGCAGTACACCTGAATGCGTTCCACATATGTCGCCCAATCTTCGACTTCATTGTCGAACGCAGTGACACTGCCACTCTTCGGCATCCCTGGGTGTGGTTAAACTGTCTAAAATGGCATCTCCCGCGTTCTCCCGTCTTCTCCGCTGGCTCAAAATGGCGTCTCCCGCATTGGACTCATCAGTCACCTGAGAACTCATTTTTAGTGTGAAAGCAAGTCATCCTCGGTTCCCAGGGACTGCCTAAGAAGAGAAGAAGAGTGTGTCTGTCTGTGATTGTGTCTGTCAATTACCGCCCCATCAGTCTACTCTCAATCATCAGCAAAGTGATGGAAGGTATCATCGACAGTGCTATCAAGCGGCACTTACTCACCAATACCCTGCTCACTGATGTCCAGTTTGGGTTCTGCCAGGATCACTTGGCTTTGGACCTCATTACAGCCTTTGTCCAAACATTGGCAAAGGAGCTGAATTCCAGAGGTGAGGTGCGAGTGACTGCCCTTGACATCAAGGCAGCATTTGACCGAGTGTGGCATCAAGGAGCCCTAGTAAAACTGAAGTTAATGGGAATCAGGGGGAAAACGCTCCACTGGCTGGAGTCATACCTAGCACAAAGGAAGACAGTTGTGGTGGTTGAAGGTCAATCATCTCAGCCCCAGGATATCGCTGCAGGAGTTCCTCAGGGCCGTGTCCTAGGCCCAATCATTTTCAGCTGCTTCATCAATGACCTTTCCTCCAACATAAGGTCAGAAGTGGGGATGTTCGCTGATGACTGTATAATGTTCAGTGCCATTCACAACTCCTCAGATAATGAAGCAGTCCATGCCCGCATGCAGCAAGACCTGGATGACATTCAGGCTTGGGCTGATAAGTGACAGGTAACATTTGCGCCACACAAGTGCCAGGCAATGACTATCTCCAACAAGCAAGAGTCTAACCACCGCCCCTTGACATTCAATGGCATTACCATCGCCAAATCCCCCTCCATCAACACCCTGGAGGTCACCATTGACCAGAAACTTCACTGGACCAGCCACTTAAATACTGTGGCAACAAGAGCAGGTCAGAGGCTGGGTATTCTGCGGTGAGTGTCTCACCTCCTGACTCCCCAAAGCCTTTCCACCATCTACAAGGCACAAGTCAGGAGTGTGATGGAATACTCTCCACTTGCCTGGATAAGTGCAGCTCCAACAACACTCAAGAAGCTCGACACCATCCAGGACAAAGCAGCCCGCTTGACCGGCACCCCATCCACCACCTTAAACATTCACTCCCTCCACCACCAGCGCACCGTGGCTGCAGTGTGTACCATCTACAAGATGCACTGCAGCAACTCGCCAAGGCTTCATCAGCAGCACCTCCCAAACCTGCGACCTCTTCCACCTAGAAAAACAAGGGCAGCGGGCACATGGGAACACCACCACCTCCAAGTTCCCCTCCAAGTCACACACCATCCTGACTTCGAAGTTTATCGCCGATCCTTCATTGTCACTGGGTCAAAATCCTGGAACTCCCTCCCTAACAACACTGTGGGAGTACCTTCACCACACGGACTGCAGCGGTTCAAGAAGGCGGCTCACCACCACCTTCTCAAGGGCGACTAGGGATGAGCAGTAAATGCTGGCCTTGTCAGCGACGCCCACATCCCATAAACAAATTTTTTAAAAGGACCTCTTTAATAGAGGGCGACTCCCACCAGGCCCCCTTTTACCAACAGACTCCCTCTGCTGGAGTGGTGGTCTGGTGTTATAGGGACAGTAAAGAGGCCATTCAGCCCCTCGAGCCTGTTCCACCATTCAATAAGATCCGGGCTGATCTGTATCTTAACTCCATCCACCTGCCTTGGCTCCTTATCCCTTAATACCCTTGGCTAGCAAAAATCTATCGATTTTAGATTTAAAATTATTAATTGAGCTAGCATCTACTGCTTTCTGTGGGAGAGAGTTCCACACTTCTACCAGCCTTTGTGTGAGGAAGTGTTTCCTAACTTAACTCCCGATTGGCCTGGCTCTGATTTTAAGGTGATGTCCCCTCGTCCCAGACTCCACCACCAGCGGGAAAAGTTTCTTTCCATCGACCCGATCAATCCCTTTCTCCCTTGTTCTGGGGCCTTCCGAGGTGTGAGTTCGGATTCAGTCTCGGGTTTTCCCACAGACTCATTCTCACTTGCCCCCTGGTGTGGAACAGAACCATTCACTGCCACACTCCAACTATCTCCACTTTCATTTCACTTTCAAATAAAGTCAAACAATAAAATGTCTCTATTTACATCACTGGTCTATGAATCACTGTCCAAAGTACAAACAGGAATCTGACACAGCAGGACAGAGGGACAGAGAGAGACAGAGAGAGAGAGACAGAGAGAGAGAGAGAGAGAGAGAGACAGAGAGAGACAGAGGGAGACAGAGAGAGAGAGAGAGAGAGAGAGAGAGAGACAGAGAGAGACAGAGGGAGACAGAGAGAGACAGAGGGAGACAGAGAGAGACAGAGAGAGAGACAGAGAGAGACAGAGAGAGAGAGAGACAGAGAGAGAGAGAGAGAGGGAGACAGAGGGAGAGAGAGACAGAGAGAGACAGAGAGAGAGAGAGAGAGAGACAGAGAGAGACAGAGAGAGAGAGAGACAGAGAGAGACAGAGAGAGAGAGAGACAGAGAGAGAGAGAGACAGAGAGAGACAGAGAGAGACAGAGGGAGACAGAGAGAGACAGAGGGAGACAGAGAGAGACAGAGAGAGACAGAGAGAGAGAGAGAGAGAGAGAGAGACAGAGAGAGACAGAGAGAGAGACAGAGAGAGACAGAGAGAGAGAGAGAGACAGAGAGAGAGAGAGAGAGGGAGACAGAGGGAGAGAGAGACAGAGAGAGACAGAGAGAGAGAGAGAGAGAGACAGAGAGAGACAGAGAGAGAGAGAGACAGAGAGAGACAGAGAGAGAGAGAGACAGAGAGAGAGAGAGATGAGAGAGAGAGAGAGACAGAGAGAGATTGGGTCAAAATTGGAGACAAACGCACCGATTTCTTCACCCAGAGAAGAGGCGTCCGGCAGGGCTGCAATTTGAGCCCGACCCTGTTCAACATATACATAAATGAATTAGCAGACATGCTGGAGCAAAGCGAGTCACCAGGTCTCCGTCTCATAGATGGAGAAGTGAAATCCCTGTTCTATGCGGACGACCTGGTTCTGCTGTCTCCCACAGAACAGGGATTACAGCCAACAACTAGACCTACTCGACAAATACTGCCAAAATTGGGCTCTAACAGTAAATCTAAAGAAAACCAACATCATGATTTTTCAAAAAAGGCCCAGATGTCAGGAAAACAAATACCAGTTTACCCTCAGTGATATCACTATAGGACACACTATGAGCTACACCTACCTTGGTCTAACTATTACAGCATCAGGGAGCTTCAGCATAGCAGTGAATGCACTAAAAGAAAAAGCCCGAAGAGCCCTATATGCAATAAAAAGAAAATTCTACAACATCCAAATCCCAATCAAAATCTGGCTCAAAATATTTGACAGCATAATCCTGCCCATTGCACTGTACGGTAGTGAAGTATGGGGCCCGCTAAATCACCAAAGCTACACTAAATGGGAAAAACATACAATAGAAGCCCTACATGCAGAATTCTGCCGAAGCATCCTTCGCACCCAAAGGAAAACGCCAACAAATGCATGCAGAGCCGAACTAGGCAGATACCCACTGATAATAAACATCCAAAAACGAGCACTAAACTTCCTAAATCACCTCAAATCTAGCTCCCCAGACACCCTTCATTTCAAAGCCTTTCAGACCCAAGAGCTAAACCCAGAAAAGAGTCCCCTGAGTCAGCTGCTACGGAAACTAAGTACTCAGCCGGACCCTGACCAGCCCCAGACCAACACAGCCGCCCAAACACCAATCCGAGTGAACCAAATCATTAAAAAATGCAAAGAAACCTACCTGGAACATTGGAACAAAATAACCGAAAGCCAAAGCAGATTAGAATGTTACCGGGCCCTAAAAAGAGAATATAAACTGGCAGACTACCTCACGACCATCAGAGACACAAAACAGAGACAGACCCTCACCAGGTACAGACTAAGCGACCACCAACTGGAAATTGAAAAAGGCAGATACAAGAAATCCTGGCAGCCTAGAGAGAATAGAATATGCGATCAATGTCTGGCTGGCGAGGTTGAAACAGAAATGCATTTCCTCCTAAAATGCGAAAAATTCAACACATCAAGAAACATATTATTCAACAAGCTAAGCCAAACAACCCCAGATTTCAAGGAATTGGATGATCTGTCAAAATTGAGATTAGTCCTAGGAGAAGGAGACAGACCATACCTTGGGGCCAAATATGTAACAACATGTCACAACCTGAGGACTGTTTAAAATTAAGACTGTTTAAAATTAATATTGAACGTACCAAATGAAGTACAAAGACTGTTTAAAATTAATATTGTTTAAAAGTAATATTGTATATACCCAACAAATGTCAAATCGATTGACACCTACAGAATGTTGGAAAACTGTACCTTTTTGCTATGTAAGCTTTGGCAATATGGTTCTCTGTAAACTTTCATGCCAATAAAGCATTTTAATTGGAATTGGAATTGGAGAGACAGAGGGAGACAGAGAGAGACAGAGGGAGACAGAGAGAGACAGAGAGAGAGACAGAGAGAGACAGAGAGAGAGAGAGACAGAGAGAGAGAGAGAGAGGGAGACAGAGGGAGAGAGAGACAGAGAGAGACAGAGAGAGAGAGAGAGAGAGACAGAGAGAGACAGAGACCCCCCCTTTACAAAACCGACAACAGAACCGTGCTTTTATACCTGACCCAAGACCCCCCTCTAGACCACAGACTGTAGACCAAGAACTGAGAAAGATCATGACGATGCTGAACAGCCTGATAGAAAGCCGGAGAAATTATTAATATTGTTATTTATCATTATCATTATTGTTATCTTATCAGTATTATTACTATTATTAGATAGATATATGTGCATGCCTCATGAAATTTATACTAAATCATCACTTAGCATTATAGAAAATAGTGTTTCCACACTCATCCCACAAAATAGGTCCATTTTATTTCGTTTTATTGAACTATATAAATGCGTTCTTTCCACATAAGCTGCTGGAATATCCAGGGCCTCCGCTCCTCAACTTTTGGGATGAAGAGTACAGACCCTGAATTCCTAAAAGCTATAAAAGACATTGATATAATTGTGTTAACAGAAACATGGTGCCAAAAGGACATGCCGACCCACTGTCCTCCAATGTACCATGAAATCATTGTGCCCTCAGTAAAGAACACTAAAACACGCAAGGGCAGAACCTCCGGGGGAATATTGGTGTGGTATAAGGGAGAACTGGACAAACACATCTCACCGGTAAAACAGGGGAAATCACACGTATGGCTAAAACTAGATAAAAATATAGGAATAGCAAAAAAAGATGTTTACTTATGTGCGATCTACATACCTCCAATAGATTCGCCATATTTCGAAGAGGAGTTATTTGATACTCTCCACATGGAAATCAGCCATTTCCAGGCCCAAGGAAAGGTGATAATATGTGGGGACCTAAATGCAAGGACCGGTTGTGAACCTGACTTCATAGACCCACAGGGAAACAACCATGTGTTTGGCCAGACCCCTTTAGATGTCACACCAGCCATCGCAAATCGGAACAACCTTGATCGTGAAATAAATAAAAGCGGTAGGGAGGTAGTGCAACTCTGCCGAGCCTTAGGCCTGTACATAGTTAATGGTAGGTTCAGAGGGGACTCCCTAGGGAGACTCACATACTCCTCAACTCTTGGGTCTAGTGTGGTGGACTATACAATCACTGACCTGGACCCCTGCGATATCAACGCATTCACTGTCAGGCAGCAATCCCCCCTCTCAGACCATAACCAAATAAATGTGTACCTTAAACTTTCTGCCCAAACTACAGACACAAAAAAGGAACACAGTAAGCTACATAAAATAAACCAGACATACAGATGGGCCCCAGACAGTGGAGATAAATTCATCACAGCACTAAATTCACCTGATCTCACAAGTAAAATTTCAAAATTTAAAGAAAATCTATATGAGATCACCAGAGATGGTGTAAACACGGCCATAGAGGATATAAACATGATCTTCCATGAGGCAGCTGTAAAAGCCGACCTCGTGAAACAGAAGAGGAAGCATCAAAAAAGACAAAATAAAAATATGAAATGGTTTGACCACGATTGCAAAAATGCCAGAAAAGACCTGAGAAAAATATCAAACCAAAAGCATCGGCAACCAAACAATCCGGACCTACGTACTAGATACAATGAAACCCTCAAAAGATATAAACACACCATTAGGAACAAAACACAAAACTATACCCACAAAATACTCGAAGAAATTGAAAACTCCACCAATCCAAAACAATTCTGGGAAATGTGGAATAACCTGAGTACAACACAATTGCAAGCATTACCAATCCAAGATGGCGACATCTGGAGAACACATTTTGAAAACCTCTACAAAGACATCCCAAAAAACAAAACAAACCCAAGTCAACATCAGGTCACAGAAAAACTCCACACATTAGAAGCAACAATTAAAGACAACCAAAACCCTCTAGACTCCCCAATCACATGGAAAGAACTGGCCACAAAAACAAAATCTCTCCACCTAAAGAAAGCCTGTGGCCCAGACAACATCAAAAATGAAATGCTAAAGTTCAGTAATATGGAGATGCAGGGTGCGATACTCAAACTATTCAACATCATATTACGCTCAGGCTGTTTTCCCGATATCTGGTGCCAAGGACTAATCTCCCCCATATATAAAAGTGGAAACAAATCAGACCCAAATAACTACCGCGGCATCTGTGTCAACAGTTGTCTAGGGAAGTTATTCTGCAGTATTCTAAATAGTAGATTACTTGATTTTCTTAACAAACATAATATCCTCAGAAAAAACCAAATAGGCTTTCTTCCAAAACACCGCACCGCCGACCATATCTATACCCTTCACACCCTCATCGAAAAACATAAACACCAAACAAAAAATGGGAAAATATTCGCCTGTTTCATCGACTTCAAGAAAGCCTTTGACTCTATATGGCACGAAGGGCTCTATTATAAACTTCTTCAGTGTGGAATAGGGGGCAAAGTCTATGACCTTATTAAATCAATGTATCTGAAAAACAAATGCGGGGTCAAAATTGGAGACAAACGCACCGATTTCTTCACCCAGAGAAGAGGCGTCCGGCAGGGCTGCAATTTGAGCCCGACCCTGTTCAACATATACATAAATGAATTAGCAGACATGCTGGAGCAAAGCGAGTCACCAGGTCTCCGTCTCCTGGATGGAGAAGTGAAGTCCCTGTTCTATGCGGACGACCTGGTTCTGCTGTCTCCCACAGAACAGGGATTACAGCAACAACTAGACCTACTCGACAAATACTGCCAAAATTGGGCTCTAACAGTAAATCTAAAGAAAACCAACATCATGATTTTTCAAAAAAGGCCCAGATGTCAGGAAAACAAATACCAGTTTACCCTCAGTGATACCACTATAGGACACACTATGAGCTACACCTACCTTGGTCTAACTATTACAGCATCAGGGAGCTTCAGCATAGCAGTGAATGCACTAAAAGAAAAAGCCCGAAGAGCCCTATATGCAATAAAAAGAAAATTCTACAACATCCAAATCCCAATCAAAATCTGGCTCAAAATTTTTGACAGCATAATCCTGCCCATTGCACTGTACGGTAGTGAAGTATGGGGCCCGCTAAATCACCAAAGCTACACTAAATGGGAAAAACACACAATAGAAGCCCTACATGCAGAATTCTGCCGAAGCATCCTTCGCACCCAAAGAAAAACGCCAACAAATGCATGCAGAGCCGAACTAGGCAGATACCCACTGATAATAAACATCCAAAAACGAGCACTAAACTTCCTAAATCACCTCAAATCTAGCCCCCCAGACACCCTTCATTTCAAAGCCTTTCAGACCCAAGAGCTAAACCCAGAAAAGAGTCCCCTGAGTCAGCTGCTACTGAAACTAAGTACTCAGCCGGACCCTGACCAGCCCCAGACCAACACAGCCATCCAAACACCAATCCGAGTGAACCAAATCATTAAAAAATGCAAAGAAACCTACCTGGAACATTGGAACAAAATAACCGAAAGCCAAAGCAGATTAGAATGTTACCGGGCCCTAAAAAGAGAATATAAACTGGCAGACTACCTCACGACCATCAGAGACACAAAACAGAGACAGACCCTCACCAGGTACAGACTAAGCGACCACCAACTGGAAATTGAAAAAGGCAGATACAAGAAATCCTGGCAGCCTAGAGAGAATAGAATATGCGATCAATGTCTGGCTGGCGAGGTTGAAACAGAAATGCATTTCCTCCTAAAATGCGAAAAATTCAACACATCAAGAAACATATTATTCAACAAGCTAAGCCAAACAACCCCAGATTTCAAGGAATTGGATGATCTGTCAAAATTGAGATTAGTCCTAGGAGAAGGAGACAGACCATACCTTGGGGCTAAATATGTAACAACATGTCACAACCTGAGGACTGTTTAAAAGTAAGACTGTTTAAAATTAATATTGAACGTACCAAATGAAGTAGAAAGACTGTTTAAAATTAATATTGTTTAAAAGTAATATTGTATATACCCAACAAATGTCAAATCGATTGACACCTACAGAATGTTGGAAAACTGTACCTTTTTGCTATGTAAGCTTTGGCAATATGGTTCTCTGTAAACTTTCATGCCAATAAAGCATTTGAACTGAACTGAACTGAACTGACAGAGACAGAGAGAGACAGAGAGAGAGAGAGAGAGAGACAGAGACAGAGAGAGACAGAGAGAGAGAGAGACAGAGAGAGACAGAGGGAGACAGAGGGAGACAGAGAGAGACAGAGGGAGACAGAGAGAGACAGAGCGAGAGAGAGACAGAGAGGGACAGAGGGAGACAGAGGGAGACAGAGAGAGAGAGAGAGAGACAGAGAGAGACAGAGGGAGACAGAGGGAGACAGAGAGAGAGAGAGAGAGACAGAGAGAGACAGAGCGAGAGAGAGACAGAGAGAGACAGAGGGAGACAGAGGGAGACAGAGAGAGAGAGAGAGAGAGAGAGACAGAGAGAGACAGAGGGAGACAGAGGGAGACAGAGGGAGACAGAGAGAGACAGAGAGAGAGACAGAGAGAGCCAGACAGAGGGAGACAGAGAGAGACAGAGAGAGGGAGACAGAGAGAGACTGTGAGGGTGCCAGTCTGTTCCTTCTGTAACCTCTAGATGGCACCTTCACTTGTTTGTTTTCCAGCCCTTTGTTAATTGTTCCTAGCTTCCTGTGTTAATGCTTAACGGCCTGTTAGCTGTTCATGGGTTGCACCTGGTTTTCTTGGTATATAAGCTCCATGGTTGTTTCACTCCTGGCTCAGTCCTAGCCGGGTAACCGGGGGGACTAGCCCTTGCTCTGTGGCTCCTGACTTTAACTAGTTGGTTGCCATAGTTCTCTCGAGCTTTGTATTTAAGATGTATTCTCGAGTTCTGTATTTAAGATGTAACTAACTTTGTGTTCTTGTTGTTCTTAGTCTTGATAAGGTGCTTGTCTGGACTGGCGTGTTGCCATGCTGGCGCTTGTCTTGAGCCCTTGAGAAGCCTGTTACCCCTGCGGCAGCCCCTTGTGATAGCTTGTCTCGAGTCACGTCTCGGCAAGCTGGTTGCGCTTGTGGTAAGCTTATCCCAGCTCAGTATGGACAAGTATGATGCCTCATGGAAGCTGTCCTGAGTTCCTATTCTTGACTAGCCGTTTTGTAACTTGTCTCGAGTTCTATGTATATTGTTCTTCTCTCGAGTTCTATGTTTGATGTGGTGTTCCTGTCTCGAGTTCTTGCATATGCTGTTGTGTTCCTTGTATGAATCTAGTTATGTGTGAATCTAGTTAAGTAATGAATAAAGTACTGTTCCTTAAGATTGTATACCTGCCTTTAGCCTGGTTTCTGCACTTGGGTCCAGAACCTACCTTGCTCGGAGAGCACGGCCCCATATCTACACGGCCCCGTGGCTCCCCAACCCTGACAGAGACGGAGGGAGACGGAGGGAGACGGAGGGCCTCAATGAATCTGAGACTCGACGTTAACGGAGCAAAGCAAGGCTTTTATTAACTCAAAGTAATACACATTGGAGAAGTGTCTCTCATCCAGAGATCTGCTGTACTGCTGTGAGACACGCTGGGGCTTGCTTAAGTAGGGGCCAGGTATGGGCGGAGCCCTACACACAATACAATACAAGTAAGGAAATGAAACTGAAACTAAACTAAACACAGGGAATACAGTGCCTGATGAATGGCATATTTCATCACAAGAGTCACAGAGAGAGAGAGAGGGACAGAGGGACAGAGAGACAGGGAGAGATGGAGAGACAGAGAGAGAGGGAGAGAAACACAACAAAAAATTTCTGAAGTCACAGAGAGAAACAGACAGAGACAAAGGGATAGATTCCAGAGAGACAGGAACAGAGAGCGAGAGAGAGACAGAATGACAGAGAGAAACACAGGGACACAGAGGCAGAGACAGAGAGAGGGACAGAGAGACAGAGTCACAGAGAGACAAAGGGACAGAGACAGAGAGACATAGAGGCAGAGCAGAGTGAGAAACAGAGGGACATTCACAAAGGGACAGACAGAGACAGAAAGAGAGAGCAGGACAGGGAGACAGAGTCAGAAAGAGGGACAGAGAGAGAGAGAGAGAGATACAGAGGAACAGAGACAGAAAGAAATTTATACAGAGCCTTCACGACCTCAGGACGTCCCAAAGTGCTTTACAGCCAATGAATTCGTTTTGAAATGTTACTGTTGTAATGTAAGAATCACGGCAGCAAGCTCCCAGAAACAGCAATGTGATAAAGTCCAGATAATCTGTTTAGTGATGTTGATTGAGGGATAAATATTGGCCAGGACACCGGGGAGAACTGCCCTGCTCTTCTTCAAAAAAGTGCCATGGGGTCTTTTACACCCACTTGAGAGAGCAGACGGGGCCTCGGTTTAACGTCTCATCCAAAAAACAGCACCTCTGACAATGCGGCGCTCCCTCAGTACTGCCCCTCCGACAGTGCGGCGCTCCCTCAGTACTGCCCCGACAGTGCGGCGCTCCCTCAGTACTGCCCCGACAGTGCGGCGCTCCCTCAGTACTGCCCCTCCGACAGTGCGGCGCTCCCTCAGTACTGCCCCGACAGTGCGGCGCTCCCTCAGTACTGCCCCGACAGTGCGGCGCTCCCTCAGTACTGCCCCTCCGACAGTGCTGCGCTCCCTCAGTACCGCCCCTCCGACAGTGCGGCTCTCCCTCAGTACTGCCCCTCCGACAGTGCGGCGCTCCCTCAGTACTGCCCCTCTGACAGTGCGGCGCTCCCTCAGTACTGCCCCTCCGACAGTGCGGCGCTCCCTCAGTACTGCCCCTCCGACAGTGCGGCGCTCCCTCAGTACTGCCCCTCCGACAGTGCGACGCTCTCTCAGTACTGCCCCTCCGACAATGCAGCAGTTAGCCATAGTGGACTGGAAACAGCTACTTGAAGGTAAATCAGTGTCAGAGCAGTGGGGGGCATTCAAGGAGGAGATCTGGAGGGTTCAGACCAAACATGTACCCTTAAAGAAAAAGGTGGGACGAACAAATCTAGAGCCCCCTGGATGTCTAGGGACATACAAGGTAGGATAAAGAAAAAAAGGGAGGCGTATGACAGATACCAGGGGCTAAATACTGCAGAATCTTTAGAGGAGTACAGAAAGTGCAGGGGTGCAATTAAAAAGGATATTAGGAAAGCAAAGAGAGAGCATGAAAAATTCTTGGCAAGTAAAATCAAGGAAAACACAAAGATGGTTTATAAACATATTAAGAGTAAGAGGATAACTAAAGAAAGGGTAGGGCCTATTAGCGATCATGAGGGTAATCTGTGTGTGGAGGCGGGAGATGTCAGTAGGGTTCTTAATGAATACTTTGCGTCTGTTTTCACAAAGGAGAGGGGCGAAGCGGACATTGCAATCAGGGGGGGAGGAGTGTGAAATAGTAGATGAAATAAACATAGTGAGAGGGGAAGTATTAAGGGGTTTAGCAGCTTTAAAAGTGGATAAATTCCCAGGCCCGGATGAAATGTATCCCAGGCTGTTAAGCGAAGCAAAAGAGGAAATAGCAGAGGCCCTGACCATCATTTTTCAATCCTCTCTGGCTTCAGGTGTGGTGCCGGAGGACTGGAGGACTGCTAATGTGGTAACGTTGTTTAAAAAGGGAGAAAAGGATAGACCGAGTAATTACAGGCCAGTCAGCCTAACCTCGGTGGTGGGAAAATTATTGGAAAGAATTCTGAAGGACAGGATAAATCTTCATTTAGAAAGACACGGATTAATCAAGGATAGGCAGCACGGATTTGTTAAGGGAAGATCGTGTCTGACAAACTTGATTGAATTTTTTGAGGAGGTAACAAGGAGGGTAGATGAGGGTAGTGTGTTTGATGTAGTGTATATGGACTTTAGCAAGGCTTTTGATGAGGTTCCACATGGCAGACTGGTCACAAAGTTAAAATCCCATGGGATCCAGGGCAAAGTGTCAAGTTGGTTCAAAACTGGCTCGGAGACAGGAAGCAGAGGGTAATGGTTGATGGGTGTTTTTGTGACTGGAAGGCTGTTTCCAGTGGGGTTCCGCAGGGCTCAGTACTAGGTCCTTTGCTTTTTGTGGTATATATCAACTATCTTGACTTGAATATAGGGGGTATGATTAAGAAGTTTGCAGATGATACTAAAATCGGCTGTGTGATTGATACTGAAGAAGGAAGCTGTAGACTGCAGGAAGATATCAATAAATTGGTCAGGTGGGCAGAACAGTGGCAAATGGAACTCAATCCAGAGAAGTGTGCGGTAACGCATTTGGGAAGGGCTAACAAGGAAAGGGCTTACACATTAAATGGCAGGACACTGAGTAGTGTAGAGGAACAAATGACCTTGGAGTGCATGTCCACAGATCCCTGAAGGTAGCAGGCCAGGTAGATAAGGTGGTTAAGGCGGCATACGGAATGCTTGCATTTATTAGCCGTGGCATAGAATACAAGAGCAGGGAGGTTATGCTTCAACTGTATAAAACACTAGTTAGGCCTCAGCTAGAGTACTGCGTGCAGTTCTGGTCACCACATTACAGGAAGGATGTGATTGCACTAGAGAGGGTACAGAGGAGATTTACAAGGATGTTGCTGGGAGTAGAGAATCTTAGCTATGAGGAAAGACTGGATAGGCTGGGTCTGTTTCCCTTGGAACAGAGGAGGCTGAGGGGGGACCTTATTGAGGTGCATAAAATTATGAGGGGCCTAGATAGAGTGGATAGAAAGGACCTATTTCCATTAGCAGAGGGGTCAAAAACCAGGGGGCACAGATTTAAAGTAACTGGTGGAAGGTTTAGAGAGGATTTGAGGGGAAATTTCTTCACCCAGAGGGTTGTGGGGGTCTGGAACTCGCTGCCTGAAAGGATGTTAGAGGCAGGAACTCTAACCACATTTAAAAAGTACTTGGATGTGCACTTGGGATGCTCTAACCTGCAGGGCTACGGACCAAGAGTTGGGAAGTGGGATTAGGCTGGATAGCTCTTTGTTGGCCGGCGCGGACACGATGGGCCGAATGGCCTCCTTCCGTGCTGTAACTTTCTATGATTCTATGATTCTAGTACTGCCCCTCTGGCCCTCCCTCAGTACTGCCCCTCCGAAAGTGTAGCGCTCCCTCAGTACTGCCACTCCGACAGTGCGGCGCTCCCTCAGTACTGGCCTGCCTTCAGTATTGCTACTCCGACAGTGCAGCGCTCCCTCAGTACTGCCCCTCCGACAGTGCAGTGCTCCCTCAGTACTGCCCCTCCGACAGTGCAGCGTTCCCTCAGTACTGCCCCTCCGACAGTGCAGCGCTCACTCAGTACTGTCCCTCCGACAGTGCAGCGCTCCCTCAGTACTGTGCCTCCCTCAGTACTGTCCCTCTGACAGTGCAGCGCTCCCTCAGCACTGTCCCTCCCTCAGTACTGACCCTCCGACAGTGCAACGCTCCCTCAGTACTGACCCTCCAACAGTGCAGCGCTCCCTCAGTACTGCCCCTCCGACAGTGCAGCGCTCCCTCAGTATTGCCCCTCCGACAGTGCAGCACTCCCTCCCTCTGTACTGTCCATCTGACAGTGCAGCGATCCCTCAGTACTGCCCCTCCGACAGCGCAGCTCTCCCTCAGTACTGCCCCTCCCTCAGTAGTGCCCCTCCGACAGTGCAGCGCTCCCTCAGTACTGCCCCTCCGGCAGTGCAGCCCTCCCTCAGTACTGCCCCTCCGACAGTGCAGCGCTTCCTCAATACTGCCCCTCCGACAGTGCAGCGTTCCCTCAGTACTGACCCTTTGACAGTGCAGCGCTCCCTCAGTACTGACCCTCCGACAGTGCAGCGCTCACTCAGTACTGCCACTCCGACAGTGCGGCACTCCCTCAGTACTGCCACTCCGACAGTGCGGCGCTCCCTCAGTACTGCCCCTCCGACAGTGCAGCGCTCCCTCAGTACTACCCCTCCGACAGTGCGGCGCTCCCTCAGTATTGCCCCTCCGACAGTGCGGCGCTCCCTCAGTACCGCCCCTCCGAGAGTGCAGTGCTGCCTCAGTACTGGCCCTCCCTCAGTACTGGCCCTCCGACAGTGCAGCGCTCCCTCAGTACTGACCCTCCGACAGTGCAGCACTCCCTCAGTAATGTCCCTCTGACAGTGCAGCGCTCCCTCAGTACTGCCCCTCCGACAGTGCGGCGCTCCCTTAGTACTGCCCCTCCGACAGTGCAGCGCTCCCTCAGTACTGCCCCTCCGACAGTGCGGCGCTCCCTCAGTATTGCCCCTCCGACAGTGCGGCGCTCCCTCAGTACTGCCCCTCCGACAGTGCAGTGCTGCCTCAGTACTGGCCCTCCCTCAGTACTGGCCCTCCGACAGTGCAGCGCTCCCTCAGGACTGACCCTCCGACAGTGCAGCGCTCCCTCAGTACTGCCCCTCCGACAGTGCAGCACTCCCTCAGTAATGTCCCTCTGACAGTGTAGCGCTCCCTCAGTACTGACCCTCCGACAGTGCAGCGCTCCCTCAGTACTGCCCCTCCGACAGTGCAGCGCTCCCTCAGTACTGCCCCTCCGACAGTGCGGCGCTCCCTTAGTACTGCCCCTCCGACAGTGCAGCACTCCCTCAGTACTGCCCCTCCGACAGTGCGGCGCTCCCTTAGTACTGCCCCTCCGACAGTGCAGCGCTCCCTCAGTACTGCCCCTCCGACAGTGCGGCGCTCCCTCAGTATTGCCCCTCCGACAGTGCGGTGCTCCCTCAGTACTGCCCCTCTGACAGTGTAGCGCTCCCTCAGTACTGACCCTCCGACAGTGCAGCGTTCCCTCAGTACTGCCCCTCCGACAGTGCAGCGCTCCCTCAGTACTGCCCCTCCGACAGTGCGGCGCTCCCTTAGTACTGCCCCTCCGACAGTGCAGCACTCCCTCAGTACTGCCCCTCCGACAGTGCGGCGCTCCCTCAGTATTGCCCCTCCGACAGTGCGGCGCTCCCTCAGTACTGACCCTCCGACAGTGCAGCGCTCCCTCAGTACTGCCCCTCCGACAGTGCGGCGCTCGCTCAGTATTGCCCCTCCGACAGTGCGGCGCTCCCTCAGTACTGCCCCTCTGACAGTGTATCGCTCCCTCAGTACTGACCCTCCGACAGTGCAGTGCTCCCTCAGTACTGCCCCTCCGACAGTGCAGCGCTCCCTCAATACTGCCCCTCCGACAGTGCGGCGCTCCCTTAGTACTGCCCCTCCGACAGTGCAGCACTCCCTCAGTACTGCCCCTCCGACAGTGCGGCGCTCCCTTAGTACTGCCCCTCCGACAGTGCAGCGCTCCCTCAGTACTGCCCCTCCAACAGTGCGGTGCTCCCTCAGTATTGCCCCTCCGACAGTGCGGCGCTCCCTCAGTACTGCCCCTCCGACAGTGCAGTGCTGCCTCAGTACTGGCCCTCCCTCAGTACTGGCCCTCCGACAGTGCAGCGCTCCCTCAGTACTGACCCTCCGACAGTGCAGCGCTCCCTCAGTACAGCCCCTCCGACAGTGCAGCACTCCCTCAGTAATGTCCCGCTGACAGTGCAGCGCTCCATCAGTACTGCCCCTCCCTCAGTAGTGCCCCTCCGACAGTGCAGCGCTCCCTCAGTACTGCCCCTCCGACAGTGCAGCGTTCCCTCAGTAAAGCCCCTCCGACAGTGCAGTGCTCACTCAGTACTGTCGCTCCGACAGTGCAGCGCTCCCTCAGTACTGTGCCTCTCTCAGTACTGTCCCTCTGACAGTGCAGCACTCCCTCAGTATTGTCCCTCCCTCAGTACTGTCCCTCTGACAGTGCAGCGCTCCCTCAGTACTGCCCTCCCTCAGTACTGACCCTCCGACAGTGCAACGCTCCCTCAGTACTGACCCTCCGATAGTGCAGCGCTCCCTCAGTACTGCCCCTCCGATAGTGCAGCACTCCCTCCCTCAGTACTGTCCATCTGACAGTGCAGCGCTCCCTCAGTACTGCCCCTCCGACAGTGCAGCTCTCCCTCAGTACTGCCCCTCCCTCAGTAGTGCCCCTCCGACAGTGCAGCGCTCCCTCAGTACTGCACCTCCGACAGTGCAGCCCTCCCTCAGTACTGCCCCTCTGGCAGTGCAGCCCTCCCTCAGTACTGCCCCTCGGACAGTGCAGCGCTCCCTCAGTACTGCCCCTCCGACAGTGCAGCGTTCCCTCAGTACTGACCCTCTGACAGTGCAGCGCTCCCTCAGTACTGACCCTCCAACAGTGCAGCGCTCACTCAGTACTGCCACTCCGAAAGTGCGGCGCTCCCTCAGTACTGCCCCTCCGACAGTGCAGCGCCCCCTCAGTACTGCCCCTCCGACAGTGCAGTGCTCCCTCAGTACTGGCCCTCCCTCAGTATTGCCCCTTCGACAGTGCAGCGCTCCCTCAGTACTGCCCCTCCGACAGTGCGGCGCACCCTCAGTATTGCCCCTCCAACAATGCAGCGCTGCCTCAGTACTGCCACTCCGACAGTGCAGTGCTCCCTCAGTACTGACCCTCCGACAGTGCAGCGCTCACTCAGTACTGCCCCTCCGACAGTGCAGCACTCCCTCCCTCAGTACTGACCATCTGACAGTGCAGCGCTCCCTCAGTACTGCCCCTCCAACAGTGCAGCGCTCCCTCGGTACTGCCCCTCCGACAGTGCAGCGCTCCCTCAGTATTGCCCCTCCGACAGTGCAGCACTCCCTCCCTCAGCACTGACCATCTGACAGTGCAGCGCTCCCTCAGTACTGCCCCTCCGACAGTGCAGCTCTCCCTCAGTACTGCCCCTCCCTCAGTAGTGCCCCTCCGACAGTGCAGCGCTCCCTCAGTACTGCCCCTCCGGCAGTGCAGCCCTCCCTCAGTACTGCCCCTCCGACAGTGCAGCCCTCCCTCAATACTGCCCCTCCGACAGTGCAGCGTTCCCTCAGTACTGACCCTCTGACAGTGCAGCGCTCCCTCAGCACTGCCACACCGACAGTGCGGCACTCCCTCAGTACTGCCACTCCGACAGTGCGGCACTCCCTCAGTACTGGCCCTCCGACAGTGCAGCGCTCCCTCAGTACTGACCCTCCGACAGTGCAGTGCTCCCTCAGTACTGCCCCTCCGACAGTGCAGCGCTCCCAAAGTACTGCCCCTCCGACAGTGCAGCACTCCTTCAGTAATGTCCCTCTGACAGTGCAGCACTCCCTCAGTACTGCCCCTCCCTCAGTAGTGCCCCTCCGACAGTGCAGCGCTCCCTCAGTACTGCCCCTCCGACAGTGCAGCGTTCCCTCAGTACTGCCCCTCCGACAGTGCAGTGCTCACTCAGTACTGTCCCTCCGACAGTGCAGCCCTCCCTCAGTACTGTGCCTCTCTCAGTACTGTCCCCCTGACAGTGCAGCGCTCCCTCAGTACTGCCCCTCCCTCAGTACTGTCCCTCTGACAGTGCAGCGCTCCCTCAGTACTGCCCTCCCTCAGTACTGACCCTCCGACAGTGCAACGCTCCCTCAGTACTGACCCTCCGATAGTGCAGCGCTCCCTCAGTACTGCCCCTCCGATAGTGCAGCACTCCCTCCCTCAGTACTGTCCATCTGACAGTGCAGCGCTCCCTCCGTACTGCCCCTCCGACAGTGGAGCTCTCCCTCAGTACTGCCCCTCCCTCAGTAGTGCCCCTCCGACAGTGCAGCGCTCCCTCAGTACTGCCCCTCCGACAGTGCAGCCCTCCCTCAGTACTGCCCCTCCGGCAGTGCAGCCCTCCCTCAGTGCTGCCCCTCGGACAGTGCAGCGCTCCCTCAGTACTGCCCCTCCGACAGTGCAGCGTTCCCTCAGTACTGCCCCTCCGACAGTGCAGTGCTCACTCAGTACTGTGTAAGATTCGCAATTTTCAGCAAAAATCACGCAAGAAAACTGGATAAAATTAAGACTGTTTATTGACCAAAGTAAGCTTGCACAGAAAAACCTTTGATAAAAGGGCATACAAAATGGCCGCCAGGCCCCGTGATCAGTTTATGAACCATTTTATTTCTGTTACTGCAAGCCAGACAGGCTTGTGGATTGAAGACAGTGAGCCCACGAAAGCCAATCTCTGGGAACCGAAACTCAGAGCAACAGCATACATATTCAATGGATTATAAGTACAGGATGGGGCCCATCAAGATATGGGCGGACAATGTAAAAACACTTATACCCATTTATCGTACAAAGGAAAAACCGTTTAGCAGCCATCAAGGAAAATGTCCGGACCGATCAATATGCGAACCGAGCCACGGTGACAATGCAAAAGACATTGAAAGACATTATCGGCCAGGAAGGCCAGTTTAAGTTATCACCGGCTCCGTTACAAGACAAAGCGCCCCTGCAGAGATTTCTGCCCGCCAAAATTAATACAAAGACAGGACTATGATTTGGCGGGAGATAAGACTGTCCCAAAAGAGTATAACTATGGATTGAAAGTCCAGCTAAATAACTTCGGACTCCGGGTTACTTGAACAACTTCTTCTTCACTGCCGCGGCTTTCTTGTTGGGCGACTTCAGGCTTCCATTTTCTTCAAGAACTTTCTTCTACGAGGAACGAACGAAGGGCGGACGGTGCCCGGATCGGCGCCTCTTCCACTTCGGCAGATCGATGAAAACGTTTTCGTCTTTTTAAAGACGGACGGTTTCGGTAAAAGGACAACGTGGTCGGTGTTCAGCCAAACAAGGCTCGGCCACGACGAGAAGACGACGAGGGTGGCCCGGGTACTGGGGTCGGGAGATCATCGACGACCCAGGCCGACGGAGAAGAAACCCTCTGGAGAACCGGCGATCGATGCCACAAGATTCTCCCAAGTGCATAGCCTGCATCTGGGTCTGCTCCATGAACCCAAATTGACTTGGTGGATCTCAACCTTAACGAGCGCTCATCGAGGCTGGGTCTACCCCACCGCCTCGAGGGAGGAGAGAATATCGACTGCGCCAGAAGTTTCCAAATCCACGTGACGACGGAAAGCGGTGCCAAAAAGGCTGCGAACCCCCCTTTCTCGCGATTTCGAGAGTGGTGAGCATGATCCCAAGTTCCCCAGGTCGAAACTTAGTTTAGGTATAGGGGAGGGAGTTAAGGGAAATCGTAATGTGTTTCCCCTTTTTCGATGTGCCGTGTGTTCCCCATTTCCATAGAGTCAAGTTCATAAATTTGTGCATGATTGTAGTAACTTTAATCTGTGCCTATGATATGTATTTTGTAATGCTTCAAACTGTTTAAAAATAAAAGCATCCATTTCGTGCTATTCAACCTGGTCTATTGAGTTCTTTCTCTGCACTACTGTTCTCTGCACCTAAGTCCAAGGTCTAGAACCGTAGGGGGGAGTGGGTCGAACCACTCAAGGGTAATTATTGCACGAAGCCTGGCAGGAGACCAGAAAGAGCAAGAGAAACCCCCTACAGAAATGGCGACCGCGGCAGGACCTTGGCAGCAGGAAAGTAGTGTGTTAGATCAAGATCTGAATAGACGAAATGTGATGGATGAAAGAATAGCAGATTATGTTTTCGGAAAAGTCAACCTCACAAAACAATGGATATCTGATCTACTAAGGGATAGGCGCCCGCTAGACGCAGCCATCAAGTGGACAGCGGGTAGAGAGCATAAGAAATCTGTAGAAAAGGCGGTCTGGCTGATGTGCTACAAGAAGCAAGTCCAGCTTTTGGACCAGGTAGTTGCAGCACAGACAGTCCAGATCAACGGCTTGCTTAAAGGCGTGGAGGAAAAGGTTGCGGGAGGTCAAAAACTGATTGAATCGCTTGACGCGCTGAACCAGGAACGCCGCTCTGTAATTCGCTGCCACGAAACCCGGGTAGAATATTTAAAATGTCAGGTCGTGGAGGCCAAGGCCAGTGAAGGTAGAATGAGAGAGAGGTGTTCCCGTCTAGCCAAACAAGTAGATGCCCAAGAGGAAAAGCTCCTGGGAGCCAGGGCAGCATATAAAATGGCCATGGAGGATAGATCTGAGAACACCGACCACAGCACTTGCCGCCGGGAGCTAGAGGACCTGAGAAAGGCCCTAGCGAAGGCAAACGGGTTGGTGTGTCTCATAAATCCACCAGCGAGTCAGCTGTTGCTAGCCAAGGAATCCAAAAGACCGATTCCACAAGAGGCAGTTGGGGTACCAACCCCCGAACCTTCTGCGCCTCCTGCCTATGAGGAGTCTTGGACTCCGGGACAGGAGACGGAGACGGTAGAGGAAAAGAGCCCTGAGGTAGAGCAACCCCAGACAGTAGAGTCGGGGTCGGCGCCAATGTGTCCAACGAGACACCGGAGGATCGGTCCAAATGAAGAAAATGGCGATGACGGACCCCTTGAGAGTCAGATCATAATGCCTCATAGCGCACGACAGCTAAGAGAGATGATAAGTCACATCCCAAAACTCTCCGAGTCAGGAGATCCCTCCGTGCATTTCAGGGACGTGGAGCAGACCGCAGCAGTCAATGACTGCGACGGGGTTGAACAGTCTAAAATGCTGCTGTTCTCCCTGGACAGTTCGCTCCTCCAGTGTCTCCCTGACGAGAGCAAGAGAGGGCACAGGGACTATGAGTTGCTACGGGATGAGATTCTGGAGATCATGGGAGAGGGGGACGGAACTCCGTTCCTCCGTTTAGAAAAGACAGTGCAGCTAGAGGGAGAACCCCCACGGGTTTTCGCCGACAGGTTGTGGCCAGTGTATCGGCGCAGCTGCCCGGGCGGGCCGGCCCGGGCCGGGCTGGATGGCGAACAAAGGGCTCACTGGCTTCGGTGCCTGGTAGCAGGTTGCCTGCCAGTAGTGAAGGAACAGGCCAAAGCATGGTTTGACCCCACTAACGCCCGCTCCACGGAGGAAGTAGTACTAGATCAGCTCACGATCAGTTATAGAAACAACAAGGGCAAGAAAACGCCTGTTGTGAAAGGAAAGGTGCATGAGGTGAGACCCGCAGCCTCTGCTAAAAAGGAATGGCGTCAGGAGGGAAATCGCCATCCCCAAGCAAATAGCAGTTGTTACGGGTGTGGGAAGGAGGGTCATTGGCGCAAGGACTGTAGGAATCCTTGGAAGGATAAGAGGGAGAGAGAGTTCGCCGCAGCCCAAGATCGAGCCCAAGCCCGAGTCGCCAATGGCCCGAGAGTTTCCCCAACACCAGCACAACCACAAGTGCAGGCCGCTGCCCCAACACCAGTCCAGAACCCAACCGTAGCTTTTGCCCCGAATAAAGGGGGTGGTGCGGTTGTGGACCCCGCTGCGATCGAGTCAGTCTTGGAGACTATGCGGTCTCTGATGACCTGGCAGGGGAAGGTAGCGGTTGCTAACAGCCCTATCGCCCCCGAGACCCCAGCCGAAACACCTAAATGACTGACGCCCGCGCAGCCCATCTACTTGTGTCCGCTCCGCTATGACGCTTGGAGAAGACCTGTGGTGGAGATGGAGGTGGAGAAACAAAGGGGTAGTTACCTGTTGGATACGGGAGCTTCATGTACCTTGATCCACACGGACAAACCTTTTGCCTCACCTCTGTCCGCCCAGGCTCCATATTTAGTAGCGGGTTTCACGGGTAGAGCACAGGCTGGCGCGCACTCCCTCCCGCTCTCCATTCAGTTGGGAGCGCTCCACACCACATGGACGTGCATCCTATTGAAGTGGAAAGAGGGGGGGGGGAAAGGCATCCTCGGGGCTGATTTCTTGGTGGAACACGGGATCCTCGTGGACCTGAGAAATCACTGTCTCTGGGGAGCCGAGGGCGGTTTAGGTAAGGTAGTCGTAATCCCGGGGAAGGAAGAAAAGGGGGCCCTGTGCACTATGAAGCCATCAGGAGGTTACGATCTCGAGCTCATGATAACAAACGTCCCAACGGACTTGCAGGCGCGTGTGTCAGAAAATCTGACCGCGTTCGCCACCCACAAGCACGACTGCGGGAGAGTCACTGGGTTCGAAGTCAGCGTAGACGGGGACCCCATGATCCGACCCCAAAAGCAGTATAATTTCCCCAAGGAGGCAGAACCCGACATGGAGACAGCAATATCTTCATTGGTACAGCAGGGCGTATTGAGGACGATAGCCACCCACGTGAACTCCCCATTATGGCCGGTAAAGAAACCGGACAATTCGTGGAGAGCCACGGTGGACTATAGAGTCCTCAATAGTAATATCCCAGCCTGCGCGCCCACGGTAGCAGCAGTTGCAGACTTAATAGGGAGTATTCCAGCATCGGCGACCACATTCACGGTGCTGGACATCTCGAACGGTTTTTGGTCCATTCCGCTGCGGCGGGAGGACCAGTACAAGTTTGCCTTTACTTTCAAAGGGCAACAGTACACCTGGAACTGCTTACCACAGGGTTTTCACAACAGCCCCAGCATTTTCCATCAGTGTATGGCGGGGAGTTTGAAAGAGTTCAGCCAGCCCAACCAGATAGTGCAGTATGTGGACGACTTACTCCTGTTCACAGATACAAGGGAGCAGCACGGCCCACTGTTAGCCGAATTGTTGGAACTGTTAGAAAGGAAGGGTTTCAAAGTAAACCCAAAGAAAGCGCAGATCGGCCAGCAGGAAGTTAAATTCCTGGGTCTGGCCATCTGCGCTGGGGAAAGAGCCATAGATAAGGCCAGACGGGAATCTATACAAGATCTGCCGATTCCCAACACAGTAACGGGTGTAAGGTCCTTTTTGGGATTGACCGGGTACTGCAGAGATTTCGTCGAGGACTATGCTGCCACAGCGGCCCCGCTACTTCGACTCTTACACAAGGGAGTCGAGTGGTCTTGGGACGAGGGGTGCCAGGCAGCATTCGAGAAGTTGAAAAGAGATCTGCAGACCGCGCCAGCCCTAGGGGCCATAGATGGGGGAGAGGAGTTCTTTCTGGAGGTAGCCGCTAGTGGGGACAGCCTGAGCGCAGTACTGCTCCAAGAGCGGCACGGCAAGCTAAGACCAGTAGTTTATTCCTCCAGGGTGCTCACGGATGTGGAGAGGAGTTTCTCCAATTGCGAACGGCATCTCCTGGCCACGCATTGGGCTGTGAACAGATCAGTGATCTTCACAGGGACCTCTCCCATTACGCTCCTCACCCATCACACCCCCACGAAGATGCTTCTGGACGGGAGGATTAAGGATGGGACCGTAAGCAGCGCTCGGATTGCGCGCTGGACCCTCCTCCTTTCCCAGATGGATCTCAAAGTTAAAGGCCTCTGCGCGCCAAGGCTCGCAGCCAATATGGCATATCCCGGGACAGCCCATCAATGTTCCGTAGAAGGGGTATGGGAAGTTAACATAGGTTTACGGGCCGGGATACATCCCACGGGCCGCGAGATCTACGTAGACGGTTCTAGCACTGTAGCTGACGGCAAGCGACTCACAGGGTGTGGAGTTTATGACCCTGCGGCAAACATTGCCCTGGCAATAAAGCTCCCCAGCACTATGAGCGCGCAGCAGGCTGAACTGTCCGCGGTGGCGTACGTGGTTACCCACCCCGAGATTTTCCCAACCCCATACACGATTTGCTCAGACAGCATGTTCACGTGCAATTCGTGTACGGAGTACCTCGCCATCTGGTCCCGACGCGGGTACACCTCCGCGGACGGGCGGCCTTTAACAGTTAAGCCCTTGCTGGAGAAGATCCTAGCAGCTGTGGGGGAGAAAGGAGAGGTGTTCATCCATAAGGTGAAGGCTCACTCCATTACAGAACCCCGCAGTCAGGGCAACCAGCAGGCGGATGCGCTAGCCAGGGAGGGTGCCCGCAACGGCATTCTCTGGGACCCATACGAACCCGGACCCGTGGCGGCGATCCAAGGCAGGGAGGGAATTCCCGGGAACACAGGGGTGACACCGCCCCCAGACCTAAAGACCGTCCAAACCCTGGATCCCGCCCTAAAAGCAGTCCTAAAAGCCATCACAGAGGGCAAACAGGTAGAAGGTCCGTACAGTACGGCAGCCCTCACAGTCAAAGAAGGTATGCTGTTCCGAAAGGAGCAGTGGGTTGTGCCGCAGCAGCACCGAAGGGAATTCCTGCAATTGGCCCACGAGGGTCCAGGAGCGGGACACCCCGGACCTGAGGTCACCTGGCAACGGGTGGAGCAGGCGGGATGGTGGCCGGGACTTCGGGACGATGTCCGCGAGTTCTGCGCAAGCTGTCTTGTGTGTGCTGCTAACAACCCAGACCCCCACAAAAGGAAGGTGCCCATGGGGCACATCAGGAGGGTAGAGGGACCATGGCAGTCGATTCAGGTCGACTACATAGGGCCCCTGCCCGCCGCCCAGGGAGGCTATAAGTACTGCCTTGTCCTGGTAGATGTGTTCACCAAATGGGTAGAAGCCTTCCCGTGCAGAACAGCTACGGCACTGGGTACTGCTAAGATCTTGATTCGGGAAGTGTTCTCACGGTGGGGACTCCCCCGTTTTGTAGAGTCCGACCAAGGGAGTCAGTTCACCGGTCAAGTAATGCAGAACGCCCTCAGGCTCTTGGGCATTGAGGGAAAGTGGCACGTAGCATACAATCCCCAGTCATCCGGGATTGTTGAGCGTATGAATCGGACCCTCAAGGAAAAGCTGAGGAAAGAGACAATGGGCTCGCCCCAGAAATGGGCGGAGGTCCTGCCTTTAGTCCTCATGGGGATCCGAGCCAGCCAGTCCAAAAGCACGGGGTATTCCCCGCACGAGTTAATGACTGGAAGGATCATGCGAACACCCACCCATGTGCTAGCCCCGGTGCTCACTGAGGGCCAGCTCCGAGAGGTGAAACGGGACAAATTCGCCCAAACCCTCTTGGAGCGCCTGAGACAGATTTATGGGCAGGCGGCTGGGAACATGGGAAGACAGCACCAGGGAAATAAACTGTTGTTGGAACCTCGGAAACAACAAGAGTGGGTAGTCGGGGACCAGGTCATGGTCCGAAACTACGCCAGGGTAGGGAGTTTTGAACCACTGTACATGGGGCCATACAGCATTGTAGACAAAGCCAGCCCCATGGTTTATGCAGTGAAGACGCCCCGACGTACCAAATGGTTTCACATCAACCAGTGTAAACTGTTTAAACCGGGTACACCAGGGCCACCAAAGGGGACCAGGTCTGAGAACAAAGATCCTCAGCCTGTAACAGAGTCACAGACCACACAGGCTGGAGCAGTAGCCTGCGTGAAGGGAGAGGCCATCCCATTGGAGTGGGAGGTCTCATCTTTTGAATGGGATTTAGGCAGGGGAGAGCCCGAACAGCTCAACCTCGCTTTAGACCCAATCACGGAGGAGGAAGAGTCAGAGGACGGCAGTCCCGCCCTCGACTCAAGCTTGGGGGAGGTAGGGAGTGGGGGTGGAGACTCGTTACCTGTAGGGACAGGTGAGGTGGAGTCGGAAGCCACAGATCCCGACCCCGGGGGGGCGGAGCCTGAGGAAGGGGAGCTGGAGCCGGCAGCTGTGGAGGAACCACAGGCTGTGACGGTAACAGTCACGACCCCAGGTCCATCGGCCCCGGGAGCCCAACCCAAAGCAGCCCCTCGTAGGTCAGCTCGAGCGCCCCAGCCCAGAAAATTTTGGCCAGATTCTCCCCATCCTCCCCAACCACGGTTTAAAGCAGCCCCAGGAAGACATGATCCCCGTTCAGCAGCGACAGGCTGCGGGGGATCAAGGCCAAAGATCAATGCAGCCCCACCGCAGGGTGTGGCACACGACAGACCTCACAGGGATTCGGAAAGCCGCCCCACGGAGGGCGGCGCTGTACATAAGTTAAGATAGGTAATTATGGTCATAGTTTAAGGAATGTAAAGTATATGGTGTTAAGAGTACAATTTTGAAGTCTGCCCGGTATGTGTGTTTGTTAGGGAGCGGGGTCCAGGAACCCGCGCGTCCAATTAATTTAGGCCAGCACCTATCGGGAGCCCGGCTACATCATTTTGTTGGTTACAGAAACCTGGGATACGATGGAAAGGATTGTCGTCGCGTTCATGGCGATCGGGTGCGGGTGGGCCTACCGAGGCCGCACCAAGGACGTCATCATTTTCGGGTGCTCCGGGGACACGGCCCCCATCGCAACGGATGGGACGGGGGAGCGAGAGGTAGAGGAAACCGCCACCTACTTCCACCAAGGGAGATGGCCAGGTTGGCTGGGAACGAATTCTACGGAATATTCCAGCAATTTCGGTTTTGCCTACCAAGAGACTTCATTAACGTGCCCTCGAGTGAGGATCCTAGCGCCCAGAGTCAGCGTCACCGTGGGAAAGAGGATTTGTCTGGTGTGCAATGGGAACGTACCACCAAGGCGATGGTGGTGGCTACGAAAGCTGGGAAAGGACATGAGAAACTCTACGGTCGAGTGGGAGCGACTGGGTAATAATACCCATCGGACTATTACGGGAACTCACGGACAATTACGTGTGTGTTGGGACAAATGGTGGGAACCGGATGAGGGAATATATGTCTGTATGTGGGGTTCGAGACGCGTCTGCCCCAAGGGCGTGTCCATCTTCTTCCAGAGGCAGTGGCAGGATGAAGGGAAGGGGATGAGATGGGATGTTAGCACTCGAGCGTGCGGAGCCCCATACTCCCCTATTCCGGTGAACGCCACCGAACTCATCACCCGCCCACGCAAGCCCCTGCCCACGCTTCCGGTAGCACTAGCCCAGAAAGGAGGGTGCCCAACCACCACCAGGGGACCCGGGAACGGTTTAGTATTGGTACCCACCGGTCAGGTGCTGTACCAAGGGGTACACTACGCGGTGGCCTCAGTGATTTTAAATCTCACTGAGGTAAGATTGCCGGAGTGGTGTCCCAAAGAAACGGAACAATTATACCAGGTCCTGTTAACCAGTATGTTTAGACAATTTTACGAATTTGATTTTGCCGACATCGACAGAGACAAATTATACACCACACTGCCAGAAGTTTTGGATCGAGTCGGGAGGCAAAGAAGGGGTACTGTAAATGACATATTCACTGCTTTTAATACCGGGACATCTGTTGTCAACGCTCTAGATAACGTGGAACTGCAGACACAGATCAACGGTTTAAAAGCCCAGTTAAGGAACATATTGACAGACGAAAACAAGGTCGTGGGTTCTGAGTTGCATGAGGACCAGGCCATGACACTACACTTTAAGGACATAATTGCTGAGCTGGAGAAACACGCGAGAACGGTAAATGCACTCATTAAGGAGGATCGGAATGCGTCCGATCAAGCTGCGCAAAACGAGGCCTGTGTGCTGTACGGGGCGTGGTTATTGGGCGAGGGCCGCAGTAATCTTGAGGATTTAAAACAGGGTTTGGTCCCGTCCTGGATCAGCAACAAGCACTTGCAAGCGCTCCACCCTTTTGAGAATGCATTAAGCCCGTGCCAGCTCAGACTAGCCGCAGAAGCATACCCAGTTCCAGTGGACTGCGGACATTCGAATCACACTATTATGGGAATAGTAGTAAGAATGCCGGTGTTGGGTCCCGCAGCAAAGCCCGCCCCGGTATACAGAGTAGAGAACATTGGAGTCATTCAGGGGGGCGCACACATTCGTTACGCAGTGGTCCCGCCTTACGTCATCAGATGGGAGCGTACGATGACAGGCACCGACCTCTCGGGATGTCGGAGCCGGGGAGCACACATCATCCTGTGTCCCCAGCACTTGAATGCCTTTTTGAAACCACAGTGCGGGTTCAGAACCGCTAGCGCGAAGCCGGTGAATTGCACCATGGAGGCAATGGCAGAGGACCATGTGCCCCCACAGGTAGCATATATCGGGGGTGGGACATACTGCGTCACCACTGCAGCGCCTCAGTACCGATATGGACAACACGAGTGGTGTTCGGTCGGTGATAGCAGTTTCTGTTTCAAACCCAGGGCCGAGGTTCAAGTGGCACAACAACGAATTGTTCCCATTCCTGCGCCCTCCACTGTACACATCACTATCAAAGAGAATTTCACAGACTTACAACGATTTGTCGCGCATTTTGGTTATGTCATTCCCCCTCTTCCCGAACACCTCACCAAGGTTTTAAAAGCCGTTATAGTTTCGCAGAAACATTTCTATACACTGGAGCAGAAGACTTTAGAGATAGGAAAAGACATATTGGATATAACCATCCCACCATGGTGGGACTTGTTCACCAACATAGAGGTCCCCGCCTGGATTAGAATAGCATCCCATATCCTAGTAGTATGTCAGGTTTTGATTGTGATATTTTTGCTCTTCGTGCATTGCAAAAGAGGCAAACGCCTCCAGAGGCACGAGAACACAGGAGAATGGAGAGAACGCTATGTGCAGATGGGGGAAGCAGATACCCCACTCTAAGCTGCTAGTATAAGATTAAGCGTCCCACCATTTAAAAAAATTTTTTTTTTTTGATTGTTTTGGGTTATAAGGAAGTAAGTATTGTCATGTTATTAGTTGTTCTTAAGTTTTTTGGATTAATAAAAGATGCATGCAGATGGCGCAAAAGGGTATCAACCCCTGCCCATCTGACAGGTGAAGGTGTTATAGTTTAAGATTTGCTGTCTATGATTCCAAATGTGCATGAGGTAATTTTCATTTTTCTCCGGAAATGGGAACTGCATGTGTCGTGAGGGGCATAGATAGTTAAGTGCCAGGAATGTTTGGATGTGGGGAATCAGGGAAAATTTGCTCATCAAGGATTATTGATACTTTAAGCAAGCTATCAGTATCACAGGGGGGCCTGTAAGATTCGCAATTTTCAGCAAAAATCACGCAAGAAAACTGGATAAAATTAAGACTGTTTATTGACCAAAGTAAGCTTGCACAGAAAAACCTTTGATAAAAGGGCATACAAAATGGCCGCCAGGCCCCGTGATCAGTTTATGAACCATTTTATTCCTGTTACTGCAAGCCAGACAGGCTTGTGGATTGAAGACAGTGAGCCCACGAAAGCCAATCTCTGGGAACCGAAACTCAGAGCAACAGCATACATATTCAATGGATTATAAGTACAGGATGGGGCCCATCAAGACATGGGCGGACAATGTAAAAACACTTATACCCATTTATCGTACAAAGGAAAAACCGTTTAGCAGCCATCAAGGAAAATGTCCGGACCGATCAATATGCGAACCGAGCCACGGTGACAATGCAAAAGACATTGAAAGACATTATCGGCCAGGAAGGCCAGTTTAAGTTATCACCGGCTCCGTTACAAGACAAAGCGCCCCTGCAGAGATTTCTGCCCGCCAAAATTAATACAAAGACAGGACTATGATTTGGCGGGAGATAAGACTGTCCCAAAAGAGTATAACTATGGATTGAAAGTCCAGCTAAATAACTTCGGACTCCGGGTTACTTGAACAACTTCTTCTTCACTGCCACGGCTTTCTTGTTGGGCGACTTCAGGCTTCCATTTTCTTCAAGAACTTTCTTCTACGAGGAACGAACGAAGGGCGGACGGTGCCCGGATCGGCGCCTCTTCCACTTCGGCAGATCGATGAAAACGTTTTCGTCTTTTTAAAGACGGACGGTTTCGGTAAAAGGACAACGTGGTCGGTGTTCAGCCAAACAAGGCTCGGCCACGACGAGAAGACGACGAGGGTGGCCCGGGTACTGGGGTCGGGAGATCATCGACGACCCAGGCCGACGGAGAAGAAACCCTCTGGAGAACCGGCGATCGATGCCACAAGATTCTCCCAAGTGCATAGCCTGCATCTGGGTCTGCTCCATGAACCCAAATTGACTTGGTGGATCTCAACCTTAACGAGCGCTCATCGAGGCTGGGTCTACCCCACCGCCTCGAGGGAGGAGAGAATATCGACTGCGCCAGAAGTTTCCAAATCCACGTGACGACGGAAAGCGGTGCCAAAAAGGCTGCGAACCCCCCTTTCTCGCGATTTCGAGAGTGGTGAGCATGATCCCAAGTTCCCCAGGTCGAAACTTAGTTTAGGTATAGGGGAGGGAGTTAAGGGAAATCGTAATGTGTTTCCCCTTTTTCGATGTGCCGTGTGTTCCCCATTTCCATAGAGTCAAGTTCATAAATTTGTGCATGATTGTAGTAACTTTAATCTGTGCCTATGATATGTATTTTGTAATGCTTCAAACTGTTTAAAAATAAAAGCATCCATTTCGTGCTATTCAACCTGGTCTATTGAGTTCTTTCTCTGCACTACTGTTCTCTGCACCTAAGTCCAAGGTCTAGAACCGTAGGGGCGAGTGGGTCGAACCACTCAAGGGTAATTATTGCACGAAGCCTGGCAGGAGACCAGAAAGAGCAAGAGAAACCCCCTACAACTGTCCCTCCGACAGTGCAGCGCTCCCTCAGTACTGTGCCTCTCTCAGTACTGTCCCCCTGCCAGTGCAGCGCTCCCTCAGTACTGTCCCTCCCTCAGTACTGTCCCTCTGACAGTGCAGCGCTCCCTCAGTACTGCCCTCCCTCAGTGCTGACCCTCCGATAGTGCAGCGCTCCCTCAGTACTGCCCCTCCGATAGTGCAGCACTCCCTCCCTCAGTCCTGTCCATCTGACAGTGCAGCGCTCCCTCCGTACTGCCCCTCCGACAGTGGAGCTCTCCCTCAGTACTGCCCCTCCCTCAGTAGTGCCCCTCCGACAGTGCAGCGCTCCCTCAGTACTGCCCCTCCGACAGTGCAGCCCTCCCTCAGTACTGCCCCTCCGGCAGTGCAGCCCTCCCTCAGTGCTGCCCCTCGGACAGTGCAGCGCCCCCTCAGCACTGCCCCTCCGACAGTGCAGCGTTCCCTCAGTACTGACCCTCTGACAGTGCAGCGTTCCCTCAGTACTGACCCTCTGACAGTGCAGCGCTGCCTCAGTACTGAACCTCCGACAGTGCAGCGCTCACTCAGTACTGCCACTCCGACAGTGCGGCACTCCCTCAGTCCTGCCACTCCGACAGTGCGGCACTCCCTCAGTACTGGCCCTCGACAGTGCAGCGCTCCCTCAGTACTGACCCTCCGACAGTGCAGCGCTCCCTCAGTACTGCCCCTCCGACAGTGCAGCGCTCCCAAAGTACTGCCCCTCCGACAGTGCAGCACTCCCTCAGTAATGTCCCACTGACAGTGCAGCGCTACCTCAGTACTGCCCCTCCCTCAGTTGTGCCCCTCCGACAGTGCAGCGCTCCCTCAGTACTGCCCCTCCGACAGTGCAGCGTTCCCTCAGTACTGCCCCTCCAACAGTGCAGTGCTCACTCAGTACTGTCCCTCCGACAGTGCAGCGCTCCCTCAGTACTATCCCTCCCTCAGTACTGTCCCTCTGACAGTGCAGCGCTCCCTCAGAACTGCCCTCCCTCAGTACTGACCCTCCGACAGTGCAACGCTCCCTCAGTACTGACCCTCCGATAGTGCAGCGCTCCCTCAGTACTGCCCCTCCGATAGTGCAGCTCTCCCTCCCTCAGTACTGTCCATCTGACAGTGCAGCGCTCCCTCCGTACTGCCCCTCCGACAGTGGAGCTCTCCCTCAGTACTGCCCCTCCCTCAGTAGTGCCCCTCCGACAGTGCAGCGCTCCCTCAGTACTACCCCTCTGACAGTGCAGCCCTCCCTCAGTACTGCCCCTCCGGCAGTGCAGCCCTCCCTCAGTACTGCCCCTCGGACAGTGCAGCGCTCCCTCAGTACTGCCCCTCCGACAGGGCAGCGTTCCCTCAGTACTGACCCTCTGACAGTGCAGCGCTCCCTCAGTACTGACCCTCCAACAGTGCAGCGCTCACTCAGTACGGCCACTCCGAAAGTGCGGCGCTCCCTCAGTACTGCCCCTCTGACAGTGCAGCGCCCCCTCAGTACTGCCCCTCCGACAGTGCAGTGCTCCCTCAGTACTGGCCCTCCCTCAGTATTGCCCCTCCGACAGTGCAGCGCTCCCTCAGTACTGCCCCTCCGACAGTGCGGCGCTCCCTCAGTATTGCCCCTCCAACAATGCAGCGCTCCCTCAGTACTGCCCCTCCGACAGTGCAGTGCTCCCTCAGTACTGACCCTCCGACAGTGCAGCGCTCACTCAGTACTGCCACTCCGACAGTGCGGCACTCCCTCAGTACTGCCCCTCCAGCAGTGCAGCCCTCCCTCAGTACTGCCCCTCCAACAGTGCAGCGCTCCCTCAGTACTGCCCCTCCGACAGTGCAGCGCTCCCTCAGTATTGCCCCTCCGACAGTGCAGCACTCCCTCCCTCAGTACTGACCATCTGACAGTGCAGCGCTCCCTCAGTACTGCCCCTCCGACAGTGCAGCGCTCCCTCAGTACTGCCCCTCCGACAGTGCGGCGCTCCCTCAGTACTGCCCCTCCGACAGTGCAGCACTCCCTCAGTACTACCCCTCCGACAGTGCGGCGCTCCCTCAGTATTGCCCCTCCGACAGTGCGGCGCTCCCTCAGTACTGCCCCTCCGACAGTGCAGTGCTGCCTCAGTACTGGCCCTCCCTCAGTACTGGCCCTCCGACAGTGCAGCGCTCCCTCAGTACTGACCCTCCGACAGTGCAGCGCTCCCTCAGTACTGCCCCTCCGACAGTGCAGCGCTCCCAAACTACTGCCCCTCCGACAGTGCAGCACTCCCTCAGTAATGTCCCTCTGACAGTGCAGCGCTCCCTCAGTACTGCCCCTCCCTCAGTAGTGCCCCTCCGACAGTGCAGCGCTCCCTCAGTACTGCCCCTCCGACAGTGCAGCGTTCCCTCAGTACTGCCCCTCCGACATTGCAGTGCTCACTCAGTACTGTCCCTCCGACAGTGCAGCGCTCCCTCAGTACTGTGCCTCTCTCAGTACTGTCCCTCTGACAGTGCAGCGCTCCCTCAGTACTGTCCCTCCCTCAGTACTGTCCCTCCGACAGTGCAGCGCTCCCTCAGTACTGTCCCTCCCTCAGTACTGTCCCTCCGACAGTGCAACGCTCCCTCAGTACTGACCCTCCGATAGTGCAGCGCTCCCTCAGTACTGCCCCTCCGATAGTGCAGCACTCCCTCCCTCAGTACTGTCCATCTGACAGTGCAGCGCTCCCTCAGTACTGCCCCTCCGACAGTGCAGCTCTCCCTCAGTACTGCCCCTCCCTCAGTAGTGCCCCTCCGACAGTGCAGCGCTCCCTCAGTACTGCCCCTCCGGCAGTGCAGCCCTCCCTCAGTACTGCCCCTCCGACAGTGCAGCGCTCCCTCAATACTGCCCCTCCGACAGTGCAGCGTTCCCTCAGTACTGACCCTCTGACAGTGCAGCGCTCCCTCAGTACTGACCCTCCGACAGTGCAGCACTCACTCAGTACTGCCACTCCGACAGTGCGGCACTCCCTCAGTACTGCCCCTCCGACAGTGCAGCGCTCCCTCAGTACTGCCCCTCCGACAGTGCGGCACTCCCTCAGTACTGCCCCTCCGACAGTGCAGCGCTCCCTCAGTACTACCCCTCCGACAGTGCGGCGCTTCCTCAGTATTGCCCCTCCGACAGTGCAGTGCTTCCTCAGTACTGCCCCTCCGACAGTGCAGTGCTCCCTCAGTACTGCCCCTCCCTCAGTAGTGCCCCTCCGACAGTGCAGCGTTCCCTCAGTACTGCCCCTCCGACAATGCAGCATTTCCTCAGTACTGTCCCTCCGACAGTGCAGTGCTCCCTCAGTACTGTGCCTCCCTCAGTACTGTCCCTCTGACAGTGCAGCGCTCCCTCAGTACTGCCCTCCCTCAGTACTGACCCTCCGACAGTGCAACGCTCCCTCAGTACTGACCCTCCAACAGTGCAGCGCTCCCTCAGTACTGCCCCTCCGACAGTGCAGCGCTCCCTCAGTACTGCCCCTCCGACAGTGCAGCTCTCCCTCAGTACTGCCCCTCCCTCAGTAGTGCCCCTCCGACAGTGCAGCGCTCCCTCAGTACTGCCCCTCCGACAGTGCAGCCCTCCCTCAGTACTGCCCCTCCGACAGTGCAGCGCTCCCTCAGTACTGCCCCTCCAACAGTGCAGCGCTCCCTCAGTACTGTCCCTTTGACAGTGCAGCGCTCCCTCAGTGCTGTGCCTCCCTCAGTACTGTCCCTCTGACAGTGCAGCGCTCCCTCAGTACTGTCCCTTCCTCAGTACTGTCCCTCTAACAGTGCAGCGCTCCCTCAGTACTGTCCCTCCCTCAGTACTGACCCTCCGACAGTGCAGCGCTCCCTCAGTACTGTCCCTCCCTCAGTACTGACCCTCCGACAGTGCAGCGCTCCCTCAGTACTGACCCTCCGACAGTGCAGCGCTCCCTCAGTACTGCCCCTCTGACAGTGCAGCGCTCCCTCAGTACTGCCCCTCCGACAGTGCAGCCCTCCCTCAGTACTGCCCCTTCCTCAGTACTGCCCCTCCGACAGTGCGGCGCACCCTCAGTACTGCCCCTCCGACAGTGCAGCCCTCCCTCAGCACTGCCCCTTCCTCAGTACTGCCCCTCTGACAGTGCAGCGCACCCTCTGTACTGCCCCTCCGACAGTGTAGCCGTCCCTCAGTACTGCCCAACCCTCTGTACTGCCCCTCCGACAGTGCAGCCCTCCCTCAGTACTGCCCCTCCCTCAGTACTGACCCTCCGACAGTGCAGCGCTCACTCAGTACTGCCCCTCCGACAGTGCAGTGCTCCCTCAGTACTGCCCCTCCGACAGTGCAGTGCTCCCTCAGTACTGCCCCTCCGACAGTGCAGCGTTCCCTCAGTATTGCCCCTCCGACAGTGCAGCGCTCCCTCAGTACTGCCCCTCCGACAGTGCTGCGCTCCCTCAGTACTGACCCTCCGACAGTGCAGCGCTCCCTCCCTCCGTACTGTCCCTCTGACAGTGCAGCGCTCCCTCAGTACTGCCCCTCCGACAGTGCAGCCCTCCCTCAGTACTGCCCCTCCCTCAGTACTGCCCCTCCGACAGTGCAGCCCTCCCTCAGTACTGCCCCTCCCTCTGTACTGCCCCTCCGACAGTGCAGCCCTCTCTCAGTACTGCCCCTCCCTCAGTACTGACCCTCCGACAGTGCAGCGCTCCCTCAGTACTGCCCCTCCGACAGTGCAGCTCTCCCTCAGTTATGCCCCTCCGACAGTGCAGCCCTCCCTCAGTACTGCCCCTCCGACAGTGCAGTTCTCCCTCAGTACTGCCCCTCCGACAGTGCAGCCCTCCCTCAGTACTGCCCCTCCCACAGTGCGGCACTCCCTCAATACTGCCCCTCCGACAATGCGGCGCTCCCTCAGTACTGCCCCTCCGACAGTGCGGCGCTCCCTCAGTACTGCCCCTCCGACAGTGCGGTGCTCCCTCAGTACTGCACTGGAGTGTCAGCCTAGATTTCTTATAGCTCAAGTCTCTGGAGCGGGACTTGAACCCACAAACTTCTGAGAGACAGAGGAACAGGGGGATAGAGGGACAGAGAGACAGAGGGACGGGGATAGAGGGACAGAGAGACAGAGGGACGGGGGGATAGAGGGACAGAGAGACAGAGGGATGGGAATAGAGGGACAGAGAGACAGAGGAACAGGGGGATAGAGGGACAGAGAGACAGAGGGACGCGGATAGAGGGACAGAGAGACAGAGGGACAGGGGGACGGGGATAGAGGGACAGAGAGACAGAGAGACAGAGGGACGGGAATAGAGGGACAGAGAGACAGAGGGACAGAGGGACAGGGATAGAGGGACAGAGAGACAGAGGGACAGAGGGACGGGAATAGAGGGACAGAGACAGAGGGACAGACAGAGAGAGGGTTGAGACACAGAGTAATGGAGACAGAGAGAGAGAGGTAGCTAGAGATAGAGACACAGATAGAGAGAGAGTGACAGGTAGAGGGAGAGAGTTTGAGAGAGACAGAGAGGGAGAGTCTATCTGTCTGATTTTCTCCCTCTCTGTTTGTCTCTCCCTGTCTCACTCTCTCTCTCACTCACTCTCGGTCTCTCTCCCTATCTCCTTTACTCTCTCCCTTTATCTCTCTCTCTGCCTCTCTCACACTCCCTCTCTCTCTCTCTCTCTCCCTGTCTCTATCTCCTTCACTCTCTCCCTATCACCTTCCCCTTCACTCTCTCTATCTCCCCCTCTCTCTCGCTCCCTATCTCCCTCTCTCTCTCTCTCTCTCCTTCCGTCTCCCTCCATCCCTCCCTTTCTCTCTCTCTCCTTCCCTCTCCCTCTCTCACACTTTAATTTCTCTCTCCCCCTCTCTCTCCTTCCCTCTCTCCCTATCTCCTCTCTATCTCTCTCTATATCCTTCTTTCTCTCGCTATCTCCTTCCCCCTCACTCTCTCTATCTACCCCTCTCTCTCACTCTCTCTCGCTCTCACTCCCTATCTCCTTCAGTCTCTCTCTCTCCTTCTCTCTCTCCCTCATCCTCTCTCTCTCCCAGTCTCTCTCCCTCTCTCCTTCCCGCTCTCTCTCCTTCCCTCTCACATTCCTCTCTCCCTCTCCTTCGCCCTCTCTCCTTCCCTCTCTCCTTCCCTCTCTCTCTCTCCTTCCGTCTCTCTCCTTCTGTCTCTCTCCTTCCCTCTCTCCCCCTCTCTCTCTCTGCCTCTCCCTCGCCCCCTCTCTCCTTTCCCCTCTCTCCTTCCCCCTCTATCTCTCTTTCCCCCAGTCTCTCTCTATCTCTCCTTCCCCCTCTCTCTCCTTCCCCCTCTCTCTCCCTCTCTCCTTCCCTCTCTCTCACATTCCTCTTTCGCTCTCCTTCCCTCTCTCTCTCAGTCGCTCTCCCTCTCCTTCTCTCTCTCCTTCCCCCACCTCTCTCTCTCTTCCTTGTAGGGGGTTTTGGTTTGGGGTTTGTGTCTGGTCAGTCAGTCGTGTGTCTGAGCTGCTCCAGCCCCGTGTGGTTCGAATCGCTTCCCCTTTGGTTCTGACCACCGGACTTATTTACAAGTAGCGATATAGACAAACGAGACCAGTGGTTCGGTGCAAAGAAAACCAATGTTTATTAAAATAGAGAACAATTACTATCCAGAGAAAATCACTATGGATGCAGCACAATTACACTTAACGGGGGAGGAGAAACAGACACATCGAGGGAAAATGACTAAAATGACACTTTAGCAATTCCCCTTAACTCCCACCCTTTACACCTATCTAGATTGTCTTGTAATGGGCCAGAAAATTGATGCTCACCAGTCTAGGATGTTGAAACGCCTGCTCCGTGCCCTGTTGCCTGCCGATGTCTTAGGATTTCACCGCCCAAAGCAGAGATACCCCAGTAATTTAAATGTAACTGCGGGTATTCTACTTCCCTGGACGGGCTCTTCATCGATGATCCTCTTGCTGGGTTGATGGTAAGGCAGGGCACTGGAGGCGGGGTGGGAGAGAGAGAGAGAAATGGCCTCCCGAGGGACTAGTTATACCCTTCCCGGTAGCCCTTATCTCCCGCCAGATCAGCTAATTTCTTTTGTCTAATCTGGACGTATTGAAACTCATACAAAAGGTACCGATCTGGGCCCATCAACCTGGATGGCCGGTAATCGGTTTTACTGGTCTCATCAGTGTTCCCCTTTGTCCAACTGGTTTCGTGATGGGTTCATTCCAGTCTGAATGCCCCGTTGATCATTTTGAAGTACTTAGGTAAACAATGTTGACGTTCTCTAAACGAAGGCCTGAATGCAGCTGAGCTTGTCCCACGGAGGGGGTCTAATACACCTGCACTACTTGGGACATCATAAAACTTTATTACAACACACATCAGGCCAAAACCATATTTATTAAACATGGTGTGGAGATGCCGGTGTTGGACTGGGGTGGACAACTGTAAGAAATCACACAACACCAGGTTATAGTCCAACAGCTTTATTTGAAATCACAAGCTTTCGGAGCGCTGCTCCTTCGTCAGGTGAAGTGGAGAGATGCATAAAAACACAGCTTATATAGTCAGAGAATAATGTCAGATGTTTACAGGTAATCTTTCTAACTGCCATTTATCACACCTCGGCAGAGAGATAATCACAGCAATCAAAGGTGTAAATGGTGTCCAAACAGGTCAGTCAGGAAAACATTACATCAAAGAACAATGAGGTGGGGTCACAAGGGGTCAAATGTTGCAGATGCTGGGGTCTGTATGAAAAACAAAAAAACAGACAAAAAACATTTTTTTTGCTGGAAATCACAGCAGGTCCGGCCGCATCTGTGTGAAGAGAACAAGCCAATGACGACTCAAGTCTGGATGACCCTACATCAGGTGGGGTTACATGTAGTGTGACATGAACCCAAGATCTCGGTTGAGGCCGTCCTCATGGGTGCGGAACTTGGCTATCAGTTTCTGCTCGACGATTTTGTGTTGTCGTGTGTCTCGAAGGCCGCCTTGGAGAATGCTTACCCGAAGATCGGAGGCTGAATGTCCTTGACTGCTGAAGTGTTCCCCGACTGGGAGGGAACACTCCTGCCTGATGATTGTTGCGCGGTGTCCGTTCATCCGTTGTCGCAGTGTCTGCATGGTCTCGCCAATGTACCATGCTCCGGGGCATCCTTTCCTGCAACGTATGAGGTAGACAACGTTGGCCGAGTCACATGAGTATGTACCATGTACCTGGTGGGTGGTGTCCTCACGTGTGATGATGGTATCTGTGTTGATGATCTGGCATGTCTTGCAGAGGTTGCTGTGGCAGGGTTGTGTGGTGTCATGGTCGCTGTTCTCTTGAAAGCTGGGTAATTTGCGGCGAACGATGGTCTGTTTCAGGTTAGGCGGCTGTTTGAAGGCGAGTAGTGGAGGCGTGGGGATGGCCTTAGCGAGGTGTTCGTCATCATCGATGACATGTTGAAGGCTGCGAAGAACATGGTGTAGCTTCTCTGCTCCGGGGAAGTACTGGACGACGAAGGGTACTCTGTTGGTTGTGTCCCGTGTTTGTCTTCTGAGGAGGTCTATGCGATTTTTCGCTGTGGCCCGTCGGAACTGTCGATCAACGAGTTGAGCGTCATATCCCGTTCTTACGAGGGCGTCTTTCAGCGTCTGTAGGTGTCCATCGCGTTCCTCCTCGTCTGAGCAGATCCTGTGTATTCGCAGGGCTTGTCCATAGGGCTGGCTTCTTTAACGTGGTTAGGGTGGAAGCTGGAGAAGTGGAGCATCCTGAGGTTGTCCGTGGGCTTGCGGTAGAGTGAAGTGCTGAGGTGTCCGTCTTTGATGGAGATTCGTGTGTCCAAGAATGAAACCGATTCTGAGGAGTAGTCCATGGTGAGTTTGATGGTGGGATGGAACTTGTTGATGTTATCGTGTAGTCTTTTCAGTGATTCTTCGCCGTGGGTCCATAGGAAGAAAATGTCGTCGATGTAACTGGTGTATAGCGTTGGTTGGAGGTCCTGTGCAGCGAAGAAGTCTTGCTCAAACTTGTGCATGAAGATGTTTGCGTATTGGGGTGCGAATTTGGTCCCCATGGCTGTTCCGTGTGTTTGGGTAAAGAACTGGTCGTCGAAGGTGAAGACATTGTGGTAAAGGATGAAGCGGATGAGTTGTAGGATGGCGTCTGGAGATTGGCTGTTGTTGGTGTTGAGTACTGAGGCTGTCGCAGTGATGCCGTCATCATGGGGGATACTGGTGTAGAGTGCCGAGACGTCCATCGTGGCGAGGAGTGTTCCTGGTTCAACTGGTCCGTGGGTGCTGAGTTTCTGTAAGAAGTCTGTAGTGTCACGACAGAAGCTGGGGGTTCCCTGTACGATGGGTTTCAGGATGCCCTCGACGTATCCAGAGAGTTTCTCACACAGGGTTCTGTTGCCTGATACGATAGGACGTCCGGGTGTGTTGGCTTTGTGTATCTTTGGGAGGCAGTAGAAGTCTCCCACGCGGGGAGTATGTGGGATGAGAGTGCGTAGGATGCTTTGAAGGTCTGGATCGAAGGTCTTGATCAGTCTGTTGAGTTGGCGGGTGTGTTCTTTGGTCGGATCTGCGGGTAACTGTCTGTAGTGTTCCTGGTTGTCCAGTTGTCGGTATGCTTCTTTGCAATAGTTCGTTCTGTTCTGTATGACGATGGCTCCTCCTTTGTCTGCTGGTTTGATGATGATGTTGTGGTTGGTTTTAAGAGCGTGGATGGCGTTGCATTGTGCTCGGGTGACATTCTGGACTGTCTTGTGAGTGCGGCTGATGAATCTGGCGTTGATGCATCTCCTGACAGCTTGAGCATACATGTCAAGCTTAGGGCAGCGACCCTCCGGAGGGGTCCAATTTGACTCTTTCTTCTTCGGTTGCTGCACTGCGGATCCCTCCGTCTGCTGTTCCGGATCATTGATTGTCTCATTGGGTTCGCTGCTGACATCTTGGGATTTGTGGAAGAATTCCCGGAGCCTCATTCTCCTGATGAATTCCTCTGTGTCTGCCGCGAGACCAATGGGGTCCATTTTGGTGGTGGGGCAGAAATTGAGCCCTCAGCTGAGAACTTCAATTTCGTCTGGTTGAAGGGTGTGGTCGGACAGGTTGGCGATGGACTTCCCTGTGGTTTCAACCGTGGTACCGGGGTAGGCTTGGTTGCTGCTGCTGGTGATGCCGAGTTTCTCAAGCTTCCTGTTCTTGGTGTGCATGTAGGCAGCGTAGTTCCGTTGCCTCGTCTGTTTGGTGGTGTCTCATAGCTGGTCTGCTGTGTCCTGAGCACAGGCTGAGAACATGGACTCCATCTCGGTTTCGAGGTTGCGGCGTCTACTGTAGAGCTGGTGTACGAGATGGTTGAGGAGTGTGCGAGAGGTACGGCGGCAGAGTCTCTCAGCGTAGTCTGTGTTGTAGGTCGACTTGAGTGGGTTCATGATCTGTAGTCCTTTCGGGACAGTTAGAAAGATTACCTGTAAACATCTGACATTATTCTCTGACTATATAAGCTGTGTTTTTATGCATCTCTCCACTTCACCTGACGAAGGAGCAGCGCTGCGAAAGCTTGTGACTTCAAATAAAGCTGTTGGACTATAACCTGGTGTTGTGTGATTTCTTACATTTATTAAAAATAACAAACGGAAGGAACGAGCTTTATTAAAAATAACAAACGAATCTGCCATCACTCGGTAGTGATACGACACAAAGCTCACACGGGTGTTTCTTCTTCCACCCGGGCATACTGGTCCTTCCACAACCTTTTCGCTTTAAATTCTACCCCGGGGCCCTTTCTCCTACACTGGACACAAACCAGGTAGAGGATGATCCCTAGCTGACAGACTACTAAGATGTGGGATGCCATACGAATCCAGGAGGGGACCTCTATACTCTCAAAAACATCCCACCAGGGCGGGGTTGTAATATCTAAAATGTCGGCCCCTATCTGTACAGTCTTCTGTTCCAAAGTGTAGAAGTGCTTTTGTGATACTAGAACGGCTTTTAATAATTTGCAAATTCACAGAATTTTCTAAACATTTCTGTTAATAGGGCTTGATACAATTTGGCAGTCTCTGCGGGGCACCACGCGGGTAAGTGTACCTCAGTGAGGTTTAAAATCACCGAGGTCACCGCGTAATGCACCCCTTGGTACATCACCTGGTCTGTGGGTACTAGCACCAAGCCGTTCCCTGGTCCCTTGGTGGTGGCGGGGCATCCCTCTGCTACTGTCCGTGACGTCGGGGTCGTGGGCAGGGGCCGTTGGGGGCGGGTCACTAGTTCAGTGGCATTAACTGAGATTGGGGAATACGGGATCGTGCATGCATCCAGGCAGGACTCCCAGTCCATCCCCCTCCCATTATTTTGCCACTGGCTGCGGAAAATGATGGAAACGCCTGTGGGGCAGACTTTCTCTGATCCCCACATACAGACGTAGATCCCCTGATCCGGTTCCCACCATTTATCCCAGCACACACTTAACCCTCCCTGGGTCCTTGTAATGGTCCTGTAAGTGTCATTCCCTAACCTTTCCCACTCTACCCTGGGGTTCCCCATGTCCTTGCTTAACTTTCTGAGCCACCACCACCTATCCAGGGGAACGTTCCCTTTACATGTCAAACATATTCTTTTGCCCACGGTGACGATTCGTATCCTCGGTCACTGGAGGGAGACCTCCCCATACGTGAAGCCGGTCTCACTAGAATACTGGGTTGAATTGGATCCCAGCCATCCTGGCCAGCTCCCCTCGTGGACATACGAGGTGATTTCATCCGCCTCCCGTAGGCCACTTCCGTCGTGTGCTAGGGGCGCTCTCTTCCCCGAGCATCCGAAGATCTGATGGTCCTCGACATCGCCCCTTCTCGCGAGGCTCAGCCCGAACAGGGCGAGCAGGATTATGCCTCTGTACATTTCGAAATTCTGAAAAAGACATAAAAGCATCTAGCCAGGTTCCCAGGACGCTCCCTGGCTCGGGGGAAATGTGATCAGGTCCCGCGACCTTGGCTCACGTAGACAGCACTCTGGAACGGTTCCATACTTAAAACTTATAGACTACCGGTTCCTTACATAGAATTAAATTAAAACACCCTAACTTAACCTTCTACACATTACTAAACTTAAACAAAGCTGTGCACATCTGCCGCCCATCTCCGAGCGGCCAGCCTAATCTCTGTTAGGACTGTTGCGGGCTACTACTTGTGGTGAAGCTGGACTGATCTCCACTTCTGGTCCCTCGTAGCTTATGGCTGCTGGCTGGGGACCTCTGTCTTTCGGCTTCTCCCTGACTCAGGAGGCCGCCCTTTAGAACTGAAGAGCCGGTGACCATACTTTTCTGGGCTGGGGTGGCCGAGGAGACCTCCTAGGGAGTGCTACTGGTGGGGCTACCCTGGCGAGCGGACCCCTGGCTCGGGTCACAGTCCTCGCTGGCTGGGGGCCTTCTCCCTCGGGTCCCTCCCCTCCCAAACCTGAACTGGGGACGAGCAATCCCTCGCCACCGGCTGCCGGTGGCTGAAGGTCTTCCCCTCTAGGTTCAAAACCCGGTTCGGGGGCGGGGCCATCTGGTTCAGGCTCCTCCTCCTCGGAATCCCATAAGAGAGGGGGCGTGGTCTGGACAGAGTGCTGGGGAACTTCTCCCTTGACGCACGCGACTGCGCCTGCGTGTGCAGCCTGCGTGCGCGTACCCGCTGCGGGCTGAGGATTTCTAACCTCGGGTTGAATCCCAGCTGCCTGTTTCCCTGCCTCCGGCTTAAACAACTTACATTGATTCACATGGAACCATTTTGTGCACCGGAGCATTTTTACTGCGTAAACCATGGGGCTGGCTTTATCGACTATGCTATAGGGTCCCATGTACAGTGGCTCTAAACTCCCCACTCGGGCGTAGTTCCTAACCATCACTTGGTCCCCTATCTCCCACTGGTGACTCTTGCTAGGCTCGAGCAGCAACCGGTTATTCCGATGCTGCTTCCCCATGCTACTTGCTGCCTGTTCGTAAATCTGTTTCAGGCGCTCGAGGAGTGTTCGGGCGAATTTATCCCGATTTACCTCCCGAAGCTGCCCTTCAGTAAGAACTGGGGCTAGGACATGGGTGGGGGTCCTCATAACCCTACCGGTCATGAGTTCGTGCGGGGATACCCTGTACTCTTGGACTGACTGGCCCGGATCCCCAAGAGGACTAAAGGCAGGGCCTCCGCCCATTTTTGGGGCGAGCCCACTGTCTCCTTCCTCAACTTTTCTTTAACGGTGCGGTTCATGTGCTCCACAATCCCTGAGGACTGTGGATTGTGGGCTACGTGCCACTTCCCCTGAATACCGAGCAGCATAAGGGTATTCTGCATGACCTGGCCGGTGAAGTGGCTTCCCTAGTCGGACTCCACAAACTGGGGGAGTCCCCACCGTGAGAACACCTCTCACACCAAGATCCTTGCAGTCCCCAATGCTGTGGCCGTTTTGTAGGGGAAGGCTTCCACCCACTTGGAAAACACGTCTACCAGGACGAGGCAATATTTGTAGCCTCCCTGGGCGGTGGGCAGAGGCCCGATGTAGTCGATCTGGATCGACTGCCATGGTCCCTCTACCCTCCTAACGTGTCCCATGGGTACCTCCCTTCTGTGGGGGTCGGGGTTGTTTGCAGCACACACAAGACAGCTAGCACAGGACTCGCGGACGTCTTCCCGGAGTCCTGGCCACCATCCCGCCTGTTCCACCCGTTGCCAGGTGGTCTCAGGCCCGGGGTGTCCTGCTACCGGACCCTCATGGGCCAGTTGAAGGAACTCCCTCTGGTGTTGCTGGGGTACTACCCACTGTTCTTCTTTGAACAGCATGCCTTCCCTTATGGAGGGGGGGGGGGCTGCGCCATAAGAGCCTTCTACCTTCCTGCCTTCCACTACTGCGCTAATGACGGTTTTCAGGACAGGGTCCTGGGCTTGGACTGTTTTAAGGTCCAGGGCTAACACTACCCCTAAGCTCCCTTGGGTCCCAGCCCTGCCTCTAACTGCCGCCACGGGCCCGGACTCGTACGGGTCCCAGAAAGTGCCTGCACGTGCATCCACCTTGGCCAGCATGTCGGCTTGCTGGTTACCCTGGCTGCGGGGTTCTGTGGAGGAATGGGCCTTCACTTTGTGGATGAAGACCTCGCCTTCCTCCCCCATGGCTGCCAGGATTTTCTCCAGCAGGGGCTTTACTGTTAAGGGCCTCCCGTCGGCGGAGGTATACCCGCGACGGGACCAGATGGCCAGGTATTCCGTACAGGAGTTGCAAGTGAACATGCTGTCCGAGCAAATCGTGTACGGGGTGGGGAAGATTTCAGGGTGGGTAACCACGTACACCACCGCGGGCAGTTCAGCCTGTTGGGCGCTCATGGTGTTGGGGAGCTTCATCACCAGGGCAATGTTTGCCGTTGGGTCATAAACTCCACAACCCGTGAGTCGTTCGCCAGCAGATACCATGCTGGAACCGTCTACATAGATCTCGCGGCCTGAGGGATGTATCCCGACCCGTAAACCTACGTTCACCTCTCATACCCCTTCTATGGAACACCGATGGGCTGTTCCAGGATATACGATATTGGCCGCGAGCTTTGGCTCGCAAAGGCCCCTCACCTTCAGATCCATCTGCGAGAGGAGGAGGGTCCAGCGCGCAATGCGTACACTGCTGACTGTCCCATCTTTAATCCTCCCGTCCAGAAGCATCTGGGTGGGTGTGTGGTGTGTGAGGAGGGTGATGGGAGAGGTGCCTGTGAAGATCAAGGATCTTGTCACAGCCCAATACGTGGCCAAAAGGTGCCGTTCGCAAATTGAGTAGCTCCTCTCCACATCAGTGAGTACTCTGGAGGAGTAGACCATGGGCCTTAGTCTACCGTGCCGCGCTTGGAGCAGCACAGCACTCAGGCTATACCCGCTAGCCGCTGCCTCCAGAAAGAACTCTTTCCCCCCATCTATGACTCCTAGGGCTGGTGCGGTCTGCAAGTCTCCCTTGAGCTTGACAAATGCTGCCTGGCAACCCTCATCCCAAGACCACTCCACTCCTCTGTGTAGGAGTCGGATCAAAGGGGCTGCTGTGGCTGCATAGTCTTCAATGAAGTCCCTGCAGTACCCCGTTAACCCTAGGAACGACCTCACACCTTTCACTGTGTTGGGGACCGGCAACTCTTGGACCGCTTCCCTACTAGCCTTGTCTATGGCTCTCTCCCCTGCGCGGACGGTTAGGCCCAGGAATTTAACTTCCCTCTGGCCGATCTGCGCCTTTTTGGGGTTGACTTTGAACCCCTTACTCTGTAGCAGCTCCAGCAGTTCGGCCAGTAGCGGGCCGTGCTCCCCGACTGAGTCGGTAAACAAGAGCAGGTCATCCACATACGGCAGCAACTGGGTGGGCTGACTAAATTCCTTTAAGCTATCCGCCATACACTGGTGGAAGATGCTGGGGCTGTTATGGAAGCCTTGTGGCAAGCAGTTCCAAGTATACTGTTGCCCCTTAATAGTAAAAGTGAACTTATACTGGTCCTTCCTCCTCAAGGGGATGGACCAAAACCCATTTGAAATATCCAGCACCGTGAACGTGGTCGCGGATGCTGGAATACTCCCGATGAGGTCGGCCACTGCTGCCACTGTGGGAGCACACGCGGGGATATTGTTGTTGAGCACCCGATAGTCCACCGTGGCTCGCCATGAATTGTCCGGTTTTCTGACCGGCCAAAGCGGAGAGTTAACATGGGTGGCTATGGGCCTCAACACTCCCTGCTGTACTAAAGAGGACATGGCTGCCTCCATGTCGGGTTCTGCTTCTCTGGGGAAGTTATACTGCTTCTGGGGCCATGCCATGGGGTCCCCGTCCACTCTGACCTCAAACCCGGTGACCCTCCCGCAGTCGTGTTTGTGCGTGGCAAACGCAGCTAGGTTAGCCTGCACGAATGCCTGAAATTCCCCCAGGACACCGTCGACCATGAGCCCGAGGTTGTAAACTTCTTTCGGCTTCACAGTACACAGGGCCCCCTTCCCTTCCTTGCTCGGGATGACTACTACACCTCCCTCTTTACCCGTGTTGGCTCCCCAAAGGCAACGATTGCGGAGATCCACGAGGATCCCGTGGCCCACAATGAAGTCGGCCCCTAGGATCCCCTTTCCTCCCTCCGCTTCCTACCTCGCCAGAATGCATGTCCATTTGGTCCGGAGCGTGCCCAGGCGGATTGAGAGCGGCTTGGAGAATGCTCCCGCCTGTTCCTTACCAGTGAACCCCGATAGAACGTATGGAACCCCGCTAGACAGAGGTGAGGTGGTGGAGTTACCTGCGTGGATCACGGTGCATGATGCTCCCGTATCCAGCAGATAAGTCCCTTTAACCTTCTCTACCTCCATCTGTACGAGCAGTCTCTTCCATCCGTCATACCGGAGAGCACACAGGTAGACAGGCTGCGCGGGCTCCAGTCATTGTGGGGCGTCAGAGGGGGCCGAGGGAACAACCACACCGGTGGCGGCTGCTATTCTCCCCTGGCTGGTCATAAGAGATCGCATGGTCTCTAAAAATGACTCGATCGCAGCGGGAGCAATTTCCGTCTCTGCCTTCTGGGCTGGGGCTGTGGAGTTCTTTACTTTATTGTCTTTCCATGGATTTTTACAATCCTTGTGCCAGTGGCCGTCCTTCCCGCACCCGTAACAGTTTAACTTAGTCTGGGAGGGACGGTTCCCCTCCTGGTGCCACTCTTTCTTATTCTGGCCCCCAGGTTTAACCTCATGGACTTTTCCCTTGGGTTGGGGCGTCTCGATACCCCTCATATTCCTAAACGCTACCGTGAGCTGGCGGATCACCGTTTCTTCGGTGGTCTGGGGGTTTCGGGGGTCAAACCAGGCCGCAGCCTGGGCTCGGATTTGGGGCAGGCAGTTTGTGATTAGACAACGGAGCCAGTGGGTCAATTGGACTTGGTTCAGTAATGTCCGTGCTGGTATTCCAGGGCATGCGCTCCGGTAGACTGGCCACAGCCTGTCTGCGAATGCCTGCGGGGACCCCCCTGGGAGCTGTACCGTTTTTTCCACCCGGGCGAACGGACTACCGTCATTGAGTCCCATGGCCTCCAATATCTCGTTCCTCAAATCCTCATAATCTTTCTGCCCCTTTTTACATTCATCAGATAGGGTCTGGAGGAGATCACTCCCCAGAGAAAACAGCAGCATCTTAGCTTGCTCTGCGTCATCGCAGTCATTAACACACACTGCCTGTTCTATCTCCCTGAAGTGCAGAGACGGGTCTCCCTTTTCGGTGAGCTTGGGGATGTGACTAACCATGGCCCTGAGCTGTTGGGTGCCATGCGGCACAACAAACTGATTTTGGATGGCCCCTGGGTCCTCGTCATCAATGGGCGGGCCGTACCTCCGTTGTCGGAGGGGGTACACCGGCCCTGGTCCCGGTCTATCTAGCGGGGCCTGCTGTGCTTCCCCTACCACTTCATCATCCACCCCCCCTCGCTGCCAGGACTCCTGAAAGCTCAGAGCTATGGGTGGCGGCCGTGGGACCTCTGATTCCCTAGCCAACTTTGTTCTGGGTGCTGCCTGTGGGACGGTTCTGTTTGGGTTGCCGGTAAAGTCCGACTGGCCCGCCTTGGGCTGATGAGGCATACCATGCCCTTTGCCCTCGATAAGGCCATGCCCAAACTTTCTATCTCCTCCCTACAGGGCCCGTGATCTGCCTCCTCGAACCCCCGGTCGCAGGCTAGCTTGTATGCTGCCTTTACCTCCCTTACTTTCTCCTCCTGCTCTTTTAATTCTTGGGTGAGGTCGCAAATCGTGTCCTGCAGCCTTATCTCGCTGCCCCTCGCCTCTCTGACCTGGTATTCTAAGTGCTCCATCTTGCGCCTAGCGCTGGTTTTAATTTCAAGGGTCTGGTATTCCAGGCGCTCTACCCTTGCCTGATGTTCCCGTTGCACTTCGGCGGCCCGAGCCTCCAGGCACTCTACCTTTGCCTGGTGTTCCCGTTGCACTTCGACGGCACGGGCCTCCATGTGCTCTACCTTTGCCTGGTGTTCCCGTTGCACTTTGGCGGCCTGGGCCTCCAGGCACTCTACCTTTGCCTGGTGTTCCTTTGCTGTCTGCGCTCTTTCTTGGCTTAGCACCTGAAGCGCCACTAGCACTTTCTCTTCCGCTAAAACCTTACCCTGCATTTCCAGGGCCAATTTCTTGAGCTTGGCAGTCTGTGCTGCTACAACACTGTCCAGCACTAGGACTTGTTCCTTGTAACACATTAACCAGACTGCCTTTTCAATTGCCCTCTTATGCTGTTTACTCGCCGTCCACTGGGCGGCGGCGTCTATGGGATGCTCGGCCTTTAACATAGCACCCACCCATTTCTTGGCGATATTGACCTTTCTGCACACATAACTGGACAACCTCTCTTCCATTGCGGTTTCTCCCTCCGCACCACTGTCTGTCATATCGCATACTGTCGCCGATGGTCCTGCCGCAGTCGCCATTTCTGTAGGGGGTTTTGGTTTGGGGTTTGTGTCTGGTCAGTCAGTCGTGTGTCTGAGCTGCTCCAGCCCCGTGCGGTTCGAATTGCTTCCCCTTTGGTTCTGACCACCGGACTTATTTACAAGTAGCGATATAGACAAACGAGGCCAGTGGTTCGGTGCAAAGAAAACCAATGTTTATTAAAAATAGAGAAAACAGTTACTATACAGAGAAAAATCACTATGCATGCAGCAAAATTATACTTGATGGGGGAGGAGAAACGGACACATCGAGGGAAAATGACTAAAATGAAACTTTAGCAATTCCCCTTAACTCCCACCCTTTACACCTATCTAGATTATCTTGTGATGGGCCAGAAAATTGATGCTCACCAGTCTAGGATGTTGAAATGCCTGCTCCGTGCCCTGTTGCCTGCCGATGTCTTAGGTTTTCACCGCCCAAAGCAGCGATACCCCAGTAATTTAAACGTAACTGCGGGTATTCTACTTCCCTGGACGGGCTCTTCGTTGATGATCCTCTTGCTGGGTTGATGGTAAGGCAGGGCACCGGAGGTGGGGTGGGAGAGAGAGAGAGAAATGGCCTCCCGAGGGACTAGTTATACCCTTCCTGGTAGCACTTATCTCCTGCCAGATCAGCTAATTTCTTTTGTCTAATCTGGACGTATTGAAACTCATACAAAAGGTACCGATCTGGGCCCATCGACCTGGATGGCCGGTAATCGGTTTTATTGGTCTCATCAGTGTTCCCCTTTGTCCAACTGGTTTCGTGATGGGTTCATTCCAGTCTGAATGCCCCGTTGATCGTTTTGAAGTACTTAGGTAAACAATGTTGACGTTCTCTAAACGAAGGCCTGAATGCAGCTGAGCTTGTCCCACGACATATTCAATAGGCCCTGCCTGCTCTTGATTGTTTGTGCAAACAACCTTGATGGCTTTTAATCAGAGGCCCGAATGCCACTGGGTTTGCTTCTAATGCATAAATGCAGAAGGTCTGTCTGCATTCAAGTTCTGGAAAGTTCCGTCTCACAGTCATCAGAATACAAGCTGTCAGTCCAAACTGAAACTTACAGGCTTTGGCCATGAGGCTGACTGCAGCCATCTTGTTGTGCCCTGGATTTTAAACTCAGTCCAACCAGGGTTTCTTTAATAAACCAAAAGTAAATCCTCGGGGGAGACATGAAATTTGCGAATAGTTTCATCCTCCCTCTCTCCCTCTCTGTAAAGGAAACTACGATGGTCTGAGGCGCGAGTTGGGTAGGATTGATTGGGGAATGGCACTCAAAGGGTTGACGGTGGATAGGCAATGGCAAACATTCAAAGACCGCATGGATGAGCTACAGAATTTGTTCATCCCAGTTTGGCATCAAAATAAAACAAAAAAGGTGACTCAACCGTGGCTAACAAGGGGAATTAGGGATAGCATAAGATCCAAGGAGAGGACATATAAATTGGCCAGAAAAAGCAGTAAACCTGAGGATTGGGAGCAGTTTAGGATTCAACAAAGGAGGACAAAGGGATTAATTAAGAAAGGGAAAATAGAATATGAGAGTAAGCTTGCAGGGAACATAAAAACTGACTGTAAAAGCTTTTATAGATATGTGAAGAGAAAAAGATTGGTGAAGTCAAGCACAGGTCCCTTGCAGTCAGAATCAGGGGAAGTTATAATGGGGAACAAAGAAATGGCAGACCAATTAAATACATATTTTGGTTCTGTCTTCACAAAGGAGGACACAAATAACCTCCCAGAGATGTCGGGGAACATAGGGTCTGATGAAAGGGAGGAACTGAAAGAAATCAGTATTTGTAGGGAAATGGTGTTAGGGAAATTGATGGGATTGAAGGCCGATAAATCCCCAGGGCCTGATAATCTACATCCTAGGGTACTTAAGGAAGTGGCCCTAGAAATAGTTGATGCTTTGCTGATCATCTTCCAACATTTGATGGAATCTGGAACAGTACCCATGGATTGGAGGCTAGCTAATGTTACCCCACTATTCAAAAAAGGTGGTAGAGAGAAAACAGGGAATTACAGACCGGTAAGCCTGACATCGGTAGTGGGGAAAATGCTAGAGTCCATTATGAAAGATGTAATAGCAGAGCACTTGGAAAACAGTGACAGGATCGGACAAAGTCAACATAGATTTACAAAAGGTAAATCGTGCTTGACTAATCTACTGGAATTTTACGTAGGGAAATGTGAGGTTATTCACTTTGGTAGGAAGAATAGAAAAACAGAATATTTTTTAAATGGTGAGAAACTTTCAAATGTTGGTGTTCAGAGAGATTTGGGTGTCCTCGTGCAAGAAACACAGAAAGCTAGCATGCAGGTACAGCAAGCAATAAGGAAGGCAAATGACATGTTGGCCTTTATTACAAGGGGGTTGGAGTATAAGATTAAGGAAGTCTTGCTACAATTGTACAGGGCCTTGGTGAGACCACACCTGGAGTACTGGGCACAGTTCTGGTCTCCTTATCTAAGGAAGGATATACTTGCCTTGGAGGCGGTGCAACGAAGGTTCACTAGATTGATTCCTGGGATGAGAGGGCTGTCCTATGATGAGAGATTGTGTAGATTGGGCCGATACTCGCTGGAGTTTAGAAGAATGAGAGGTGATCTCATTGAAACATACAAGATTCTGAAGGGGATTGACAGGGTAGATGCTGAGAGGTTGTTTCCCCTGGCTGGAGTCTCAAGAACTCGGGGCATAGTCTCAGGATAAGGGGTTGGCCATCTCTGCCAAAGAAGGCAGTAGAGGCCAATTCATTAAATATATTCAAGAAGGTGTTGGATATAGTTCTTAAGGCTAAAGGGATCACGGGATATGGAGAGAAGGCAGGAACAGGGTACTGAATTTGGATGATCAGCCATGATCTCATTGAATGGCGGAGCAGGCTCGAGAGGCCGAATGGCCTACTCCTGCTCCGATCTTCTATGTTTCTATGTTTTGAGGATGTAACTGGTAAAATAGATAAGGGAGAACCAGTGGATGTGGTGTATTTGGACTTTCAGAAGGCTTTCGATAAGGTCCCACATAAGAGATTAGCGTGTAAAGTTAAGGCACATGGGATTGGGGGCAAGGTATTGACTTGGATAGAGAACTGGTTGGCAGACAGAAAGCAAAGAGTTGGAATAAACGGGTCTTTTTCCGAGTGGCAGGCAGTGACTAGTGGGGTACCGCAGGGATCGGACCTTGGACCCCAGCTATTCACAAGATATATTAATGATCTAGACAAGGGAACTAGATGTAATAGCGCCAAATTTGCAGACGACACAAAGCTGGGTGGGCGTGTGTGCTGTGAGGAGGATGCCGAGAAACTCCAGGATGATTTGGACAGGTTGGGTGATTGGGCAAAAGCATGGCAGATGCAATATAACGTGGATAAATGCGAGGTTATCCACTTTGGTGTCAAAAACAGGAAGGCAGATTATTATCTGAATGGCAATAGATTGGGAGAAGGGGAAGTGCAACGAGACCTGGGTGTCCTTGTGCACCAGTCGCTGAAGGTAAGCATGCAGGTGCAGCAGGCGGTTAAGAAGGCAAATGGCATGTTGGCCTTCGTAGCGAGAGGATTTGAGTACAGGATGTCTTGCTACAGTTATACAGGGCCTTGGTGAGACCACATCTTGAGTATTGTGTGCAGTTTTGGTCGCCTTATCTGAGGAAGGATGTTCTTGCCATGGAAGGAGTTCAGCGAAGATTCACCAGGCTGATACCTGGGATGGCAGGAATGACGTATGAGGAGAGAGTGGGTCGATTGGGCTTGTACTCGCTGGAGTTTAGAAGAATGAGAGGGGATCTCATTGAAACTTATAAAATTCTGACAGGGCTGGACAGGCTAGATGCAGGAAGGATGTTCCCGATGGTCGGGGAGTCCAGAACCAGGGGTCACAGTCTAAGGATAAGGGGTAAGCCATTTAGGACAGAAATGAGGAGGAATTTCTTCACCCAGAAAGTGGTGAACCTGTGGAATTCTCTACCACAGAAGGCAGTAGCGGCCAATACATTAAATATATTCAAAAAGGAGTTGGATATATTTCTTAAGGCTAAAGGGATCAAGGGGTATGGGGAGAAAGCAGGGACCGGGTACTGAATTTGGATGATCAGCCATGATCGCATTAAATGTCGGAGCAGCCTCGAGGGGCCGAATGGCCTACTCCTGCTCCTATCTTCTATGTTTCTTCCCTCTATCTCTTCTTCCCTCTCTCTCTCTCTCTCTCCCAGTCTCTCTGCCTCCTCCTCTCTCTCTCTCTCCTTCCCTCTCTCCCTCTCTCCCTCTCTCCTTCCCACTCTCTCCTTCCCCCCTCTCTCTCTCCCCCAGTCTCTCTCTCACTGTCTCTCTCTCTCCTTCCCTCTCTCTCCTTCTCACTCTCTCTATCTCTCCCCCTCTCTCTCTCCTTCCCTCCCTCTCTCTCTCTCCTTCCCTCTCTCTCTCTGCCTCGCCCTCTCTCCTTCCCCCTCTCCTTCCCCTCTCTCTCTCCCCGTCTCTCTCCTTCCCTCTCTCCCCTTCCCCCTCTCTCCCCTCCCCTCTCTCTCTCCCTCTCTCCTTCCCTCTCTTTCCCACTGTCTCTCTCTCCTTCCTTCTCTCTCTCCTTCCCTCTCTCCTTTCCCGCCTCTCCCTCTCTCCCCCAGTCTCTCTCTCTTTCTTTCTCTCTCTCTCTCTCTTTCCTTCCCTCTTTCTCTCCCTCTCTCACTGTCTCTCTCTTAAATAAATAAGGGAGGTTGGAGTGTAACTTGGCACTGAATGAACAACTGGGAGTTTGGTAAGTGTGGGAGTTCGGTGAAGTGGGGGAAGGAGGTGCTTGCTTTTCCTAACTTCTCCTGCAGAGTGGCGGCAGACCTGAGCGGGAACAGACCGAGGCCCAAGAGTGGGGATAAAGGCATCAGCAGACCTGCATCAACAAGAGAAAACGGCAGTGTGATGTCACAGGTAAGGCAGGTAAGTGATTGGTAGTGACTGTGGGCTAAGTTTTAAGTTAACATATAACATTTTAAAAACTAAACTTAATTTAATTAATTTAATAAACTAAATGAGGTAATAATTTGATTAACACTAAACTAATTAATTAAATAAACAAAATAATGGGAGAACAGGAGATGTGTTGCTGCTGCAATATGTGGGAGCTTGTGGACATTTTTGTCAAGGGCGACTACATCTGCGGTAAGTGTCTGCGGCTCGAGGAACTTCGGCTCCGAGTTGAGGAGCTGGAGTCCGAGCTGCAGACATTGTGAGACATCAGGGAGGGAGAAAGCTACCTGGACCTTCTGCTCCAGGAGGCAGCCACACCCCTTAGATTAAATACTTTAGAATTGACACGTGGTCAGGGACAGGAGGGTGTGACTGCGAGTGAGGCAGGTATGGAGATCCAGGAGGTAGTGTTGCAGGAGCCTCAGTCCCTGCACTTGTCCAATAGCTTTGAGGTTCTTGCAACCCTTGTGGACAAGTGCGGGGACTGCGGGGAGGACAAGCAAACTGACCACGGCACCGTGGTACAGGAAGCCGTTCAAGTGGGGGGAGTAAAAAGGAAGGTGGTTGTAGTAGGCGACTGTATAGTTAGGGGGGATAGACACTGTTCTCTGCAGCCAGGAGCGTGAGTCCTGAAAGCTATGTTGCCTACCCGGTGCCAGGGTAAAGGACATCTCCTCCGGGCTGGAGAAGAACTTGGAGTGGGAGGGGGAGGATTCAGTTGTCGTGGTCCACATAGGTACCAATGACATAGGTAGAACAAAGAAAGAGGCTCTGCTGAGAGAGTTTGAGCAGCTAGGGGCTAAATTAAAAATCATTACCACAAAGGTCATAATCTATGGATTATTACCAGAGCCACGAGCAAATTGGCATAGGGTTAATAGGATCAGGGAGATGAATGTGTGGCTCAAAGATTGATGTGGGAGAAGTGGGTTTCGATTCGTGGGGCACTGGCACCAGTACTGGGGGAAGAGAGAGCTGTTCCATCGGGACGGACTACACCTGAACCATGCTGGGACCAGAGTTCTAGCGAATTAATTAACTAGGGAGGTAGATAGGGCTTTAAACTAAATAAGGGGGGGGGGTCCCGGTGGAGAGAAATCTAGAATGCTAAAGAGAAAAGACAAGGAAGCAGTGCAGGAAAGTGATTGGAGTAAGGATAACCAGATTGTGTCAGGAAGGGACCGAGCGTACAAACAAAGGAGGGCACTAACAAATAGGGTCCGGGTAAGAACAAATGGTAATAAGACAAATAGCGCCACAGTACAAAAATGTTTTAAGATGTCTAAAAATGTTAAAGACAAGTCTAAAAGCACGGTATCTGAATGCACGAGGCACTCGTAATATGGTAGACGAATTAACGGCGCAAATAGATGTAAACGGATACGATATAATTACAGGAGCAAGGATGTCTTACTACGGTTGTACAGGGCCTTGGTGAGACCACACCTGGAGTACTGTGTGCAGTTTTGGTCTCCTTACCTAAGAAAGGATATACTTGCAGTAGAGGGAGTGCAGCGAAGGTTCACCAGACTGATTCCTGGGATGGCAGGACTGTCGTATGAGGAGAGATTGGGTCGACTAGGCCTGTATTCACTAGAGTTTAGAAGAATGAGAGGGGATCTCGTGGAAACATATAAAATTCTGACAGGGCTAGACAGACTGGATGCAGGGAGGATGTTTCCCCTGGCTGGGGGGTTTAGAACGAGGGGTCACAGTCTCAGGATACGGGGTAGGACACTTAGGACTGAGATGAGGAGAAATTTCTTCACTCGAGGGTGGTGAGCCTGTGGAATTCTCTACCACAGAAGGCTGTGGAGGCCAAGTCACTGAATATATTTAAGAAGGAGATAGATAGATTTCTAGACACAAAAGGCATCAAGGGATATGGGGAGAGAGCGGGAATATGGTATTGAGATAGAGGATCAGCTATGATCATATTGAATGGTGGAGCAGGCTCGAAGGGCCGAATGGCCTACTCCTGCTCCTATTTTTCTGTTTCCTTCCTTCCCTCTCTCTCTCTCCTCCCCCCTCTCTCTCTCCCCATCTCTCATTCCCTCTCTCTCCTTCCCACTCTCTCTCCTTCCCACTCCATCCTTCCCCCCCTCTCTCTCCCCGTCTCTCTCTCTCTCCTTCCCCCCTCTCTCCTTCCCCCTATCTCTCTCTCACTCCTCCCATCTCTCTCTTCTTCTCCGTTTCTCTCTCCCTCTCTTCATCCCTCTCTCCCCTTCCCCCTCCCCTTCCCTCCCATTCCCTCTCTCTCTCCTTCTCTCTCTCCCCTTCATCTCTCTCATTCCCATTCTCTCTTTCTCCTTCCCTCTCACTCTCTCACTCACACACTCCTCTCTCTCTCTCACACTCCCTCTCTCTCCTTCCCTATCTCTCCTTCCCTCTCTCTCCTTCCCTCTCTTTCTCTCCTCTCCCCTTCCCTCATTCTCTCCTTCCCTCTTTGTCTCTCTTTCCCTCTCTCTCTCCTTCCCTCTCTCTCACTCGCTCTCCTTCCCTCTCTCTCTCTCCTTCCCTCTCTCTCTCTCTTCTTCCCCATCTCTCTATCCCTTGCTCTCCCTCTCTCCTTCCGCCTCTCTCTCTCTCCCCCCCATCTCTCTCCCTCCCCCGCTCTCTATCTCTCCCTCTCTCCTTCCCTTCCTCTCCCTCTCTCTCTTCCTCCCTCTCTCTCTCTGTCCTTTCCTCTCTCTCCTTCCCTCTCTCTCTCTTCTCACTCTCTTCTTCCCCCTCTCTCTCTCTCTTCTTCTCCCACTCTCTCGCTCCGTCTCTCCCACCCGCACTGGGAGGAGCGGACCTGGTGAGAGCGAGCAGTTAAAAGGAGCAGACCCGAGCAGCAGCAACTCAACAGAGGCTGTTTTTGAAAAAGTGACGTCAGAGTAAAAAAAATGACGTCGGCACAAGTGAAGGAGCTGATTGGTGAGTAGCTGGTGAGTGTATTTTTTTTTGAGTTTATAAGTTTATTTCTGCTAAGTTAGTTAATAGCCTATTAAATAGAGGGAAATAGCTGATTGGTGAGTAGCTGGGGAGTGTATTTTTTAAGTTTATTTCTGCTGGGTTAGTTCTTGGTCTATTAAATAGAGGCATGGCAGGGCAGCTCAGGCCCGTGGAGTGCACATCCTGTGCCATGCGGGAAGTCCTGGACACCTCCCGTAGCCTGGACAACCACATGTGCGGGAAGTGTCGCAGCTGCAGCAACTCGAGCTCCGGGTTTCGGAGTTTGAGCGGCGGTTGGAGTCACTGCTGTGCATCCGTGAGGCTGAGAGTTACGTGGATAACACGTTTCTAGAGGTAGTCAGTCACGCCGCAGCTTAAGTGTGTGCAGGCTGAGAGGGAATGGGTGACCGCCAGACAGAAGAGGAGGACCAGGCAGGAGTCCCCGGAGTGCATCTATTCTGTTCTGAGTACTGGTGAGGGCGATGGTTCCTCTGGGGAGTGCAGCCAGAGTCAAGTCCACGGCACCACAGGTGGCTCAGCTGCACAGGTGGGGGGGAGGAAGAAGAGTGGAAGAGCAATCGTGGTGGGGGATTCGATAGTTAGGGGAGCAGACAGGCGCTTCTGTGGCCGTAGACATGACTCCAGGATGGTACGTTGCCTCCCTGGTGCCAGGGTCAAGGATGTCACTGAGCGGCTGCAGGACACTCTGAGGGGGAAGGGTGAACAGCCAGAGGTCGTTGTCCATATCGGTACCAAGGACATAGGTAGAAAGAGGGACGAGGCCCTGCAGGCAGAGTTTAGGGAGCTAGGAAAGAGATTAAAAAGCAGGACCTCAAAGGTAGTAATCTCCGGATTACTCCCGGTACCACGTGCTAGTGAGTACAGGAATAGGGGGATAGAACAGATCAATGTGTGGCTGGAGTGATGGTGCAGGAGGGAGGGCTTTAGATTCCTGAGGCATTGGGACCGTTTCTGGGGAAGGTGGGGCCTGTACAAGCCGGACGGGTTACACCTCAACAGAGCCGGGACCAATATTCTCGCGGGGAGGTTTGCTAGTGCTGTTGGGGAGGGTTTAAACTAGCTTAGCAGGGGGATGGTCACCAGCATATAGGAGTAGAAAAGAGGAATAAGGTGCATAAAAGAGTGAGTGTGTTGGATAGTACTAGAGAAGATAGTACTAGAGGCGGTAGTAGTACCACAGTAGATAGGAGCAGACTAAGAAAGACTACGAAAAATTAAAAAATGTGTTTAGAATGCATGTATGTAAATGCACAAAGTGTGGTGAATAAGGTTGGTGAGCTACAAGCACAATTAGCTGTGCGGCAATATGATGTTGTGGCAAAAACGGAAACGTGGCTTAAAAATGCTGAGGACTGGGCACTTAATAGTCAAGGGTACAAGGTGTTCAGAAAAGATAGGGATGGAAAAAAGGGAGGTGGGGTGGCAGTGCTGATTAAGGAAGACATTGTAGTGTTGGAAAGGGAGGATGTTCTTGAGGGATCAAGGACGGAATCCAGTTGGTTAGAGTTGAGGAGCAAAAATGGTATGATCACACTATTGGGGGTATTCTATAGGCCTCCAAATAGTGAGAGGGAGGCAGAGGAGCAAATCTGCAGGGAAATCGCAGAGATATGCAAGAGTCATAGAGTCATAGAGTCATAGAGTAATACAGCACGGATAGAGGCCCTTCGGCCCATCGTGTCCGCGCCGGCCATCAAGCCCTGTCTAATCTAATCCCATATTCCAGCATTTGGTCCATAGCCTTGTATGCTATGGCATTTCAAGTGCTCATCCAAATGCTTCTTAAATGTTGTGAGGGTTTCTGCCTCCACAACCCTTTCAGGCAGTGAGTTCCAGACTCCAACCACCCTCTGGGTGAAAAAGTTCTTTCTCAAATCCCCTCTAAACCTCCCGCCCTTTACCTTGAATCTATGCCCCCTAGTTATTGACCCCTCTACTAAGGGAAAAAGCTCCTCAGCATCCATCCTATCTATGCCCCTCATAATTTTGTACACCTCAATCATGTCCCCCCTCAGCCTCCTCTGCTCCAAGGAAAACAAACCCAATCTGCCCAGTCTCTCTTCATAGCTGAAGCGCTCCAGCCCTGGTAACATCCTGGTGAATCTCCTCTGCACCCTCTCCAACGCGATCACATCCTTCCTGTAGTGTGGCGACCAGAACTGCACACAGTATTCCAGCTGTGGCCTAACCAGTGTTTTATACAGCTCCATCATAACCTCCTTGCTCTTATATTCAATGCCTCGGCTAATGAAGGCAAGTATCCCATATGCCTTTTTTACCACCTTATCCACCTGTTCCGCCGCCTTCAGGGATCTGTGTACTTGCACACCCAGATCCCTCTGACCCTCCGTCTTGCCTAGGGTCTTTCCATTCATTGTGTATTCCCTTGCCTTGTTAGTCCCCCCAAAGTGCATCACCTCGCACTTTTCCAGGTTAAATTCCATTTGCCACTGTTCTGCCCATCTGACCAACCAAAGAGCTATAGAGTGGTGATATTGGGGGACTTTAATTACCCAAATATCGATTGGGATAATGCTAGGGTAAAGGGAAAGGAGGGGGAGGAATTTCTAAAATGTGTTCAGGAGAATTTCCTTGACCAGTATGTTCTTGGCCCAACTAGGAAGGAGGCATTGCAGGATCTGGTGCTGGGGAATGAGGTGGGCCAGGTCGACCAAGTGTCTGTGGGAGAACACTTGGGTACGAGTGATCATCGTATCATAAGATTTAGATTAGCAATGGAGAGGAGCAAGGAACACGCCTGCCACTGCCTACTGCGGAGGAAGCACCAGCAGTGGACCCTGTCGAAATATTTTATTCAACCATAATTGAACGCTTGCCAGTAACTAACGCGGCTATAGAGAAGGAGACCCGAAATGATCCGACACTGTCTCGGGTATATGATTTGACGGTGAGGGGATGGCCAACACATGGCGACTCACTGTTGCCAGCATTCTCATCCAGAAGAGAACAGCTGTCAGTATGCCAGGGGACAGTGATGTGTGGATCCCGAGTGGTAATTCCACCCAAGTTAAGGGAGAGAGTGCCCAATGAGCTTCACGAAGGCCATCTGGGAGGGGTGAAAATGAAAAGCCTTGCTAGGGCTTATGTGTGGTGGCCGGGGATCGATCAACAAATCGAGGACCTAACAAAGAGCTGCTCAGGATGCCAGAAGGTCCAAAATGCACCACCACATGCCCCTCTACACCCATGGGAGTGGCCCTCCTCTCCATGGCAACGGGTGCATATTGATTTTGCTGGTCCATTCATGGACTCAATGTTCTTAATAGCAGTGGATGCGCACTCGAAATGGCCTGAGGTGATCAAAATGTCCTCCACCATGTAGGGGGTTTCTCTTGCTCGTTCTGGTCTCCTACCAGGCTTCGTGCAATAATTACCCTTGAGTGGTTCGACCCACTCTCCCCTACGGTTCTAGACCTTGGACTTAGGTGCAGGGAACTGTAGTGCAGAGAAAGACTCAATAGACCAGGTTGAATAGCACGAAATGGATGCTTTTATTATTAAACTGTTTGCAGCATTATAAAATACATATCATAAGCACAAATTAAAGCAACTACAAGCATGCACATATCTATAAACTTAATTCCATGGAAATGGGAAACACACGGCACATCGAAAAAGGGGAAACCCATTACGATTACCCTTACCCTCTCCCTCCCCTAGACCTAGACTAAGTTTCGACCTGAGGAACTCGGAATCATGCTCACCACTTTCAGATTCGCAAAAGAGGGGGTTCGCAGCCTTTTGGTACAGCTTTCCGTCGTCACGTGGATTTGGAAACTTCTGGCGCAGCTTGTTTTTCTCTCTCTCTCAGGCGATGAGGCAGTGGACACAGCCTTGATGAGCGCTCGTCAAGGATGAATCCGTTAACAAGCTGTTGAAGAACTGGATACACATGGGAGAATCGGCCACCGATGTGATGTTGAATAACTGGATGCACATGGGAGAGTCCAGTAAGGAAAAACTGTGAATGGGATGTTGAGGCACGGAAGTGCTAGGCCCGGAGTGTCCTTTTATTTCTCGCTCCCGCCTGGCTCGGCGGTTTTCCAGAGGGTGTCTTCTCCTTCGGCCTGGGTCGTCGATGATCTCAGGCCACCCTCGTCGTCTTCTCGTCGTGGCCGAGCCTTGCCTGGCCGAACACCGACCACGTTCCGAAACCGAAGTGTTTAACCGAAGAGTCCGTCCCGAATTTCTTGAATCGCAATTGCTGAAACGTGTTCTCCAAGCGTGAAGCCTGGATCATGAAGCGAAGCGTCCAGCCTGTGTCCTTACGAAAATTCGCCAATCGCCAATCGCGCCCTGATGGACTTTTCAAATCCATAATTATACTCTTTTGAGACAGTCTTATCTCCCGCCAGATCATAGTCCAGTCTTTGCAATATTTTTGGCGGGCAGAAATCTCTGCAGGGGCGCTTTGTATTGTAACGGGAGCCGGTGATAGCTTAACTGGCCTTCCTGGCCGATAATGTCTTTTACTTTGTCACCGTAACTCGGTTCGCATATTGATCGGTCTGGAGATTGCCCTTGATGGCTGTTAAACGGTCTTTCCTTTGTACAGTAAATGGGTTTAAGTGTTCATTCACAAGTCCGCCCATATCTTGATGGGCCCCATCCTGTTACCTGAAACTGTCTTGTACTTAGAATCCAATTAATATGTATGCCCAGTTCCCTGAGTTTCGGTTTCCCGATACTGGCTTTCGCGGGCTTACTGTCCTCAATCCACAAGCCTGTCTGGCTTGCAGTAACAGAAATCAAATGGTCCCAGAAACTGATCACGCGGTCCGGCGGCCATTTTGTATGCCCCTTTTTATCAAAGGGTTTTCTGTATAAGCTTCTTTTGGTCAATAAAGCTGTATTATTAATCCTGTTTTCTTGCGTGATTAGTTAATGAAAATTTCCGAATCTTACAGTCCCCCCTGTGATACTGATAGCTTGCTTACAGTATCAATAATCCTTGGTGAGCAAATTTTCCTGATTCCTCACATCCAAACATTCCCGGTAATGAACTATCTATGACCCCCATGACACATGCAGTTCCCATTTCAGAAAATTACCTTGTGTACAGTTGGACAATCACAGGCAGTATTACCTTAAACTATAACACATTCATCTTTCAGATGTGAAGGGGCCAATGCTCCTTGCACCACCTGCATACACCTTTTATTAATCAAAAAAAACAAAACTTCACCAACGGCTATAACATTACAGTATTCACACACTTAAATCATGCAGTGGCTGAAATCTAAAAATGGAGGGACGCTTTAACTTTTAATACTAGCCGCTTACACTGGGGTGTCCTCTTCCCCCACTCGTACATAGCGTTCTCTCCATTCTCCTGTGTTCTCGTGCCTCTGGAGGCGTTTGCCTCTCTTGCAATGCACGAACAATAAAAATATTACAATTAAAACCTGACACACTACTAGGATGTGGGATGCTATTCTAATCCAGGCTGGGATCTCTATATTGGTGAACAGGTCCCACCATGGTGTGGTGACTATGTCCAATATGTCCTTCCCTATCTCTAATGTCTTCTGCTCCAGTGTGTAGAAATGCTTCTGTGAAACTATAACGGCTTTTAAGATCTTGGTGAGGTGTTCGGGGAGAGGGGGAATGACATATCCAAAATGCGCGACGAATCGCTGCAAGTCCGTGAAATTCTCTTTTACAGTGAGGTGAACGGTGGAGGGTGCAGGAATGGGGACAATCCGTTGTTGTGCCAATTGAACTTCAGCCCTGGGTTTGAAACAGAAACTGCTGTCACTGACTGGACACCCCTCGTGCTGTCCGTGGCGGTAGTGAGGCGCTGCAGTGGTGACACAGTATGTCCCACCTCCGATATATGCCACCTGCGGGGGCACATGGTCCTTTGCCATTGCCTCCATGGTGCAATTTATCGGCTTCGCGCTAGCGGCTCTGAACCCGCACTGTGGTTTCAAAAAGGCATTCAAATGCTGGGGGCACAGGATGATGTGTGCTCCCTGGCTACGACACCCCGAGAGGTCGGTGCCTGTTATCGTACGCTCCCATCTGATGACATAAGGCGGGACCACTGCGTAACGAATGTGCGCACCCCCCTGAATGACTCCAATGTTCTCCACCCTGTATACCGGGGCGGGCTTTGCTGTGGGACCCAACACCGGCATCCTTACCACTATTCCCATGATAGTGTGGTTTGAGCGTCCGCAGTTCACTGGGACTGGGTACGCTTCTGCAGCTAGTCTGAGCTGGCACGGACTTAATGCGTTCTCGAAAGGGTGGAGCGCTTGCAAGTGCTTGTTGCTGATCCAGGATGGGACCAAACCTTGTTTTAAATCCTCCAGATTACTGCGGCCCTCGCCCAGTAACCACGCCCCGTATAGCACACAAGCCTCGTTCTGCACAGCCTGATCGGACGCATTCCGATCCTCCTTAATGAGCGCATTTACCGTCCTAGCGTGCTTCTCCAGCTCAGCAATTATTTCCTTTAAGTGTAGTGTCATGGCTTGGTCTTCATGCAGCTCAGAACCCACTACCTTATTTTCGCTTGTCAGTATGTTCCTCAACTGTGTTTTTAAACCATTGATCTGTGTCTGCAGCTCCACGTTGTCTAGAGCGTTGACAACAGACGTTCCGGTGTTAAAAGCAGTGAAAATGTCATTTACAGTACCCCTTCTTTGCCTTCCTACCCGATCCAAAACTTCCTGTGGTGTGGTGTATAATTTGGCCTTGTCGATGTCGGCAAAGTCAAACTCGTAAAATTGTCTGAACATTCGGGTTAACAGTACCTGGTACAACTGTTCCGTTTCCCTGGGACACCACTCAGGCAATTGTACCTCAGTGAGGTTTAAAATCACTGAGGCCACCGCGTAGTGTACCCCTTGGTACAGCACCTGTCCGGTGGGTACCAATACTAGACCGTTCCCGGGTCCCTTTGTGGCAGTAGGGCACCCTTCCTTCTGGGCTAGCGCTACCGGAATCGTGGGCAGGGGCTTGCGTGGGCGGGTGATGAGTTCAGTGGCGTTTACCGGAATCGGGGAGTATGGGGCTCCGCACGCCCGAGTGTTGACATCCCATCTCATCCCCTTTCCTTCATCTTGCCACTGCCTCTGGAAAAAGATGGATACACCCTTGGGGCAAACGCATTTCGAACCCCACATACAGACATATATCCCTTCATCTGGTTCCCACCATTTGTCCCAACACACACGTAATTGTCCGTGAGTCCCCGTAATTGTCCGATGGGTATTGTTACCCAGTTGCTCCCACTCGATAGTAGAGTTCTTCATGTCCTTTCCCAGCTTTCGCAGCCACCACCATCGACTTAGTGGTACGTTCCCATTACATACCAAACAGATCCTTTTTCCCACGGTAACGCTGACTCTGGGTGCAAGGATCCTCACCCGAGGGCACGATAATGAAGTCTCTTGGTAGGCAAAACCGAAATTGCTGGAGTATTCCGTAGAATTCGTCCCCAGCCATCCTGGCCATCTCCCTTGGTGGAAGTAGGTGGCAGTTTCGTCAACCTCTCACTTCCCCGTCCCATCCGTCGCGATGGGGGCTGTGTCCCCGGAACATCCGAACACGATGACGTCCTTGGTGCGGCCCCGGTAGGCCAGCCCGCACCCGATCGCTGCGAGCGTCACGAGAATCCTTTCCATTGTATCCCTGGTTTCTGTAATCGACAAGATGATGTAGCCAGGCTCCCAACAGGTGCTGGCTTAATTAAACGAACACTCGGGTCCCTTGACCCCGCTTCCAAACAACCACACATACTGGGCAGACTTTGAAAACTATCCTTTAAACATCCCGTCATCTCAAACTTTACCCATCTTAAACTAACATTAAAATTACTTAAACTTAACATCATTACCTAAACCTATATACAGCGCCGCCCTCCTTCGGGCGGCCTACCTAATTCCTGTGAGGGCTGCAGCGCGCCGCTTCCTGTGGCGGGGCTGCACTGACCTTTTGCTTTGATCCCCCGCAGCCTGTCGCTGCTGAACGGGAATCGTGTCTTTCTCGGGCTGCTCTGTACCGAGGTTGGGGAAGATAGGGAGAGTTGGGCCATTGTTTTCTGGGATGGGGCGTTCGAGTCGACCTACGAGGGGCTGCCTTGGGTGAGGCTCCCAGGGCTGACGGACCGGGGGTTGGGACTTTCACCGTCACAGCCTGTGGTCCCACCACAGCTGCCGGCTCCGGCTCCCTTCCCTCAGGCTCTGCCCCCCCCGGGGCCGGGATTTGTGGTATCCGACTCCACCTCACCTGTCCCTACAGGTAGTGAGTCTCCGCCCCCAATCCCTACCTCCCCTAAGCTTGAGTCGAAGGCGGGATCTTCGTCCTCTGACTCTTCCTCCTCCGTGATCGGGTCAAGGGCGGGGTCGAGCCGTTCGGGCTCCTCCTCGTCCGAATCCCAAATCAGAGGGGAGACCTCCCACTCCAATGGGATGACTCCTCCCTTCACGCAGGCCACTGTTCCAGCCTGTGTGGTCTGTGACTGTCGCAGGCTGAGGATTTTTGTCCTCAGACCTGGCCACTGTTGTTTGCCCTTGTGCTCCCGATTTAAACAGTTTACACTGGTTAATGTGAAACCATTTGGTACGTCGGGGCACCTTCACTGCATAAACCATGGGGCTGGCCTTGTCTACAATGCTGTAAGGCCCCATGTACAATGGTTCAAAACTCCCCACCCGGGCATAGTTCCTAACCATGACCTGGTTTCCAACTTCCCACTCTTGTTGCTTACGAGGTTCCAGCAACAGTCGGTTCCCCTGATGCTGTCTCCCCATGTTCCCAGCCGCCTGCCCATAAATCTGCTTCAGGCGCTCCAAAAGGGTTTGGACGAACTTGTCTCGTTTCACCTCTTGGAGCTGGCCCTCAGTGAGCACCGGGGCTAGTACATGGTTGGGTGTTCGCATGATCCTCCCAGTCATTAATTCGTGCGGGGAGTACCCCGTACTTTTGGACTGGCTGGCTCGGATCCCCATGAGGACTAAAGGCAGGACCTCCGCCCATTTCTGGGGCGAGCCCATTGTCTCTTTCCTCAGCTTTTCCTTGAGGGTCCGGTTCATGCGTTCAACAATCCCGGATGACTGGGGATTGTACGCTACGTGCCACTTCCCTTCAATGCCCAAGAGCATGAGGGTGTTCTGCATCACTTGACCGGTGAACTGACTCCCTTGGTCGGACTCAACAAAACGGGGGAGTCCCCACCGTGAGAACACTTCCCGGATCAAGATCTTGGCAGTACCCAGCGCCGTAGCTGTTCTGCACGGGAAAGCTTCTACCCATTTGGTGAACACATCCACCAGGACAAGGCAGTACTTATATCCTCCCTGGGCGGTGGGCAGGGGCCCTATGTAGTCGACCTGAATCGACTGCCATGGTCCCTCTACCCTCCTGATGTGCCCCATGGGCACCTTCCTTTTCTGGGGGTCTGGGTTGTTTGCAGCGCACACAAGACAGCTTGCGCAGAACTCGCGGACCTCGTCTCTAAGTCCCGGCCACCATCCCGCCTGCTCTACCCGTTGCCAGGTAACCTCAGGCCTGGGGTGTCCTGCCCCTGGACCCTCATGGGCCAGTTGAAGGAATTCCCTCCGGTGCTGCTGCGGCACAACCCACTGTTCCTCTCGGAACAGCATGCCTTCTTTGACTGAGAGGGCTGCCGTACTGTACGGACCCTCTACCTGCTTGCCCTCAGTAATGGCTTTGAGGACCGTTTTTAGGGCGGGATCCAGGGTCTGGACGGTTTTTAGGTCTAGGGGCAGTGTCACCCCTGTGTTCCCTGGAGTCCCCTCCCTGCCTCGGATCGCCGCCACGGGTCCGGGTCCATAGGGGTCCCAGAAAATGCCGTTGCGGGCACCCTCCCTGGCTAGCGCATCCGCCTGCTGGTTGCCCTGACTGCGGGGTTCTGTGGTGGAATGAGCCTTCACCTTGTGGATGAACACCTGCCCTTCCTCCCCCACAGCTGCCAGGATCTTTTCCAGCAAGGGCTTAACCGTTAAAGGCCGTCCGTCCGCGGAGGTATATCCGCGGCGGGACCAGATGGCGAGGTATTCCGTACACGAGTTGCACGTGAACATGCTGTCCGAGCAAATCGTGTATGGGGTCGGGAAGATCTCGGGGTGGGTAACCACGTACGCCACCGTGGACAGTTCAGCTTGCTGTGCGCTCATAGTGCTGGGGAGCTTAATTGCCAAGGCAATGTTTGCCGTAGGGTCATAAACTCCACACCCTGTGAGTCGTTCGCCAGCAGATACCGTGCTGGAACCGTCTACATAGATCTCGCGGCCTGTGGGGTGTATCCCGGCCCGTAAACCTATGTTAACTTCCCATACCCCTTCGACGGAACACCGATGGGCTGTTCCGGGATATACCATGTTGGCTGCGAGCTTCGGCTCGCAGAGACCTTTAACTTTGAGATCCATCTGGGAAAGGAGGAGGGTCCAGCGTGCAATCCGGGCGCTGCTTACAGTCCCATCCTTAATCCTTCCATCCAGAAGCATCTTTGTGGGGGTGTGATGGGTGAGGAGAGTGATGGGAGAGGTTCCTGTGAAGATCACTGATCTGTTCACAGCTCAATGCGTGGCCAGGAGATGCCGTTCGCAATTGGAAAAACTCCTCTCCACATCCGTGAGTACCCTGGAGGAATAGACCACTGGTCTCAGCTTGCCGTGTGGCTCCTGGAGCAGCACGGCGCTCAGGCTGTCTCCACTAGCGGCTACTTCCAGGAAAAACTCCTCCCCCCCATCTATGGCCCCTAGGGCTGGCGCGGTCTGCAGGTCCCTTTTCAACTTCTCGAACGCTGCCTGACACCCCTCATCCCAAGACCACTCGACTCCCTTGTGTAAGAGTCGGAGTAGCGGGGCTGCTGTGGCTGCATAGTCCTTGATGAAATCCCTGCAGTACCCGGTCAACCCCAAAAAGGACCTTACACCCGTTACTGTGTTAGGGATCGGTAGATCTTGCACCGATTCCCGTCTAGCCTTATCTATGGCTCTTTCTCCAGCGCAGATGGCCAGGCCCAGGAATTTCACCTCCTGCTGGCCGATCTGTGCTTTCTTTGGGTTTACCTTGAAACCCTTCCTTTCTAACAGCTCCAATAATTCGGCTAATAGTGGGCCGTTCTCCTCCCTTGAGTCCGTGAACAGGAGCAAGTCGTCCACATACTGCACTATCTGATTGGGCTGGCTAAATTCTTTTAAACTTCCCGCCATGCATTGATGGAAAATGCTGGGGCTGTTGTGAAAACCCTGTGGCAAGCAGTTCCAGGTGTACTGTTGTCCTTTAAAAGTAAAGGCAAACTTGTACTGATCCTCCCGCCGCAGCGGAATGGACCAGAAACCGTTCGAGATATCCAGCACCGTGAACGTGGTCGCGGATGCTGGAATACTCCCTATTAGGTCGGCAACTGCTGCTACCGTGGGCGTGCAGGCTGGGATGTTACTGTTGAGGACTCTATAGTCCACCGTGGCCCACCACGAATTGTCCGGCTTCTTTACCGGCCATAATGGGGAGTTCACGTGAGTGGCTATTGGTCTCAACACACCCTGCTGCACCAAGGAAGATATTGCTGTCTCCATGTCAGGTTCTGCCTCCTTGGGGAAGTTATACTGCTTTTGGGGCCGGATCATGTGGTCCCCGTCTACGCTGACCTCAAACCCGGTGACCCTCCCACAGTCGTGCTTGTGGGTGGCAAACGCGGTCAGATTGTCCGACACAAACGCTTGCAAGTCCGTTGGGACGTCCGCGACCAGAAGTCCGAGGTCGTAACCCCCTGACGGCTTCATGGTACACAGGGTCCCCTTTTCTCCCTTCCCTGGGATCACGACTACCTTGCCTAACCCATTCTCGGCTCCCCAGAGACAGTGATTCCTGAGGTCCACGAGGATCCCGTGTTCCACCAAGAAATCAGCCCCGAGGATGCCTTTCCCACCCCCCTCATTCCACTTCAATAGGATGCACGTCCATGTGGTGTGGAGTGCTCCCAACTGAATGGAGAGCAGGATGGAGTACGCGCCAGCCTGTTCTCTGCCTGTGAAACCCGCTACTGAGAATGGAGCCTGGGTAGACAGAGGTGAGGCAAAAGGCTTAGCTGTGTGGATCACGGTACACGAAGCTCCCGTATCCAACAGGTAACTACCCTTTTCCTTCTCCACCTCCATCTCCACAACGGGTCTTCTCCACGCGTCATAACGGAGCGGACACAGGTGGACGGGCTGCGCGGGTTTCAGTCATTGGGGCGCTGCGGTTGGGGCTGGGGAAGCAACAGGGCTGTTGACGACTGCCACTTTCCCCTGCGAGGTCATTAGAGACCGCATTGCCTCTAAAACCGACTCGATCGTATCGGGATGGATCGACACATCGGCTCCCTTCTCCCGGACGGGCGCTTGGGCTGGGGCTGGGGAAGTTTTTCCCTTTAAATCTCTCCAGGGATTTTTACAGTCTCGGCGCCAATGACCCTCCTTCCCACACCCGTAACAACTGCTCTTGGCTTGGGGGGCGCGATTCCCCTCCTGATGCCATTCCTTTTTAGCAGGAGCTGCAGGCCTCGCCTCATGCACCTTTCCTTTTAAGGAAGGCACATCCCTACCCTTGTTGTTCCTGTAACTTATCGTGAGCTGATCAAGTACTACGTCCTCCATGGAGCGGGGGTTAGTGGGGTCAAACCATGCTTTGGCCTGCTCCCTCACCGGCGGGAAGCAATTGGCGACCAGACACCGGAGCCAATGAGCCCTTTGGTCATCATTTAGCACGTTCCGGTCCGGTCCTCCCGGGCAGCTGCGCCGGTACACTGGCCACAACCTTCCGGCAAAAACCCGTGGGGGTTCTCCCTCTAGCTGTACCGTCCTTTCCAATCGGAGGAACGGAGTTCCGTCACCCTCCCCTATAATCTCCAGGATCTCGTCCCGTATCTCCTCGTACGTCTTTCGCCCTCTTTTGCTCTCGTCAGGGAGACACTGGAGGAGCGAGCTGTCCAGGGAGAACAGCAGCATTTTGGATTGTTCAACCCCGTCACAGTCATTAACTGCTGCGGTCTGCTCCACGTCCCTAAAATGGACGGAGGGATCTCCTGACTCGGAGAGTTTTGGGATGTGACTTATCATTGCCCTCAGCTGCTGTGCGCTGTGGGGCATTATGATCTGATTCACAAGGGGTCCGTCCTCGCCATCCGCTACGCCCAGACCGAGCCTCCGGTGTCGAGTTGGACACATCGGCGCCGGTCCCGACTCTACTACCTGGGGTTGCTCTACCACAAGAACCCCTGGGCCTGACTTCTCCGTTTCCTTCCCCGGAGTCCAAGACTCATCATAGGCAGGAGGTGCTAAGGGCTCGGGGGTTGGTACCCTAACTGCCTCCTGTGGAATTGGTCTTGTTGATTCCTTGGCTAACAGTAACTGGCTCGCTGGCGGGTTTATGAGACACACCAAGCCGGTTGTCTTTGCTAGGGCCGTTCTCAGGTCCTCCAGCTCCCGGTGGCAAGCGCTATGGTCGGTGTTCTCAGACCTATCCTCCATGGCCATCTTATAAGCTGCCCTGGCCCCCAAGATACTTTCCTCCTGTGTCGCTACCTGTTTAGCTAGGCAGAAACACCTCTCTCTCATTCTACCTTCACTGGCCTTGGCCTCAATGACCTGACATTCCAAATACTCTATCCGGGTCTCATGGCGGTGAGTTACGGATTGGCGTTCCTGATTCAGTGCGTTAAGCGATTGAATCAGTTTCTGACCTCCCACAACCTTTTCCTCTACTTCTGTAAGCAGCCCGTTGATCTGGGCTGTCTGTGCTACAACGACCTGGTCCAAAAGCTGGACTTGCTTCTTGTAACACATCAGCCAGACCGCCTTTTCTACCGACTTCTTATGCTCTTTGCCTTCTGTCCACTTGATGGCTGCGTCTAGCGGACGCCTATCTCTCAATAGGTCTGATATCCACTGTTTTGTAAGGTTTACCTTCCCAAAAACATAGTCCGCTATCCTTTCATCCATCACATTTCGTTAATTCAAACCTTGATCTAACACGCTACATTCCTGCTGCCAAGGTCCTGCCGTGGTCGCCATTTCTGTAGGGGGTTTCTCTTGCTCGTTCTGGTCTCCTACCAGGCTTCGTGCAATAATTACCCTTGAGTGGTTCGACCCACTCTCCCCTACGGTTCTAGACCTTGGACTTAGGTGCAGGGAACTGTAGTGCAGAGAAAGGACTCAATAGACCAGGTTGAATAGCACGAAATGGATGCTTTTATTATTAAACAGTTTGCAGCATTACAAAATACATATCATAAGCACAAATTAAAGCGACTACAAGCATGCACATATCTATAAACTTAATTCCATGGAAATGGAAAACACACGGCACATCGAAAAAGGGGAAACACATTACGATTACCCTTACCCCCTCCCCTAGACCTAGACTAAGTTTCGTCCTGAGGAACTCGGAATCATGCTCACCACTTTCAGATTCGCAAAAGAGGGGGTTCGCAGCCTTTTGGTACAGCCTTCCGTCGTCACGTGGATTTGGAAACTTCTGGCGCAGCTTGTTTTTCTCTCTCTCTCAGGCGAGGAGGCAGTGGACACAGCCTCGATGAGCGTTCGTCATGACTGGATCCATTACCAGTTGTTGAAGAACTGGATGCCCATGGGAGAGTCCGAGAGTTTCTGGCCGAATGGTATGTCGAGGCCCTGACTGGCTAGGCCCGGAGTGTCCTTTTATTTCTCTTTCCCGCCTGGCTCGGGGTTTTCCAGAGGGTGTCTTCTCCTTCGGCCTGGGTCGTCGATGATCTCAGGCCACCCTCGTCATCTTCTCGTCGTGGCCGAGCCTTGCCTGGCCGAACACCGACCACGTTCCGAAACCGAAGTGTTTAACCGAAGAGTCCGTCCCGAATTTCTTGAATCGCAATTGCTGAAACGTGTTCTCCAAGCGTGAAGCCTGGATCGTGAAGCGAAGCGTCCAGCCTGTGTCCTTACGAAAATTCGCCAATCGCCAATCGCGCCCTGATGGACTTTTCAAATCCATAGTTATACTCTTTTGGGACAGTCTTATCTCCCGCCAGATCATAGTCCAGTCTTTGTAATATTTTTGGCGGGCAGAAATCTCTGCAGGGGCGCTTTGTCTTGTAACGGGAGCCGGTGATAGCTTAACTGGCCTTCCTGGCCGATAATGTCTTTTACTTTGTCACCGTAACTCGGTTCGCATATTGATCGGTCTGGAGATTGCCTTTGATGGCTGTTAAACGGTCTTTCCTTTGTACAGTAAATGGGTTTAAGTGTTCATTCAATTGTCTGCCCATATCTTGATGGGCCCCATCCTGTTACCTGAAACTGTCTTGTACTTAGAATCCAATTAATATGTATGCCCAGTTCCCTGAGTTTCGGTTTCCCGATACTGGCTTTCGCGGGCTTACTGTCCTCAATCCACAAGCCTGTCTGGCTTGCAGTAACAGAAATCAAATGGTCCCAGAAACTGATCACGAGGTCCGGCGGCCATTTTGTATGCCCCTTTTTATCAAAGGGTTTTCTGTATAAGCTTCTTTTGGTCAATAAAGCTGTATTATTAATCCTGTTTTCTTGCGTGATTAGTTAATGAAAATTTCCGAATCTTACAACCACTACGGAGAAAACGATTGCAGTCCTACGGACCATATTTGCCAGGAACGGCTTGCCAGAGCAGATTTGCTCTGATAACGGACCACAGTTTGTGTCCGAAGAGTTTCGGAAATTTATGAGAAGGAATGGGATAAGGCATTACACATCCGCCCCGTATCATCCAGCCACAAATGGATTGGCTGAGAGGTTCGTACAAACCTTTAAAAAGGCAGCAAGGGCCATGTGCGATGACGACATTCCACTGCAGCATAAGGTGGACAATTTCCTGTTAGCCTACAGAAATGCGACACATGCAGTTACCAACCAGACCCCGGCCATGATGTTCTTTAACCGAAGGTTGAGATCTCGTCTGGATTTGCTCAGACCAAATGTGCGAAGAAATGTTGAGAATAAGCAATTCCCGCACATCAATGAGAAGCCGACAAGGAGCTTCAATGTAGGACAACCAGTCTTGGCCCGCGACTACCGAACAGAGAAATGGCAACCCGGAACGATATGCACACGGCAGGGGCCACTAATGTACACAGTGGATGTTAGGGAGAACATTGTGAGACGCCATGTCGACCAGATCCTAGTGTCACAGGAACGAGTCAACCCCATGTTTTGCGTACCTGGTGATGAACCCAACATACCGGTAGCATCTACCCCAGAAACAGTAGCATCGGAAGCTAATGAACTAACCGACGACAGGGGGCCAGAATCGCCTCCACACCAAGAGCAAGACACTCAGGAAAGGTGCTATCCAGAAAGGATCAGGAAGCCGCCCCAAAGACTGAATTTATAAATGGACTATTTCAGATAATGTGCATGTTAAAAGTGTTAACTGTTAAATGAATGTTATGGTACTGTTACTCTAAAAGGGGAGGAATTGTAGTGTATGTACCTTTAAGAGGAGAACTACTTTTACAGCTCCCGTATACTGTAGTACCGGCAGTGACCACACCTGTATATAAACCCTGTGTAGGGATCTGTACTGTTAGTTTTTAGACTACCCTCATCCAGTAAACACCTGTTGATTGTTAATCTGTAGTCTCCGTCTATTTATTGAAGAACGCCATACCTTAAGATTCACGGATTTAACAGTATCGGTGTTTACTAAGGAGGTAGATGCTGACAAAATATTGGTAGAAGTGGAAAAGGTAAAAGCAAGGATGTACTAGAAAGGCTGGGTATGCTTCGAGTGGACAAGTCGCCTGGTCCAGATGGCTTGCATCCCAGGTTGCTAAGGGAATTGGGGGAGAAGATAGTGGAAGGGCTTGCCATAATTTTCCAATCTTCCCTAGATGCGGGGGAGGTGCCTGAGGATTTGAAAGTGGCAAATGTGACACCATTGTTCAAAAAAAAGGATATAAGGACAATTCTAGTAACTACAGGCCGGTCAATTTAATATCAGTTGTGGGTAAAGTTTTAGAAACAATAATCAAGGGAAAAATTAACAGGCATTTGAAGAGGTTTAAGTTAATTAAGGAGAGCCAACACGGATTTGTAAAAGGCAGATCGTGTTTGATTAATCTGATTGAATTTTTTGATGAAGTAACAGGGAGGATTGATGAAGGGAATGCAATGGATGTTGTCTACATGGATTTTCAGAAGGCGTTTGACAAAGTACCACATAGAAGGCTGGTTAACAAAATTGAGGCTCATGGAATAGGTGGGTCAGTGGCAGCTTGGATAAGGCATTGGCTTAAGGACAGAAAACAGCGAGTTGTGGTAAATGGCTGTTTTTCAGACTGGAGGATGGTAGACAGTGGTGTTCCCCAAGGGTCAGTGCTGGGGCCACTGCTTTTTTGATATATATAAATGACCTGGATATTGGAATACAAAGTAGAATTTCTAAATTTGCCGATGACACCAAACTTGGGGGTGTGGCAAACAGTGAGGATGATGCCAATTGACTGCAACAGGACATCATAGAAAGGCTAGCAGAATGGGCAGACAAGTGGCAGATGGAATTTAATACAGAGAGGTGTGTGAGGCGATGCATTTTGGCAGAAGGAACAGAGAGAGGCAATATACACTTAATGGCATAGTTTTACAGAGTGTACAGGGACAGAGGGACCCGGGAGTTAATGTGCATAGGTCCCTGAAGGTGGCGGGACATATTGAGAGAGTGGTTAACAAAGCATATGGGATCTTTGGCTAGACGGGGAAAGGCTGTTCCCACTAGTTGTTGGTACAAGGACCAGGGGACACAGATTTAAGGTTTTGGGCAAGAGATACAAGGAGGATGGGAGGAAAAACATTTTCACGTAGCGAGTGGTGAGGACCTGGAATTCTCTGCCAACGGAAGTGGTGGAAGCGGAGACACTCGATGTTTTCAAGGGAAGACTGGATAGGCACTTGAGGGAAATAAACTTGCAGGGCTACGGGGATAGAGCGGGGGAATGGGACTGACTGGATTGCTCTACAGAGAGCCGGCACGGACTCGATGGCCCCCTTCTGTACTGTTATGACTCTATGACTCTCTCCTTCCCACTCTCTCCCACAGTCTCTCTCTCCTTGTCTTTCATTCCCTCTCTCTCTTCCCCCCTCTCTCTCCCTCTCCTTCCCTCTCCCTCTCCCCTCCCCTTCCCTTTCTCTCCTACGCTCTCTCTTCCCCTCCTTCACTCTCTCTCTCCCTCTGTCCTTACATCTCTCCCTCTCTCTTCTTCCCCTCTATCCTTCCCTCTCTCTCTCGCTCTCCTTCCCACTCTCTCCCCTCAGTCTCTCTCTCCTTGTCTCTCAATTCAATTCAATTCAATTCAAATCGCTTTATTGGCATGACAAGGTACATCTTATGTTGCTAAAGCATCGGAAAACATTCGTGTTTGTTCACAAAAATACAGATCTATCCATACAGTGTATAAACAGATATATCCCTGAGTGTATAAATATACATTCATATAATTTATATATACTCTTATCTTATATTTAGTGGTTGTCCCTCTGTTTATGGCAAGCTGTAACATAGTGTGCCGCCAGTGTTACGCAATTTCTCTCTTCCCCTAGTAGGTATGGAAGTTTTTGGTCGTCATTCAAATTTCTGAATTCCGGGCATATTTTTGTGAATTTTGGGTAGAAATTCTCCCTTATGCCCTGATATTTTCTACAAGCTGTGAGGAAGTGCATCTCTGTCTCCACCACTCCCTGACTGCAGTGAGAGCATATCCTGTCCTCTCTTGGTAGCCGGGTCTGCCTGTGTCTACCTTTTTCGATCGCCAGGTTATGTTCACTAAGTCTGTACATTGTCAAAGTTTTTCTCAGTTTGCTATCCTTTACCATGTTCAGGTAATCAGCCATGTTGTATTGTCTGTTTAGGGCCAAGTAGCAATTGAGTTTGCTTTGGGTTTTTGTTGTTTCTGCCCAATATGTCAGATATTTTTCCTTTTGCTTAGCGACGATTGTGTTGGGTCGAATTCTTTGTGTTACGCTGTCACTGTCCTGGGGCTGGTTATTGTTAGTAGTGTTAGTAGTTACTTCACTGAGTCCCAGGACTAGTTGACTGAGGGTATTCTTCTTTATGGTCCTCTCTTGGCATTTGAGGGCTTCGTAATGATAGCATTGGGGGTTGCTCATTTCTAGGTGTTTCCAAAATTTGGTGGCTCTTTTTTGGATAGTGATTATTAATGGATATTGGCCTAGTTCTGCCCTGCATGCATTGTTTACGGTTTTCCTTTGAGTCCGGAGTATACTTTTACAGAATTCTGCATGTAGGATCTCAATTGGGTGTTTGTCCCATTTTGCAAATTCTTGTTGTGTTAGCGGTCCCCCCACCTCACTGCCATAGAGTGCAATTGGTTCAATTACTGATTTGAAAATTTTGAGCCAAATGCTAATTGGGATTTCTATTTGGATTGATTTTTTAATGGCATAGAAAGCCCTTCTTGCTTTCTCTTTCAGTTCATTCACAGCCAGTTTGAAATTTCCCGTAGAACTGATTTTTAAGCCCAAGTATGTGTAGTTAGTGGTTTGTTCAATTTTGGTTGTTCCTAGTGTGAAATTTATTTTGGGTCCCTGATGTCTGGATCTTTGCTGGAACACAAGGACTTTGGTTTTTTGGGGATTTATTGTCAGGGCCCAAGTCTGGCAGTACGACTCCAGCAGATCCAGGTTCTGCTGTAGACCCTCCTTAGTTGGTGACAGCAGAACCAGGTCGCCTGCATAGAGGAGGAATTTAACCTTGGATTCATATAGGGTGAGGCCGGGTGCTGTAGATTGTTCAAGTAGTTTTGCCAATTCATTTATGTAAATATTAAAGAGTGTCGGTGAGATTGGCGAGCCCTGCGTCACCCCCCGCCCCTGTGGGAAGTATTTTGTTTGTTTGTCTCCAATTTTAACTGCACATTTGTTGTTTGTATACATTGATTTAATTACATCACATGTTTTTCCCCCTACCCCGCTTTCGATAAATTTCAGGAATAAACCGTCATGCCAGATGGAGTCGAAAGCCTTCTGGAAATCTATAAAGCATGCGTAGATTTTGCTTTTGTTTTGATGAACGTGTTTGTCAATTAGGGTCTGTAGGGTGAAGATATGATCTGATGTTCTATAGTTTGGCAGGAATCCAATTTGGCTTTTACTCAAGACATTGTGCTCCTCAAGGAAGTTTATAAGTCTTTTGTTTATGATGCTACAGAATACCTTCCCCAGGTTACTGTTTACACAGATGCCTCGATAGTTATTTGGGTCGACTTTGTCCCCACTTTTGTATATGGGCATTATGAGTCCTTTGTTCCAGATATCAGGGAAGTGACCGACACTCAGAACCAAGTTGAAGAGTTTTAGGATAGCCAGTTTCATTTTATCGTCTGTGTGTTTAATCATCTCGCTTAGTATGCCGTCTGCCCCGCAAGCTTTTCCTGGTCGCAGGTCCTTGAGTTTTTCAAAACGTTCTTTTTCTGTTATTATGGAGTCTAGCGGGTTTTGGTTATCTTTTATGGCCATTTCTAGCTTTTCCAGTTTTTTGCATATTTGGTGTTGCTCTGGCCTTAGTGTGTTTTTCTGGTATAATTTTTCAAAGTGGTTTTCCCATGTGTCTCCATTTTGAATGGCCAATTCGTCGTGTTGTTTTTTGTGTAATGTATTCCAGTTGTCCCAGAAACAATTGGAATCAATGGATTCCTCAATGGAGCTGAGTGTATTCTTAATATATTGCTCTTTTTTGGTTCTGAGTGTCTTTCTGTATTGTGTTAGTGTCTGACAATAAGTAAGGTGTAATTCCTCGTTTTCTGGATGTCTGCGTTTTTGGTTTGATATTTTTCTAATTTTTTTCCTCATGTTATGGCAATCTGGGTCAAACCATTTTTCATAGTTTTTTGTTTTGGGTTTGTTCTTGCGAGCTTTCAAGTTTGACCTTGTTGCCAAATTATCAAAAATATTGTTTAGGTTATTCACTGCCCGGTTTACGCCTTCTTTATTGTGAATGTGTATATGTTATCCAGAAAGGTGTCCAAGAGAGCTTGAGTTGATTCATTGCTAATTGCTTTCTGGTATTTTTCCGTGTCGTTTTTGGCCCATCTGTACGATTTTTGTACAGTTTACTGGGTTGTGTTTCTGTGTTGTTTGTTTCTGTCTTTTTAAGATACATAATAATTTGACTGTGATCTGACAGTGTTGTTTGTGGTTTGACTGTGAATGCTCTGAAAGAGGATGGGTCCAAATCCGTAATCATATAGTCTACGGTGCTGCAGCCAAGAGGTGAGCAATAGGTCGATCTTCCTAGGAGGTCTCCTATGAACCTACCATTGACAATGTACAGACCCAGGCTTCGACAGAGCTGCAGGAGCTGTTTTCCGTTGGTATTTGTCTGCTTGTCGCAGTTATGCCTGTATGGAAGGGAAGGGATATCGAAGTGGTTATTCCCGAATATGTAATTGTTTCCCTGATTATTGGTGAAGTCTGGTTCTTCGCCAGTTCTTGAATTGAGGTCCCCACAGATCAACACGTTCCCCTGGGCCTGGTATTGGATAATTTCCCCTTCAATGTTGGAGAGGGTGTCCTCTTTAAAGTACGGGGATTCCATTGCGGGGATATAGAGTGCGCAAATGAAAACATCTTGGGTGTTAGAGATAATCTCCCTCTCAATTTTGAGCCACATGTGGTTTTCGCCCTTTTTTTTTAAATTTGATGTAATTCTTAAGCTCTGTTTTAAACCAAATCAGTATGCCTCCGGAGTCTCTGCCTTGGGTTACTCCTGGCAATTTATTGGAGGGGACCACTCATTCCCTCTCTCTCTTCCCCCCTCTCTCTCCCTCTCCTTCCCTTTCTCTCCTTCACTCTCTCTCCCTCTGTCCTTCCATCTCTCCCTCTCTCTCCTTCCCTCTCTCTCTCCCCCCGTCTCACTCAAATTCAAATTCAAATTCAAATTCAAATGCTTTATTGGCATGAAAGTTTACAGAGAACCATATTGCCAAAGCTTACATAGCAAAAAGGTACATTTTCAAACATTCTGTAGGCGTCAATCGATTTGACATTTGTTGGGTACATACAATATTACTTTTAAACAATATTAATTTTAAACAGTCTTTGTACTTCATTTGGTACGTTCAATATTAATTTTAAACAGTCTTAATTTTAAACAGTCCTCAGGTTGTGACATGTTGTTACATATTTGGCCCCAAGGTATGGTCTGTCTCCTTCTCCCAGGACTAATCTCAATTTTGACAGGTCATCCAATTCCTTGAAATCTGGGGTTGTTTGGCTTAGCTTGTTGAATAATATGTTTCTTGATGTGTTGAATTTTTCGCATTTTAGGAGGAAATGCATTTCTGTTTCAACCTCGCCGGCCAGACATTGATCGCATATTCTATTCTCTCTAGGCTGCCAGGATTTCTTGTATCTGCCTTTTTCAATTTCCAGTTGGTGGTCGCTTAGTCTGTACCTGGTGAGGGTCTGTCTCTGTTTTGTGTCTCTGATGGTCGTGAGGTAGTCTGCCAGTTTATATTCTCTTTTTAGGGCCCGGTAACATTCTAATCTGCTTTGGCTTTCGGTTATTTTGTTCCAATGTTCCAGGTAGGTTTCTTTGCATTGTTTAATGATTTGGTTCACTCGGATTGGTGTTTGGACGGCTGTGTTGGTCTGGGGCTGGTCAGGGTCCGGCTGAGTACTTAGTTTCAGTAGCAGCTGACTCAGGGGACTCTTTTCTGGGTTTAGCTCTTGGGTCTGAAAGGCTTTGAAATGAAGGGTGTCTGGGGAGCTAGATTTGAGGTGATTTAGGAAGTTTAGTGCTCGTTTTTGGATGTTTATTATCAGTGGGTATCTGCCTAGTTCGGCTCTGCATGCATTTGTTGGCATTTTTCTTTGGATGCGAAGGATGCTTTGGCAGAATTCTGCATGTAGGGCTTCTATTGTGTGTTTTTCCCATTTAGTGTAGCTTTGGTGATTTAGCGGGCCCCATACTTCACTACCGTACAGTGCAATGGGCAGGATTATGCTGTCAAATATTTTGAGCCAGATTTTGATTGGGATTTGGATGTTGTAGAATTTTCTTTTTATTGCATATAGGGCTCTTCGGGCTTTTTCTTTTAGTGCATTCACTGCTATGTTGAAGCTCCCTGATGCTGTAATAGTTAGACCAAGGTAGGTGTAGCTCATAGTGTGTCCTATAGTGGTATCACTGAGGGTAAACTGGTATTTGTTTTCCTGACATCTGGGCCTTTTTTGAAAAATCATGATGTTGGTTTTTTTTTAGATTTACTGTTAGAGCCCAATTTTGGCAGTATTTGTCGAGTAGGTCTAGTTGTTGCTGTAATCCCTGTTCTGTGGGAGACAGCAGAACCAGGTCGTCCGCATAGAACAGGGATTTCTCTCTCTCTCTCTCTCTCCTTCCCCCCTCTCTCTTCCCCCGTCTTTCTCTCTCTACTTCTGTCTCCCTCTCTCTCCTTCGCCTCCCTCTCTCTCCTTCTCCACTGTCTCCTTCCTTCTCTCTCCTTCCCTTTCTCTCCTTCCCTCCCTCCCTCTCTCTCATTCACTCTCTCTGTCCTTCCATCTCCCCCTCTCTCTCCTTCCCTCTTTCTCTCCCTCCCTCTCTCCTCTCTCTCTCTCTGTCTCTCCCCCTCTCTCTCTCTCTCCCTCTCTCCTTCACTCTCTCTGTCCTTCCATCGCCCCCTCTCTCTCTCCCCCTCCCTCTCTCCCTCCTCTCTCTCTCTGTCTCCCTCTCACTCTCTCCCCCCCTCCCTCTCTCTCTCCTCTCTCTCTCTGTCTCCCTCTCACTCTCTCCCCCCCTCCCTCTCTCTCTCTCTCTCTCTGGGGGAGGGACGCGGTCTGTCTCACGGCTCCGAGACTCGCTGCTGTTGTGCGGTCTCGGCCAGTCTGGGTCAGCCCCGGGATCCGGGAGCAGCGGGCCGGGAACCGGAGGGAATCAGCGGCGGGGCCGGGCCGGAGGCGGCAGCGGAGCGAGTGCGAGCCGGAGCCGGAGCCGGGGAGCGGGCTGAGCCCAGCCGGTTGTGTTCGGGGCCGGGGCCGCTTCCTGCCGCCGCCCAAAGCAGCAGCTGCTGGATCGACACCGACTGGACCGGCACCGACTCGACTGGCACCAACTAGACCGGCACCGACCGGCCCGGCACCGACTCTCCCGGCACCGACTCGACTGGCACCGACTAGACTGGCACCAACTAGACCGGCACCGACTAGACTGGCACCGACTGGCACCGACTAGACTGGCACCAACTAGACCGGCACCGACTAGACTGGCACCGACCGGCACCGACTAAACTGGCACCGACTAGACTGGCACCGACCGGCACCGACTAGACTGGCACCGACCGGCACCGACTAGACCGGCACCGACTAGACTGGCACCGACTCTCCCGGCACCGACTAGACTGGCACCGACCGGCACCGACTCTCCCGGCACCGACTAGACTGGCACCAACTAGACCGGCACCGACTAAACTGGCACCGACTAGACTGGCACCGACCGGCACCGACTAGACCGGCACCGACTCTCCCGGCACCGACTAGACTGGCACCAACTAGACCGGCACTGACTAGACTGGCACCGACCGGCACCGACTAAACTGGCACCGACTAGACTGGCACCGACCGGCACCGACTAGACCGGCACCGACTAGACCGGCACCGACTAGACTGGCACCAACTAGACCGGCACCGACCGGCACCGACTAGACTGGCACCGACCGGCACCGACTAGACCGGCACCGACTAGACCGGCACCGACTAGACTGGCACCAACTAGACCGGCACCGACCGGCACCAACTGGACTGGCACCAACCGGCACCGACTAAACTGGCACCGACTAGACTGGCACCGACTAGACTGGCACCGACTCTCCCGGCACCGACTGGCCCGGCACCGACTCTCCCGGCACCGACTGGACTGGCACCGACTCTCCCGGCACCGACTCTCCCGGCACCGACTCTCCCGGCACCGACTGGACTGGCACCGACTCTCCCGGCACCGACTGGACTGGCACCGACTCTCCCGGCACCGACTGGACTGGCACCGACTCCCGGCACCGACTGGACTGGCACCGACTCTCCCGGCACCGACTGGCCCGGCACCGACTCTCCCGGCACCGACTGGACTGGCACCGACTTACTCGGCACCAGCACGATGCCCAGGAACCGCGCCTTCTCGGAGCCGGAGTACTCGGCGGAATGCTCGGTCAGCCTGCCCTCTGACCCTGAGCAGGGGGTGGAGAGGAGCCGGGAGGTGACTGTCCGGAATTCCGGGTGCTGCCTCTGCCTCCCTCGCTTCATGAGACTTACCTTTGTCCCCGAGTCCCTGGAGAACCTGTACCAGACCTACTTCCGCCGACAGCGACATGAAACGCTCCTGGTGCTGGTGGTCTTTGCCGCGCTATTCGACTGTTACGTCATTGTCACATGTGCTGTGCTCTACTCCGCTGACAAGCTGGCCTCGCTGCTGGTGGCCGGAGTCGGACTGGCAGCACACCTCCTCCTCTTTGTCCTGTGTAGGTTTGGGCTCCTCCCGGACAGAATCTCCCAGAAGGTAGTCCCCTACACCCTCTGGGTCCTCATCGCTGCCCAGATCTTCTGCTACCTCGGCCTGAACTTCTCGCACTCCCATGAGGCCAGTGACACGGTGGGCTGGCAAGCATTCTTCACCTTCTCCTTCTTCATCACTCTCCCACTCCAGCTGACGCCCATTGTCCTCATCACCACCATCACCTGTGGCATTCACACTCTTGTCCTGGGGGTCACCATCGCCCAGCAACAGCAGGACCAGATCAACGGCACAGCGCTGGTGCAGCAGGTACAGTGCCAGGCGTTTCTGTGGGATCCCACAGGCGCAGTGGAGAACTTTGAGCCGAAGGAGAATGGGGTTTGTGAACATGTTACCCGGAGAGGGGATTGAAGCCACTATGTTCACCAGGGATATGGGCTGTAGGTGGGGTTGGGGATATGGGGAGAAGGTGGGTGGGTGGGGTTGGGGATATGGGGAGAAGGTGGGTGGGTGGGGTTGGGGATCGGGGAGAAGGTGGGTGGGTGGGGTTGGGGATCGGGGAGAAGGTGGGTAGGTGGGGTTGGGAATCGGGGAGAAGGTGGGTCGGTGGGGTTGGGGACATGGGGAGAAGGTGGGTAGGTGGGGTTGGGGATCGGGGAGAAGGTGGGTCGGTGGGGTTGGGGACATGGGGAGAAGGTGGGTAGGTGGGGTTGGGGATATGGGGAGAAGGTGGGTGGGTGGGGTTGGGGATATGGGGAGAAGGTGGGTGGGGTTGGGGATATGGGGAGAAGGTGGGTAGGTGGGGTTGGGGATCGGGGAGAAGGTGGGTAGGTGGGGTTGGGGACATGGGGAGAAGGTGGGTAGGTGGGGTTGGGGATCGGGGAGAAGGTGGGTAGGTGGGGTTGGGGATATGGGGAGAAGGTGGGTGGGTGGGGTTGGGGATATGGGGAGAAGGTGGGTGGGGTTGGGGATATGGGGAGAAGGTGGGTAGGTGGGGTTGGGGATCGGGAGAAGGTGGGTAGGTGGGGTTGGGGATCGGGGAGAAGGTGGGTAGGCGGGGTTGGGGGAAATGAGGAGAAGGTGGGTCGGTGGGGTTGGGGATTCGGGAGAAGGTGGTTCGGTGGGGTTGGGAGATATGGGGAGAAGGTGGGTCGGTGGGGTTGGGGATCGGGGAGAAGGTGAGTGGGTGGGGTTGGGAGATATGGGGAGAAGGTGGGAAGGTGGGGTTGGGGATATGGGGAGAAGGTGGGTAGGTGGGGTTGGGGGATATGGGGAGAAGGTGGGTAGGTGGGGTTGGGGGATATGGGGAGAAGGTGGGTAGGTGGGGTTGGGGGATATGGGGAGAAGGTGGGTAGGTGGGGTTGGGGGATATGGGGAGAAGGTGGGTAGGTGGGGTTGGGGGATATGGGGAGAAGGTGGGTAGGTGGGGTTGGGGGATATGGGGAGAAGGTGGGTAGGTGGGGTTGGGGGATATGGGGAGAAGGTGGGTAGGTGGGGTTGGGGGATATGGGGAGAAGGTGGGTAGGTGGGGTTGGGGGATATGGGGAGAAGGTGGGGTTGGGGATCGGGGAGAAGGTGGGTGGGTGGGGTTGGGGATATGGGGAGAAGGTGGGTAGGTGGGGTTGGGGGATATGGGGAGAAGGTGGGTAGGTGGGGTTGGGGATCGGGGAGAAGGTGGGTAGTTGGGGATTGGGGAGAAGGTGGTTGGGCGGGGTTTGGGGATATGAGGAGAAGGTGGGTCGGTGGGGTTGGGGATTGGGGAGTGGTGGGCGGGGTTGGGAAATATGGGGAGAAGGTGGGTGGGGTTGGGAGATATGGGGAGAAGGTGGGTACGTGGGGTTGGGGGATATGAGGAGTAGGTGGGGTTGGGGGATATGGGGGTAGGTGGGGTTGGGGGATATGGGGAGAAGGTGGGTAGGTGGGGTTGGGGATATGGGGAGAGGGTGGGTAGGTAGGGTTGGGGATATGGGGAGAGGGTGGGTAGGTGGGGTTGTGGGATATGGGGGGAAGGTGGGTAGGTGGGGTTGGGGATATGGGGAGAGGGTGGGTAGGTGGGGTTGGGGATATGGGGAGAGGGTGGGTAGGTGGGGTTGGGGATATGGGGAGAGGGTGGGTAGGTGGGGTTGTGGGATATGGGGGGAAGGTGGGTGGTTGGGGATATGGGGAGAAGGTGGGTAGGTGGGGTTGGGGATATGGGGAGAAGGTGGGTAGGTGGGGTTGGGGATATGGGGAGAGGGTGGGTAGGTGGGGTTGGGGGATATGGGGAGAGGGTGAGTAGGTGGGGTTGGGGGATATGGGGAGAGGGTGGGGTTGTGGGATATGGGGGGAAGGTGGGTGGTTGGGGATATGGGGAGAGGGTGGGTAGGTGGAGTTGGGGGATATGGGGAGAGGGTGGGTAGGTGGAGTTGGGGGATATGGGGAGAGGGTGGGTAGGTGGGGTTGGGGGATATGGGGAGAGGGTGGGTAGGTGGGGTTGGGCGATATGGGGAGAGGGTGGGTAGGTGGGGTTGGGGATATGGGGAGAGGGTGGGTAGGTGGGGTTGTGGGATATGGGGGGAAGGTGGGTGGTTGGGGATATGGGGAGAAGGTGGGTAGGTGGGGTTGGGGATATGGGGAGAAGGTGGGTAGGTGGGGTTGGGGATATGGGGAGAGGGTGGGTAGGTGGGGTTGGGGGATATGGGGAGAGGGTGAGTAGGTGGGGTTGGGGGATATGGGGAGAGGGTGGGGTTGTGGGATATGGGGGGAAGGTGGGTGGTTGGGGATATGGGGAGAGGGTGGGTAGGTGGAGTTGGGGGATATGGGGAGAGGGTGGGTAGGTGGAGTTGGGGGATATGGGGAGAGGGTGGGTAGGTGGGGTTGGGGGATATGGGGAGAGGGTGGGTAGGTGGGGTTGGGGGATATGGGGAGAGGGTGGGTAGGTGGGGTTGGGGATATGGGGAGAAGGTGGGTAGGTGGGGTTGGGGGATATGGGGGGAAGGTGGGTGGTTGGGGATATGGGAAGAGGGTGGGTAGGTGTGGTTGGGGGATATGGGGAGAGGGTGGGTAGGTGGGGTTGGGGATATGGGGAGAGGGTGGGTAGGTGTGGTTGGGGATATGGGGAGAGGGTGGGTAGGTGGGGTTGGGGATCTGTGAATGGACAGGACTGGTTGGGCCGGACGTTTGTTTCCTGTTTCTGAATATAATGTCTGATGATACTGGGAACCTCACCAGATCCTTAATTTGACTTCAGTTGATGTAAGGAGGGCATGTTCCTGTGTTAAAGGAGTTGCGTTGAGTTAAGAGCCCCATGTGTTTACTGAGGCAGCTTCACTCTGGGGTGATGTACAACTGCTGCAAGATAAAGCTTTACAAAGGGGACTAAATGGGCACCTCTCAGGCCTGATACTGTACTGAGCCAGTCAGGTTAGGAAAGGCCCAGGCTCCATCCCCGGCCCCGGCCTGTGCTGATCTCTGCCAGTGTGGGACTGAGCCCCACACAGAGCAGGAAAAGCCCAGGCTCCATCCCCGGCCTGTGCTGATCTCTCCCGGTGTGGGACTGAGCCCCACACAGAGCAGGAAAAGCCCAGGCTCCATCCCCGGCCTGTGCTGATCTCTCCCGGTGTGGGACTGAGCCCCACACAGAGCAGGAAAGGCCCAGGCTCCATCCCCAGTCCCGGCCTGTGCTGATCTCTCCCGGTGTGGGACTGAGCCCCACACAGAGCAGGAAAGGCCCAGGCTCCATCCCCGGCCTGTGCTGATCTCTCCCGGTGTGGGACTGAGCCCCACACAGAGCAGGAAAGGCCCAGGCTCCATCCCCAGTCCCGGCCTGTGCTGATCTCTCCCGGTGTGGGACTGAGCCCCACACAGAGCAGGAAAGGCCCAGGCTCCATCCCCAGCCTGTGCTGATCTCTCCCGGTGTGGGACTGAGCCCCACACAGAGCAGGAAAGGCCCAGGCTCCATCCCCGGCCTGTGCTGATCTCTCCCGGTGTGGGACTGAGCCCCACACAGAGCAGGAAAGGCCCAGGCTCCATCCCCGGCCTGTGCTGATCTCTCCCGGTGTGAGACTGAGCCCCACTGTTAAGTCTGTGTGTTATAATGAGAATTATTACACAGACCACAAGAGTAAACTTTAACAGGTCTTTACTAGTCGAAGGTCAGGGCGGAACTGCCCAATAAATCATTACACAGCACTTATATACCGGTGTGGTCACCACCGGTATTACAGTATACAGCAGCCAAGATAAAGTAGTGCAACCCTTAAAATAGTTCTCTTAAAGGTGGAACGGTTACATACACTACAATCCTCCCTTTTTAGCTTAACCGTATATATTCCCCATTAAACATAACATACTAACATATATACACAACTTCATGTAAAAACAGTTCACAGATTCAGTCTCTGAGGCGGCGCCTCCTGCGCCTCCTGACTCGGTCCGGATAACGCCTCGGTGGTGTAGTAGTTTTCGGTGATGTAGTAGGTTCTCATTGCTGGGGCGACTCATCTAATAGTCCTTCACTGGACTTAACAGCTTGAACTTTCGTAACTTCAGAACCAGCATTGCTGACTTCTAAAGGCTCGAGTACCTTGGGAAGTTTTTCTACTTCCAGACTGATTTGGCTCAGTTCGGAGGGACCACGTGCGTGACCTGGTAGGGGTGATAATGGTTCAGATGAGTCATCATCTTCTGCTTCTTCTCTATTGTCTTCTATTTCCTCCATCACTTCAGCTTTTGCCTCTGTCACCAATTCCCTGAGTGGCTTATTACTGCTGACACTGCTCACAAAAGGGTGCTCTTTCTTCTTAGCTTTCAACTGATCGATGAATTTGACATATTCCCTTTCTTGCTCAGCTTTGATTCGTTTGGCCTCATCGCGCAGACGGTTTGTGTGTTCCTGCTCCATTTTCTCAATCAGCTGCTTCTGCTGTCTTCCCAGATTCTCCAACTCCGTGTCAAAGAACTTTTTCTTTGCATTCATCTCTTGCTCAAAACGGCGAATCATTTGTTCTAATTGCTGTTGTAGTTTGAAATTGAGTTGAGTTCGAGCCCGGTGTTCCTCAGAAATGTGCATGTCTGTAGACTGGACAGACTCAGAATTCTCTGTCAAACTATGTTGTTGTTGTTCAGTGGAATTCTGTTCTGATACTTTGTTCTCTTCTGAAGCATTTATGGACTCCTTCGTTTTTCCATCATTAGTCTGCAAGTCCATTTTAGACTTGTCTTTTGCACATGGGCTGGTCTTACCATCATCAGTTCCAGAGTCTGAGCTGATTGTCTTCACCGAGTTCTCACTCTCTGCTTTGTCACTGTCACTGCTGCATATGCCCTCATCCAATATTCTGGACAATCGTGCAGGTTTGACATCTTTGTTTTTCCCGGAATCTACCGTTATTGCTTTTAGGGAGTGCCAGTCCATATTTATTTTTCTGATCCACTCCCGTCCCAGAAGTGGTGGACCTCCCTCAGGTAGTACATATATGTCCATTCCTTGGTGTTCTTTGCCCTTGTGTACCACCTTGACTTTTATCTTTCCGATGGGGTATACTCTTTGCCCCGTGTATGTCTTTAATACTATCTCCGTATCCCGTAGGGGAATATGTGTGAATAACCTTTTGTAATCTTGCTTATTCATGACCGTCAACGCCGATCCGGTGTCCAATTCCATCTTCACTTGGACTCCTGCTATCTGCAGTGTGGCCCAGATAGTTTGTCGGTCAGCTTCCTTACTCACATTGTGAATTCTCAGACTACCCAGTTCCTTGCTGTTGGAGTCTGAATCCGAATTCTGTTCATCCGAACTCTTCTCAGCCACCTTATGTACCTTTCTGCACTTTTCCTGCGGTGACTTTTTGTTGCTGGTCTTCTTTCCTGACCGGCATACTTTAGCTATGTGACCAAGCTTGCCACATTTTCTACATTCCTGGTTTTTAAACCAGCATTGGTTCAGATCGTGTGTTGTCTTTCCACAATGATAACATTTCGTTGTACCCAAAGCCATTTGATCTACGCTGAGTACCGCTGCCTTCAGCTGCCTTTCCGCAGTGCCTCTCGCTGCGGCTTCGTGCGATGCTGCAATAGTGACAGCCTTATCAAGTGTAAGATCATTCTCTTCAAGCAACCGCTTTTGTGTTCCTTCTTTCGACAATCCACACACGAATTTGTCTCTCAGTGCCTCTGTCAGTCTTTCCCCAAACTGACAGTATTTCGCTAGCTTACGCAGTTCAATTAAATACTCCGCGTTGCTTTCCTCTTTCAGTTGCGTTCTCGCATAAAATTTAAATCGTTCCGCTAACATCAGCGGTGTGGGGTTCAAATGATTCTTCAGGACAGCAACAATATTAGCGAAAGTCTGATCCGCCGGTTTAGCTGGTGATAGAAGATGCTTCAATAGCCCGTATGTCTTCGCACCCATTGAGTTTAGTAAGGTTAGTGCTTTATCTTCATCTGATATTTTATTTGCCTTACAATAAATCTCTATGCGTTCTACATACGTGGCCCAATCTTCAACATCGGGATCGAAATCATTGATGTTACCACGCTTAGGCATCCTCGCAATCTTCTTGAGAAACAAAAAGAAATTTTTCTTTTATTTTTTTTTTCAAAATGGCGGTTTCCCGTGCTCGTCTTCTTCCCCCGCCTATGAAAATGGCGGCTTCCCGCGCTCGTCTTCTTCCCCCGCTGGCTGTAATGGCGATTGCCATATTGCTGCGTTCGCCCTCCCCAGCGGTTTTCAAATCGTGCCTCCCAGCCCCTCTTGCAGTCCGGTCCTTTCCCCCCCGGCTGCGGCTGAGTTCTCCGCGGTTTTTTAAATTTTCTCCCGCGCTTACGCTGTCCCGGTCACTGCGCCTCGCGGCCTCGGTAGCTGCCCGGCCTTTTTCACCGGTCGCGGTCGAGCTCTCTCTCGACGCTGTTGCGTCTCCCAGCCCGCTTGTAGCCCGGTCTCTCACACCGGCTGCGTTTGCATTCACCGCGGCTCCCGTGCCTTACACTGCCCCAGTCTCAGCGCCTCTGGCCCCGACTTCTGTCCGGCTCTTTTCCCCGGCCGTGGTCGAGTTCTCCGCCCTTATATCCTCCGTTTTTCCCTCCCCTACTTCACAGCCAACGTGGCCGACTTGCTGCTCGTCGCTGATCGGCTTACCCACCACCGTGATAGAAGGGATGATCCTGCCTGTTGCTGATGGAAGGCTTCGTGTCAGAATTCTTCCTTTGCTCTGCAGACCCGAGTCTTCTCTCAGCAGAATGATGAGGGCGGATGCCTCCTCTCGACGCCCGTTAAACTGCCTTGGATGTATCTCTGCCGCAGGGTAAGATCGTACTCGTCGCCACTGTTAAGTCTGTGTGTTATAATGAGAATTATTACACAGACCACAAGAGTAAATTTTAACAGGTCTTTACTAGTCGAAGGTCAGGGTGGAACTGCCCAATAAATCATTACACAGCACTTATATACCGGTGTGGTCACCACCGGTATTACAGTATACAGCAGCCAAGATAAAGTAGTGCAACCCTTAAAATAGTTCTCTTAAAGGTGGAACGGTTACATACACTACACCCACAAAGAGCAGGAAAGGCCCAGGCTCCATCCCCGGCCTGTGCTGATCTCTCCCGGTGTGGGACTGAGCCCCACACAGAGCAGGAAAGGCCCAGGCTCCATCCCCGGCCTGTGCTGATCTCTCCCGGTGTGGGACTGAGCCCCAACAACAACAACTTCTATTTAAAGTTTGTAAAACCTCCCAAGCTGCTTTGCAGGAGCGTTATCTGACTCAAATTGACACAGAGACAAAGAAGGAGACATTAGGACAGGTGACAGGTTTTAAGGAGCGTCTTAAAGGAGGAGAGAGGCGGAGAGGTTTAGGCAGGGAATTCCAGAGCTTAGGGTCTCGGCAGCTGAAGACATGGCTGTTAGATCCGTGATTCTGAGAGTATGATGTTTTTCAATAACTACACGGAGACTGTAACTTAACAATCAACAGGTGTTTACTGGAGTAGGGTAGTCTCAAGACTGGGGGTACAGAGGCATGCTCAAGGCTTATATACAGGCGTGGTCACTGCCGGTACTACAGTATACAGGAGCTGTAAAAGTAGTTCTCTCTTAAAGATACATACACTACAATGGCCGTCAATGGTGGAGCGGGGCTGCTCAAGAGGCCAGAATTAGAGGAGCGCAGATATCTCGGGGGGGGTTGTGGGGCTGAAGGAGATTATAGAGATAGGGAGGGGCGAGGCCATGGAGGGATTTGAAAACAAGGATGAGAATTTTAAAATCAAGGCGTTGCTTAACCGGGAGCCAATGTAGGTCAGCGAGCACAGGGGTGATGGGTGAACGGGACTTGGCAAGAGTTAGGACACGGGCAGCCGAGTTTTGAATGCTCTTGAGTTTATGTCAGGTGGAAGATGGGAGGTCAGCAGCAGAGTATTGGAATAGTTAAATCTGAACGTAACAAATGGCATCGATGAGGGTTTCAGTAGCTGATGGGCTGAGGCAGGGGCAGAGACGGGCGATGTTATGGAGGTGGAAATAGGCGGTGTTATGGCGCGGATGTATGGTCGGAAGCTCATCTCGGATCAAATATGACACCAAGGTTGCAAAAAGTGTGGTTCAGCCTCAGGCAGATGCCAGAGAGAGGGATGGAGTCAGTGGAGTTGGTGGCTAGGGAATGGAGTTTGTGGCAGCCCCAGAGTGGAACACGTGGGGCCCTCAACTCAGCTCCTTTAACACACGATCCTCCTTACATAAACTGAAGTGAGGAAATTTCTGCTCATCCAGAACTGTATGCCGGACAAGCAGTCGGACAATTTAGAGACTGTGGAGGGGGTTGAGAGAAGAGGTAGAGAGGTAGAGCTGGGTGTTGTCAGCGTACATGTGGAAACTGACGCTGTGTTTTCAGATGATGTCGCTGAGGAGCAGCGTGTAGATGAGAAATAGGCGGGGCCAAGGATAGATCCTTGGGGGACACCAGAGGTAACAATGCGGGAGCGGGAAGAGAAACCATTGCAGGTGATTCTCTGGCTGCAATTGGATAGGTAAGAATGGAACCAGGCGGGTGCAGTCCCACCCAGCTGGACGATGGTGGAGAGGCGTTGGAGGGGGATGGTGTGGTCAACCAGGTCAGGAAGGACAAGGAAGGATAGTTTACCTTTGTCACAGTCACAAAGGTGCGGCGGAAGCAGGTGATGTTACAGAGGTGGAGGTCGGCGGTCCTTACAATGGAGAGGTTATAGGGTTGGAAATTCAGCTCAGGGTCAGATAGTGAGCAGGAAGGGCCCAGGCTCCATCCCCACCCTGAGCTATTCGCTGATCTCAGAAAAACGCTGCAGTGCTGGGTTACACTTGGCCAGTGACCCCTGGGTTAGAGAGCGGGGAAATCAGCCAGGGTTCCTGCTCCTGCTCACTGTCCAGTGACCCCTGGGTTAGAGAGAGGGGAAATCAGCCAGGGTTCCTGCTCCTGATCACTGTCCAGTGACCCCTGGGTTAGAGAGAGGGGAAATCAGCCAGGGTTCCTGCTCCTGATCACTGCCCAGTGACCCCTGGGTTAGAGAGAGGGGAAATCAGCCAGGGTTCCTGCCCCTGATCACTGTCTAGTGACCCCTGGGTTAGAGAGAGGGGAAATCAGCCAGGGTTCCTGCTCCTGATCACTGTCTAGTGACCCCTGGGTTAGAGAGAGGGGAAATCAGCCAGGGTTCCTGCTCCTGATCACTGTCCAGTGACCCCTGGGTTAGAGAGAGAGGAAATCAGCCAGGGTTCCTGCTCCTGATCACTGTCCAGTGACCCCTGGGTTAGAGAGAGGGGAAATCAGCCAGGTTTCCTGCTCCTGATCACTGTCTAGTGACCCCTGGGTTAGAGAGAGGGGAAATCAGCCAGGGTTCCTGCTCCTGATCACTGTCCAGTGACCCCTGGGTTAGAGAGAGGGGAGATCAGCCAGGGTTCCTGCTCCTGATCACTGCCCAGTGACCCCTGGGTTAGAGAGCGGGGAAATCAGCCAGGGTTCCTGCTCCTGATCACTGTCTAGTGACCCCTGGGTTAGAGAGAGGGGAAATCAGCCAGGGTTCCTGCTCCTGATCACTGTCCAGTGACCCCTGGGTTAGAGAGAGGGGAAATCAGCCAGGGTTCCTGCTCCTGATCACTGTCTAGTGACCCCTGGGTTAGAGAGAGGGGAAATCAGCCAGGGTTCCTGCTCCTGATCACTGTCCAGTGACCCCTGGGTTAGAGAGGGGGAAATCAGCCTGGGTTCCTGCTCCTGATCACTGTCCAGTGACCCCTGGGTTAGAGAGGGGGAAATCAGCCAAGGTTTCTGCTCCTGATCACTGTCCAGTGACCCCTGGGTTAGAGAGAGGGGAAATCAGCCAGGGTTCCTGCTCCTGATCACTGTCCAGTGACCCCTGGGTTAGAGAGAGGGGAAATCAGCCAGGGTTCCTGCTCCTGATCACTGTCCAGTGACCCCTGGGTTAGAGAGAGGGGAAATCAGCCAAGGTTTCTGCTCCTGATCACTGTCCAGTGAGCCCTGGGTTAGAGAGAGGGGAAATCAGCCAGGGTTCCTGCTCCTGATCACTGTCCAGTGACCCCTGGGTTAGAGAGAGAGGAAATCAGCCAGGGTTCCTGCTCCTGATCACTGTCCAGTGACCCCTGGGTTAGAGAGAGGGGAAATCAGCCAGGTTTCCTGCTCCTGATCACTGTCTAGTGACCCCTGGGTTAGAGAGAGGGGAAATCAGCCAGGGTTCCTGCTCCTGATCACTGTCCAGTGACCCCTGGGTTAGAGAGAGGGGAGATCAGCCAGGGTTCCTGCTCCTGATCACTGCCCAGTGACCCCTGGGTTAGAGAGCGGGGAAATCAGCCAGGGTTCCTGCTCCTGATCACTGTCTAGTGACCCCTGGGTTAGAGAGAGGGGAAATCAGCCAGGGTTCCTGCTCCTGATCACTGTCCAGTGACCCCTGGGTTAGAGAGAGGGGAAATCAGCCAGGGTTCCTGCTCCTGATCACTGTCTAGTGACCCCTGGGTTAGAGAGAGGGGAAATCAGCCAGGGTTCCTGCTCCTGATCACTGTCCAGTGACCCCTGGGTTAGAGAGGGGGAAATCAGCCTGGGTTCCTGCTCCTGATCACTGTCCAGTGACCCCTGGGTTAGAGAGGGGGAAATCAGCCAAGGTTTCTGCTCCTGATCACTGTCCAGTGACCCCTGGGTTAGAGAGAGGGGAAATCAGCCAGGGTTCCTGCTCCTGATCACTGTCCAGTGACCCCTGGGTTAGAGAGAGGGGAAATCAGCCAGGGTTCCTGCTCCTGATCACTGTCCAGTGACCCCTGGGTTAGAGAGAGGGGAAATCAGCCAAGGTTTCTGCTCCTGATCACTGTCCAGTGAGCCCTGGGTTAGAGAGAGGGGAAATCAGCCAGGGTTCCTGCTCCTGATCACTGTCCAGTGACCCCTGGGTTAGAGAGAGGGGAAATCAGCCAGGGTTCCTGCTCCTGATCACTGTCTAGTGACACCTGGGTTAGAGAGAGGGGAAATCAGCCAGGGTTCCTGCTCCTGATCACTGTCCAGTGAGCCCTGGGTTAGAGAGAGGGGAAATCAGCCAGGGTTCCTGCTCCTGATCACTGTCCAGTGACCCCTGGGTTAGAGAGAGGGGAAATCAGCCAGGGTTCCTGCTCCTGATCACTGTCTAGTGACACCTGGGTTAGAGAGAGGGGAAATCAGCCAGGGTTCCTGCTCCTGATCACTGTCCAGTGACCCCTGGGTTAGAGAGAGGGGAAATCAGCCAGGGTTCCTGCTCCTGATCACTGTCCAGTGACCCCTGGGTTAGAGAGAGGGGAAATCAGCCAGGGTTCCTGCTCCTGATCACAGTCCACTGTCCAGTGACCCCTTGCAAAAGTACGAGAGTAAACTTGCAAGGAACGTAAAAGCGGACTGTAAAAGCTTCTACAAATATGTAAAAAGAAAAAGATTAGTGAAGACAAATGTAGGTCCCTTACAGACGGAAACGGGAGAATTTATAATGGGGAACAAGGAAATGGCACAGCAATTAAACAAATACTCTGGTTCTGTCTTCACAGAAGAGGACACAAATAACTTCCCAGAAATGCTCGGGAACCAAGGGTCTAGTGAGAAGGAGGAATTAAAGGAAATTAGTATTGGTAAAAAAAATAGTGCTGGAGAAATTAATGGGACTGAAAGCCGATAAATCCCCAGGGCCTGATAATCCGCATCCCAGAATTCTAAAAGAGGTAGCCATGGAAATAGTGGATGCATTGGTTGTCATCTTCCAAAATTCTATAGATTATCGAACAGTTCCTGCAGATTGGAGGATGGCAAATGTAACCCCACTGTTTAAAAAAGGAGGGAGAGAGAAAACAGGGAACTACAGACCGGTTAGCCTAACATTAGTCGTCGGGAAAATGCTAGTGTCTATTGTAAAGGATGTGATAACAGGACACTTAGAAAATATCAACGGGATTAGACAAAGTCAACATGGATTTATGAAAGGGAAATCGTGTTTGACAAACCTACTGGAGTATTTTGAGGATGTAACTGGTAGAATAGATAAGGGAGAACCAGTGGATGTGGTGTATTTGGATTTTCAGAAGGCCTTTGATAAAGTCCCACATAAGAGGTTAGTGTGCAAAATTAAAGCACATGGGATTGGGGGTAATATACTGGCATGGATTGAAAATTGGTTAATAGACAGGAAACAGAGAGTAGGAATAAATGGGTCTTTTTCAGGGTGGCAGGCGGTGACTACTGGGGTACCGCAGGGATCAGTGCTTGGGCCCCAGCTATTCACAATATATATCAATGATTTGGAGGAGGGAACCAAATGTAATATTTCCACGTTTGCTGACGACACAAAACTTGGTGGGATTGTGAGTTGTGAGGAGGATGCAAAGAGGCTTCAAGGCGATTTAGACAAGTTGAGTGAGTGGGCAAATACATGGCAGATGCAGTATAACATGGATAAATGTGAAGTTATCCACTTCGGTGGGAGGAATGGGAATTCAGAGTATTGTTTAAATGGTGATAGATTGGGAAATGTTGATGTACAGAGGGACCTGGGTGTCCTTGTACACCAGTCACTGAAAGCAAACATGCAGGTGCAGCAAACAGTTAGGAAGGCAAATGGTATGTTGGCCTTCATTGCAAGAGGATTTGAGTACAGGAGCAAGGATGTCTTACTGCAGTTATACAGGGCCTTGGTGAGACCACACCTGGAGTACTGTGTGTAGTTTTGGTCTCCTTACCTAAGAAAGGATATACTTGCCATAGAGGGAGTGCAGCGAAGGTTCACCAGACTGATTCCTGAGATGGCAGGACTGTCGTATGAGGAGAGATTGGGTCGACTAGGCCTGTATTCACTAGAGTTTTGAAGAATGAAAGGGGATCTCATTCAAACATATAAAATTCTGACAACGTTTGACAGACTGGATGCAGGGAGGATGTTTCCCCTGGCTGGGGGGGTCTAGAACGAGGGGGTCACAGTCTCAGGATACAGGGTAGGACATTTATGAGGAAGAGAAATTTCTTCACTGAGGGTGGTGAACCTGTGGAATTCTCTACCACAGAAGGCTGTGGAGGCCAAGTCACTGAATATATTTAAGGAGGAAATAGATAGATTTCTAGACACAAAAGGTGTCAAGGGATATGGGGAGAGAGCGGGAATATGACATTGAGATTTTGGATCAGACATGACTGAAATGAGGAGGAATTTCTTCACCCAGAGAGTGGTGAACCTGTGGAATTCTCTACCACAGAAGGCAGGGGAGGCCAGTTCATTAAATATATTCAAAAAGGAGTTGGATATATTTCTTAAGGCTAAAGGGATCAAGGGATATGGGGGAGAAGGCAGGGACAGGGTACTGAATTTGGATGATCAGCCATGATCTCATTGAATGGCGGAGCAGGCTCGAAGGGCCGAATGGCCGACTCCTGCTCCTATTTTTCTTTTTTTTCTATGTTTCTTCTAGAGAGGGGGAATCAGCCAGGGTTCCTGCTCCTGATCACTGTCCAGTGACCCCTGGGTTAGAGAGAGAGGAAATCAGCCAGGGTTCCTGCTCCTGATCACTGTCCAGTGACCCCTGGGTTAGAGAGAGAGGAAATCAGCCAGGGTTCCTGCTCCTGATCACTGTCCAGTGACCCCTGGGTTAGAGAGAGAGGAAATCAGCCAGGGTTCCTGCTCCTGATCACTGTCCAGTGATCCCTGGGTTAGAGAGAGAGGGGAAATCAGCCAGGGTTCCTGCTCCTGATCACTGTCCAGTGACCCCTGGGTAAGAGAGAGAGGGGAAATCAGCCAGGGTTCCTGCTCCTGATCACTGTCCAGTGACCCCTGGGTTAGAGAGAGGGGAAATCAGCAAGGGTTCCTGCTCCTGATCACTGTCCAGTGACCCCTGGGTTAGAGAGAGAGGAAATCAGCCAGGGTTCCTGCTCCTGATCACTGTCCAGTGAGCCCTGGGTTAGAGAGAGAGAGGAAATCAGCCAGGGTTCCTGCTCCTGATCACTGTCCAGTGACCCCTGGGTTAGAGAGAGGGGAAATCAGCCTGGGTTCCTGCTCCTGATCACTGTCCAGTGACCCCTGGGTTAGAGAGAGGGGAAATCAGCCTGGGTTCCTGCTCCTGATCACTGTCCAGTGACCCCTGGGTTCGAGAGAGGGGAAATCAGCCTGGGTTCCTGCTCCTGATCACTGTCCAGTGACCCCTGGGTTAGAGAGAGGGGAAATCAGCCTGGGTTCCTGCTCCTGATCACTGTCCAGTGACCCCTGGGTTAGAGAGAGGGGAAATCAGCCAGGGTTCCTGCTCCTGATCACTGTCCAGTGACCCCTGGGTTAGAGAGAGGGGGAATCAGCCAGGGTTCGTGCTCCTGATCACTGTCCAGTGACCCCTGGGTTAGAGAGGGAGGGGAAATCAGCCAGGGTTCCTGCTCCTGATCACTGCCCAGTGACCCTGGGTTAGAGAGAGGGGGAATCAGCCAGGGTTCCTGCTCCTGATCACTGCCCAGTGACCCCTGGGTTAGAGAGAGGGGAAATCAGCCAGGGTTCGTGCTCCTGATCACTGCCCAGTGACCCCTGGGTTAGAGAGAGGGGAAATCAGCCAGGGTTCCTGCTCCTGATCACTGTCCAGTGACCCCTGGGTTAGAGAGGGAGGAAATCAGCCAGGGTTCCTGCTCCTGATCACTGTCCAGTGACCCCTGGGTTAGAGAGAGGGGAAATCAGCCAGGGTTCCTGCTCCTGATCACTGTCCAGTGAGCCCTGGGTTAGAGAGCGGGGAAATCAGCCAGGGTTCCTGCTCCTGATCACTGTCCAGTGACCCCTGGGTTAGAGAGAGAGGGGAAATCAGCCAGGGGTCCTGCTCTTGATCACTGTCCAGTGACCCCTGGGTTAGAGAGAGGGGAAATCAGCCAGGGTTCCTGCTCCTGATCACTGTCCAGTGACCCCTGGGTTAGAGAGAGAGGGGAAATCAGCCTGGGTTCCTGCTCCTGATCACTGCCTAGTGACCCCTGGGTTAGAGAGAGAGGGGAAATCAACCTGGGTTCCTGCTCCTGATCACTGTCTAGTGACCCCTGGGTTAGAGAGCGGGGAAATCAGCCAGGTTTCCTGCTCCTGATCACTGCCCAGTGACCCCTGGGTTAGAGAGAGGGGAAATCAGCCAGGGTTCCTGCTCCTGATCACTGCCCAGTGACCCCTGGGTTAGAGAGAGGGGAAATCAGCCAGGGTTCCTGCTCCTGATCACTGTCCAGTGAGCCCTGGGTTAGAGAGAGGGGAAATCAGCCAGGGTTCCTGCTCCTGATCACTGCCCAGTGAGCCCTGGGTTAGAGAGAGGGGAAATCAGCCAAGGTTCCTGCTCCTGATCACTGTCCAGTGACCCCTGGGTTAGAGAGAGGGGAAATCAGCCAGGGTTCCTGCTCCTGATCACTGTCTAGTGACCCCTGGGTTAGAGAGCGGGGAAATCAGCCAGGGCTCCTGCTCCTGATCACTGCCCAGTGACCCCTGGGTTAGAGAGAGGGGAAATCAGCCAAGGTTTCTGCTCCTGATCACTGTCCAGTGAGCCCTGGGTTAGAGAGAGGGGAAATCAGCCCGGGTTCCTGCCCCTGATCACTGTCCAGTGAGCCCTGGGCTAGAGAGAGGGGAATCAGCCAGGGTTCCTGCTCCTGATCACTGTCCAGTGAGCCCTGGGTTAGAGAGAGGGGAAATCAGCCAGGGTTCCTGCTCCTGATCACTGTCCAGTGACCCCTGGGTTAGAGAGAGGGGAAATCAGCCAGGGTTCCTGCTCCTGATCACTGTCCAGTGACCCCTGGGTTAGAGAGAGGGGAAATCAGCCAGGGTTCCTGCTCCTGATCACTGCCCAGTGACCCCTGGGTTAGAGAGAGGGGAAATCAGCCAGGGTTCCTGCTCCTGATCACTGTCCAGTGACCCCTGGGCTAGAGAGAGGGGGAATCAGCCAGGGTTCCTGCTTCTGATCACTGTCCAGTGACCCCTGGGTTAGAAAGGGGGGAAATCAGCCAGGGTTCCTGCTCCTGATCACTGTCCAGTGACCCCTGGGTTAGAGAGGGGAAATCAGCCAGGGTTCCTGCTCCTGATCACTATCCAGTGACCCCTGGGTTAGAGAGAGAGGAAATCAGCCAGGTTTCCTGCTCCTGATCACTGTCCAGTGACCCCTGGCTTAGAGGGAGGGGAAATCAGCCAGGGTTCCTGCTCCTGATCACTGTCCAGTGACCCCTGGCTTAGAGGGAGGGGAAATCAGCCAGGGTTCCTGCTCCTGATCACTGTCCAGTGGCCCCTGGGTTAGAGAGAGGGGAAATCAGCCAAGGTTCCTGCTCCTGATCACTGTCCAGTGACCCCTGGGTTAGAGAGGGGAAATCAGCCAGGGTTCCTGCTCCTGATCACTATCCAGTGACCCCTGGGTTAGAGAGAGAGGAAATCAGCCAGGGTTCCTGCTCCTGGTCACTGCCCAGTGACCCCTAGGTTGGAGAGGGGAAATCAGCCAGGGTTCCTGCTCCTGATCACTGTCCAGTGACCCCTGGGTTAGAGAGAGAGGGAAATCAGCCAGGGTTCCTGCTCCTGATCACTGCCCAGTGACCCCTGGGTTAGAGAGAGAGGGGAAATCAGCCAGGGTTCCTGGTCCTGATCATTGTCCAGTGACCCCTGGGTTAGAGAGAGGAAATCAGCCAGGGTTCCTGCTCCTGATCACTGTCCAGTGACCCCTGGGTTAGAGAGAGGGGAAATCAGCCGGGGTTCCTGCTCCTGATCACTGTCCAGTGACCCCTGGGTTAGAGGGGAAATCAGCCAGGGTTCCTGCTCCTGATCACTGTCCAGTGACCCCTGGGTTAGAGAGAGGGGAATCAGCCAGGGTTCCTGCTCCTGATCACTGTCCAGTGACCCCTGGGTTAGAGAGAGAGGAAATCAGCCAGGGTTCCTGCTCCTGATCACTGTCCAGTGACCCCTGGGTTAGAGAGAGGGGAAATCAGCCAGGGTTCCTGCTCCTGATCACTGCCCAGTGACCCCTGGGTTAGAGAGAGGGGAAATCAGCCAGGGTTCCTGCTCCTGATCACTGTCCAGTGACCCCTGGGTTAGAGAGAGAGGGGAAATCAGCCAGGGTTCCTGCTCCTGGTCACTGTCCAGTGACCCCTGGGTTAGAGAGAGGGGAAATCAGCCAGGGTTCCTGCTCCTGATCACTGTCCAGTGAGCCCTGGGTTAGAGAGAGGGGGAATCAGCCAGGGTTCCTGCTCCTGATCACTGTCCAGTGACCCCTGGGTTAGAGAGAGAGGAAATCAGCCAGGGTTCCTGCTCCTGATCACTGTCCAGTGACCCCTGGGTTAGAGAGAGGGGAAATCAGCCTGGGTTCCTGCTCCTGATCACTGTCCAGTGACCCCTGGGTTAGAGAGAGAGGAAATCAGCCAGGGTTCCTGCTCCTGATCACTGCCCAGTGACCCCTGGGTTAGAGAGAGGGGAAATCAGCCAGGGTTCCTGCTCCTGATCACTGTCCAGTGACTCCTGGGTTAGAGAGAGGGGGAATCAGCCAGGGTTCCTGCTCCTGATCACTGTCCAGTGACCCCTGGGTTAGAGAGAGAGGGGAAATCAGCCAGGGTTCCTGCTCCTGATCACTGTCCAGTGACCCCTGGGTTAGAGAGAGGGGGAATCAGCCAGGGTTCCTGCTCCTGATCACTGTCCAGTGACCCCTGGGTTAGAGAGAGAGGAAATCAGCCAGGGTTCCTGCTCCTGATCACTGTCCAGTGACCCCTGGGTTAGAGAGAGGGGAAATCAGCCAGGGTTCCTGCTCCTGATCACTGCCCAGTGACCCCTGGGTTAGAGAGAGGGGAAATCAGCCAGGGTTCCTGCTCCTGATCACTGTCCAGTGACTCCTGGGTTAGAGAGAGGGGGAATCAGCCAGGGTTCCTGCTCCTGATCACTGTCCAGTGACCCCTGGGTTAGAGAGAGAGGGGAAATCAGCCAGGGTTCCTGCTCCTGATCACTGTCCAGTGACCCCTGGGTTAGAGAGAGGGGAAATCAGCCAGGGTTCCTGCTCCTGATCACTGTCCAGTGACCCCTGGGTTAGAGAGAGGGGAAATCAGCCAGGGTTCCTGCTCCTGATCACTGTCCAGTGAGCCCTGGGTTAGAGAGAGGGGAAATCAGCCAGGGTTCCTGCTCCTGATCACTGCCCAGTGACCCCTGGGTTAGAGAGAGAGGAGAAATCAGCCCGGGTTCCTGCTCCTGATCACTGTCCAGTGAGCCCTGGGTTAGAGAGAGGGGAAATCAGCCAGGGTTCCTGCTCCTGATCACTGTCCAGTGAGCCCTGGGTTAGAGAGAGGGGAAATCAGCCAGGGTTCCTGCTCCTGATCACTGTCCAGTGACCCCTGGGTTAGAGAGAGGGGAAATCAGCCAGGGTTCCTGCTCCTGATCACTGCCCAGTGACCCCTGGGTTAGAGAGAGGGGAAATCAGCCAGGGTTCCTGCTCCTGATCACTGTCCAGTGACCCCTGGGTTAGAGAGAGAGGGGAAATCAGCCAGGGTTCCTGCTCCTGATCACTGTCCAGTGACCCCTGGGTTAGAGAGAGGGGAAATCAGCCAGGGTTCCTGCTCCTGATCACTGTCCAGTGAGCCCTGGGTTAGAGAGAGGGGGAATCAGCCAGGGTTCCTGCTCCTGATCACTGTCCAGTGACCCCTGGGTTAGAGAGAGAGGAAATCAGCCAGGGTTCCTGCTCCTGATCACTGTCCAGTGACCCCTGGGTTAGAGAGAGGGGAAATCAGCCAGGGTTCCTGCTCCTGATCACTGCCCAGTGACCCCTGGGTTAGAGAGGGGAAATCAGCCAGGGTTCCTGCTCCTGATCACTGTCCAGTGACCCCTGGGTTAGAGAGAGGGGAAATCAGCCAGGGTTCCTGCTCCTGATCACTGCCCAGTGACCCCTGGGTTAGAGAGAGGGGAAATCAGCCAGGGTTCCTGCTCCTGATCACTGTCCAGTGACCCCTGGGTTAGAGAGAGGGGAAATCAGCCAGGGTTCCTGCTCCTGATCACTGCCCAGTGACCCCTGGGTTAGAGAGAGAGGAGAAATCAGCCCGGGTTCCTGCTCCTGATCACTGTCCAGTGAGCCCTGGGTTAGAGAGGGGGGGAATCAGCCAGGGTTCCTGCTCCTGATCACTGTCCAGTGACCCCTGGGTTAGAGAGAGGGTAAATCAGCCAGGGTTCCTGCTCCTGATCACTGTCCAGTGACCCCTGGGTTAGAGAGAGAGGGGAAATCAGCCAGGGTTCCTGCTCCTGGTCACTGCCCAGTGACCCCTGGGTTAGAGAGGGGCAATCAGCCAGGGTTCCTGCTCCTGATCACTGTCCAGTGACCCCTGGGTTAGAGAGAGGGGAAATCAGCCAGGGTTCCTGCTCCTGATCACTGTCCAGTGAGCCCTGCTGGAGTGTTTCTCCTGGTGTGGAGTTGGAGCCAGAATCTGTTGGAGGGGTGGTGCTGCCTTTCCCGGGGCCAGTTACATCAGAAGAACATAAGAACTAGGAGCAGGAGTCGGCCATTCGGCCCTTCGAGCCTGCTCCGCCATTCAATGAGATCATGGCTGATCTTCTGCCTCAATTCCATTCACCGGCCCTATCGCCATATCCCTTGATGCCCTCACTAGTCAGAAATCTATCGACTTCTGTTTTGAATATACCCAATGACTGAGCCTCCACAGCCCTCTGGGGTAGAGAATTCCAAAGATTCACCACCCTCTGTGTGAAGAAAGTTCTTCTCATCTCAGTCCTGAATGGCCTACCCTTTATCCTGAGGCTGTGGCCCCTGGTTCTAGACTCCCCAGCCAAGGGAAACATTCTCCCAGCATCCACCCTATCAAGCCCTGTAATTATTTTGTATGCTTCAATGAGATCCCCTCTCATTCTTCTGAATTCAAGAGAATACAGGCCTAGTTTACTCAATCTCTTCTCATACGACAGGCCCGCCATCCCAGGAATCAATCTCGTGAACCTTTGTTGCACTCCCTCTATGGCAAGTATATCCTTCCTTAGGTAAGGAGACCAAAATTGTACACAGTACTCCAGCTGTGGTCTCACCAAGGCCCTATATAATTGGAGTAAGACTTCTATACTCCTGTACTCAAATGCTCTTGGAATGAAGGCCAGCATACCATTTGCCTTCCTAATGGCTTGCTGCAGCTGCACATTGACTTTCAGTGATTCATGTACAAGGACACCCAGGTCCCTTTGAGCATCTGCATTCCCCAGTTGATTTGGATGATACAGATCGGTGACTGAGATTAAAAAGAATTGAGTAGTTTCGGAAGGAATGAAATGAATTTCACCAGTCATTGTAAAATCTGCTGCAGGAATGGAATAGGCAGCCAGTGTGTGATGTAACGGCCTGATGTTACCCCGTGTCTGCAGGACCCTATACTGGAAGTTGCAAATAAACAGGACTATGCACAAGCTGGTCACAAGCAGATTGTGAAATACACTTGCGGCAGTGGAGGCTGACCGGCTCCACTCAGCTTTTTGACCCAGTTCCTAAGTTATGGATAACGGGTTCCATGGACGCACTCCCTTCCCCTTGGGCACCATCTCCCGAGGGCGATTGTCGCTATGATATTTAACCTTTGAGGCATCATAGGGAAACCCAATCCAGCTATCTCCCAATGTATACACTCACACTCACTCACGCACACTCACTCACTCACACGCACAAACACTCACACGTACTCACTCACACTCATTCACACAAACTCACTCACAATCATTTACACTCACACCTATAGACACTCACACATTCACATTAGAAATATTCCAAATTTCTCAACGAATATACATTCCATTGAGAAATAAATACTTGATCCACCCGTGGCTAACAGAAGAAGTTAAGGATAGTATTAGATTAAAAGAAGTGGTTTATAATGTTGCGAAGAATAGTAGAAGACACAAAAAGCTTACCAAAATAGTGGGGAACCAAGGTGCTAATAAGAGTGAGGAACTTAAAGTAATTAATATCAGTAGAGAAAAAGTACTTGAGTAACTAATGGGACTAAAAACCGACAAATCCCCTGGACCTGAGGGCCGACATCCTTGGGTTCTAAAAGAAGTGGCTGCAGAGATAGTGGATGCATTGGTTGTGATCTTCCAAAATTCCCTAGATTCTAGAACGGTCCCAGTGGATTAGAAGGTCGCAAATGTAACTCCGCTATTCAAGAAAGGAGTGAGAGAGAAAACAGGGAATGACAGGCCAGTTAGCCTGAAATCAGTCAGGAAGATGCTGGAATCCATTGTTAAGGAAGTGGTAACAGAGCACTTAGAAAATCATAATATGATTAGGCAGTGTCAGCATGGTTTTGTGAAAGGGAAATCGTGTTTAACAAATTGATTAGAGTTTTTTGAGGATGTAACTAGCAGGGTAGATAAAGGGGAACCAGTGGATGTAGTATATTTGGATTTCCAAAAGGCATTCGATAAGAACATAAGAAATTGGAGCAGGAATAGGCCACTTTGCCCCTCGAGTCTGCTCCGCCATTCAATAAGATCATGGCTGATCTTGGGCTCAAAGCCACTTCCCTACCCGCTCCCCATAACCCTTCACTCCCTTATCTTGCAAAAATGTGTCTCTCTCCACCTTAAATGTATTTAATGGCCCAGCCGCCACAGCTCTCTGAGGCAGAGAATTCCACAGATTTACGACCTTCTGAGAGAAGAAATTCCTCCTCATCTCAGTTCTAAAAGGGCGACACTTTATTCTGAGACTGTGCCCCCGAGTTCTAGATTTCCCCACGAGGGGAAACATCCTCTCTGCATCTACCTTGTCGAGCCCCCTCAGTATCTTATATGTTTCAATAAGATCACCTCTCCTTCTAAATTCCAATGAGTATAGGCCCAACCTGCTCAACCTTTCCTCATAAGTCAACCCCCTCATCTCTGGAATTAACCTCGTGAATCGTCTCTGAACTGCCTCCAATGCAAGTATATCCTTCCTTAAATAAGGAGACCAAAACTGTACGCAGTACTCCAGGTGTGGTCTCCCCAATACCTTGTACAGTTGTAGCAGGACTTCCCTACTTTTATACTCCAACCCCCTTGAAATAAAGGCCGTCCTAATTATTTGCTGTACCTGCATGCTAACTTGTTGTATTTCATGCACAAGGATCCCCAGGTCCCTCTGATCTGTAGCATTTTGTAATCTCCATTTAAATAATAATTTGCTTTTTTATTTTTCCTGCCAAAGTGGGTAACCTCACACTTTCCCACATTATGCTGCATCTGCCAAATGTTTGCCCACTCACCTAGCCTGTCTATATCCCTTTGCAGATTCTTTGAGTCCTTTGCACAACTTGCTTTCCTACCCATCTTTGTATCATCTGCAAACTTGGCTACATTACACTCGGTCCCTTCATCCAAGTCATTAATGTAGTTCGTAAATAGTTGAGGCCCCAGCACTGATCCCTGTGGCACCCCACTAGTTACCGTTTGCCAACCGGAAAATGACCCATTTATCCCGACTCTCTGCTTTCTGTTAGTTAGCCAATTCTCTATCCATGCTAATATATTACCCCCAACTCCGTGAGCTCTTATCTTATGCAGTAACCTTTTATGTGGCACCTTATCGAATGCCTTCTGGAAATCCAAATACACCACATCCACTGGCTCACCCTCGTCCACCCTGCTCGTTACATCCTCAAAGAACTCCAGCAAATTTGTTAAACATGATTTCCCTTTCATAAAACCATGCTGACTCTGCTTGACTGCATTATGATTTTCCAAATTTCCTGCTACTGCTTCCTTAATGAAGGACTCCAGCATTTTCCCAATGACAGATGTTAGGCTAACTGGTCTATCGTTTACTGCTTTCTGTCTCCCTCCTTTCTTAAATAGGGGTGTACATTTGCGGTTTTCCAATCTGCTGGGATCTCGCCAGAGTCCAGGGAATTTTGATATATTGCAACCAATGCAACCACTATCTCTGCAGCCACTTCTTTTAAGACCCTGGGATGCAGGCCATCTGGTCCAGGGGATTTGTCGTCTTTTAGTCCCATTATTTTACCAAGTATTTTTTCCTTAGTGATAGTGATTGTCTTTAGTTCCCCCTTCCCTATGGCCCCTTGATTATCCATTATTGGGATGTTGTTAGTGTCTTCTACCATGAAGACAGATACAAAATATTTGTTCAGAGTCTCTGCCATTTCCCCATTCCCCATTATTAATTCCCCAGTCTCATCCTCTAAGGGGCCAACATTTACTTTAGCTACTCTCTTCCTTGTTATATACCTGTAGAAGCTCTTACTATCTGTTTTAATATTTCTTGCCAGTTTACCCTCATAATTCATCTTCTCTCTCTTTATTTTTTTTTAGTCATCCTTTGCTGGTTGTTAAAAATTTCCCTATCCTCTGGTCTCCCACCAATCTTGGCAACATTGTATGCCTTCGTTTTCAATTTGATAACTTCCTTAGTTAACCATGAATGGTGCTCCCTTCTCTTAAAATCTTTCTTTCTCACTGGAATATATTTTTGTTGAGAGTTATGTAATATCTCCTTAAATGTCCGCCACTGTATTTCAACTGTCTTATCCTTTAATTTATTTTTCCAGTCCACTTTAGCCAGTTCTGCCCTCAAGCCATTGTAATTGCCTTTGTTTAAGATCAGGACACTGGTTTGAGATACAACTTTCTCACCCTCCAACTGAATTTGAAATTCAGCCATGCTATGATCACTCTTTCCTAGAGGATCCTTTACTATGAGATCATTTATTCTGTCTCATTACACAGTACCAGATCCAAGATAGCCGGCTCCCTGGTTGGTTCCATTACATACTGTTCTAGGAAACCATCCCGGATGCACTCTATGAACTCCTTCTCAAGGCTACCATGGCCAATTTGATTTGTCCAATCAATATGGAGATTAAAATAACCCATGATTATTACCGTACCTTTTTTACAGGTCTCCATTATTTGTTGATTTACACTCTGTCCAACAGCATTGCTGCTGTCTGGGGGCCTGTAGACTACGCCCACCAGAGATTTTTTCCCCCTTGTTATTTTTTATCTCCACCCAAACCGATTCTACATCTTGATCTTCTGAACCAATATCACTTCTCACCACTGCACCGATCCCATCCTTTACCAACAAAGCCACCCCACCTCCCTTTCCTTTCTGTCTATCCTTCCGAATTGTCAAATACCCTGGAATATTCAGTTCCCAGCTCAGGTCACCTTGCAACCACATCTCTGTAATGGCGATCAGATCATACCCATTTGTATCTATTTGTGCCGTCAACTCATCTATCTTGTTACGAATGTTGCCTGCATTCACATATAGAGCTTTTAACTTTATCTTTTTACCATTTCTCTTTGTTTTGGCCCCATTTTCTGGTGCCACATAAAAGGTTGTTACACGAGATTAGGGCTCATGGGGTTGGGGGTAATATATTAGCATGGATAGAGGATTGGTTAACGGACAGTAGGGATAAACGGGTCATTTTCCAGTTGGCAGGCTGTGACCAGTGGGGTGCCGCAAGGATCAGTGTTGGGGCCTCAGCTGTTTACAATCTATATTAATGACCTCAATGAAGGGACCGAGTGTAATGTGTCCAAGTTTGCTGATGATACAAAGCTAGGTGGGACAGTAAGCTGTGAGGAGGACCCAAAGAGTCTGCAAAGGGATATAGACGGGTTAAGTGAGTGGGCAATAAGGTGGCAGATGGAGTATAATGTAGGGAAATGTGAGGTTATTCACTTTGGTAGGAAGAATAGAAAAACAATATTTTTTAAATGGTGAGAAACTTTCAAATGTTGGTGTTCAGAGAGATTTGGGTGTCCTGGTACAGGAAACACAGAGAGTTAGCATACAGGAACAGCAAGCAATGAGGAAGTCAAATGGCATGTTGGCCTTTATTGCAAGGGGACTTGGAGTATAAGAGTGAGGAAGTCTTGCTCCAATTGTACAGGGCCTTGGTGAGACCACCTGGAGTACTGGGCACAGTTTTGGTCTCCTTATCTAAGGAAGGATATACTTGCCTTGGAGGCGGTGCAACGAAGGTTCACTAGATTGATTCCTGGGATGAGAGGGCTGTCCTATGAGGAGAGATTGTGTAGAATGGGCCGATACTCTCTGGAGTTTAGAAGAATGAGAGGTGATCTCATTGAAACATACAAAATTCTGAGGGGGATTGACAGGGTAGATGCTGATCGGTTGTTTCCCCTGGCTGGAGAGTCTAGAACTAGGGGGCATAGTCTCAGGATAAAGGGTCGGCCATTTAAGACGAGATGAGGAGGAATTTCTTCACTCAGAGGGTTGTGAATCTTTGGAATTCTCTGCCCCAGAGGGCTGTGAATGCGGAGTCTTTGAGTATATTCAAGGCTGAGATCGATAGATTTTTTGGACTCTAGGGGAATCGGCCGGGAAAATGGAGTTGAGTTCGATGATCAGCCACGGTCATATTGAATGACGGAGCAGGATCAAGGGGCCGTATGGCCGACTCCTGCTCCTAATTCTTATGTTCACATGTACACACCCACATACTGACACATACACTCAACACCTACACACACATTCACATATACACACATACTCTCACTCATAAGAACATAAGAAATAGGAGCAGGAGTAGGCCAATCGGCCCCTCGAGCCTGCTCCGCCATTCAATAAGATCATGGCTGATCTGATCCTAACCGCCAATCTACTATCACAGAACCATCTCCTGAATCTAACAGAATTAGACACACGAAATAGGAGCAGGATCAGGCTACACGGCCCCTGGGCCCGCTCCGCTACCCACAGGGCCATGTCCGATCCAAACCTAGACTCATGTCCAAATTCCTGCCCACTCCCCGTAACCCTTAATTCCCTTTACTTCTAGGAAACTGTCTATTTCTGTTTTAAATTTATGTAATTATGTAGCTTCTACAGCTTTTTGGGGCAGCATATTCCATGGACCTACCACCCTCTGAGTGAAGTAGTTCCTCCTCATCTCAGTTTTGAAAGAGCAGCCCCTTATTCTAAGACTATGGCCATCATCGGGAACATCCTCCCCGCATCCACCCGATCCAACCCCTTCACAATCTTATATGTTTCAATAAGATCGCCTCTCATTCTTCTGAACTCCAATGAGTAGAGTCCCAATCTACTCAACCTCTCCTCATATGTCCATCCCCTCATCCCCGGGATTAACCGAGTGAACCTTCTTTGTACTGACTTGAGAGCAAGTATGTCTTTTCTTAAGTATGGACACCAAAACTGTACGCAGTATTCCAGGTGCGGTCTCACCAATACCTTGTACAACTGAAGCAATACCTCCCTATTTTTATATTCTATCTCCCTAGCAATGAAAGCCAACATTCCATTGGCCTTCTTAATCACTTGCTGCACCTGCATACTAACCTTTTGAGTTTCGTGCAGCAGGACCCCCAGATCCCTTTGTACTTCAGTACTTTCCAGTTTCTTGCCATTAAGATAATAACTTGCTCTACGATTTTTCCTGCCAAAGTGCATAACCTCACACTTTCCAGTATTGTATTCCATCTGTCAAATCTCTGCCCACTTACTTAGCCTGTCTATGTCCCCTTGCAGGTTTTTTATGTCCTCCTCACTCACTACTTTCCCTCCCATCTTAGTATCATCTGCAAACTTTGCTATGTTACACTCGGTCCCCTCCTCCAAATCGTTAATATAGATTGTAAAGAGTTGGGGACCCAGCACTGACCGCTGCGGAACACCACTAGTTACTGATTGCCAGTCTGAGAATGAACCATTTATCCCAACTCTCTGCCTTCTGTTAGGTAGCCAATCCTCTATCCATGCCAGAATATTACCCACAATCCCGTGATTTTTTATCTTAAGCAATAATCTTTTGTGTGGCACCTTGTCAAATGCCTTTTGGAAGTCTAAATACACTACGTCCACTGGTTCACCTTTATCCACCCTGTATGTTACTTCCTCAAAGAACTCCAGCAAATTTGTCAAACATGACTTCCCCTTCATAAAACCATGCTGACTTTGTCCTATTAAATTATGATTATCCAAATGTCCTGTTACTGTCTCCTTAATAATGGACTCCAAAATTTTACCTACCACAGATGTTAGGCTAACCGGTCTATAGTTTCCAGCCTTCTGTCTACTGCCCTTTTTAAATAAGGGTGTTACATTAGCAGTTTTCCAGTCTGCCAGGACCTTTGCTGAGTCCAGGGAGTTTTGGAAAATTATTACCAATGCATCCACAATCCCTACCGCCACTTCCTTCAAGACCCTAGGATGTAAGCCATCAGGTCCAGGTGATTTATCCGCCTTGAGTCCCATTATTTTACCGAGTACCACTTCCTTAGTGATTTTGATCGTGTTTAGCTCCTCCCCCCCTTTAGCCCCCTGTTTGTCCAGTGTTGGGATATTCTTAGTGTCCTCTACTGTAAAGACTGATACAAAATATTTATTCAGTGTTTTTGCCATCTCCATATTTCCCACCATTAATTTCCCGGTCTCATCCTCTGAGGGACCAACATTTACTTTAGCCACCCTTTTTCTTTTTATATAACTATAAAAACCCTTACTATCTGTTTTTATATTTTTTGCTAATTTACTTTCATAATCTATCTTCCCTTTCTTAATCAACCTTTTTGTTATTTTTTGCTGTCTTTTAAAGTTTTCCCAATCCTCTATCCTCCCACTAGATTTGGCTACCTTATATGCCCTTGTTTTTAGTCGAATACTATCCTTAATTTCTTTACTTAGCCACGGATGGCTGTCTTTTCTTTTACACCCTTTTCTCCTCAGTGGAATATATTTTTTTTGGAAGTTGTAAAATAACTCCTTAAATGTACACCACTGATCATGTATTGTCTTACCCTTTAATCTATTTTCCCAATCCACTCTACTCAATTCCGCTCTCATACCTTCATAGTCTCCTTTATTCAAGCTTAGCACGCTTGTTTGAGATCCAACCTTCTCACCCTCTATTTGAATATGGAATTCAACCATGTTATGGTCACTCATTCCAAGGGGATCCTTTACTAGGACATTTTTAATTAATCCTGTCTCGTTACACAGGACCAGATCTAAGGTTGCTTGCCCCTTGGTCGGTTCAGTTACATACTGCTCAAGAAACCCATCCCTAATACACTCAATGAACTCATCCTCAAGGCAGCCCTGCCCAATTTGATTTGTCCAATTAATATGATAGTTAAAATCCCCCATAATTATAGATGTTCCCTTATTACAAGCCTCAACTATTTCCTGATTGATACTCCGTCCAACCGAGTTGCGACTGTTCGGAGGCCTATGGACTACGCCCACTAGTGTTTTTTTCCCCTTATTATTCCTTACCTCCACCCAAACTGTTTCATTATCCTGATCTTTTGACCCAATATCATTTCTCTGTATTACAGTGATTCCTTCCTTTATTAACATAGCCACCCCACCTCCCCTTCCTTCCTGCCTGTCCTTTCTGATCGTTAAATAACCTGGTATGTTTAATTCCCAGGCATTGTCACCCTGCAGCCATGTTTCTGTAATGGCCACAAGATCATACCCATATGTAGTTATTTGTGCCATTAACTCGTCTATTTTGTTACGAATGCTACGTGCATTCAGATAGAGAACTTTCAAATATGTTTTGTGACACTTAGTTCCTGCTTTTGCCCTTTTTATTACTTTACCTTTTACTCCATACCTTCTGCCCCTTCCTGACACGCTCTGGTTTTTAATTTCCCCACTGCTACCTAAGTCTATGACCTTCTCTGTTGTCATTTTTATTATTTGCTCTCTAGGAACCTCCCCCCCACTAGTTAGTTTAAAGCCCTCTCTACAGCCCTAGTTATATGATCCGCGAGGACTCTAGTCCCAGCACTGGCCAAGTGAAGCCCGTCCCAACGGAACAGCTCCCTCCTGTCCCAGTACTGGTGCCAGTGTCCCAGGAAGCAAAACCCATTTCTCCCACACCAGTCTTTGAGCCACGCATTTAACTCTCTAATTTTATTTGTCCTAGCCAAATTCACTCGTGGCTCAGGGATTATTACCCTTGAGGTTCTGTTTCTTAATTTGACCCCTAGCTGCTCATACTCCTTTAACAGAACCGGCTTCCTAGTCCTATCTACGTCGTTGGTACCAACATGGACCACGACAACTGGATCCACCCCCTCCCACTGCAAGTTTCTTTCCAGCCCAGAGGAGATGTCCTTAACCCTGGCACCGGGTAGGCAACACAGCCTTCGGGACTCTCGCTCTCGGCTGCAGAGAACTCTATCTATCCCCCTAATAATACTATCCCCTACCACTACAACATTTCTATTTACTCCCCCCTCTTGAATGGCCCCTTGTTCCATGGTGCTGTGGCCAGGTTGCTCATCCTCCCTGCAGTCCCTGCTCCTGTCCCCACAGGGAGTAAGAACCTCGAAACTGTTGGACAAGAGCAAGGGCTGTGGCTCCTCCAGCTCTACCTCCTGGATCCCCGTACCTGCCTCGTAGTCACACCGTCCTGTCCCTGACCATGGGCTACATCTGAATTAATTAACTTCATAGGTGTGACCACCTCCTGATACACAGAGTCCAGGTACTTCTCCCCCTCCCTGATGTGGCGCAGTGTCTGAAGCTCAGACTCCAGCTCATCAACACGGAGCTGGAGTTCCTGTAGCAGGAGACACTTGTCACAGACGTAATCACCGTGAGCCTCAATGGGGTTCACCGGCTCCCACATCTCGCAACAGTAACACATCACCTGCTCCATTCGATGTAATTAATTAAATTTGTTATTGTTAGTTATGGACACCCTCTGCCCGATTTTAGATGCTAGTATCCCCTTTAATTAATTGGATTTAAATTAAATCAATCCCTCTAGTTACACCAGTTAAATGGTTTACCAACAGTCACTCTGCACCAGAAAGGCCTGATTAACTACAACCCACGGAGTTAAAGTTTGAAAAGAGCACCTAACACCCCACTTACCCTAACACACTTACCCAAACTCACAGCACTCTTTGATGACTCGCACTCGCACTCTTCCCCTGCCCTGGGTGAGATCAGTTTACTCAGCACAGGCCGGGATGGAGCCTAGGCCTTTCCTGCTCTCTGTGGGGCTCAGTACCACACTAGGTCACATCAGCTAACTCAGCATTGGTTGGAAATTGAGCCTGGGCCTTTTCTGGTCTGTGTGGGGGTACATTCCACAATTGACAGGAGCTTTAGCCCTGTGATGTTGGGGACATGGGAGGTTTTTTGGGTTATACCCAAGGTAGCCCCAGTCCATTTATACCACCACAGTCTAAAGTTCGCACCGGGGTTTATATAAAGAATAACAGACACCCGGGAGTGAGTTAGAGGCTGGAATCTAATCGAGGGGTTCGGGGGGTTTATATAAAGAATAACAGATACCCGGGAGTGAGTTACAGGCTGGAATCTAATCGAGGGGTTCGAGGGGTTTATATATAGAATAACAGATACCCGGGAGTGAGTTACAGGCTGGAATCTAATCGAGGGGTTCGGGGGGTTTATATATAGAATAACAGATACCCGGGAGTGAGTTACAGGCTGGAATCTAATCGAGGGGTTCAGGGGGTTTATATATAGAATAACAGATGCCCGGGAGTGAGTTACAGGCTGGAATCTAATCGAGGGGTTCGGGGGGTTTATATATAGAATAACAGATACCCGGGAGTGAGTTACAGGCTGGAATCTAATCGAGGGGTTCGAGGGGTTTATATATAGAATAACAGATACCCGGGAGTGAGTTACAGGCTGGAATCTAATCGAGGGGTTCGAGGGGTTTATATATAGAATAACAGATACCCGGGAGTGAGTTACGGGCTGGAATCTAATCGAGGGGTTCGGGGGGTTTATATAAAGAATAACAGACACCCAGGAGTGAGTTAGAGGCTGGAATCTACTCGAGGGGTTCGGGGGGTTTATATGTAGAATAACAGATACCCGGGAGTGAGTTACAGGCTGGAATCTAATCGAGGGGTTCGGGGGGTTTATATATAGAATAACAGACACCCAGGAGTGAGTTAGAGGCTGGAATCTAATCGAGGGGTTCGGGGGGTTTATATATAGAATAACAGATACCCGGGAGTGAGTTACAGGCTGGAATCTAATCGAGGGGTTCGAGGGGTTTATATATAGAATAACAGATACCCGGGAGTGAGTTACGGGCTGGAATCTAATCGAGGGGTTCGGGGGGTTTATATAAAGAATAACAGACACCCAGGAGTGAGTTAGAGGCTGGAATCTACTCGAGGGGTTCGGGGGGTTTATATATAGAATAACAGATACCCGGGAGTTAGTTACAGGCTGGAATCTAATCGAAGGGTTTGGGGGTTTATATATAGAATAACAGATACCCGGGAGTGTGTTACAGGCTGGAATCTAATCGAGGGGTTCGGGGGGTTTATATATAGAATAACAGATACCCGGGAGTGTGTTACAGGCTGGAATCTAATCGAGGGGTTCGGGGGGGTTTATATATAGAATAACAGACACCCAGGAGTGAGTTAGAGGCTGGAATCTAATCGAGGGGTTCGGGGGTTTATATATAGAATAACAGACACCCAGGAGTTAGTTACAGGCTGGAATCTAATCGAGGGGTTCGGGGGGTTTATATATAGAATAACAGATACCCGGGAGTGTGTTACAGGCTGGAATCTAATCGAGGGGTTCGGGGGGGTTTATATATAGAATAACAGATACCCGGGAGTGAGTTACGGGCTGGAATCTAATCGAGGGGTTCGGGGGGTTTATATATAGAATAACAGACACCCAGGAGTGAGTTAGAGGCTGGAATCTAATCGAGGGGTTCGGGGGTTTATATATAGAATAACAGACACCCAGGAGTGAGTTAGAGGCTGGAATCTAATCGAGGGGTTCGGGAGGTTTATATAAAGAATAACAGACACCCAGGAGTGAGTTACAGGCTGGAATCTAATCGAGGGGTTCGGGGGGTTTATATATAGAATAACAGATACCCGGGAGTGTGTTACAGGCTGGAATCTAATCGAGGGGTTCGGGGGGTTTATATATAGAATAACAGATACCCGGGAGTGAGTTACAGGCTGGAATCTAATCGAAGGGTTTGGGGGTTTATATATAGAATAACAGATACCCGGGAGTGTGTTACAGGCTGGAATCTAATCGAGGGGTTCGGGGGGGTTTATATATAGAATAACAGATACCCGGGAGTGAGTTACGGGCTGGAATCTAATCGAGGGGTTCGGGGGGTTTATATATAGAATAACAGATACCCGGGAGTGAGTTACAGGCTGGAATCTAATCGAGGGGTTCGGGGGGTTTATATATAGAATAACAGATACCCGGGAGTGAGTTACAGACTGGAATCTAATCGAGGGGTTCGGGGGGTTTATATATAGAATAACAGATACCCGGGAGTGAGTTACAGGCTGGAATCTAATCGAAGGGTTTGGGGGTTTATATATAGAATAACAGATACCCGGGAGTGAGTTACAGGCTGGAATCTAATCGAGGGGTTCGGGGGGTTTATATAGAGAATAACAGATACCCGGAAGTGAGTTACGGGCTGGAATCTAATCGAGGGGTTCGGGGGGTTTATATATAGAATAACAGATACCCGGGAGTGAGGTACAGGCTGGAATCTAATCAAGGAGTTCGAGGGGTTTATATATAGAATAACAGATACCCGGGAGTGAGTTACAGGCTGGAATCTAATCGAGGGGTTCGGGGGGGTTTATATATAGAATAACGGATACCCGGGAGTGAGTTACAGGCTGGAATCTAATCGAGGGGTTCGGGGGGTTTATATATAGAATAACGGATACCCGGGAGTGAGTTACAGGCTGGAATCTAATCGAGGGGTTCGGGGGGGTTTATATATAGAATAACGGATACCCGGGAGTGAGTTACAGGCTGGAATCTAATCGAGGGGGTTCGGGGGTTTATATATCGAATAACGGATACCTGGGAGTGAGTTACAGGCTGGAATCTAATCGAGGGGTTCGGGGGGTTTATATATAGAATAACAGATACCTGGGAGTGAGTTACAGGCTGGAATCTAATCGAGGGGTTCAGGGGGTTTATATATAGAATAACAGATACCCAGGATTGAAACATAGAAGATAGGAGCAGGAGTAGGCCATTTGGCCCCTCGAGCCTGCTCCGCCATTCATTGAGATCATGGCTGATCATCCAAACTCAGTACCCTGTCCCTGCCTTCTCCCCATATCCCTTGATCCCTTTAGCCTTAAGAAATATATCTAACTCCTTCTTGAATATAATTAATGAATTGGCCTCTACTGCCTTCTGTGGTAGAGAGTTCCACAGGTTCACCATTCTCTGGGTGAAGAAATTCCTACTCATCTCTGTCCTAAATGGCTTACCCCTTATCTTTAGACTGTGACCCCTGGTTCTGGACTCCCCGACCATCAGGAACATCCTTCCTGCATCTAGTCGTAGAAACATAGAAGATAGGAGCAGGAGTAGGCCATTCGCCCCTCGAGCCTGCTCCGCCATTCAATGAGATCATGGCTGATCATCCAAATTCAGTACCCTGTCCCTGCCTTCTCCCCATACCCCTTGATCCCTTTAGCCTTGAGAAATATATCCAACTCCTTCTTGAATATATTTAATGAATTGGCCTCTACTGCCTTCTGTGGTAGAGAATTCCACAGGTTCACCACTCTCTGGGTGAAGAAATTCCTCCTCATTTCAGTCCTAAATGGCTTACCCCTTATCCTTAGACTGTGACCCCTGGTTCTGGACTCCCCGACCATCGGGAACATCCTTCCAGCATCTAGTCTGTCTAGTCCTGTTAGAATTTTATAAGTTTCGATGAGATCCCCTCTCATTCTTCTAAACTCCAGCGAGTACAAGCCCAATTGATCCAATCTCTCCTCATACATCATTCCTGCCATCCCAGGTATCAGCCTGGTGAATCTTCGCTGAACTCCTTCAATGGCAAGAACATCCTTCCTCAGATAAGGCGACAAAAACTGCACACAATACTCAAGATGTGGTCTCACCAAGGCCCTGTACAACTGCAGCAAGACATCCTTGTTCCTGTACTCAAACCCTCTTGCTACGAAGGCCAACATACTATTTGCCTTCTTAACCGCTGCTGCACCTGCATGCTTACCTTCAGCGACTGGTGCACAAGGACACCCAGGTCTCGTTGCACTTAGAGTCATAGAGTAATACAGCACGGATAGAGGCCCTTCGGCCCATCGTGTCCGCGCCGGCCATCAAGCCCTGTCTAATCTAATCCCATATTCCAGCATTTGGCCCGTAGCCTTGTATGCTATGGCATTTCAAGTGCTCATTCAAATGCTTTTTCAATGTTGTGAGGGTTTCTGCCTCCACAACCCTTTCAGGCAGTGAGTTCCAGACTCCAACCACCCTCTGGGTGAAAAAGTTCTTTCTCAAATCCCCTCTAAACCTCCCGCCCTTTACCTTGAATCTATGCCCCCTAGTTATTGACCCCTCTACTAAGGGAAAAAGCTCCTCAGCATCCATCCTATCTATGCCCCTCATAATTTTGTACACCTCAATCATGTCCCCCCTCAGCCTCCTCTGCTCCAAGGAAAATAAACCCAATCTGCCCAGTCTTTCTTCACAGCTGAAGCGCTCCAGCCCTGGTAGCATCCTGGTGAATCTCCTCTGCACCCTCTCCAAAGCGTTCACATCCTTCCTGTAGTGTGGCGACCAGAACTGCACACAGTATTCCAGCTGTGGCCTAACCAGTGTTTTATACAGCTCCATCATAACCTCCTTGCTCTTATATTCAATGCCTCGGCTAATGAAGGCAATTATCCCATATGCCTTTTTTACCACCTTATCCACCTGTTCCGCCGCCTTCAGGGATCTGTGTACTTGCACACCCAGATCCCTCTGACCCTCCGTCTTGCCTAGGGTCTTTCCATTCATTGTGTATTCCCTTGCCTTGTTAGTCCCCGCAAAGTGCATCACCTCGCACTTTTCCGGGTTAAATCCCATTTGCCACTGTTTCGCCCATCTGACCAACCCATCTATATCGTCCTGCAGACTGAGGCTACCCTCCTCGCTATTTACCACCCTACCAATTTTTGTATCATCCGCGAACTTATTGATCATACCTTTTACATTCATATCCAAGTCATTAATGTAGACCACAAACAGCAAGGGACCCAGCACCGATCCCTGTGGTACCCCACTGGCCACAGGCTTCCAGTCACAAAAACAACCTTCGACCATCACCCTCTGCCTTCTGCCACTAAGCCAGTTTTGTATCCAGTGTGCCAAGGCACCCTGGATTCCATGGGCTCTTACCTTCTTGACCAGTCTCCTGTGCGGGACTTTATCGAAGGCCTTACTGAAATCCATGTATACCACATCCACTGCGTTACCCTCATCCACACGCCTAGTCACCCCCTCAAAAAATTCAATCAAATTAGTCAGACATGATCTTCCCTTGACAAAGCCATGTTGACTATCCCTGATTAATCCTTGCCTCTCCAAGTGGAGACAAATTTTGTCCCTCAGGATTTTTTCCAATAATTTTCCTACCACTGATGTTAGGCTCACTGGCCTGTAGTTCCCCGGTTTTTCCCTACTACCCTTCTTGAATAATGGTACTACATTAGCGGTTCTCCAGTCCTCTGGCACATCCCCTGTGGCCAGAGAGGTCCTGAATATATGTGTTAGAGCCCCCGCAATCTCTTCCTTTGCCTCACACAGCAGCCTGGGATACATTTTATCCGGGCCTGGGGATTTATCCATTTTTAGACCAGCTAAAACCGTCAATACCTCCTCCCTCTCGATGTTAATATGTTCGAGCATATCACAGTCCCCCCGCCCGATTTCTATGTCTACATCGTCCTTCTCCATAGTGAAAACAGATGCAAAAAATTCATTTAGAACCCCTCCTACATCTTCCGGTTCCACACACAGATTGCCACTTTTGTCCCTAATGGGCCCTATTTTTTCCCTAGTTATCCTCTTACCCTTAATATACTTATAAAACATCTTAGGATTTTCCTTTATTTTGCTCGCCAGTGTTATTTCATGGCCCCTCCTTGATCTCCTAATTTCTTTTTTAAGTATCCCCCTGCACTTTTTGTACTCCTCTAGGGCTTCCTCCGTCTTTAGCCTTTTGTATCTACCAAAAGCCCTCCTTTTTTTCCTAATCCATTCTCGTATATCCCCTGACATCCAAGGTTCCCTGTGGTTTTTGGAACCACTCTTGGCCTTTACGGGAACATGTTGCCATTGTATGATCTCAATCTCCCTTCTGAAAGCCTCCCATTGCTCCGATGCGGATTTTCCTACAAGTAGCTGATCCCAGTCCATTTTGGCCAGATCCTGCCTTATCCCATTAAAATCGGCCTTCCCCCAATTTAGAACCTTTATTTCCAGCCCATCCCTGTCCTTTTCCATGACCACCTTAAATCTTACCATATTATGGTCACTATCACCAAAGTGCTCACCTACTAGCACTTTTTCCACTTGGCCGGCCACATTCCCTAGAATTAGGTCCAGTACCGCTCCCTCTCTTGTAGGACTTTCTACATGCTGGCTCAAAAAGCTCTCCTGGATGCACTTTAAGAATTCTACACCCTCTGAGCCTTTCACACTCTGACTATCCCAGTTAATATTGGGGAAGTTGAAATCCCCCATTATTATTACCCTATTATTTGCACATTTCTCTGAGATTTGCCTACATATCTGTTCCTCTATCTCCCCCTGACTGTTTGGAGGCCTATAGTACACTCCCAGCAAAGTGCTTGCCCCCTTTTTGTTTTTAAGCTCCACCCATATGGCCTCATTAGAGGAACCTGCTAATATATCATCCCTCCTTACTGCAGTAATTGACTCCTTAATTAATATTGCGACACCCCCTCCTCTTATACCTCCCCCTCTGTCTCGCCTGAAGATTCTGTACCCCGGAATATTGAGCTGCCAGTCTTGCCCCTCCCTCAACCATGTCTCCGTGATAGCAACAATATCATACTCCCATGTGTTTATCAACACCTTCAGTTCATCCACCTTATTTGCAAGACTCCTTGCATTAAAATAGATGCCATCCAGCCTTGCCCTTATATATTTGCCCTGTCTACCAAGCTGACTTGTTTTTTTCTCTATAATTGGCAGCACATCACCCCCTACTTCAGCTCCCCTCTGTATCCCATCCCCCTGCCAAGTTAGTTTAAACCCCCCCCAACAGTGCTAGCAAACCTCCCCGCAAGGATATTTGTCCCGCTCTGGTTCAGGTGCAACCCGTCCGACTTGTACAAGTCCCACCTTTCCCAGAAGCAGGCCCAGTGATCCAGGAAAGTAAAACCCTCCCCCCTACACCAACTCTTTAGCCACGCATTCATCTGCTCTATCCTCCCATTCCTATACTTACTAGCACGTGGCACTGGGAGTAATCCAGAGATTACAACCTTCGAGGTCCTGCTCTTTAATCTGTTACCTAGCTCCCTAAATTCTTGATGCAGGACCTCATCCCCCTTCCTTCCTTTGTCGTTGGTCCCAATGTGGACCACGACCTCTGCCTGCTCACCCTCCCCCTTAAGAATGCCCTGTAGCCGCTCAGTGACATCCCAGACCCTGGCCCCAGGGAGGCAACAAACCATCCTGGAGTCACGTTTGCGGCCACAGAAACGCCTATCTGTTCCCCTTACGATAGAATCCCCTACCACTATTGCTCTCCCACTCTTTTTCCTCCCTTTCTGAGCAGCAGAAGCGTCCCTGGTGCCAGGAAGCTGGCTGCTGCTGCCTTCCCCTGGTGAGTCATCCCCCTCAACAGTATCCAACTTGGTATACTTGTTTGAAAGGGGGATGTCTGCAGGGGTTCCCTGCACTTCCTGCCTGCCTCTGTTGCTCCGCCTGATGGTCACCCCCTGTGCAGCCCTACCCTGAGGCGTGAACAACTCGCTAAACGTGCTATCCACGACCCTCTCAGCATCGCGCATGCTCCAAAATTCATCCACCCGCAGCTCGAGCGCCGCAATGCGGTCTACAAGTAGCTGCAGCTGGATGCATTTCCCGCACACATGGTCGTCAGGGACACTGGCAGCGTCCCTGATTTCCCACATGGAGCAAGAGGAGCAGAACACGGGTCTGAACTCTCCTGCCATGACTTACTCCTTTAATTAATTAAAAAATTTATTCAATACCCCAGTTACAGGTATACTCTAGGGCGCTTTATTTACCAACTGTCCCCACTACACCAGAGACCCTAGAAATTTAACACCACAGAAGTCAAGCTTGTATTGAAAAGAGAGAAATACTCACCAACCAATCACTTACCTGCTCCCTGGTGACATCACACTCTGATTACTTTTTACCTCTCTCCCCGCTGCTGAGTTGGTCGGGCCTCGGTCTTCGCGTCGGTTTTTATACCGGGCTCACCTCCTCTCTGCTGCCGCTGCTCCCTGGAACTGGTCGGGCCTCGGTCTTCGCGTCGGTTTTTATACCGGGCTCACCTCCTCTCTGCTGCCGCTGCTCCCTGGAACTGGTCGGGCCTCGGTCTTCGCGCCGGTTTTTATACCGGGCTCACCTCCTCTCTGCTGCCGCTGCTCCCTGGAACTGGTCGGGCCTCGGTCTTCGCGCCGGTTTTTATACCGGGCTCACCTCCTCTCTGCTGCCGCTGCTCCCTGGAACTGGTCAGGCCTCGGTCTTCGCGCCGGTTTTTATACCGGGCTCACCTCCTCTCTGCTGCTGCTGCTCCCTGGAACTGGTCGGGCCTCGGTCTTCGCGCCGGTTTTTAAGCCGGGCTCACCTCCTCTCTGCTGCCGCTGCTCCCTGGAACTTCCCCTTCTCCCAATCTATTGCCGTTCAGATAATAATCTGCCTTCCTGTTTTTGCCACCAAAGTGGACAACCCCGCATTTATCCACATTATACTGCATCTGCCATACATCTGCCCAATCACCCAACCTGCCCAAATCATACTGGAGTTTCTCGGCATCCTCCTCACAGCACACACACCCACCCAGCTTTGTGTCGTCTGCAAACTTGGAGATAATGGCCCAGAAATTCGGGTCCCAACGTGTGAGTACGGACGGAGTACTCACGCGTGGATCCGATGGAAGTGCCGGAATCTTGCATGCACTGCGCATGCACGGGAAACCGGCACTTCCGATCCTCTGAACCAAGGGGTTCAGAGGTCGAACGCGTGCGCGCGGGAGTCTGCGCGTGCGCGTTGAACTTCCTTTTTTTTTTACAGGTTTTAACGTGCGGGTAAGTCTGTATATTTTAGAAATGTAAAAAACAGCCGTAAGGACTTCATTTTCAAAGGTAAGTGGTCAATTATTTAAAATTTAAACATTTTTTTCACAGGTTTTTTACTTTTAAATACTTTAAAGCAAAGTAAGTTTATTTTTAGCACCGTTTTTTTATAAAATTATTTTTTTTTAAATTTAAATTTTTGTTTAAAATAGTTATTTAATGTCATTTATAGTTTATTTACAAAGTGTGATGTTTTTTGAAAATTTATTTGAAGGTAAAGTACAGTTTTACAGCCTCAGCATTTATACGTTTTGACAGGTCTATCTGTCAAGACTTATGAATGGAGCATTCCCTGCTCCGATTGGCTGCCTGTTGCTCACGTGATCCCAGGGGAAGCATCGTACTAACTACGCCCCTGGGACACGCCAGCATAGCGCGCCGGCCACTGGGACAGGCCTCGGAGAGCAATTCCACACAGGCCAAGAGGTCAACTGCCGGCGCGCTAGGTAAGTGTAGGTCGGGGGCTTGCACCCGCGGGAAGCCCCCAACCCGAATTTCTGGGACATTACATCTAGTTCCCTCGTCTAGATCGTTAATATATATTGTGAATAGCTGGGGTCCTAGCACCGATCCCTGCGATACCCCACTAGTCACTGCCTGCCACTCGGAAAAAGAGCCGTTTATTCCAACTCTTTGCTTTCTGTCTGCCAACCAGTTCTCTATCCAAGTCAGTACCTTGCCCCCAATCCCATGTGCTTTAACTTTACACGCTAATCTCTTATGCGGGACCTTATCGAAAGCCTTCTGAAAGTCCAAATAGACCACATCCACTGGTTCTCCCTTATCTATTCTACCAGTTACATCCTCAAAAAATTCCAGTAGATTAGTCAAGCACGATTTACCTTTTGTAAATCCATGTTGACTTTGTCCGATCCTGTCACTGTTTTCCAAGTGCTCTGCTATTACATCTTTCATAATGGACTCTAGCATTTTCCCCACTACCGATGTCAGGCTTACCGGTCTATAATTCCCCGTTTTCTCTCTGCCACCTTTTTTAAATAGTGGGGTAACATTAGCTACCCTCCAATCCATGGGAACTGTTCCAGAATCTATAGAATTTTGGAAGATGACCAGTAATGCATCTACTATTTCTAGGGCCACTTCCTTAAGTACCCTAGGATGTAGATTATCAGGCCCTGGGGATTTATCAGCCTTCAATCCAGTCAATTTCCTTAACACCATTTCCCTACAAATACTGATTTCATTCAGTTCCTCCCTCTCATTAGGCCCTATGTTCCCCGACATCTCTGGGAGGTTATTTGTGTCCTCCTTTGTGAAGACAGAACCAAAGTATGTATTTAATTGGTCTGCCATTTCTTTGTTCCCCATTATAAATTCCCCTGATTCTGACTGCAAGGGACCACCTACACTTGACTTCACCAATCTTTTTCTCTTCACATATCTATAGAAGCTTTTACAGTCAGTTTTTATGTTCCCTGCAAGCTTACTCTCATACTCTATTTTCCCCCTCTTAATTAATCCCTTTGTCCTCCTTTGCTGAATCCTAAACTGCTCCCAATCCTCAGGTTTGCTGCTTTTTCTGGCCAATGTATATGTCCTCTCCTTGGATCTTATGCTATCCCTAATTTCCCTTGTTAGCCACGGTTGAGTCACCTTTTTTGTTTTATTTTTATGCCAAACTGGGATGAACAAATTCTGTAGTTCATCCATGCGATCTTTAAATGTTTGCCATTGCCTATCCACCGTCAACCCTTTAAGTAACATTCCCCAATCCATTCTACTCAACTCGCGCCTCATACCATCGTAGTTTCCTTTATTTAAATTCAGGACCCTAGTCTCTGAGTCAAATACTTCACTCTCCATCTTAATGAAGAATTCTATCATATTATGATCGCTCCGCACCAAGGGGCCTCGCACAACAAGATTGCTAATTAATCCTTTCTCATTACATAATACCCAGCCTAAGATGGCCTGATCTCTAGTTGGTTCCTCGACATATTGATCCAGGAAACCATCCCGTATACGGTCCAGGAATTCCTCCTCCACAGTATTGTTACTAATTTGGTTGGCCCAATCTATGTGTAGGTTAAAGTCACCCATGATAACTGCTGTGCCCTTATTGCACGCTTCTCTAATTTCCCGTTAATGCCATCCCCGACCTCCACATTACTGTTTGGAGGTCTATATACCACTCCCACTAACGTTTTCTGCCCCTTGGTATTTCTCAGCTCTACCCATACAGATTCCACATCATCAGAGCTAATATCCTTACTATTGTGTTAATCTCCTCTTTAACCAGCAATGCTACCCCACCTCCTTTTCCTTTTTGCCTGTCTTTCCAGAATATTGAATACCCCTGGATATTGAGTTCCCAGTCTTGGTCACCCTGGAGCCATGTTTCCGTAATCACAATCATATCATATCTATTTGCGCAGCTAATTCAGCCACCTTATTACGAATGCTCCTCGCATTAAGACACAAAGCCTTCAGGCTTGTTTTTTTAACACTCTTAGACCTTTTAGAACTATTATTTATTGTGGCCATGTTTGATTTAAACCCTTGACTTCTCTGCCTGCCACTTTTGCTTTTCTCCTTCCTGTCTTTTGCTTCTATCCTTGTTTCCCATTCCTCTGTCTCCCTGCACAGGTTCCCAACCCCCTGCCATTTTAGTTTAAACCCTCCCCAACAGCACTAGCAAAAACTCCCCCTAGGACATCGGTCCCGGCCCTGCCCAGGTGCAAACTGTCCAGTTTGTACTGGTCCCACCTCCCCCAGAACCAGCTCCAATGTCCCAGGAATTTGAATCCCTCCCTCTTGCACCATTCCTCTAGCCACGTATTCAGCTGAAATATCCTTCTATTTCTACTCTGACTAGCACGTGGTACTGGTAGCAATCCTGCGATTACTACCTTTGAGGTCCTATTTTTAAATTTACCTCCTAACTCCCTATATTCAGCTTTTAGGACCTCGTCCCGGTTTTTACCTATATCGTTGGTCCTATATGCACTACGACAACTGGCTGCTCACCCTCCCCCTCCAGAATGCTCTGCAGCCGCTCCGAGACATCCTTGACCCTTGCACCAGGGAGGCAACATACCATCCTGGAGTCTCGTTTGTGGCCGCAGAAACGCCTATCTATTCCCCTTACAATAGAATCCCCTATTAATATAGCTCTCCCACTCTTTTTCCTCCTGTCCTGTGCAGCAGAACCACCCACGGTGCCAGGAAGTTGGCTGCTGCTGTCTTCCCCCGATAAGCCATCCCCCCAACAATATCCAAAGTGGTATATCTGTTTGAGAGGGGGATGTCCACAGGGGACCCCTGCACTACCTGCCTGCGCCTACCACTCTGCCTGGCGGTCACCCATTCCCTTCCTGCCTGTGCAGCCTTTACCTGCGGTGTGACCAACTCCCTAAACGTGCTTTCCATGACGCCCTCAGCATTGCGAATGCCCCAGTATGTATCCATTCGCAGCTCCAGCGCCGCAATGCGGTCTGCCAGTAGCTGCAGCTGGATACACTTCCCGCACACATGGTCGTCAGAGACACAGGAAGTGTCCCTGATTTCCCACATAGTGCAGGAGGAGCATACCACGGCACTGAGCTGTCCTGCCATGACATACCCTTCAATTAATTTAAATTAACTTAAATCAAATCAATACCACCAATTACACTACAATTAAATGATATACTCAAGGGCCCTTGCTAACTAGCACTAGAAACTATAACCACAAAAAAATTAAGACCTTCTATACTTTATAAACTATGAACCTTAACTGTCAAACTATAGCGTAGTATAAATACTCCCTGGCCGTACTCACCCAATCAGCTGCTCCCACCTGCCCGCATCACGTTTTGAATCGTGACGTGGCTCTGGAACGCCGCCGCCGGTCTGAGATTGGTAAAAAAGCCCACGAAAGTGAGTTTAAATACTCACTGGGTCTCCGCTCTCACTGCTCCCGACACGACCCTCTGCTGCGAGTTACAGGCTGGAATCTAATCGAGGGGGTCGGGATTTATTTATGGAATAACAGATACCCGGGAGTGAGTTACAAGCTGGAATCTAATCGAGAGATTCGGGGGGTTTATATTTAGAATAACAGATACTCGGCAGTGAGTTACAGGCTGGAATCTAATCGAAGGGTTCGAGGGGGGTTTATATATAGAATAGCAGATACCCAGGAGTGTGTTAAAGGCTGGAATCTAATCGAGGGGTTCGGGGTTTATATGTAGAATAACAGATACCTGGGAGTGAGTTACAGGCTGGAATCTAATCGAGGGGGTCAGGGATTTATTTATAGAATAACAGATACCCGGGAGTGAGTTACAGGCTGGAATCTAATCGAGGGGTTCGGTGGGGTTTATATATAGAATATAACAGATACCCGGGAGTGAGTTACAGGCTGCAATCTAATCGAGGGGTTCGGGGGGTTTATATATAAAATAACAGATACCTGGGAGTGAGTTACGGGCTGGATTCTTATCGAGGGCTTCGGGGGATTTATATATCGAATGACAGATACCCGGGAGTGAGTTACAGGCTGGAATCTAATCGAGAGGTTTGGGGGGTTTATATATAGAACAACAGATACCCGGGAGTGAGTTACAGGCTGGAATCTAATCGAGGGGTTCGGGGGGTTTATATATAGAATAACAGATACCTGGGAGTGAGTTACAGGCTGGAATCTAATCGAGAGGGTCGGGGGTTTATTTATAGAACAACAGATATCCAGGTGTGAGTTACAGGCTGGAATCTAATTAAGGGGGCCTGGGGTTTATTTGTAGAATAACAGGTACCCGGGAGTGAGTTGCAGACTGGAATCCATCGAGGGGTTCGGGGCTTTATATATAGAATAACAGATACCCGGGAGTGAGATACAGGCTGGAATCTAATCGAGGGGTTCGGGGGGGTTATATATAGAATAATGGATGGATACCCGGGAGTGAGTTATGAGCTGGAATCTAATCGAGGGCTTCGAGGGGGGGTTTATATATAGAAATAACAGATACCCGGGAGTGAGTTACAGGCTGTAATCTAATCGAGGGGTTCAGGGGGTTTATATATAGAATAACAGATACCTGGGATTCAGTTACTGGCTAGAATCTAATCGAGGGGTTCGGCAGGGGGTTATATATAGAATAACAGATACCCGGGAGTGAGTTACAGGCTGGAATCGAATCGAAGGGTTCGGGGCAGTTTATATATAGAATAACAGATACCCGGAAGTGAGTTACAGGCTGGAATCTAATTGGGGGGTTCGGGGTTCTTTTTATATAGAATAACAGATACCCAGGAGTGAGGTACAGGCTGGAATCTAATTGAGGGTCTCGGGGGCTTATATATAGAATAACGTATACCAGGGAGTGAGTTACAGGCTGGAATCTGTTCGGGGGGTTTATATATAGAATAACAGATACCTGGGAGTGAGTTAAAGGCCGGGATCTAATCGAGGGGTTCAGGGGGGTTTATATATAGAATAACGGATTTCCGGGAGTGAGTTACAGGCTGGAATCTAATCAAGGGGTTTATATAGAATCACAGATACCTGGGAGTGAGTTACAGGCTGGAATCTAATCGAGGTGTTCGAGGGGTTTTATACATAGAATAACAGATGCCCGGGTGGGAGTTACAGGCTGGAATCTAATCGAGGGGTTCGGGGGGTTTATATATAGAATAACAGATACCCGGGAGTGAGTTATGGGCTGGAATCTAATCGAGGGGTTCGGGGGGTTTATATATAGAATAACAGATACCTGGGAGTGAGTTACAGGCTGGAATCTAATCGAGGGGTTCAGGGGGTTTATATATAGAATAACAGATACCTGGGAGTGAGTTACAGGCTGGAATCTAATCGAGGGGTTCGGGGGGGTTTATATATAGAATCACAGATACCTGGGAGTGAGTTACAGGCTGGAATCTAATCGAGGGGTTCGGGGGGTTTTATACATAGAATAACAGATACCCAGGTGGGAGTTACTGGCTGGAATCTAATTGGGGGGTTCGGGGGGTTTATATATAGAATAACAGATACCCGGGAGTGAGTTACGGGCTGGAATCTAATCGAGGGGTTTGGGGGGTTTATATATAGAATAACAGATACCTGGGAGTGAGATATAGGCTGGAATCTAATCGAGGGGTTTGGGGGGTTTATATATAGAATAACAGATACCTGGGAGTGAGTTACAGACTGGAATCTGATCGAGGGGTTCGGGGGGTTTATATATAGAATAACAGATACCCGGGAGTGAGTTACAGGCTGGAATCTAATCGAGGGGTTTGGGAGGTTTATATATAGAATAACAGATACCCGGGAGTGAGTTACGGGCTGGAATCTAATCGAGGGGTTCGGGGGGTTTATACATAGAATAACAGATACCCGGGAGTGAGTTACGGGCTGGAATCTAATCGAGGGGTTCGGGGGGTTTATATATAGGATAACAGATACCTGGGAGTGAGTTACGGGCTGGATTCTTATCGAGGGGTTCGGGGGGTTTATACATAGAATAACAGATACCCGGGAGTGAGTTACAGGCTGGAATCTAATCGAGAGGTTTGCGGGGTTTATATATAGAATAACAGATACCCGGGAGCGAGTTACAGGCTGGAATCTAATCGAGGAGTTCGGGGTTTTTTATATAGAACATCAGATACCCGGGAGTGAGTTACAGGCTGGAATCTAATCGAGGTGTTCGGGGTTTATATATAGAATAACAAATACCCGGGAGTGAGTTACAGGCTGGAATCTAATCGAAGGGTTTGGGGGTTTATATATAGAATAACAGATACCCGGGAGTGAGTTACAGGCTGGAATCTAATCGAGGGGTTCGGGGGGGTTTATATATAGAATAACAGATACCTGGGAGTGAGTTACAGACTGGAATCTAATCGAGGGGTTCGGGGGTTTATATATAGAATAACAGATACCCGGGAGTGAGTTACAGGCTGGAATCTAATCGAAGGGTTTGGGGGTTTATATATAGAATAACAGATACCCGGGAGTGAGTTACAGGCTGGAATCTAATCGAAGGGTTTGGGGGTTTATATATAGAATAACGGATACCCGGGAGTGAGTTACAGGCTGGAATCTAATCGAGGGGTTCGGGGGGTTTATATATAGAATAACAGATACCCGGGAGTGAGTTACAGGCTGGAATCTAATCGAGGGGTTTGGGGGTTTACATATAGAATAACAGATACCCGGGAGTGAGTTACAGGCTGGAATCTAATCGAGGGTTTCGGGGTGTTTATATATAGAATAACAGATACCCGGGAGTGAGTTACAGGCTGGAATCTAATCGAGGGGTTCGGGGGGTTTATATATAGAATAACAGATACCCGGGAGTGAGTTACAGGCTGGAATCTAATCGAAGGGTTTGGGGGTTTATAGATAGAATAACAGATACCCGGGAGTGAGTTACAGGCGGGAATCTAATCGAGGGGTTTGGGGGTTTATTATATAGAATAACAGATACCCGGGAGTGAGTTACAGGCTGGAATCTAATCGGGGGGTTCGGGGGGTTTATATATACATTAACAGATACCCGGGAGTGAGTTACAGGCTGGAATCTAATCGAGAGTTTCGGGGGGTTTATATATAGAATAACAGATACCCGGGAGTGAGTTACAGGCTGGAATCTAATCGAGGGGTTCGGGGGTTTATATATAGAATAACAGATACCTGGGAGTGAGTTACAGGCTGGAATCTAATCGAGGGGTTCGGGGGGTTTATATATAGAATAACAGATACCCGGGAGTGAGTTACAGGCTGGAATCTAATCGAGGGGTTCGGGGGTTTATATATAGAATAACAGATACCCGGAGTGAGTTACAGGCTGGAATCTAATCGAAGGGTTTGGGGGTTTATATATAGAATAACAGATACCCGGGAGTGAGTTACAGGCTGGAATCTACTCGAGGGGTTCGGGGGGTTTATATATGGAATAACAGATACCCGGGAGTGAGTTACAGGCTGGAATCTAATCGAGGGGTTCGGGGGGGTTTATATATAGAATAACGGATTCCCGGGAGTGAGTTACAGGCTGGAATCTAATCGAGGGGTTCGGGGGAGTTTATATATAGAATAACGGATACCCGGGAGTGAGTTACAGGCTGGAATCTAATCGAGGGGTTCGGGGGTTTATATATAGAATAACAGATACCCGGGAGTGAGTTACAGGCTGGAATCTAATCGAGGGGTTCGGGGGTTTATATATAGAATAACAGATACCCGGGAGTGAGTTACAGGCTGGAATCTAATCGAGGGGTTCGGGGGTTTATATATAGAATAACGGATACCCGGGAGTGAGTTACAGGCTGGAATCTAATCGAGGGGTTCGGGGATTTATATATAGAATAACAGATACCCGGAGTGAGTTACAGGCGGGAATCTAATCGAGGGGTTCGGGGGTTTATATATAGAATAACAGATACCCGGGAGTGAGCTACAGGCTGGAATCTAATCGAGGGGTTCGGGGGGTTTATATATAGAATAACAGATACCCGGGAGTGAGTTACAGGCTGGAATCTAATCGAGAGGTTCGGGGGGTTTATATATAGAATAACAGATACCCGGGAGTGAGTTGCAGGCTGGAATCTAATCGAGGGGTTCGGGGGGTTTATATATAGAATAACAGATACCCGGGGGTGAGTTACAGCCGGGAATCTAATCGAGGGGTTCGGGGGTTTATATATAGAATAACAGATACCCGGGAGTGAGTTACAGGCTGGAATCTAATCGAGTGTTTCGGGGTGTTTATATATAGAATAACAGATACCCGGGAGTGAGTTACAGGCGGGAATCTAATCGAGGAGTTCGGGGGGTTTATATATAGAATAACAGATACCCGGGAGTGAGTTACAGGCTGGAATCTAATCGAGGGGTTCGGGGGGTTTATATATAGAATAACAGATACCCGGGAGTGAGTTACAGGCGGGAATCTAATCGAGGGGTTCGGGGGGTTTATATATAGAATAACAGATACCCGGGAGTGAGTTACAGGCGGGAATCTAATCGAGGGGTTCAGGGGGTTTATATATAGAATAACAGATACCCGGGAGTGAGTTACAGGCTGGAATCTAATCGAGGGGTTCGGGGGGTTTATATATAGAATAACGGATACCCGGGAGTGAGTTACAGGCTGGAATCTAATCGAAGGGTTTGGGGGTTTATATATAGAATAACAGATACCCGGGAGTGAGTTACAGGCTGGAATCTAATCGAGGGGTTCGGGGGGTTTATATATAGAATAACAGATACCTGGGAGTGAGTTACAGGCTGGAATCTAATCGAAGGGTTCGGGGGGTTTATATATAGAATAACAGATACCTGGGAGTGAGTTACAGGCTGGAATCTAATCGAAGGGTTCGGGGGGTTTATATATAGAATAACAGATACCTGGGAGTGAGTTACAGACTGGAATCTAATCGAGGGGGTCGGGGGGTTTATATATAGAATAACAGATACCCGGGAGTGAGTTACAGGCTGGAATCTAATCGAAGGGTTCGGGGGGTTTATATATAGAATAACAGATACCCGGGAGTGAGTTACAGACGGGAATCTAATCGAAGGGTTTGGGGGTTTATATATAGATAACGGATATTGACTCTGACCCACACCACTGATTGTCCAATCGTTGTTCAATGTGAACACTTCCCCTGTCTTCATACACTTCAGTGAGCTCGTCAGTCCTGCAGTGTTTAATTTTCTTCTCTTCTAGCTATTGGCCAACATCAGTATCTACCTATGTGCCATTACTGTGGGCATCATGTCGTACTACATGGCAGACCGCAAGCATCGCAAAGCATTCCTAGAGGCCCGGCAGTCTCTGGAAGTTAAACTCAACCTGGAGGAACAGAGTCAGCAGCAGGTGAGAGTGCCTGTGATCTCTTTCATTTTAATATTCACTGGACAGGAATAATCCAGGAGGTTGTGATAATATCCTATACTGTCTAACCCGCGCCACTGGACAGCTGGAGATTGCTCTTCTTACTTGCACTGCATTTAGACCTTCCTTGGGGTGAGTCTTGCACAATCCCCTCATCTTGCGTTCCCCAAACTAACCCCTCTTTCCTGCTCTTGCCCCAAACTGATTCCATTTTCCCCGACCCTTTTGCATTCCCCTTTCAGTTATGATCCAGAACATTCCACATTCTGCTCCCTCCACATGACAAACTTCCTTTTAATTTCCTCATTTTGTATCAGCTGCTTATTTTGAGATCATGACCTTGTTTTGCCAATTTCCCGACCAGTGGAATTAATTGCTCTGCTGTTAAATTGTCTGTTACTTTCTCATTTTCAATATTTCTGTCAAATACCCTCACTCTCCTCAGTTACAGAGAATGAGGTCTTAGCTGCCCAGACTTTCCTTGTGATTCAGGCCCATCACCCTGGTACTACCCCAGGAAACCCCATCAAACACTCCCAGGGCAGGTACAGCACGGGTTAGATACAGAGTAAAGCTCCCTCTACACTGTTCCATCAAACACTCCCGGGGCAGGTACAGCACGGGTTAGATACAGAGTAAAGCTCCCTCTACACTCTCCCATCAAACACTCCCAGGGCAGGTACAGCACGGGTTAGATACAGAGTAAAGCTCCCTCTACACTGTCCCATCAAACACTCCCGGGGCAGGTACAGCACGGGTTAGATACAGAGTAAAGCTCCCTCTACACTCTCCCATCAAACACTCCCAGGGCAGGTACAGCACGGGTTAGATACAGAGTAAAGCTCCCTCTACACTGTCCCATCAAACACTCCCGGGTCAGGTACAGCACGGGTTAGATACAGAGTAAAGCTCCCTCTACACTGTCCCATCAAACACTCCCAGGGCAGGTACAGCATGGGTTAGATACAGAGTAAAGCTCCCTCTACACTGTCCCATCAAACACTCCCAGGGCAGGTACAGCACGGGTTAGATACAGAGTAAAGCTCCCTCTACACTGTCCCATCAAACACTCCCAGGGCAGGTACAGCACGGGTTAGATACAGAGTAAAGCTCCCTCTACACTCTCCCATCAAACACTCCCAGGGCAGGTACTGCATGGGTTAGATACAGAGTAAAGCTCCCTCTACACTGTCCCATCAAACACTCCCAGGGCTGGTACAGCACGGGTTAGATACAGAGTAAAGCTCCCTCTACACTGTCCCATCAAACACTCCCAGGGCAGGTACAGCACGGGTTAGATACAGAGTAAAGCTCCCTCTACACTGTCTCATCAAACACTCCCAGGGCAGGTACAGGATGGGTTAGATACAGAGTAAAGCTCCCTCTACACTGTCCCATCAAACACTCCCAGGGCAGGTACAGCACGGGTTAGACACAGAGTAAAGCTCCCTCTACACTGTCTCATCAAACACTCCCAGGGCAGGTACAGGATGGGTTAGATACAGAGTAAAGCTCCCTCTACACTGTCCCATCAAACACTCCCAGGGCAGGTACAGCACGGGTTAGATACAGAGTAAAGCTCCCTCTACACTGTCCCATCAAACACTCCCAGGGCAGGTACAGCACGGGTTAGATACAGAGTAAAGCTCCCTCTACACTGTCCCATCAAACACTCCCAGGGCAGGTACAGGATGTGTTAGATACAGAGTAAAGCTCCCTCTACACTGTCCCATCAAACACTCCCAGGGCAGGTACAGCACGGGTTAGATACAGAGTAAAGCTCCCTCTACACTGACCCATCAAACACTCCCAGGGGAGGTACAGCACGGGTTAGATACAGAGTAAAGCTCCCTCTACACTGTCCCATCAAACACTCCCAGGGCAGGTACAGCACGGGTTAGATACAGAGTAAAGCTCCCTCTACACTGACCCATCAAACACTCCCAGGGCAGGTACAGCACGGGTTAGATACAGAGTAAAGCTCCCTCTACACTGTCCCATTAAACACCCCCAGGGCAGGTACAGCACGGGTTAGATACAGAGTAAAGCTCCCTCTACACTGTCCCATCAAACACTCCCAGGGCAGGTACAGCACGGGTTAGATACAGAGTAAAGCTCCCTCTACACTGTCCCATCAAACACTCCCAGGGCAGGTACAGCACGGGTTAGATACAGAGTAAAGCTCCCTCTACACTGTCCCATCAAACACTCCCGGGGCAGGTACAGCACGGGTTAGATACAGAGTAAAGCTCCCTCTACACTGTCCCATCAAACACTCCCAGGGCAGGTACAGCACGGGTTAGATACAGAGTAAAGCTCCCTCTACACTCTCCCATCAAACACTCCCAGGGCAGGTACAGCACGGGTTAGATACAGAGTAAAGCTCCCTCTACACTGTCCCATCAAACACTCCCGGGGCAGGTACAGCACGGGTTAGATACAGAGTAAAGCTCCCTCTACACTGTCCCATCAAACACTCCCAGGGCAGGTACAGCACGGGTTAGATACAGAGTAAAGCTCCCTCTACACTCTCCCATCAAACACTCCCAGGGCAGGTACTGCATGGGTTAGATACAGAGTAAAGCTCCCTCTACACTGTCCCATCAAACACTCCCAGGGCTGGTACAGCACGGGTTAGATACAGAGTAAAGCTCCCTCTACACTGTCCCATCAAACACTCCCAGGGCAGGTACAGCACGGGTTAGATACAGAGTAAAGCTCCCTCTACACTGTCTCATCAAACACTCCCAGGGCAGGTACAGGATGGGTTAGATACAGAGTAAAGCTCCCTCTACACTGTCCCATCAAACACTCCCAGGGCAGGTACAGCACGGGTTAGACACAGAGTAAAGCTCCCTCTACACTGTCTCATCAAACACTCCCAGGGCAGGTACAGGATGGGTTAGATACAGAGTAAAGCTCCCTCTACACTGTCCCATCAAACACTCCCAGGGCAGGTACAGCACGGGTTAGATACAGAGTAAAGCTCCCTCTACACTGTCCCATCAAACACTCCCAGGGCAGGTACAGCACGGGTTAGATACAGAGTAAAGCTCCCTCTACACTGTCCCATCAAACACTCCCAGGGCAGGTACAGGATGTGTTAGATACAGAGTAAAGCTCCCTCTACACTGTCCCATCAAACACTCCCAGGGCAGGTACAGCACGGGTTAGATACAGAGTAAAGCTCCCTCTACACTGACCCATCAAACACTCCCAGGGGAGGTACAGCACGGGTTAGATACAGAGTAAAGCTCCCTCTACACTGTCCCATCAAACACTCCCAGGGCAGGTACAGCACGGGTTAGATACAGAGTAAAGCTCCCTCTACACTGACCCATCAAACACTCCCAGGGCAGGTACAGCACGGGTTAGATACAGAGTAAAGCTCCCTCTACACTGTCCCATCAAACACTCCCAGGGCAGGTACAGCATGGGTTAGACACAGAGTAAAGCTCCCTCTACACTGTCTCATCAAACACTCCCAGGGCAGGTACAGCACGGGTTAGATACAGAGTAAAGCTCCCTCTACACTGTCCCATCAAACAATCCCAGGGCAGGTACAGCACGGGTTAGATACAGAGTAAAGCTCCCTCTACACTGTCTCATCAAACACTCCCAGGGCAGGTACAGCACGGGTTAGATACAGAGTAAAGCTCCCTCTACACTGTCTCATCAAACACTCCCAGGGCAGGTACAGCACGGGTTAGACACAGAGTAAAGCTCCCTCTACACTGTCCCATCAAACACTCCCAGGGCAGGTACAGCACGGGTTAGATACAGAGTAAAGCTCCCTCTACACTGTCCCATCAAACACTCCCAGGGCAGGTACAGCACGGGTTAGATACAGAGTAAAGCTCCCTCTACACTGTTCCATCAAACACTCCCAGGGCAGGTACAGCACGGGTTAGATACAGAGTAAAGCTCCCTCTACACTGTCCCATCAAACACTCCCAGGGCAGGTACAGCACGGGTTAGATACAGAGTAAAGCTCCCTCTACACTATCCCATCAAACACTCCCAGGGCAGGTACAGCAAGGGTTAGATACAGAGTAAAGCTCCCTCTACACTGTCCCATCAAACACTCCCAGGGCAGGTACAGCACGGGTTAGATACAGAGTAAAGCTCCCTCTACACTATCCCATCAAACACTCCCAGGGCAGGTACAGCACGGGTTAGATACAGAGTAAAGCTCCCTCTACACTGTCCCATCAAACACTCCCAGGGCAGGTACAGCACGGGTTAGATACAGAGTAAAGCTCCCTCTACACTGTCCCATCAAACACTCCCAGGGCAGGTACAGCACAGGTTAGATACAGAGTAAAGCTCCCTCTACACTGTCCCATCAAACACTCCCAGGGCAGGTACAGCACGGGTTAGATACAGAGTAAAGCTCCCTCTACACTGTCCCATCAAACACTCCCAGGGCAGGTACAGCATGGGGTTAGATACAGAGTAAAGCTCCCTCTACACTGCCCCATCAAACACTCCCAGGACAGGTGCAGCACAGGTTAGATACAGAGTAAAGCTCCCTCTACACTGTCCCATCAAACACTCTCAGGGCAGGTACAGCATGGGTTAGATACAGAGTAAAGTTCCGTCTGCACTGTCCCATCAAACACTCCCAGGCAGATACAGCACGAGTTAGATACAGAGTAATGATCCCTCTACACTGTCCCATCGAACACTCCCAGGGCAGGTACAGCACGGGTTAGATACAGAGTAAAGCTCCCACTACACTGTTCCATCAAACACTCCCAGGGCAGGTACAGCACGGGTTAGATACAGAGTAAAGCTCCCTCTACACTGTCCCATCAAACACTCCCAGGGCAGGTACAGCACCGGTTAGATACAGAATAAAGCTCCCTCTACACTGTCCCATCAAACACTCCCAGGGCAGGTACAGCACATGTTAGATACAGAGTAAAGCCCCCTCTACACTGTCCCATCAAACACTCCCAGGGCAGGTGCAGCACAGGTTAGATACAGAGTAAAGCTCGCACTACACTGTCCCATCAAACAGTGGCCATGGCTCATTGAAGGTTTGGACAGGCAGTATTGTTCAAGGTGCTAGTAACATTATTTATTTTCCCTGATAACTGGACCGTAGTCTCCTTGGGGCCGTGCTTACTCTTTATTTGGATACTGCACACCAGGGACTTTAATTCTGCCTCATTAAGGGTTTGATCTACGATTTTGCAAATTATTCCCTCCGCTGACTTTCTTGTTTACTGGTTGTGCGCCAGGGACTACGGTATCGTCATCAGGCCAGGCAGACTTAGTGGGAGCAAACTCTCCAACCGCTGCCTCGGTTCATGTTCCCCAATAGACACAGGGCAGAGAGCTGTTACTGCACACTGCATCTCAACAGGAACGACTGTCAGCCTCCAGCTCAGCCCTGGAGATATAGAGCATTGCAGCCAGCCCTCCCACAGCCCATGCACACTCTCCCCTACCATGGGCTCTACCCACCCATTTAATCCCCTCCCACAGCCCATGTACACTCCCCCCTATCACAGACTCTACCCACCCATTTAATCCCCTCCCACAGCCCATGTACACTCTCCCCTATCACAGACTCTACCCACCCATTTAATCTCCTCCCACAGCCCATGTACACTCTCCCCTATCAGACTCTACCCACCCATTTAATCCCCTCCCACAGCCCATGGACACTCTCCCCTATCACAGACTCTACCCACCCATTTAATCTCCTCCCACAGCCCAGGTACACTCTCCCCTATCACAAACTCCACCCACCCATTTAATCTCCTCCCACAGCCCATGTACACTCTCCCCTATCACAGACTCTACCCACCCATTTAATCTCCTCCCACAGCCCATGTACACTCTCCCCTATCACAAACTCTACCCACCCATTTAATCTCCTCCCACAGCCCAGGTACACTCTCCCCTATCACAAACTCTACCCACCCATTTAATCCCCTCCCACAGCCCATGTACACTCTCCCCTATCACAAACTCTACCCACCCATTTAATCCCCTCCCACAGCCCATGTACACTATCCCCTATCACAGACTCTACCCACCCAGTTAATCTCCTCCCACAGCCCAGGTACACTCTCCCCTATCACAGACTCTACCCACCCATTTAATCTCCCCCCACAGCCCATGGACACTCTCCCCTATCACAGACTCTCCCCACCCAGTTAATCTCCTCCCACAGCCCATGTACACTCTCCCCTACCATGGACTCTACCCACCCAGTTAATCTCCTCCCACAGCCCATGTACACTCTCCCCTACCATGGACTCTACCCACCCATTTAATCTCCTCCCACAGCCCATGTACACTCTCCCCTATCACAGACTCTACCCACCCATTTAACCTCCTCCCACAGCCCATGTACACTCTCCACTATCACGGACTCTACCCACCCATTTAATCTCCTCCCACACCCCATGTACACTCTCCCCTATCACAGACTCTACCCACCCAGTTAATCTCCTCCCACAGCCCATGGACACTCTCCCCTATCACAGACTCTACCCACCCAGTTAATCTCCTCCCACAGCCCATGTACACTCTCCCCTACCATGGACTCTACCCACCCAGTTAATCTCCTCCCACAGCCCATGTACACTCTCCCCTACCATGGACTCTACCCACCCATTTAATCTCCTCCCACAGCCCATGTACACTCTCCCCTATCACAGACTCTACCCACCCATTTAACCTCCTCCCACAGCCCATGTACACTCTCCCCTATCACAGACTCTACCCACCCAGTTAATCTCCTCCCACAGCCCATGTACACTCTCCCCTATCACAGACTCTACCCACCCAGTTAATCTCCTCCCACAGCCCGTGTATACACTCTCCTATCATGGACTCTATCCGCCCATTTGATCTCCGCTTTCCGCTGTTTGACTATCACAGCCTGTGATTCCTGAGTCCACTGAGCTCCCCGTCTCTGACTGCGCTCCTTTTCCCAGGAATGTGAGCTGCTCTCCGGGTCAGGGAGTAGTGTCCCCTCCGGTCCCCACTCTCCCCATTTTCTGGTTCATATTGAAGCTCTCGTCTCCCATTCTCACTCTGCCATGAGTAGAGTCTCACCCTCACTGTCCTGTTTCAGGATCTGTGTCTCCCCCTCACCATGTTTTCTTCTTTCTCAGGAACGTCTCCTTCTCTCCATTCTGCCAAAGCACATTGCAGATGAGATGTTAAACGACATGAAAAAAGACAAAGAGTCAAAGGAACTGCAGCAATTCAACACCATGTACATGTACCGGCACGAGAGAGTCAGGTATGGAGGGGAGAGAGGGAGGGAGAGAGGGAGGGGGGGAGGGAGAGAGGGGGGAGGGGGAGGGAGAGAGAGGGAGGGGGAGAGGGAGGGGGGAGAGGAGGAGGGAGAGAGGGAGGGGGAGAGGGAGAGGGGGAGGGAGAGAGGGGGAGAGAGGGAGAGGGGGAGAGGGAGAGAGGGAGAGGGAGAGGGGGGGAGAGAGGGAGGGGGAGAGGGGGAGGGAGAGAGGGGGAGGGAGAGAGAGGGAGAGAGGGGGAGAGAGGGAGATGTGAGTGAGTGTGGAGTGAGGGAGGGTGGAGTGAGGGAGGGTGGAGTGAGGGAGGGAGGAGTGAGTGTGGAGTGAGGGAGGGTGGAGTGAGGGAGGGAGGAGTGAGGGAGGGAGGAGTGAGGGAGGGTGGAGTGAGGGAGGGTGGAGTGAGGGAGGGTGGAGTGAGGGAGGGTAGAGTGAGGGAGGGAGGAGTGAGGGAGGGAGGAGTGAGGGAGGGAGGAGTGAGGGAGGGAGGAGTGAGGGAGGGTGGAGTGAGGGAGGGAGGAGTGAGGGAGGGAGGAGTGAGGGAGTGAGCTTTGTGTCGATCGGGTGCTGGGAGTGAATTGGTGCAGGAAGGAAGGCTTTAGTTTCCTGGATCACTGGGTCTGCTTCTGGGGAAGGTGGGACTTGTACAAGTTGGACACGTTGCACCTGAACCGGAATGGGACCAACATCCTTGCGGGGAGGTTTGCTAGTACTGTTGCGGGGGGGTTTAAACTAACTTGGCAGGGGGATGGGATACAGAGTGGAGCTATAGTAGGGGGTGATGTACAGCCAAATATAGAGGAAAAAACAAGTCAGCCTGGAAGACAGAGCAAATATGTAACGGCACAAGGGAGTATGGCAAGGCTGAATGGCATTTATTTTAATGCAAGGAGTCTTGTGAGTAAGGCGGATGAATTGAAGGTGTTGATGAACACATGGGAGTATGATATTGTTGCTATCACAGAGACATGGTTGAGGGAGGGGCAGGACTGGCAGCTCAATATTCCGGGGTATAGAATCTTCAGGCGAGACAGAGCGGGGGGGGCGGTAAAAGAGGAGGGGGTGTCACAATATTAATTAAGGAGTCAATTACTGCTGTAAGGAGGGATGATATTAGCAGGTTCCTCTAATGAGGCCATATGGGTGGAGCTTAAAAACAAAAAGGGGGCAAGCACTTTGATGGGAGTGTACTATAGGCCCCCAAACAGTCAGGGGGAGATAGAGGAACAGATATGTAGGCAAATCTCAGAGAAGTGTAGAAATAATAGGGCGATAATTGTAGGGGATTTCAACTTCCCCAATATTAACTGGGATAGTCAGAGTGTGAAAGGCTTAGAGGGTGCAGAATTCTTAAAGTACATCCAGGGGAGCTTTTTGAGCCAGCATGTAGAAAGTCCTACAAGAGAGGGGGTGGTACTGGACCTAATTCTAGGGAATGTGGCCGGGCAAGTGGTGGAAGTGCTAGTAGGTGAGCACTTTGGTGACAGTGACCATAATTCGGTGAGATTTAAGGTAGTCATGGAAAAGGACAAGGACGGACCGGAAATAAAGGTTCGAAATTGGGGGAAGGCCGATTTTAATATGATAAGGCAGGATCTGGCCAATGTGGACTGGGATCAGCTACTTGAAGGAAAATCTACATCGGAGCAATGGGAGTCTTTCAGAAAGGAAATTGAGAGAGTACAATGGCAACATGTTCCCGTAAAGGTCAAGGGTGGGACCAACAAGCCCAGGGAACCCTGGATGTCAAGGGATATACAAGAATGGATTAGGAAAAAAAGGGAGGCTTTGGCAGATACAAAGGACTGAAAACAGTGGAAGCCTTGGAGGAGTATAGAAAGTGCAGTTGGGTACTTAAAAAAGAAATTAGGAGAGCGAAGAGGGGGCATGAAAAAACACTGCCGGGCAAAATAAAGGAAAATCCCAAGGTGTTTTATAAGTATATTAAGGGCAAGAGGATAACCAGGGAAAGAGTAGGGCCCATTAGGGACCAAAGTGGCAATCTGTGTGTAGAGCCAGAACATGTAGGTGGGATTTTGAATGAATATTTTGCATCTGTGTTCACTATGGAGAAGGATGATATAGGCATAGAAATCAGGCAAGGGGATTGTGATATACTTAAACAAATTAGTATTGAGAGGGAGGAGGTACTGGCGGTTTTAGCGGGCTTAAAAGTGGATAAATCCCCAGGCCCAGACGAGATGTGATTGCATTGGAGAGGGTGCAGAGGAGATTCACCAGGATGTTACCTGGGCTGGAGCGCTTCAGCTATGAAGAGAGACTGGACAGGCTGGGGTTGTTTTCCTTGGAGCAGAGAAGGCTGAGGGGGGACCTGATTGAGGTGTACTAAATTATGAGGGGCATAGATAGGGTGGATAGAAAGGAACCTTTCCCCTCAGTAGAGGGGTCAATAACCAGGGGCCCTAGTTTCAAGGTAAGGGGCAGGAGGTTTAGAGGGGATTTGAGGAAAAACCTTTTCACCCAGAGGGTGGTTGGAATCTGGAACTCACTGCCTGAAAGGGTGGTAGAGGCAGGAACCCTCACAACATTCAAGAAGCATTTAGATGAGCACTTGAAATGTCATAGCTTACAAGGCTACGGACCAAGTGCTGGAAAATGGGATTAGAATAGACAGGGCTTGATGGCTGGTGCGGACACGATGGGCCGAAGGGCCTCTTTCTGTGCTGTATAACTCTATGACCATTCTCTCTCTCCATCTCTCCCGCAGCATCCTCTTTGCAGATATTGTCGGCTTCACTCAGTTATCGTCGAGCTGCAGCGCTCAGGAACTCGTCAAACTTCTCAACGAGCTCTTCGCTCGCTTTGATAAACTGGCAGCGGTGAGTCCGTCTCGAGAGCGCACACACTGACACCGCACACACTGACACCGCGCACACTGACACCGCACACACTGACACCGCACACACTGACACCGCACACTGACACCGCACACACTGACACCGCACACACTGACACCGCGCACACTGACACCGCGCACACTGACACCGCGCACACTGACACCGCGCACACTGACACCGCGCACACTGACACCGCACACTGACACCGCACACACTGACACCGCACACTGACACCGCACACACTGACACCGCACACTGACACCGCACACACTGACACCGCGCACACTGACACCGCGCACACTGACACCGCGCACACTGACACCGCGCACACTGACACCGCACACTGACACCGCACACACTGACACCGCACACTGACACCGCACACACTGACACCGCACACTGACACCGCGCACACTGACACCGCGCACACTGACACCGCGCACACTGACACCGCGCACACTGACACCGCGCACACTGACACCGCGCACACTGACACCGCGCACACTGACACCGCGCACACTGACACCGCACACACTGACACCGCACAGTGACACCGCACACACTGACACCGCACACACTGACACCGCGCACACTGACACCGCACACTGACACCGCACACACTGACACCGCACACACTGACACCGCACACACTGACACCGCACACACTGACACCGCACACACTGACACCGCACACTGACATAGATACATAGATACATAGAAGATAGGAGCAGGAGTAGGCCATTCGGCCCTTCGTGCCTGCTCCGCCATTTAATGAGATCATGGCTGATCCTTTAATTCAGTATCCCGTCCCCGCCTTCTCTCCGTAACCCTTAACCCCTTTTGCCCGTAGAAATATATCTAATTCCCTCTTAAATATATTTAATGAGCTGGCGTACACTGCCCTCTGTGGCAATGAGTTCCACAGGTTCACCACTCTCTGAGTGAAGAAATTCCCCCTCATCTCTGTCCTAAATGGTTTAGCCCTTATCCTTAAATTATGTCCTCTAGTTCTGTTCTCACCCGCCAAGGGAAACATTCCTTCTGCATCCAGTCTGTCTAGACCTGTCAGAATTTTATACACTTCTATGAGGTCCCCTCTCAATCTTCTAAACTCCAGTGTGTACATCCCTAAACTACATAGTCTCTCCTCATAGGTCATTCCCGCCATTCCTGGTATCAGCCTGGTGAATCGCCGCTGCACCCCCTCCATGGCAAGAACATCCTTCCTCAGATGAGGCGACCAAAACTGTACACAGTACTCGAGGTGTGGTCTCACCAGTGCCCTGTACAGCTGCAGCAAGGTATCCCTGTTCCTGTATTCTAACCCTTTTGCTATGAAGGCCAGCATACCGTTTGCCTTCTTGACCGCCTGTTGCACCTGCATGCTCGCCTTCAGTGACTGGTGTACAAGAACACCCAGGTCTCTCTGTACTTCCCCCTCTCCCAATCTATTGCCATTTAAATAATAATTTGCCCTCCCGTTCCTGCACCCAAGGTGGATAACTTCGCACTTGTCCACATTATAGTGCATCTGCCATTTATCCGCCCAATCGCCCAGTCTGTCCAAATCGCTCTGGAGCTTCCTGGTCTCTTCCTCTGAGCCCACCCCACCTCCTAGTTTAGTGTCGTCTGCAAATTTGGAAATGCTGCATCCGACTCCCTGATCCAGGTCATTAATGTAAATTGTGAACAGCTGGGGGCCCAGGACAGATCCCTGTGGTACCCCACTTGTTACTGCCTGCCATTCAGAAAATGAGCCGTTTATTCCAACTCTCTGTTTTCTATCTGACAGCCAGTTCCCTATCCACGCCAAAACTTTCCCCTTTATCCCATGAGCCTCAATTTTCCATGCTAATCTTTTATGTGGGACCTTATCGAAGGCCTTTTGGAAGTCCAGGTACACCACATCTACTGGCTCTCCCCCATCTATTCTACCAGTTACTCCCTCAAAAAATTCCAATAGATTAGTCAAGCACGATTTACCCTTTGTAAATCCATGTTGACTCTGTCCTATCCTGTCCCCATTTGCTAAGTGCTCCGCTATTTCATCCTTAATGATGGACTCCAGCATTTTGCCCACAACTGATGTAAGGCTTACAGGTCTGTAATTACCTGCTTTTTCCCTACCCCCCTTTTTGAATAGTGGGGTAACGTTAGCTACCCTCCAATCCATCGGCACTGTTCCCGAGTCTAATGAATTCTGAAAAATCATCCTTAGTGCATCCGCTATCTCTAGGGCCACCTCCTTCAGTACCCTAGGATGCATGTTATCAGGCCCTGGGGATTTGTCCACCTTCAATCCCTTTAGCTTCCTTAACACCATATCCTTAGAGATATTGATTTGCGTCAGTTCCTCCTTTGCCAATGTCCCTATTTTTCCCGATATCCCAGGGAGGTTTTTTGTGTCTTCCTTCGTAAAGACTGACCCAAAGTATGCATTTAGTTGATCTGCCATTTCCTTATTTCCCATTATATATTCCCCCGTATCTGACTGCAATGGACCAACTTTGGTTTTCACCAGTCTTTTCCTTTTGATATATTTATAAAAGCTTTTGGAGTTAGTTTTTATATTTTCCGCCAGCTTGTTTTCGTAAGCTATTTTGCCCCTCTTGATCATGCCCTTTGCCCTCCTTTGCTCTATCTTAAACTGTTCCCAATCTTCCGCTCTGGCGCTTTTTTTGGCTATTTTATACGCCCTATCTTTGGATTTTATGCTGTCTCTAATTTCCCCTGTTATCCACGGTTGAGTCACCTTTTTAGATTTCCTTTTATGCCAGATTGGTATAAACAATTTTTGCAATTTTGTCATTCTATCTTTAAATGTTTGCCATTGTTTATCTACCTCCAGTCCTCCCAGGAACGTTGTCCAATCAGACCTACTCAGTTCCCGTCTCATGGCATCATAATTCCCCTTGTTTAAATTCAGGACCTTAGTCTCTGAGTCAATTTCTTCGCTCTCCATTTCGAGTGAGAAATCGATCATGTTATGATCGCTCTGACCCAAGGGTCCCCGTACAACAAGATTACTGATTAGTCCCTTCTCATTGCACAGTACCCAGTCCAATATAGCCTGTTCCCGAGTTGGTTCCTCGACATATTGATCCAGATAACCATCCCTTAAACACTCAAGGAATTCCTCCTCCTCATTATTTTTACTGATTAGGCTAGTCCAATCTATATGTAAGTTAAAGTCACCTATGATGACAGCTGTGCTCTTATTGCACGCTTCTCTAATTTCCCTCGTGATGCCCTCCCTAACCTCTATTTTACTATTTGGAGGCCTATATACCACTCCTATTAATGTTTTTCGCCCCTCGCTATTTCTTAGCTCCACCCATATAGATTCTGTATTAACTGAGTTAATATCCTTCCTTTCAATTGCATTTATCCCCTCTTTTACTAGCAATGCTACCCCTCCTCCCTTTCTTTTTTGTCGATCCTTCCTAAATACTGAATACCCCTGTATGTTAAGCTCCCAGCCCTGCTCACCCTGCAACCATGTTTCCGTAATCCCAATTAGATCATAATTATTAACCTCTATTTCCACAGCTAATTCATCTACCTTGTTCCTGATGCTTCTCGCATTAAGGTATAAAACCCTCAGGCTTTTTTTATGCTCACATTTTTTATGAATTAGTTTGGCCCTTTGTTTTTTGTTCCTCACCCTTTTACCATTTATTTCTGTCTGCCTTTCACTTTCCTCTATTTCACTACATAGGTTTCTAGCCCCCTGCCATACTAGTTTAAATGCTCCCGAACTGCTTTATCAAAAATTACCCCGAGAACATCAGTTCCATCTCTGCACAGGTGTAGACCGTCCCTTTTGTATAGGTCACACCTACCACAAAACTGGTTCCAATGCCTCAAAAATTTAAAACCCTCCCTCTTACACCACTGCTCAAGCCACGTATTTAGCCTAACTATCCTGTTCTCTGTACTCTTACTAGCACGTGGCACTGGTAGTAATCCAGAGATTACTACCTTCGAGGTCCTACTTTTTAGCTTGGCTCCTAACTCCCTAAATTCTACTTGTAGGACCTCTTCCCTTTTTTTAGCTACGTCGTTGGTACCAACATGTATCACGACAACTGGCTGTTCCCCCTCCCCCTCCAGAATGTTCTGCACCCGCGCCGAGACATCCTTGACCCTTGCACCAGGGAGGCAACATACCATCCTGGAGTCTCGGTCGCGACCACAGAAACCCCTATCTATTCCCCTTACAATCGAATCCCCTATTACTATAGCCCTGCCACTCTTTTTCCCTCCCTTCTTTGCAACAGAGCCAGTCATGGTGCCATGAGCCTGGCTGCTGGTGCCTTCCCCCGATGCGTCACCCCCCCCGACAACAGTACCTAAGACGGTGAACCGCACACACTGACACCGCACACACTGACACCGCACACTGACACCGCACACACTGACACCGCGCACACTGACACCGCACACTGACACCGCACACACTGACACCGCACACTGACACCGCACACTGACACCGCACACACTGACACCGCACACACTGACACCGCACACTGACACCGCGCACACTGACACCGCGCACACTGACACCGCGCACACTGACACCGCGCACACTGACACCGCACACACTGACACCGCACACACTGACACCGCACACACTGACACCGCACACACTGACACCGCACACACTGACACCGCACACTGACACCGCACACTGACACCGCGCACACTGACACCGCGCACACTGACACCGCACACACTGACACCGCACACACTGACACCGTACACACTGACACCGCACACTGACACCGCACACACTGACACCGCACACTGACACCGCACACACTGACACCGCACACACTGACACCGCACACTGACACCGCGCACACTGACACCGCGCACACTGACACCGCGCACACTGACACCGCGCACACTGACACCGCGCACTGACACCGCGCACACTGACACCGCGCACACTGACACCGCGCACACTGACACCGCGCACACTGACACCGCGCACACTGACACCGCGCACACTGACACCGCGCACACTGACACCGCACACACTGACACCGCACACTGACACCGCACACTGACACCGCACACACTGACACCGCACACACTGACACCGCACACACTGACACCGTACACACTGACACCGCACACTGACACCGCACACACTGACACCGCACACTGACACCGCACACACTGACACCGCACACACTGACACCGCACACACTGACACCGCGCACACTGACACCGCACACACTGACACCGCACACTGACACAGCACACACTGACACCGCACACACTGACACCGCACACTGACACCGCACACACTGACACCGCACACACTGACACCGCACACTGACACCGCACACACTGACACCGCGCACTGACACCGCACACACTGGCACCGCACACACTGACACCGCACACACTGACACTGCACACTGACACCGCGCACACTGACACCGCACACACTGACACCGCGCACACTGACACCGCACACTGACACCGCGCACACTGACACCGCACACACTGACACCGCGCACACTGACACCGCGCACACTGACACCGCGCACACTGACACCGCGCACACTGACACCGCGCACACTGACACCGCGCACTGACACCGCGCACACTGACACCGCGCACACTGACACCGCGCACACTGACACCGCGCACACTGACACCGCGCACACTGACACCGCGCACACTGACACCGCGCACACTGACACCGCACACACTGACACCGCACACTGACACCGCACACTGACACCGCACACACTGACACCGCACACACTGACACCGCACACACTGACACCGTACACACTGACACCGCACACTGACACCGCACACACTGACACCGCACACTGACACCGCACACACTGACACCGCACACACTGACACCGCACACACTGACACCGCGCACACTGACACCGCACACACTGACACCGCACACTGACACAGCACACACTGACACCGCACACACTGACACCGCACACTGACACCGCACACACTGACACCGCACACACTGACACCGCACACTGACACCGCACACACTGACACCGCGCACTGACACCGCACACACTGGCACCGCACACACTGACACCGCACACACTGACACTGCACACTGACACCGCGCACACTGACACCGCACACACTGACACCGCGCACACTGACACCGCACACTGACACCGCGCACACTGACACCGCACACACTGACACCGCGCACACTGACACCGCGCACACTGACACCGCACACTGACACCGCACACTGACACCGCACACACTGACACCGCACACACTGACACCGCACACACTGACACCGCACACACTGACACCGCACACTGACACCGCACACACTGACACCGCGCACACTGACACCGCGCACACTGACACCGCACACACTGACACCGCGCACACTGACACCGCGCACACTGACACCGCACACACTGACACCGCACACTGACACCGCACATACTGACACCGCACACACTGACACCGCGCACACTGACACCGCACACTGACACCGCACACTGACACCGCGCACACTGACACCACGCACACTGACACCGCGCACACTGACACCACGCACACTGACACCGCGCACACTGACACCGCCCACACTGACACCGCGCACACTGACACCGCGCACACTGACACCGCACACACTGACACCGCACACACTGACACCGCACACTGACACCGCACACACTGACACCGCACACACTGACACCGCACACACTGACACCGCACACACTGACACCGCACACAGACACCGCACACACTGACACCGCGCACACTGACACCGCACACAGACACCGCACACACTGACACCACGCACACTGACAGCGCGCACACTGACACCGCGCACACTGACACCGCACACACTGACACCGCGCACACTGACACCGCGCACACTGACACCGCACACTGACACCGCACACACTGACACCGCACACACTGACACCGCACACACTGACACCGCGCACACTGTCACCGCACACACTGACACCGCACACACTGACACCGCACACACTGACACCGCACACTGACACCACACACACTGACACCGCACACACTGACACCGCACACTGACACCGCGCACTGACACCGCACACACTGACACCGCACACACCGACACCGCACACACCGACACCGCGCACACCGACACCGCACACACGGACACCGCACACACTGACACCGCGCACACTGACACCGCGCACAGTGACACCGCACACACTGACACCGCGCACACTGACACCGCGCACACTGACACCGCGCACACTGACACCGCGCACACTGACACCGCGCACACTGACACCGCGCACACTGACACCGCGCACACTGACACCGCACACACTGACACCGCGCACTGGCACCGCACACACTGACACCGCGCACACTGACACAGCGCACACTGACACCGCACACACTGACACCGCACACTGACACCGCACACACTGACACCGCACACTGACACCGCACACACTGACACCGCACACACTGACACCGCACACTGACACCGCACACACTGACACCGCGCACACTGACACCGCGCACACTGACACCGCGCACTGACACCGCACACACTGACACCGCACACACTGACACCGCACACACTGACACCGCACACACTGACACCGCGCACTGACACCGCACACACTGACACCGCACACACTGACACCGCACACACTGACACCGCACACACTGACACCGCACACTGACACCGCGCACACTGACACCGCACACACTGACACCGCGCACACTGACACCGCGCACACTGACACCGCACACACTGACACCGCACACTGACACCGCACACACTGACACCGCAAACACTGACACCGCGCACACTGACACCGCGCACTGACACCGCGCACACTGACACCGCACACACTGACACCGCACACTAACACCGCACACACTGACACCGCGCACACTGACACCGCGCACACTGACACCGCGCACTGACACCGCGCACACTGACACCGCGCACTGACACCGCGCACACTGACACCGCGCACTGACACCGCACACTGACACCGCACACACTGACACCGCGCACACTGACACCACACACTGACACCGCACACACTGACACCGCACACTGACACCGCGCACACTGACACCGCGCACACTGACACCACACACTGACACCGCACACACTGACACCGCACACACTGACACCGCACACTGACACCGCGCACACTGACACCGCACACACTGACACCGCACACTGACACCGCGCACACTGACACCGCGCACTGACACCGCGCACACTGACACCGCGCACTGACACCGCGCACACTGACACCGCGCACACTGACACCGCGCACTGACACCGCGCACACTGACACCGCACACACTGACACCGCGCACACTGACACCGCGCACACTGACACCGCGCACACTGACACCGCACACACTGACACCGCACACACTGACACCGCACACACTGACACCGCACACACTGACACCGCACACTGACACCGCACACACTGACACCGCACACACTGACACCGCACACACTGACACCGCGCACACTGACGCCGCGCACACTGACGCCGCGCACACTGACACCGCACACTGACACCGCACACTGACACCGCACACTCTGACGGCGGGGCTGACACCGCACACACTGACACCGCGCACACTGACACCGCGCACTGACACCGCACACACTGACACCGCACACTGACACCGCACACACTGACACCGCACACTGACACCGCACACACTGACACCGCACACACTGACACCGCACACACTGACACCGCGCACACTGACACCGCGCACACTGACACCGCACACACTGACACCGCGCACACTGACACCACACACACTGACACCGCACACTGACACCGCACACACTGACGGCTGGGCTGACACCGCACACTGACACCGCGCACACTGACACCGCACACACTGACACCGCACACACTGACACCGCACACACTGACACCGCACACACTGACACCGCGCACACTGACACCACACACACTGACACCGCACACACTGACACCGCACACTGACACCGCACACACTGACGGCGGGGCTGACACCGCACACTGACACCGCGCACACTGACACCGCACACACTGACACCGCGCACACTGACACCGCTCACACTGACACCACACACACTGACACCGCGCACACTGACACCGCTCACACTGACACCACACACACTGACACCGCACACTGACACCGCACACACTGAAACCGCACACACTGACACCGCACACACTGACACCGCACACTGACACCGCACACACTGACGGCGGGGCTGACACCGCGCACACTGACACCGCGCAGACTGACACCGCGCACACTGACACCGCACACACTGACACCGCACACTGACACCGCTCACACTGACACCACACACACTGACACCGCGCACACTGACACCGCTCACACTGACACCACACACACTGACACCGCTCACACTGACACCACACACACTGACACCGCGCACACTGACACCGCGCACACTGACACCGCGCACACTGACACCGCGCACACTGACACCGCACACACTGACACCGCACACACTGACACCGCGCACACTGACACCGCGCACACTGACACCGCGCACACTGACACCGCACACTGGCACCGCACACACTGACACCGCACACACTGACACCGCACACTGACACCGCACACACTGACACCGCACACTGACACCGCACACACTGACACCGCGCACACTGACACCGCGCACACTGACACCGCACACACTGACACCGCACACACTGACACCGCACACACTGACACCGCACACACTGACACCGCGCACACTGACACCGCTCACACTGACACCACCCACACTGACACCGCACACACTGACACCGCGCACACTGACACCGCGCACACTGACACCGCGCACACTGACACCGCGCACACTGACACCGCGCACACTGACACCGCACACACTGACACCGCGCACACTGACACCGCACACACTGACACCGCGCACTGGCACCGCACACACTGACACCGCGCACACTGACACAGCGCACACTGACACCGCACACACTGACACCGCACACTGACACCGCACACACTGACACCGCACACTGACACCGCACACACTGACACCGCACACACTGACACCGCACACTGACACCGCACACACTGACACCGCGCACACTGACACCGCGCACACTGACACCGCGCACTGACACCGCACACACTGACACCGCACACACTGACACCGCACACACTGACACCGCACACACTGACACCGCGCACTGACACCGCACACACTGACACCGCACACACTGACACCGCACACACTGACACCGCACACACTGACACCGCACACACTGACACCGCACACTGACACCGCGCACACTGACACCGCACACACTGACACCGCGCACACTGACACCGCGCACACTGACACCGCACACACTGACACCGCACACACTGACACCGCACACACTGACACCGCAAACACTGACACCGCGCACACTGACACCGCGCACTGACACCGCGCACACTGACACCGCACACACTGACACCGCACACTAACACCGCACACACTGACACCGCGCACACTGACACCGCGCACACTGACACCGCGCACTGACACCGCGCACACTGACACCGCGCACTGACACCGCGCACACTGACACCGCGCACTGACACCGCACACTGACACCGCACACACTGACACCGCGCACACTGACACCACACACTGACACCGCACACACTGACACCGCACACTGACACCGCGCACACTGACACCGCGCACACTGACACCACACACTGACACCGCACACACTGACACCGCACACACTGACACCGCACACTGACACCGCGCACACTGACACCGCACACACTGACACCGCACACTGACACCGCGCACACTGACACCGCGCACTGACACCGCGCACACTGACACCGCGCACTGACACCGCGCACACTGACACCGCGCACACTGACACCGCGCACTGACACCGCGCACACTGACACCGCACACACTGACACCGCGCACACTGACACCGCGCACACTGACACCGCACACACTGACACCGCACACACTGACACCGCACACACTGACACCGCACACACTGACACCGCACACTGACACCGCACACACTGACACCGCACACACTGACACCGCACACACTGACACCGCGCACACTGACGCCGCGCACACTGACGCCGCGCACACTGACACCGCACACTGACACCGCACACTGACACCGCACACTCTGACGGCGGGGCTGACACCGCACACACTGACACCGCGCACACTGACACCGCGCACTGACACCGCACACACTGACACCGCACACTGACACCGCACACACTGACACCGCACACTGACACCGCACACACTGACACCGCACACACTGACACCGCGCACACTGACACCGCGCACACTGACACCGCACACACTGACACCGCGCACACTGACACCACACACACTGACACCGCACACTGACACCGCACACACTGACGGCTGGGCTGACACCGCACACTGACACCGCGCACACTGACACCGCACACACTGACACCGCACACACTGACACCGCACACACTGACACCACACACACTGACACCGCACACACTGACACCGCACACTGACACCGCACACACTGACGGCGGGGCTGACACCGCACACTGACACCGCGCACACTGACACCGCACACACTGACACCGCGCACACTGACACCGCTCACACTGACACCACACACACTGACACCGCGCACACTGACACCGCTCACACTGACACCACACACACTGACACCGCACACTGACACCGCACACACTGAAACCGCACACACTGACACCGCACACACTGACACCGCACACTGACACCGCACACACTGACGGCGGGGCTGACACCGCGCACACTGACACCGCGCAGACTGACACCGCGCACACTGACACCGCACACACTGACACCGCACACTGACACCGCTCACACTGACACCACACACACTGACACCGCGCACACTGACACCGCTCACACTGACACCACACACACTGACACCGCTCACACTGACACCACACACACTGACACCGCGCACACTGACACCGCGCACACTGACACCGCGCACACTGACACCGCGCACACTGACACCGCACACACTGACACCGCACACACTGACACCGCGCACACTGACACCGCGCACACTGACACCGCGCACACTGACACCGCACACTGGCACCGCACACACTGACACCGCACACACTGACACCGCACACTGACACCGCACACACTGACACCGCACACTGACACCGCACACACTGACACCGCGCACACTGACACCGCGCACACTGACACCGCACACACTGACACCGCACACACTGACACCGCACACACTGACACCGCACACACTGACACCGCGCACACTGACACCGCTCACACTGACACCACCCACACTGACACCGCACACACTGACACCGCGCACACTGACACCGCGCACACTGACGCCGCGCACACTGACGCCGCGCACACTGACACCGCACACTGACACCGCACACTGACACCGCACACTCTGACGGCGGGGCTGACACCGCACACACTGACACCGCGCACACTGACACCGCGCACTGACACCGCACACACTGACACCGCACACTGACACCGCACACACTGACACCGCACACTGACACCGCACACACTGACACCGCACACACTGACACCGCGCACACTGACACCGCGCACACTGACACCGCGCACACTGACACCGCACACTGGCACCGCACACACTGACACCGCACACACTGACACCGCACACACTGACACCGCACACACTGACACCGCACACTGACACCGCACACACTGACACCGCACACACTGACACCGCACACACTGACACCGCGCACTGACACCGCACACACTGACACCGCACACTGACACCGCACACACTGACACCGCACACTGACACCGCACACACTGACACCGCACACACTGACACCGCACACACTGACACCGCGCACACTGACACCGCGCACACTGACACCGCACACACTGACACCGCGCACACTGACACCACACACACTGACACCGCACACTGACACCGCACACACTGACGGCTGGGCTGACACCGCACACTGACACCGCGCACACTGACACCGCACACACTGACACCGCACACACTGACACCGCACACACTGACACCGCACACACTGACACCGCGCACACTGACACCACACACACTGACACCGCACACACTGACACCGCACACACTGACACCGCACACACTGACACCGCACACACTGACACCGCACACTGACACCGCACACACTGACGGCGGGGCTGACACCGCACACTGACACCGCGCACACTGACACCGCACACACTGACACCGCGCACACTGACACCGCTCACACTGACACCACACACACTGACACCGCGCACACTGACACCGCTCACACTGACACCACACACACTGACACCGCACACTGACACCGCACACACTGAAACCGCACACACTGACACCGCACACACTGACACCGCACACTGACACCGCGCACACTGACACCGCACACACTGACACCGCACACTGACACCGCGCACACTGACACCGCGCACTGACACCGCGCACACTGACACCGCGCACTGACACCGCGCACACTGACACTGCGCACACTGACACCGCGCACTGACACCGCGCACACTGACACCGCACACACTGACACCGCGCACACTGACACCGCGCACACTGACACCACACACACTGACACCGCACACACTGACACCGCACACACTGACACCGCACACACTGACACCGCACACTGACACCGCGCACACTGACACCGCACACACTGACACCGCGCACACTGACACCGCGCACACTGACACCGCACACACTGACACCGCACACACTGACACCGCACACACTGACACCGCACACACTGACACCGCGCACACTGACACCGCTCACACTGACACCACCCACACTGACACCGCACACACTGACACCGCGCACACTGACACCGCGCACACTGACACCGCGCACACTGACACCGCGCACACTGACACCGCGCACACTGACACCGCACACACTGACACCGCGCACACTGACACCGCACACACTGACACCGCGCACTGGCACCGCACACACTGACACCGCGCACACTGACACAGCGCACACTGACACCGCACACACTGACACCGCACACTGACACCGCACACACTGACACCGCACACTGACACCGCACACACTGACACCGCACACACTGACACCGCACACTGACACCGCACACACTGACACCGCGCACACTGACACCGCGCACACTGACACCGCGCACTGACACCGCACACACTGACACCGCACACACTGACACCGCGCACTGACACCGCACACACTGACACCGCACACACTGACACCGCACACACTGACACCGCACACACTGACACCGCACACACTGACACCGCACACTGACACCGCGCACACTGACACCGCACACACTGACACCGCGCACACTGACACCGCGCACACTGACACCGCACACACTGACACCGCACACTGACACCGCACACACTGACACCGCACACTGACACCGCGCACACTGACACCGCGCACTGACACCGCGCACACTGACACCGCACACACTGACACCGCACACTAACACCGCACACACTGACACCGCGCACACTGACACCGCGCACACTGACACCGCGCACTGACACCGCGCACACTGACACCGCGCACTGACACCGCGCACACTGACACCGCGCACTGACACCGCACACTGACACCGCACACACTGACACCGCGCACACTGACACCACACACTGACACCGCACACACTGACACCGCACACTGACACCGCGCACACTGACACCGCGCACACTGACACCACACACTGACACCGCACACACTGACACCGCACACACTGACACCGCACACTGACACCGCGCACACTGACACCGCACACACTGACACCGCACACTGACACCGCGCACACTGACACCGCGCACTGACACCGCGCACACTGACACCGCGCACTGACACCGCGCACACTGACACCGCGCACACTGACACCGCGCACTGACACCGCGCACACTGACACCGCACACACTGACACCGCGCACACTGACACCGCGCACACTGACACCGCACACACTGACACCGCACACACTGACACCGCACACACTGACACCGCACACACTGACACCGCACACTGACACCGCACACACTGACACCGCACACACTGACACCGCACACACTGACACCGCGCACACTGACGCCGCGCACACTGACGCCGCGCACACTGACACCGCACACTGACACCGCACACTGACACCGCACACTCTGACGGCGGGGCTGACACCGCACACACTGACACCGCGCACACTGACACCGCGCACTGACACCGCACACACTGACACCGCACACTGACACCGCACACACTGACACCGCACACTGACACCGCACACACTGACACCGCACACACTGACACCGCACACACTGACACCGCGCACACTGACACCGCGCACACTGACACCGCACACACTGACACCGCGCACACTGACACCACACACACTGACACCGCACACTGACACCGCACACACTGACGGCTGGGCTGACACCGCACACTGACACCGCGCACACTGACACCGCACACACTGACACCGCACACACTGACACCGCACACACTGACACCGCACACACTGACACCGCGCACACTGACACCACACACACTGACACCGCACACACTGACACCGCACACTGACACCGCACACACTGACGGCGGGGCTGACACCGCACACTGACACCGCGCACACTGACACCGCACACACTGACACCGCGCACACTGACACCGCTCACACTGACACCACACACACTGACACCGCGCACACTGACACCGCTCACACTGACACCACACACACTGACACCGCACACTGACACCGCACACACTGAAACCGCACACACTGACACCGCACACACTGACACCGCACACTGACACCGCACACACTGACGGCGGGGCTGACACCGCGCACACTGACACCGCGCAGACTGACACCGCGCACACTGACACCGCACACACTGACACCGCACACTGACACCGCTCACACTGACACCACACACACTGACACCGCGCACACTGACACCGCTCACACTGACACCACACACACTGACACCGCTCACACTGACACCACACACACTGACACCGCGCACACTGACACCGCGCACACTGACACCGCGCACACTGACACCGCGCACACTGACACCGCACACACTGACACCGCACACACTGACACCGCGCACACTGACACCGCGCACACTGACACCGCGCACACTGACACCGCACACTGGCACCGCACACACTGACACCGCACACACTGACACCGCACACTGACACCGCACACACTGACACCGCACACTGACACCGCACACACTGACACCGCGCACACTGACACCGCGCACACTGACACCGCACACACTGACACCGCACACACTGACACCGCACACACTGACACCGCACACACTGACACCGCACACACTGACACCGCGCACACTGACACCGCTCACACTGACACCACCCACACTGACACCGCACACACTGACACCGCGCACACTGACACCGCGCACACTGACGCCGCGCACACTGACGCCGCGCACACTGACACCGCACACTGACACCGCACACTGACACCGCACACTCTGACGGCGGGGCTGACACCGCACACACTGACACCGCGCACACTGACACCGCGCACTGACACCGCACACACTGACACCGCACACACTGACACCGCACACTGACACCGCACACACTGACACCGCACACACTGACACCGCGCACACTGACACCGCGCACACTGACACCGCGCACACTGACACCGCACACACTGACACCGCGCACTGACACCGCACACACTGACACCGCACACTGACACCGCACACACTGACACCGCACACTGACACCGCACACACTGACACCGCACACACTGACACCGCACACACTGACACCGCGCACACTGACACCGCGCACACTGACACCGCACACACTGACACCGCGCACACTGACACCACACACACTGACACCGCACACTGACACCGCACACACTGACGGCTGGGCTGACACCGCACACTGACACCGCGCACACTGACACCGCACACACTGACACCGCACACACTGACACCGCACACACTGACACCGCACACACTGACACCGCGCACACTGACACCACACACACTGACACCGCACACACTGACACCGCACACACTGACACCGCACACACTGACACCGCACACACTGACACCGCACACTGACACCGCACACACTGACGGCGGGGCTGACACCGCACACTGACACCGCGCACACTGACACCGCACACACTGACACCGCGCACACTGACACCGCTCACACTGACACCACACACACTGACACCGCGCACACTGACACCGCTCACACTGACACCACACACACTGACACCGCACACTGACACCGCACACACTGAAACCGCACACACTGACACCGCACACACTGACACCGCACACTGACACCGCGCACACTGACACCGCACACACTGACACCGCACACTGACACCGCGCACACTGACACCGCGCACTGACACCGCGCACACTGACACCGCGCACTGACACCGCGCACACTGACACTGCGCACACTGACACCGCGCACTGACACCGCGCACACTGACACCGCACACACTGACACCGCGCACACTGACACCGCGCACACTGACACCACACACACTGACACCGCACACACTGACACCGCACACACTGACACCGCACACACTGACACCGCACACTGACACCGCACACACTGACGGCGGGGCTGACACCGCACACTGACACCGCGCACACTGACACCGCACACACTGACACCGCGCACACTGACACCGCTCACACTGACACCACACACACTGACACCGCGCACACTGACACCGCTCACACTGACACCACACACACTGACACCGCACACTGACACCGCACACACTGAAACCGCACACACTGACACCGCACACTGACACCGCGCACACTGACACCGCGCACTGACACCGCGCACACTGACACCGCGCACTGACACCGCGCACACTGACACCGCGCACACTGACACCGCGCACTGACACCGCGCACACTGACACCGCGCACTGACACCGCGCACACTGACACCGCGCACTGACACCGCGCACACTGACACCGCGCACTGACACCGCGCACACTGACACCGCGCACACTGACACCGCGCACTGACACCGCGCACACTGACACCGCGCACACTGACACCGCGCACACTGACACCGCGCACACTGACACCGCGCACACTGACACCGCACACACTGACACCGCACACACTGACACCGCACACACTGACACCGCGCACACTGACACCGCTCACACTGACACCACCCACACTGACACCGCACACACTGACACCGCGCACACTGACACCGCGCACACTGACGCCGCGCACACTGACGCCGCGCACACTGACACCGCACACTGACACCGCACACTGTGACACCGCACACTGACACCGCACACTCTGACGGCGGGGCTGACACCGCACACACTGACACCGCGCACACTGACACCGCGCACTGACACCGCACACACTGACACCGCACACTGACACCGCACACACTGACACCGCACACTGACACCGCACACACTGACACCGCACACACTGACACCGCGCACACTGACACCGCGCACACTGACACCGCACACACTGACACCGCGCACACTGACACCACACACACTGACACCGCACACTGACACCGCACACACTGACGGCTGGGCTGGCACCGCACACTGACACCCCGCACACTGACACCGCACACACTGACACCGCACACACTGACACCGCACACACTGACACCGCGCACACTGACACCACACACACTGACACCGCACACACTGACACCGCACACACTGACACCGCACACACTGACACCGCACACACTGACACCGCACACTGACACCGCACACACTGACGGCGGGGCTGACACCGCACACTGACACCGCGCACACTGACACCGCACACACTGACACCGCGCACACTGACACCGCTCACACTGACACCACACACACTGACACCGCGCACACTGACACCGCTCACACTGACACCACACACACTGACACCGCACACTGACACCGCACACACTGAAACCGCACACACTGACACCGCACACACTGACACCGCACACTGACACCGCACACACTGACGGCGGGGCTGACACCGCGCACACTGACACCGCGCAGACTGACACCGCGCACACTGACACCGCACACACTGACACCGCTCACACTGACACCACACACACTGACACCGCGCACACTGACACCGCTCACACTGACACCACACACACTGACACCGCACACTGACACCGCACACACTGACACCGCACACACTGACGGCTGGGCTGACACCGCACACTGACACCGCTCACACTGACACCACACACACTGACACCGCACACTGACACCGCACACACTGACACCGCACACACTGACACCGCACACTCTGACGGCGGGGCTGACACCGCACACTGACACCGCACACACTGACACCGCACACACTGACACCGCACACACTGACACCGCACACTGACACCGCACACACTGACGGCTGGGCTGACACCGCGCTGTGAGAGTTGAAAGTTGATTGGCGGCCATTACCCGTGACCATTACCCGTGACCGTTGGCCTACGTGGTTACCGGGAGGTCAGAAACAATCTCCTTCCTTCCCTCAGAAATACCATCAGCTGCGGATCAAGATCCTGGGTGATTGTTACTACTGCATATGTGGATTACCAGATAACCGGGATGATCACGCTGCCTGCTCCATCCACATGGGCCTGGCTATGGTCGATGCCATCTCGTGAGTACATTCAACAGGCCCCAGACCACCGACGGGCCCCGGACCACCGACAGGCCCCGTACAACCGACAGGCCCCGGACCACCGACAGGCCCCGGACCACCGACAGGCCCCGGACCACCGACAGGCCTCGGACCACCGACAGGCCCCAGACCTCCGACAGGCCCCGGACCACCGACAGGCCCCGGACCACCGACAGGCCTCAGACCACCGACAGGCCCCAGACCACCGACAGGCCCCGGACCACCGACAGGCCTCGGACCTCCGACAGGCCCCGGACCACCGACAGGCCCCAGACCTCCGACAGGCCCCGGACCACCGACAGGCCCCGGACCACCGACAGGCCCCGGACCACCGACAGGCCCCGGACCACCGACAGGCCCCGGACCACCGACAGGCCCCGGATCACCGACAGGCCCCGGACCACCGACAGGCCTCGGACCACCGACAGGCCCCAGACCACCGACAGGCCTGAGAATCCGACAGGCCCCGGACCACCGACAGGCCTCAGACCCCCGACAGGCCCCGGACCACCGACAGGCCCCGGACCACCGACAGGCCCCGGACCACCGACAGGCCTCAGACCCCCGACAGGCCCCGGACCACCGACAGGCCCCAGACCACCGACAGGCCTGAGAATCCGACAGGCCCCGGACCACCGACAGGCCTCAGACCCCCGACAGGCCCCGGACCACCGACAGGCCCCAGACCACCGACAGGCCCCGGACCACCGACAGGCCTCAGACCCCCGACAGGCCCCGGACCACCGACAGGCCCCGGACCACCGACAGGCCTCGGACCACCGACAGGCCTCGGACCACCGACAGGCCCCGGACCACCGACAGGCCTCAGACCACCGACAGGCCTCGGACCCCCGACAGGCCCCGGACCACCGACGGGCCCCGGACCACCGACGGGCCCCGGACCACCGACAGGCCCCGGACCACCGACAGGCCTGAGAATCCGACAGGCCCCGGACCACCGACAGGCCTCAGACCACCGACAGGCCTCAGACCCCCGACAGGCCCCGGACCACCGACAGGCCCCGGACCCCCGACAGGCCCCAGACCACCGACAGGCCTCGGACCACCGACAGGCCCCGGACCACCGACAGGCCTCAGACCCCCGACAGGCCCCGGACCACCGACAGGCCTCAGACCACCGACAGGCCTCGGACCACCGACAGGCCCCGGACCTCCGACAGGCCTCAGACCCCCGACAGGCCCCGGACCACCGACAGGCCCCGGACCCCCGACAGGCCCCAGACCACCGACAGGCCTCGGACCACCGACAGGCCCCGGACCACCGACAGGCCTCAGACCCCCGACAGGCCCCGGACCACCGACAGGCCTCAGACCACCGACAGGCCTCGGACCACCGACAGGCCTCAGACCTCCGACAGGCCTCAGACCCCCGACAGGCCTGAGAATCCGACAGGCCTCCCTCAGGCCCTAGACCAAACTCTGGGGCTGTCCTTCCTTTAAGAGTCTCACCCGTGGTGTTGTTTGCTGGGGTTTTGAGGATGGAGTCAGGAGGTGCCGGGTGTGGGTGGGCCCCTCACTCCCTGGTCACTGACTTTTTTTTGTTCTAGGTATGTTCGTGAAAAGACGAAAACGGAGGTGAACATGCGGGTCGGGATCCACACGGGCACTGTGCTCGGCGGGGTCCTGGGCCAGAAGAACTGGCAGTATGATGTCTGGTCCACTGACGTCACGCTGGCAAACAAGATGGAGGCTGGAGGCATTCCCGGGTGGGTTTGTTTCGATTGATCCGCGGTTTCACAGGCTGGAGGCAAACACGCCTCACAGACCCACCGAATCTCACCAGCAACACGCGCACAAGAAATAGAGACCCCCAATTATACAGAGGCTGTCACCACCTCAGCACGTCTCAAAGCGCTTTATAGCCAATAAAGTACTTTTGAAGTGTAGACACTGTTGTAATGCAGGAAACAGGGCAGCCCATTTGTGCACAGCAAGATCCCACAAACAGCAAACTGATAATGACCAGATCATCTGTTTTTTGTGATGTTAGTTAAGGGATAAATATTCACCAGGACACCAGGGAGAACTCCCCCACTCTTCTTCCAGTAGTGCCTTGCAATCTATTGCATCCACCTGATCAAGCAGATGGGGCCTTGGTTTATTGTCTTTCGACAGACGGCCCCTCTGACAGTGCGGCGCTCCCTCAGTGCTGCCCCTCTGACAGTGCGGCGCTCCCTCAGTACTGCCCCTCCGACAGTGCAGTCCTCCCTCAGTACTGCCCCTCCGACAGTGCAGCTCCCCCTCAGTACTGCCCCTCCGACAGTGCGGCGCTCCCTCAGTGCTGCCCCTCCGACAGTGCAGCCCTCCCTCAGTACTGCCCCTCCGACAGTGCAGTCCTCCCTCAGTACTGCCCCTCCGACAGTGCAGCGCTCCCTCAGTACTGCCCCTCCGACAGTGCAGTCCTCCCTCAGTACTGCCCCTCCGACAGTGCAGCGCTCCCTCAGTACTGCCCCTCCGACAGTGCAGTCCTCCCTCAGTACTGCCCCTCCGACAGTGCGGCGCTCCCTCAGTACTGCTCCTCCGACAGTGCAGCACTCCCTCAGTACTGCCCCTCCGACAGTGCAGCACTCCCTCAGTACTGCCCCTCCGACAGTGCAGCGCTCCCTCAGTACTGCCCCTCCGACAGTGCAGCTCCCCCTCAGTACTGCCCCTCTGACAGTGCAGCGCTCCCTCAGTACTGCCCCTCCGACAGTGCAGCTCCCCCGCAGTACTGCCCCTCCGACAGTGCAGCCCTCCCTCAGTACTGCCCGTCCGACAGTGCAGCCCTCCCTCAGTACTGCTCCTCCGACAGTGCAGCACTCCCTCAGTACTGCCCGTCCGACAGTGCAGCCCTCCCTCAGTACTGCCCCTCTGACAGTGCAGCGCTCCCTCAGTACTGCCCCTCTGACAGTGCAGCGCTCCCTCAGTACCGCCCCTCCGACAGTGCAGCGCTCCCTCAGTACTGCCCCTCCGACAGTACAGCGCTCCCTCAGTACTGCCCGTCCGACAGTGCAGCCCTCCCTCAGTACTGCCCCTCTGACAGTGCAGCCCTCCCTCAGTACTGCCCCTCTGACAGTGCAGCCCTCCCTCAGTACTGCCCGTCCGACAGTGCGGCGCTCCCTCAGTACCGCCCCTCCGACAGTGCAGCACTCCCTCAGTACTGCCCCTCCGACAGTGCCGCGCTCCCTCAGTACTGCCCCTCCGACAGTGCAGCGCTCCCTCAATACTGCCCCTCCGACAGTGCAGCGCTCCCTCAGTACTGCCCCTCCGACAGTGCAGCGCTCCCTCAGTACTGCCCCTCCGACAGTGCAGCGCTCCCTCAGTACTGCCCCTCCGACAGTGCAGCGCTCCCTCAGTACTGCACTGGAGCGTGATCCTAGATTATGTGCTCGAGTCTCTGGAGCGGGACTTGAACACACGACCTTGTGACTTGGGGTGAGTGTGCTGCCCACTGAGCCACTCTGGACCCCCCGGTGCTGGCCCATGGCCCACATGGAGGGAGGGGGAGTTGGTCACATTTCGGGTTCCTGCTCCCTCACAGGGAGTCAGACTGACCTTGTCGAGGTCTGACCACTGGGCCCAGAGAGGGCGGAGGGTTAAAAGGAACCGAGCTGATCGTATCCTCTACCCACAGGAGAGTCCATATCTCTCAGACCACCTGCAACTGTCTGAATGGGGAGTTCGAGCTAGAACCAGGGGAAGGAGCAAAGAGGAATGAGTATCTGCAGGAAAAGGGGATCGAGACGTACCTGGTGGTGGTGCCAAAATCAACGGCCATCAAGAATGGGATCAACGGAGTGGTGAGTACTGGGGTCAGAGAGCTGGAGGGTCTCCCAGGACTAGGGGGTCTGAGAGCTGCCCTGATTTAACCGGCGATCACTCTCTCTCTGACTTAACCAGCGATCTCTCTCTCCCCGATTTAATCGGCAATCCCTCTCTCTCTGATTTAACCGGCGATCTCCCTCTCCCTGATTTAACTGACGATCTCTCCCTGATTTAACCGGCGGTCTCTCTCTCCCTGATTTAACCGGCGATCCCTCTCTTACTGATTTAACCGGTGATCTCTTCCTCTGATTTAACCGGCGATCCCTCTCACTGATTTAACCGGCGATCTCTCTCTCGATTTAACCGGCGATCTCTCTCCCTGATTTAACTGGCAATCCCTCTCTCGCTGATTTAACCGGCTATCGATCTCTCTCTGATTTAACCGGCGATCCCTCTCTCACTGATTTAACCGGTGATCTCTTTCTCATTTAACCGGTGATCCATTTCTGCTCTTTTTCAGAAATTGTCTCTCACATCATCCAATGGAAACTCGCCGCTGTTGATCAACACCACGGATTGTAACGGCAGCCTCCACACCACCTGCACCACACTGGACGACCCTGAGGAGCTGGACGCACGGGTGAGTGAGCGGCACGGCATGGAATGGTGTCCTGCCTTGGGTCCTTTCTACAGACAGGTGGCCCTGGAAAGTGCCTGTGTTTCCTGCTAACTGTGCGTGTGGTCTGTTACACTCTCCAGTAGCTCTCAGTCTGAAGCCCTCTGACACATGGAATGATATTCCCCAATCTCGCCCATTCCAGTGAGGTCTGGAGTCCGGCTCGCAGCACAGGACCACGAATTGTTCCTCCCAATTCAGAGGGTCATTGGGCGACTTCAGTGACTTCTGGAGTTGGTGCAACACAGACTAATGGCATGGCCCGGGAGTGAGGCTTATTCAAGTGTTGGAGTCAGGCTGGGTGGAACACCAGCTGGTGAACCCTCTGCCCAGTCTGACAGTGGGCTGTGCTGTGCACAGGTGCTTATAGCAGTGAGCATGCGGACTGAAGCAGATTCCCCCCGCTGAGCACTGCACCCTCCATCTGGCCCTTTACTGTCGGACTGAGCGGCTGACAAATTAAACGGGGCAGTAATCTAAGAGTGACGTTTGTGTGTAACATTTCTGAGTAGGAATAAACCATGAAAACTCTCTGACTTAAAGCAGCCATGCCACTCGCTCACTCTCCTGATCCTACCTGTTGTATGTGCAGGTCGTTAACCCTTCGTTTCCTAACCCTCGGAGGCGCCTGCGTCTGCGCGATCTATCGGAGCAAGTGATTGATGCTCAACAGAACCAGCTGGAGCTGAATAATTTATTGAACGAGGCTTTGTTGGAGCGAGAGACAGTGCAGGCGTGAGTAACACTGGGGGTCGGCAGGTCAACACTGGGGGTCGGCGGTTCAACACTGGGGGTCAGCGGTTCAACACGGGGTCGATGGGTCAACACTGGGGGTCGGCAGGTCAACACTGGGGGTCAGCAGGTCAACACTGGGGGTCGGCGGTTCAACACTGGGGGTCGGCGGGTCAACACGGGGTCGGTGGGTCAACGCGGGGTCGGTGGGTCAACGCGGGGTCGGCAGGTCAACACGGGGTCGGCAGGTCAACACGGGGTCGGCAGGTCAACGCAGGGTCGGCAGGTCAACACGGTGTCGGCGGCTCAACACGGGGGGTCGGCGGGTCAACACGGGGTCAGCAGGTCAACACTGGGGGTCGGCAGCCCAGCCTCCATCTGGTGTGTACAACCAGTGAGGATGTGGGGTCACCGGGAGTGCCTGGGAGCAGGGAGAGGAGAGCGGGAGGAGGGAGTGGGAGCAGGGAACAGGAGAAGGGAGCGGGAGCAGGAGCAGGAGCAGGAAATGGGGAGCGTGAGGAGGGAGCAGGGAACGGGGAGCACGGGAATGGAGTGGGGACTGTGAATGTGAGTGGGATTAGGGAATGGGATTAGGCAGTGGGAGTGCCTGGGTTCAGGGAAAGTGGGTGGTTAAAGACCAGGGACCAGTGGGATTGGGGTTGGGACAGAGGGTGGAGTGTGTGGGCTGGACGCAGGGATGGTTGTTAGGTGCGAATGTCTTCATTCAGTCACCCTGGTGCTCTCCCCCTTTAACAGGTTGAAAGGAAAATCCACAAACCGTCTCTCGATGCGATTCATCGACCCTGAGCTGGAGAGCCGCTTCTCGGTGGAGAGGGAGAAGCAGAGTGGGGCAGCGTTCAGCTGCTCCTGTGTCGTCCTCACCTTCACCTTCCTGGTGCAGCTTTTCATTGACCCCGGGTGAGTGGGGTCAGGTGTGGGGTCGAGGTCGGGTGTGGGGTCGAGGGTGGGGGTGGGGTCGGGGGTGGGGGTGGGGTCGGGGGTGGGTGTGGGGTCGGGGGTCGGGTCAGGTGTGGGGTCGGGGGTCGGGGGTGGGTGTGGGGTCGGGAGTCGGGTCAGGTGTGGGGTCGAGTGTGGGGTCAGGGTCGGGTGTGGGGTCGGGGGGCGGGTGTGGGGTTGGGTGTGGGGTCGGGGTTGGGGGTGGGGTCGGGGGTGGGTGTGGGGTCGGGGGTTGGGTGTGGGGTCGAGTGTGGGGTCAGGGTTGGGTGTGGGGCCAGGGGTTGGGTGTGGGGTCGGGGGACGGGTGTGGGGTCGGGGGTGGGGGTGGGGTGTGGGGTTGGGTGTGGTGTCAGGGTTGGGTGTGGGGTCGGGGGTCGGGTGTGGGGTCAGGGTTGGGTGTGGGGTCGGGGGTCGGGTGTGGGGTCGATTGTGGGGTCAGTGTTGGGTGTGGGGTCGGGTTGCTCTATTAAATGCTCTTTCCTGTGATTGGTCTCTTTCTCTTCCCACAGGTTGCTGGCCAATTACATCACATTCCTGGTCGGGGAGATTCTGCTCCTCGTCATCACCCTGTGCTCCCTTGCTGCCATCTTGCCCAGGGTGAGCCTACAGTCAGAGGACCGCTTCCGCCCCAGCCCGCCATCAGTTACTCTGTACATAGAGCCCCGAACCCCTCGATTGTTCCCCACTGTTAACTGCGCCCAGCGAGCTCCTGCTCTGAGTGCTGATGCTAAAAGTTTGTTCCTCTTCAGGTCTTCCCCAAGAAGCTGGTGTTGTTTTCGACATGGATCGACCGGACTCGATGGGCCAGGAACACGTGGGCAATGGCTGCTATCCTCATCCTCACTGCTGCAGATATTGTAGATATGGTGAGTGGGTCTCCATCCCAGGTGCACATGCACCGACACACAGATGGCACGCGATCATTTATACATGCACATGATTTCAGACTCACTTTTCAGCAGGGCTCACTGGACAGTGATCAGGAGCAGGAACCCTGGCTGATTCTCTCTTTTAAACTTTAAGGCCTAGAAATTCAATGGCCTGCGCCAGCAGTTTGCACCCAAAGAGGGCTTTTGCGCCACTGTGCAAACCTACCGCGATATTTAGCGGGGCGCTAATGGCGGCGTTAGCCATTAGCGCTGCGCCGCCACCAATGACGTCATCGGTGTGCGCAGCGCCCCGCTATCGCCCCGCTGGCCATATTTGGTTGCTGCCGCCTCGCCCGCGCCGGCCGCAAACAGCGACCGGTACACAGGGGCCTACCTGTGCCGGTACTGGGGCAATTTAAGGTGGAGGTGCGGCCGGCCGCTTTTTCGGCGGCCGCCTGCCCGCACCTCCTTCCCCGGCCTCCTACACCCCCCCCCCCCCGCCCCCCCCCCACCGCGGCATTGCCGGCTGTTTCCAGAGAGCCCGGCACTTCTCCTTGGTGCCGGGCTCATTTGCCGGCACTCGCGAGCGGGGATCGCGCTGTTGCAGGCACCTCCCCCTTAAGAATTAGAAGAAGGCCTGCAGTACCGCAGGCTGCCGTGCCGCAGCGGGTGGCGCTGCGGCACTTTACACGCCGATATTCAGTTTCAGCGCCCCAAGCGGGGCGCCGAAACCCTTGTTTAGCGGCCGGCTTCAACTTGGGCGCTGAAGCTGAATTTCCCGCTGGCGCAAGTGGCTCCGCGCGCAGCGGTAATTCCTGGGCGCCCCTAACTGAATTTCTAGGCCTAACTCTGTGATTTATAGTTTCTAGGGTCTCTGTGGTATAGCGCGGACTGTTGGTAAACCAGGGCCCTTAAGTATATCATTTAACTGTAGTGTAATTGGTGGGATTGATTTGATTTAATTTAATTTGAATTAATTAAAGGGTAAGTCATGGCAGGAGAGCTCGGCCCCGTGGTATGTCCTCCTGCGCTATGTGGGAACTCAGGGACACTTCCTGTGCCCCTGACGACCATGTGTGCAGGAAGTGTATCCAGCTGCAGCTACTGGCAGACCGCATTGCGGCGCTGGAGCTGCAATTGGATACATACTGGAGCATTCGCGATGCTGAGGACGTCGTGGATATCACGTTTGAGCAGTTGGTCACACCGCAGGCAAAGGTTGGACAGGCAGAAAGGGAATGGGTGACCAACAGGCAGAGTAGTAGGCGCAGGCAGGTAGTGCAGGGGTCCCCTGTGGCCATCCCCCTCTCAAACAGATATACCACTTTGAATACTGTTGAGGGGGATGGCTTATCAGGGGAAAGCAGCAGCAGCCAACTTCCTGGCACCAGGGGTGGTTCTGCTGCACAGGACGGGAGGAAAAAGAGGGGTAGAGCTATAGTGATAGGGGATTCTATTGTAAGGGGAATAGATAGGCGTTTCTGCGGCCACAAACGAGACTCCAGGATGGTGTGTTGCCGCCCTGGTGCAAGGGTCAAGGGTGTCTCGGAGCGGCTGCAGAACATTTTGGAAAGGGAGGGTGAACAGCCAGTTGTCGTGGTGCATATAGGTGCCAACGATATAGGTAAAAAATGGGATGAGGTCCTAAAAGCTGAATATAGGGAGTTAGGAGGTAAATTAAAAAATAGGACCTCAAAGGTAGTAATCTCAGGTTTGCTACCAGTGCCACGTGCTAGTCAGAGTAGAAATAGAAGGATATTTCAGATGAATACGTGGCTAGAGGAATGGTGCAAGGGGGAGGGATTCAAATTCCTGGGACATTGGAACTGGTTCTGGGGGAGGTGGGACCAGTTCAAACCGGACGGTTTGCACCTGGGCAGGGCCGGGACCGATGTCCTAGGGGGAGTGTTTGCTAGTGCTCTGGGGGAGGGTTTAAACTAAAATGGCAGGGGGTTGGGAACCTGAGCAGGGAGACAGAGGAAAGGGAAACAAGGATAAAAGCAAAAGATAGGAAGGAGAAAAACAAAAGTGGCAGTCAGAGAAATCAACGGTTTAAATCAAACATGGCCACAGTAAATAATAATTCTAATAGGTCTAAGAGCGTTAAAAAAACAAGCCTGAAGGCTTTGTGTCTTAATGCGAGGAGCATTTGTAATAAGGTGGATGAATTAGCTGCGCAAATAGAGGTAAATGAATATGATATGATTGGGATTACGGAAACATGGCTCCAGGGTGGCCAAGGCTGGGAACTCAACATCCAGGGGTATTCGATATTCAGGAAAGATAGGCAAAAAGGAAAGGGAGGTGGGGTGGCATTGCTGGTTAAAGAGGGGATTAACACAATTGTAAGGAAGGATTTTAGCTCTGATGATGTGGAATCTGTATGGGTAGAACTGAGAAATACCAAGGGGCAGAAAACGTTAGTGGGAGTGGTATATAGACCTCCAAACAGTAATGCGGAGGTCGGGGATGGCATTAAAAGGGAAATTAGAGAAGCGTGCAATAAGGGCACAGCAGTTATCATGGGTGACTTTAATCTACATATAGATTGGGCTAACCAAATTAGTAACAATACTGTGGAGGAGGAATTCCTGGAGTGTTTTCGGGATGGTTTCCTGGTCCAATATGTCGAGGAATCAACTAGAGATCAGGCCATCTTAGACTGGGTATTATGTAATGAGAAAGGATTCATTAGCAATCTTGTTGTACGAGGCCCCTTGGGTCGGAGCGATCATAATATGATAGAATTCTTCATTAAGATGGAGAGCGAAGTAGTTGACTCAGAGACTAGGGTCCTGAATTTAAATAAAGGAAACTACGATGGTATGAGGCGCGAGTTGGGTAGGATTGATTGGGGAATGTCACTCAAAGGGTTGACGGTGGATAGGCAATGGCAAACATTCAAAGACCGCATGGATGAACTACAGAATTTGTTCATCCCAGTTTGGCATAAAAATAAAACAAAAAAGGTGACTCAACCGTGGCTAACGAGGGAAATTAGGGAATAGCATAAGATCCAAGCAGAGGTCATATAAATTGGCCAGAAAAAGCAGTAAACCTGAGGATTGGGGGCAGTTTAGGATTCAACAAAGGAGGACAAAGGGATTAATTAAGAAGGGGAAAATAGAGTATGAGAATAAGCTTGCAGGGAACATAAAAACTGACTGGAGAAGCTTTTATAGATATGTGAAGAGAAAAAGATTGGTGAAGTCAAGTGTAGGTCCCTTGCAGTCAGAATCAGGGGAATTTATAATGGGGAACAAAGAAATGGCAAACCAATTAAATACATATTTTGGTTCTGTCTTCACAAAGGAGGAAACAAATAACCTCCCAGAGATGTCGGGGAACATAGGGTCTGATGAAAGGGAGGAACTGAAAGAATCCGTATTTGTAGGGAAATGGTGTTAGGGAAATTGACGAGATTGAAGGCCGATAAATCCCCAGGGCCTGATAATCTACATTCTAGGTTACTTAAGGAAGTGGCCCGAGAAATAGTAGATGCATTGCTGATTATCTTCTAACATTCGATGGGATCTGGAACAGTACCCATGGATTGGAGGGTAGCTAATGTTACCCCACTATTCAAAAAAGGTGGTAGAGAGAAAACGGGGAATTACAGACCGGTAAGCCTAACATCAGTAGTGGGGAAAATGCTAGAGTCCATTATAAAAGATGTAATAGCAGAGCACTTGGAAAACAGTGACAGGATCGGACAAAGTCAACATAGATTTACAAAAGGTACATTGTGCTTGACTAATCCACTGGAATTTTTTGAGGATGCAACTGGGAAAATAGATAAGGGAGAACCAGTGGATGTGGTGTATTTGGACTTTCAAAAGGCTTTCGATAAGGTCCCGCATAAGAGATTAGCGTGTAAAGTTAAGGCACACGGGATTGGGGGTAAGGTATTGACTTGGGTAGAGAACTGGTTGGCAGACAGAAAGCAAAGTGTTGGAATAAACGGGTCTTTTTCCGAGTGGCAGGCAGTGACTAGTGGGGTACCGCAAGGATCGGTCCTAGGACCCCAGCTGTTCACAATATATATTAATGCTCTAGACGAGGGAACTAGATGTAATATCTCCAAGTTTGCAGACGACACAAAGCTGGGTGGGTGTGTGTGCTGTGAGGAGGATGCAGAGAAACTCCAGGATGATTTGGACAGGTTGGGTGATTGGGCAAAAGCATGGCAGATGCAATATAATGTGGATAAATGCGAGGTTATCCACTTTGGTGTCAAAAACAGGAAGGCAGATTATTATCTGAATGGCAATAGATTGGGAGAAGGGGAAGTGCAACGAGACCTGGGTGTCCTTGTGCACCAGTCGCTGAAGGTAAGCATGCAGGTGCAGCAGGCGGTTAAGAAGGCAAATGGTATGTTGGCCTTCGTAGCGAGAGGGTTTGAGTACAGGAGCAAGGATGTCTTGCAGTTGTACAGGGCCTTGGTGAGACCACATCTTGAGTATTGTGTGCAGTTTTGGTCGCCTTATCTGAGGAAGGATGTTCTTGCCATGGAGGGAGTGCAGCGAAGATTCACCAGACTGATACCTGGGATGGCAGGAATGACGTATGAGGAGAGATTGGGTCGATTGGACTTACACTCGCTGGAGCTTAGAAGAATGAGAGGGGATCTCATTGAAACTTATAAAATTCTGACAGGACTGGACAGACTAGATGCAGGAAGGATGTTCCTGATGGTCGGGGAAGCCAGAACCAGGGGTCACAGTCTAAGGATAAGGGGTAAGCCATTTAGGACAGAAATGAGGAGGAATTTCTTCACCCAGAGAGTGGTGAACCTGTGGAATTCTCTACCACAGAAGGCAGTAGAGGCCAATTCATTAACTATATTCAAGAAGGAGTTGGATATATTTCTTAAGGCTAAAGAGATCAAGGGATATGGGGAGAAGGCAGGGACAGGTTACTGAATTTGGATGATCAGCCATGATCTCATTGAATGGTGGAGCAGGCTCGAGGGGCCGAATGGCCTACTCCTGCTCCTATCTTCTATGTTTCTATGATTTCACCTCTCTCTAACCCAGGGGTCACTGGACAGTGATCAGGAGCAGGAACCCTGGCTGATTCCCCCTCTCTCTAACCCAGGGGTCACTGGACAGTGATCAGGAGCAGGAACCCTGGCTGATTCCCCCTCTCTCTAACCCAGGGGTCACTGGACAGTGATCAGGAGCAGGAACCCTGGCTGATTTCCCCCTCTCTCTGACCCAGGGGTCACTGGACAGTGATCAGGAGCAGGAACCCTGGCTGATTCCCCCTCTCTCTAACCCAGGGGTCACTGGACAGTGATCAGGAGCAGGAACCCTGGCTGATTTCCCCTCTCTCTAACCCAGGGCTCACTGGACAGTGATCAGGAGCAGGAACCCTGGCTGATTTCCCCCTCTCTCTGACCCAGGGGTCACTGGACAGTGATCAGGAGCAGGAGCCCTGGCTGATTCCCCCTCTCTCTAACCCAGGGGTCACTGGGCAGTGATCAGGAGCAGGAACCCTGGCTGATTTCCCCTCTCTCTCTAACCCAGGGATCACTGGACAGTGATCAGGAGCAGGAACCCTGGCTGATTTCCCCTCTCTCTAACCCAGGGGTCACTGGACAGTGATCAGGAGCAGGAACCCTGGCTGATTTCCCCTCTCTCTAACCCAGGGGTCACTGGACAATGATCAGGAGCAGGAGCCCTGGCTGATTCCCCCTCTCTCTAACCCAGGGGTCACTGGGCAGTGATCAGGAGCAGGAACCCTGGCTGATTTCCCCTCTCTCTAACCCAGGGGTCAGTGGACAGTGATCAGGGGCAGGAACCCTGGCTGATTTCCCCTCTCTCTAACCCAGGGGTCACTGGACAGTGATCAGGAGCAGGAACCCTGGCTGATTCCCCCTCTCTCTAACCCAGGGCTCACTGGACAGTGATCAGAAGCAGGAACTCTGGCTGATTTCCCCTCTCTCTCTAACCCAGGGGTCAGTGGACAGTGATCAGGGGCAGGAACCCTGGCTGATTTCCCCTCTCTCTAACCCAGGGCTCACTGGACAGTGATCAGAAGCAGGAACCCTGGCTGATTTCCCCTCTCTCTAACCCAGGGGTCACTGGGCAGTGATCAGGAGCAGGAACCCTGGCTGATTCCCCCCCTCTCTAACCCAGGGGTCACTGGACAGTGATCAGGAGCAGGAACCCTGGCTGATTTCCCCTCTCTCTAACCCAGGGGTCACTGGACAGTGATCAGGAGCAGGAACCCGGGCTGATTTCCCCTCTCTCTAACCCAGGGGTCACTGGACAGTGATCAGGAGCAGGAACCCTGGCTGATTCCCCCTCTCTCTAACCCAGGGGTCACTGGACAGTGATCAGGAGCAGGATCTCTGGCTGATTTCCCCTCCCTCTAACCCAGGGGTCACTGGACAGTGATCAGGAGCAGGAACCCTGGCTGATTTCCCCTCTCTCTAACCCAGGGGTCACTGGACAGTGATCAGGAGCAGGAACCCTGGCTGATTTCCCCTCTCTCTCTCTAACCCAAGTGTCACTGGGCAGTGATCAGGAGCAGGAACCCTGGCTGATTTCCCCTCTCTCTCTAACCCAGGGGTCACTGGACAGTGATCAGGAGCAGGAACCCTGGCTGATTCCTCCTCTCTCTAACCCAGGGGGTCACTGGACAGCGATCAGGAGCAGGAAGCCTGGCTGATTTCCCCCTACCTCTAACCCAGGGCTCACTGGGCTGTGATCAGGAGCAGGAACCCTGGCTGATTTCCCCTCTCTCTAACCCAGGGATCACTGGACAGTGATCAGGAGCAGGAACCCTGGCTGATTCCCCCTCTCTCTAACCCAGGGCTCACTGGACAGTGATCAGGAGCAGGAACCCTGGCTGATTTCCCCTCTCTCTAACCCAGGGGTCACTGGACAGTGATCAGGAGCAGGAACCCTGGCTGATTCCCCCTCTCTCTAACCCAGGGCTCACTGGACAGTGATCAGGAGCAGGAACCCTGGCTGATTTCCCCTCTCTCTAACCCAGGGCTCACTGGACAGTGATCAGAAGCAGGAACCCTGGCTGATTTCCCCTCTCTCTAACCCAGGGGTCACTGGGCAGTGATCAGGAGCAGGAACCCTGGCTGATTTCCCCTCTCTCTAACCCATGGGTCAGTGGACAGTGATCAGGAGCAGGAACCCTGGCTGATTTCCCCTCTCTCTAACCCAGGGGTCACTGGACAGTGATCAGGAGCAGGAACCCTGGCTGATTTCCCCTCTCTCTAACCCAGGGGTCACTGGGCAGTGATCAGGGGCAGGAACCCGGGCTGATTTCTCCTCTCTCTCTAACCCAGGGGTCACTGGGCAGTGATCAGGAGCAGGAACCCTGGCTGATTCCCCCCCTCTCTCACCCAGGGGTCACTGGACAGTGATCAGGACCAGGAACCCCTGGCTGATTTCCCCTCTCTCTCTCTAACCCAGGGGTCACTGGGCAGTGATCAGGAGCAGGAACCCTGGCTGATTTCCCCTCTCTCTCTAACCCAGGGGTCACTGGACAGTGATCAGGAGCAGGAACCCTGGCTGATTTCCCCCTACCTCTAACCCAGGGCTCACTGGGCTGTGATCAGGAGCAGGAACCCTGGCTGATTTCCCCTCTCTCTAACCCAGGGGTCACTGGACAGTGATCAGGAGCAGGAACCCTGGCTGATCCCCCTCTCTCTAACCCAGGGCTCACTGGACAGTGATCAGAAGCAGGAACCCTGGCTGATTTCCCCTCTCTCTAAACCAGGGGTCACTGGACAGTGATCAGGAGCAGGAACCCTGGCTGATTTCCCCTCTCTCTAACCCAGGGGTCACTGGACAGTGATCAGGAGCAGGAAACCTGGCTGATTTCTCCTCTCTCTAACCCAGGGGTCACTGGACAGTGATCAGGAGCAGGAACCCTGGCTGATTCCCCCTCTCTCTAACCCAGGGCTCACTGGACAGTGATCAGGAGCAGGAACCCTGGCTGATTTCCCCTCTCTAACCCAGGGGTCACTGGACAGTGATCAGGAGCAGGAACCCTGGCTGATTTCCCCCTAGCTCTAACCCAGGGCTCACTGGGCTGTGATCAGGAGCAGGAACCCTGGCTGATTTCCCCTCTCTCTAACCCAGGGGTCACTGGACAGTGATCAGGAGCAGGAACCCTGGCTGATTCTCCCTCTCTCTAACCCAGGGCTCACTGGACAGTGATCAGAAGCAGGAACCCTGGCTGATTTCCCCTCTCTCTAACCCAGGGGTCACTGGGCAGTGATCAGGAGCAGGAACCCTGGCTGATTTCCCCTCTCTCTAACCCAGGGGTCACTGGACAGTGATCAGGAGCAGGAACCCTGGCTGATTTCTCCTCTCTCTAACCCAGGGGTCACTGGGCAGTGATCAGGAGCAGGAACCCTGGCTGATTTCCCCTCTCTCTAACCCAAGGGTCTCTGGGCAGTGATCAGGAGCAGGAACCCTGGCTGATTTCCCCTCTCTCTAACCCATGGGTCACTGGACAGTGATCAGGAGCAGGAACCCTGGCTGATTTCCCCTCTCTCTAACCCAGGGGTCACTATACTGTGATCAGGAGCAGGAACCCTGGCTGATTTCCCCTCTCTCTAACCCATGGGTCAGTGGACAGTGATCAGGAGCAGGAACCCTGGCTGATTTCCCCTCTCTCTAACCCAGGGGTCACTGGACAGTGATCAGGAGCACGAACCCGGGCTGATTTCTCCTCTCTCTCTAACCCAGGGGTCACTGGGCAGTGATCAGGAGCAGGAACCCTGGCTGATTTCCCCTCTCTCTAACCCAGGGGTCACTGGACAGTGATCAGGAGCAGGAACCCTGGCTGATTTCCCCTCTCTCTAACCCAGGGGTCACTGGACTGTGATCAGGAGCAGGAACCCTGGCTGATTCCCCCTCTCTCTAACCCAGGGGTCACTGGACAGTGATCAGGAGCAGGAACCCTGGCTGATTTCCCCTCTCTCTAACCCAGGGGTCACTGGACAGTGATCAGGAGCAGGAACTCTGGCTGATTTCCCCTCTCTCTAACCCAGGGGTCACTGGGCAGTGATCAGGAGCAGGAACCCTGGCTGATTTCCCCTCTCTCTAACCCAGGGGTCACTGGGCAGTGATCAGGAGCAGGAACCCTGGCTGATTTCCCCTCTCTCTAACCCAGGGGTCACTGGACAGTGATCAGGAGCAGGAACCCTGGCTGATTTCCCCTCTCTCTCTAACCCAGGGGTCACTGGACAGTGATCAGGGGCAGGAACCCTGGCTGATTTCCCCTCTCTCTCTAACCCAGGGGTCACTGGACAGTGATCAGGAGCAGGAACCCTGGCTGATTTCCCCTCTCTCTAACCCAGGGGTCACTGGACAGTGATCAGGAGCAGGAACCCTGGCTGATTTCCCCCTACCTCTAACCCAGGGCTCACTGGGCTGTGATCAGGAGCAGGAACCCTGGCTGATTTCCCCTCTCTCTAACCCAGGGGTCACTGGACAGTGATCAGGAGCAGGAACCCTGGCTGATTCCCCCTCTCTCTAACCCAGGGCTCACTGGACAGTGATCAGAAGCAGGAACCCTGGCTGATTTCCCCTCTCTCTAACCCAGGGGTCACTGGGCAGTGATCAGGAGCAGGAACCCTGGCTGATTTCCCCTCTCTCTAACCCAGGGGTCACTGGGCAGTGATCAGGAGCAGGAACCCTGGCTGATTTCCCCTCTCTCTAACCCATGGGTCAGTGGACAGTGATCAGGGGCAGGAACCCGGGCTGATTTCTCCTCTCTCTCTAACCCAGGGGTCACTGGGCAGTGATCAGGAGCAGGAACCCTGGCTGATTTCCCCTCTCTCTAACCCAGGGGTCACTGGACAGTGATCAGGAGCAGGAACTCTGGCTGATTTCCCCTCTCTCTAACCCAGGGGTCACTGGACAGTGATCAGGAGCAGGAACCCTGGCTGATTCCCCCTCTCTCTAACCCAGGGGTCACTGGACAGTGATCAGGAGCAGGAACCCTGGCTGATTTCCCCTCTCTCTAACCCAGGGGTCACTGGACAGTGATCAGGAGCAGGAACCCTGGCTGATTTCTCCCCTCTCTAACCCAGGGGTCACTGGGCAGTGATCAGGAGCAGGAACCCTGGCTGATTTCCCCTCTCTCTAACCCAGGGTTCACTGGGCAGTGATCAGGAGCAGGAACCCTGGCTGATTTCCCCCCTCTCTAACCCATGGGTCAGTGGACAGTGATCAGGGGCAGGAACCCGGGCTGATTTCTCCTCTCTCTCTAACCCAGGGGTCACTGGGCAGTGATCAGGAGCATGAACCCTGGCTGATTCCCCCTCTCTCTAACCCAGGGGTCACTGGACTGTGATGAGGAGCAGGAACTCTGGCTGATTTCCCCTCCCTCTAACCCAGGCGTCACTGGACAGTGATCAGGAGCAGGAACCCTGGCTGATTTCCCCTCTCTCTCTAACCCAGGGGTCACTGGGCAGTGATCAGGAGCATGAACCCTGGCTGATTTCCCCTCTCTCTCTAACCCAGGGGTCACTGGACAGTGATCAGGAGCAGGAACCCTGGCTGATTTCCCCCTACCTCTAACCCAGGGCTCACTGGGCTGTGATCAGGAGCAGGAACCCTGGCTGATTTCCCCTCTCTCTAACCCAGGGGTCACTGGACAGTGATCAGGAGCAGGAACCCTGGCTGATTTCCCCCTACCTCTAACCCAGGGGTCACTGGACAGTGATCAGGAGCAGGAACCCTGGCTGATTTCCCCCTACCTCTAACCCAGGGGTCACTGGACAGTGATCAGAAGCAGGAACCCTGGCTGATTTCCCCTCTCTCTAACCCAGGGGTCACTGGACAGTGATCAGGAGCAGGAACCCTGGCTGATTTCCCCTCTCTCTAACCCAGGGATCACTGGGCAGTGATCAGGAGCAGGAACCCTGGCTGATTTCCCCTCTCTCTAACCCATGGGTCAGTGGACAGTGATCAGGGGCAGGAACCCGGGCTGATTTCTCCTCTCTCTCTAACCCAGGGGTCACTGGGCAGTGATCAGGAGCAGGAACCCTGGCTGATTTCCCCTCTTTCTAACCCAGGGGTCACTGGACAGTGATCAGGAGCAGGAACCCTGGCTGATTTCCCCTCTCTCTAACCCAGGGGTCACTGGACAGTGATCAGGAGCAGGAACCCTGGCTGATTCCCCCTCTCTCTAACCCAGGGGTCACTGGACTGTGATCAGGAGCAGGAACTCTGGCTGATTTCCCCTCCCTCTAACCCAGGGGTCACTGGACAGTGATCAGGAGCAGGAACCCTGGCTGATTTCCCCTCTCTCTAACCCAGGGGTCACTGGACAGTGATCAGGAGCAGGAACCCTGGCTGATTCCCCCCCTCTCTAACCCAGGGCTCACTGGACGGTGATCAGGAGCAGGAACCCTGGCTGATTTCCCCTCTCTCTCTAACCCAGGGGTCACTGGACAGTGATCAGGAGCAGGAACCCTGGCTGATTTCCCCTCTCTCTAACCCAGGGGTCACTGGACAGTGATCAGGAGCAGGAACCCTGGCTGATTTCTCCCTTCTCTAACCCAGGGGTCACTGGGCAGTGATCAGGAGCAGGAACCCTGGCTGATTTCCCCTCTCTCTAACCCAGGGGTCACTGGGCAGTGATCAGGAGCAGGAACCCTGGCTGATTTCCCCCCTCTCTAACCCATGGGTCAGTGGACAGTGATCAGGGGCAGGAACCCGGGCTGATTTCTCCTCTCTCTCTAACCCAGGGGTCACTGGGCAGTGATCAGGAGCAGGAACCCTGGCTGATTTCCCATCTCTCTAACCCAGGGGTCACTGGACAGTGATCAGGAGCAGGAACCCTGGCTGATTTCCCCTCTCTCTCACCCAGGGGTCACTGGACAGCGATCAGGAGCAGGAACCCTGGCTGATTTCCCCTCTCTCTAACCCAGGGGTCACTAGACAGTGATCAGGAGCAGGAACCCTGGCTGATTCCCCCTCTCTCTAACCCAGGGCTCACTGGACATTGATCAGGAGCAGGAACCCTGGCTGATTTCCCCTCTCTCTAACCCAGGGGTCACTGGACAGTGATCAGGAGCAGGAACCCTGGCTGATTTCCCCTCTCTCTAACCCAGGGGTCACTGGGCAGTGATCAGGAGCAGGAACCCTGGCTGATTTCCCCTCTCTCTAACCCAGGGGTCACTAGACAGTGATCAGGAGCAGGAACCCTGGCTGATTTCCCCTCTCTCTAACCCAGGGCTCACTGGACAGTGATCAGGAGCAGGAACCCTGGCTGATTTCCCCCTCTCTCTAACCCAGGGCTCACTGGACAGTGATCAGGAGCAGGAACCCTGGCTGATTTCCCCTCTCTCTAACCCAGGGCTCACTGGACAGTGATCAGGATCTGGCATGGTTAAGCTGTGCTGAAAGTCTGTTCTGCTCCAGGTGCCTCAGTTACTGGGAGGATCGAGGGACTGATTTGTGTGTGATTTGCAATGTTTAACAAGTAAAATATTTGAAGTGCGACATGAAGCGGTGCGGTGATTGGTGGAGGGCTGCAGTCTTGGGAGTGAAGTGACCATTGAACTGTATGTGCGGTGACTCATCTGGTTAATGTGTCACACCGGGACCTAATTATCGGCTTTTAGTCGGCTAATGAGCCGTCTGTTTGGAGTGTGTGGTGGATTTCCCACGTGATGGAGTTCTCATTAGGCTGCTGGAGTCGGCAGATTGCCAGGAATTACCTCAATGGGGAGTACAGGGCTGAGCAGGAGAGAGCGCGGGCCCATTAACCGGGGCTGCTCACTTAAATAAATACACACACAGATACACACACACACAGACACACACACAGATACACAGACACACACACAGATACATACACACACACACAGATACACAGACACACACACAGATACATACACAGACAGACACACACACAGATACACAGACACACACACAGATACACAGACACACACACAGATACACAGACACACACACAGATACACAGACACACACACAGATACACACACAGACAGACACACACACAGATACACAGACACACACACAGACACACAGACACACACACAGATACACAGACACACACACAGATACACAGACACACACACAGATACACAGACACACACACAGATACACAGACACACACACAGATACACACACACACACACACAGATACACACACACAGATACATACACACACAGACACACACACAGATACATACAAACACACAGATACATACACACACACAGATACATACAAATACACAGATACATACAAACACACAGATACATACACACACACACAGATACATACAAACACACAGATACATACAAACACACAGATACACACACACACACACACAGATACATACAAACACAGACAAGCCCTTAATACAGAGTCTGCTTTGTGTTTGTATGTATCTGTGTGTGTGTGTGTGTATTAATTTGTGTGTCAGCCTGTGTCTCTGTATGTCAGTCTGTGTGTTTTTGTGTGTCTAGGAGCAGGGGGAGGCCATTCAGCCCCTCGAGCCTGTTCTGCCATTCAATGAGATCGTGGCTGATCTGCGATCTAACTCCATAACCTGCCTTTGGCCCATATCCCTTAATACCTTTGGTTAACAAAAATCTATCAATCTCTGATTTAAAATTAACAAGTCCCCTGGACCTGATGGCCTGCATCCCAGGGTCTTAAAAGAAGTGGCTGCAGAGATAGTGGATGCATTGGTTGCAATATTCCAAAATTCCCTGGACTCTGGAGAGGTCTCAGCGGATTGGAAAACTGCAAATGTAACACCCCTATTTAAGAAAGGAGGGAGACAGAAAGCAGGAAACTATCGACCAGTTAGCCTAACATCTGTCGTTGGGAAAATGCTGGAGTCCATCATTAAGGAAGTGGTAGCAGGACATTTAGAAAATCATAATGCAGTCAAACAGAGTCAACATGGTTTTATGAGAGGGAAATCGTGTTTGACAAATTTGCTGGAGTTCTTTGAGGATGTGACAAACAGGGTGGATAAAGGGGAACCAGTGGATGTCGTGTATTTGGATTTCCAGAAGGCATTCGATAAAGTGCCACATAAAAGGTTACTGCACAAGATAAGAGCTCACGGGGTTGGGGGTAATATATTAGCATGGACAGAGGATTGGCTAACTAACAGAAAACAGAGAGTCGGGATAAATGGGTCATTTTCTGGTTGGCAAACAGTAACTAGTGGGGTGCCACAGGGATCAGTGCTGGGGCCTCAACTATTTACAATCTATATTAATGACTTGGATGAAGGGACTGAGTGTACTGTAGCCAAATTTGCTGATGATACAAAGATAGGTGGGTTAGCAAGTTGTGAGGAGGACACAAAGAATCTCCAAAGGTATATAGATAGGCTAAGTGAGTGGGCAAACATTTGGCACATGGAGTATAATGTGGAAAAGTGTGAGGTTATCCACTTTGGTAAGAAAAATAAAAAAGCAAATTATTATTTAAATGGAGAGAGATTTAAAAATGTTACAGTTCAGAGAGACCTGGGGGTCCTTGTGCATGAAACACAAAAAGTTAGCGTGCAGGTACAGCAAGTAATCAGGAAGGCAAATGGAATGTTGTATAGCTGCAGGATAACTTCTACCCCACTGTATTCTAGTCCTCGAGATCTAAAGGCCAGCATTCCATTAGCCGTTTTGATTATTTTCTGTACCTGTTCATGACATTTTAATGATCTATGTACCTGGACCCCCAAGTCTCTTTGGACCTCCACTGTTTTTACCATTTAGAAAGTACCCTGTTCGATTCTTTTTAGGTCCAAAGTGGATGACCTCACATTTGCCTACATTGAAATCCATTTGCCACAGTTTTGCCCATTCACTTAATCTGTTGATATCTCTTTGTAATTTTATGCTTTCATCTACACAGCCGTCTATCTCAGAGAAGTGTGAAAATAATAGGGTAATAATAGTGGGGGATTTCAACTTCCCCAATATAAATTGGGACAGTCAGAGTGTGAAAGGCTTAGAGGGTGCAGAATTCTTAAAGTGCATCCAGGAGAGCTTTTTGAGCCAATATGTAGAAAGTCCTACAAGAGAGGGGGCGGTACTGGACCTAATTCTGGGGAATGTAGCCGGGCAAGTGGTGGAAGTGTCAGTAGGAGAGCATTTTGGCGACAGTGACCACAATTTGGTGAGATTTAAGGTGGTCATGGAAAAAGACAAAGACGGCCCGGAAATAAGGGTTCTAAATTGGGGGAAGGCCGATTTTAATATGATAAGGCAGGATCTGGCCAAATTGGACTGGGAGCAGCTACTTATAGGAAAATCCGCATCAAAACAGTGGGAGACTTTCAGAAGGGAAATAGAGAGAGTACAACGCCAACATGTTCCTGTAAAGGTCAAGGGTGGGACCAACAAGCAAAGGGAACCTTGGATGACAAGGGATATACAAAAATGCATTAGAAATAAAAGGGGGGCTTTTGGCAGTTACAAAAGACTAAAGACGGAAGAAGCCCTAGAGGAGTATAAAAAATGCAGGGGCATACTTAAAAAAGAAATTAGGAGGGCGAGGAGGGGCCATGAAATAACACTGGCGAGCAAAATAAAGGAAAATCCTAAGATGTTTTATAAGTATATTAAGGGCAAGAGGATAACCAGGGAAAGGGTAGGGCCCATTAGGGACCAAAGTGGCAATCTGTGTGTAGAGCCAGATGATGTAGGCGGGGTTTTAAATGAATTTTTTGCATCTGTGTTCACTATGGAGAAAGACGATGCAGACATAGAAATCGGGCAAGGGGGCTGTGACATACTTGAACATATTAGCATCGAGAGGGAGGAGGTGCTAGCGGTTTTAGCAGGCCAAAAAGTGGATAAATCCCCAGGCCCGGACGAGATGTATCCCAGGCTGCTGTGGGAGGCAAAGGAGGAGATTGCAGGGGCTCTGACACAAATTTTCAGAACCTCTCTGGCCACAGGGGATGTACCAGAGGACTGGAGAACAGCTAACGTAGTACCATTATTCAAGAAGGGTAGCAGGGATAAACCAGGGAATTACAGGCCAGTGAGCCTAACATCTGTGGTAGGGAAATTATTGGAAAAAATTCTGAGGGACAAAATTAGTCTCCACTTGGAGAGGCAAGGATTAATCGGGGATAGTCAGCATGGCTTTGTCAAGGGTAAATCATGTCTGACAAATCTGATTGAATTTTTCGAGGGGGTGACTAGGGGGGTGGATGAGGGAAATGCTGTGGATGTGGTTTACATGGACTTCAGTAAAGCTTTTGACAAAGTCCCGCATAGGAGACTGGTCAAGAAGGTAAGAGCCCATGGGATCCAGGGTGCCTTGGCGCGTTGGATCATAAACTGGCTGAGTGGCAGGAGGCAGAGGGTGATGGTCGAAGGTTGCTTTTGTGACTGGAAGCCTGTGTCCAGTGGGGTACCTCAGGGATCGGTGCTGGGTCCCTTGTTGTTTGTGATCTACATAAATGATTTGGATGAGAATGTAAAAGGTATGATCAGTAAGTTCGCAGATGACACGAAAATTGGTGGGGTGGTAAATTGTGAGGAGGAAAGCCTCAGGCTACAGGACGATATAAACGGGTTGGTCAGATGGGCGGAAAAGTGGCAAATGGAATTTAACCCTGAAAAGTGCGAGGTGATGCATTTTGGACGGACAAATAAGGCAAGGGAATACACAATGAGTGGTAGGACCCTAGGAAGTACAGAGGGTCAGAGGGACCTTGGTGTACATGTACATAGATCCCTGAAGGCAGCGGAACAGGTAGATAAGGTGGTTAAAAAGGCATATGGGATACTTGCCTTCATTAGCCGAGGCATAGAATATAAGAGCAGGGAGGTTATGATGGAACTGTACAAAACGCTGGTGAGGCCACAGCTGGAGTACTGTGTGCAGTTCTGGTCGCCTCACTATAGGAAGGATGTGATTGCTTTGGAGAGGGTGCAGAGAAGATTCACCAGGATGTTACCTGGGATGGAGCGCCTCAGCTATGAAGAGAGGCTGGACAGGCTGGGGTTGTTTTCCTTGGAACAAAGAAGGCTGAGGGGGGACCTGATTGAGGTGTACAAAATGATGAGGGGCATAGATAGGGTAGACAAAGAGGAACTTTTCCCCTTAGTAGGGGGGTCAATAACAAGGGGGCATAGATTCAGGGTAAGGGGCAGGAGATTTAGAGGGGATTTGAGGAGGAACTTTTTCACCCAGAGGGTGGTTGGAATGTGGAACTCAATGCCTGAAAGGGTGGTAGAGGCAGGAACCCTCACAACATTCAAGAAGCATTTGGATGAGCACTTGAAATGCCATTGCATACAAGGCTATGGACCAAATGCTGGAAAATGGGATTAGACTGGACAGGGATGGATGGGCGGCGCAGACACGATGGGCCGAAGGGCCTCTTTCTGTGCTGTAAAACTCTATGACTCTATGACTCTATCTTTGTGTCATCGGCAAATTTGGATATATGACTTTCTCTGCCATCATTCAAGTCGTTAATAAATACGGTGAATAGTTGAGATCCCTGTGGGACACCACGAGTCACCTCCTGCCAATTTGAGTAACTACCCATTATCCCCACTCTCTGTCTCCTGCCGCTCGGCCAATTTCCTAACCAGGTCAATAATTTGCCCTCAATTCCGTGGGCTTCTACCTTAGATAACAGTCTCTTATGTGGGACTTTATCAAATACCTTCTGGAAGTCCATATAAATAACATCCATAGACATTCCCCTGTCCACTACTTTAGTCACCTCTTCAAAAGATTCAATCCGGTTTGTCGGGCATGACCTGCCTTTCACAAATCCATGCTGGCTCTCTGATCAACTGAAAATTTTTGAGGTGTTCAGTCACCCAATCCTTAATTATAGACTCGAGCAATTTCCCCACCACCGGATGTTAGGCTAACGGGTCTATAATTCCCTCTCTCGCCATTCTTAAATAGCGGAGTGTCATGCACAATTTTTCAATCTAAAGGGACGGTTCTTGAATCTACAGAACTTTGGAAGATTATAGTTAGGGCATCTGTCTGTGTGTCTTTATGTGTCAGTCTGTGTGTGTGTGTGTCTGTCTGTGTGTCTTTATGTGTCAGTCTGCTTGTGTGTGTATGTCTGTGTCTTTATGTGTCAGTCTGTGTGTGCCTGTCTGTGTGTGTGCCTGTCTGTGTGTGTGCCTGTCTGTATGTGTGTGTCTGTCTGTATGTGTGTCTGTCTGTGTGTGTCTATGTGTGTGTCTGTGTGTGTGTCTGTCTGTCTGTGTGTGTGTCTGTCTGTCTGTCTGTCTGTGTGTGTCTGTTTGTGTGTGTCTGTGTGTGTCTGTCTCTGTCTGTCTGTGTGTGTCTGTGTCTTTATGTGTCAGTCTGTGTGTGTGTCTGTCTGTGTCTGTATGTGTCAGTCTGTGTGTCTTTATGTGTCTGTGTGTGTGCCTGTCTGTGTGTGTGCCTGTCTGTGTGTGTGTGTCTGTCTGTGTATGTGTGTCTGTCTGTGTGTGTCTGTCTGTCTGCGTGTCTGTCTGTGTGTGTGTGTCTGTTTGTGTGTGTCTGTGTGTGTCTGTCTCTGTCTGTCTGTGTGTCTGTGTCTTTATGTGTCAGTCTGTGTGTGTGTCTGTCTGTGTCTTTATGTGTCAGTCTGTGTATCTTTATGTGTCTGTGTGTGTGCCTGTCTGTGTGTGTGCCTGTCTGTGTGTGTGTGTCTGTCTCTGTGTGTGTGTGTGTGTCTGCCTGTGTGTGTGTCTGTTTGTGTCTGTCTGTGTCTGTCTGTCTGTCTGTGTGTGTGTGTGTGTGTGTGTGTCTGTCTCTGTGTGTGTGTGTGTGTGTGTGTGTCTGTCTGTGTGTCTGTCTGTGTGTGTGTCTGTTTGTGTCTGTCTGTGTGTCTGTCTGTCTGTCTGTGTGTGTGTCTGTCTGTCTGTGCCTGTCTGTGTGTGTCTGTCTGTGTCTTTATGTGTCAGTCTGCCTAGGGGTGTCAGTCTGTGTGTTTTTGTGTGTGTACCTCATTTCTCCCCTTTCACGTACTTCCCCCCCAATCCCTACCCCAACCCTTCACTGCTCCTCGACCTTCCCACTCTCCTGCCGACTCCCAGACTGGAATTCCTCCGTAGATAAGCCTGCAGCTGCGCCCTGTGCCTCTCGGCATTCTCCAAAGGGCCTGACATGAATCTTGTGTTTCATGTGGAAATGAATTATGAAATGATACTGGGCGGCCTGCTGGTGGCGCTGTCCAGGGAGAGTATAAATACTCAGGCATGGGCCCAGCTTGCTCAGGACATTCTTAACAGGAACTAGTGAAGGACACAACTAGACCTCCATGTTGTGAAACAGTTGATTAAAGCTTTGTTTAACGCTTAGACCAAGTGCCGAGTAGTTTTCTTACGTCAGGGCCCATCAATGTTTACCTGATTACACTGTTGTGAAGTGCCTTGGGATGTTTTACTATGTTAAAGGAGCTGTATAACGTCTGTGTGTGTCTCCCTACAGACTATGTATTGCACAGCTCTCTTCCCATTTCTCACTATAAAGAATGGAGCTGAATTTCCATAACTTTGGTGGAAGAATCCAGAAACCCCGGAGAAATGGTGGAGGAGTGGAGAGCTCACCCCCCCTTAGAGCAGGCACACCCCTTTCTGCCCCCACGGAAACAAAGAGGTGACCCCCAAAAGTGGATATAACAGTATCCGACAACACGAGGCTCTGGGCTGAACTTAGCCAATTCCGTATCCATGTTGCCACTGTCCCTTTTACTTCATGGGCTTCAACTTTGCTGGCAAGCCTATTATGTGGCACTTTGTCGAACACCTTTTGGAAATCAGGTGTTCAACCTGATAAGTACCTGAAGAAAAGAAATGTGCAGGGCTACGGCGAGGGAGTGGGACTAGCTGAAGTGCTCTTGTAGAGAGCTGGCCCGGGCTCGACGGGCCGAATGGCCTCCTTCTGTGCTGTAACCATTCTAGGACACTTGTTTAAAAATAAGGGATCGCCCATTTAAGACCGAGATGAGGAGACAATTTTTCTCACAGAGGGTTGTGAGTTTTTGGAACTCTCTTCCTCTGAGGGCGGTGGAAGCAGAGTCTTTGAATATTTTTAAGGCAGAGGTAGATAGATTCTTGATAAGCAAGGGGGTGAAAGGTTATCGGGGGTAGGCGGGAATGTGGAGTAATCAGATCAGCCGTGATCTTATTGAATGGCGGAGCAGGCTCGAGGGGCCGAGTGGCCGACTCCTGCTCCTAATTCGTATCCAGTCTCCCCTTGAAAACATCGAGTGTCTCCACTTCCACCACTTCCGTCGGCAGCGAGTTCCAAGTCCTCACCACTCACTGCGTAAAAAAGTTCTTCCTCACGTCCCCCCTGTATCTCTTCCCAAAACCTTAAATCTGTGTCCCCTAGTCCTTGTACCATCAACTAGTGGGAAAAGCCTTTCCCCGTCTAGCCTATCCAAACCCATCATAATCTTGTACACCTCCATCAAATCTCCTCTGCACCCTCTCAAGGGCCTGCACATCATTCCTAAAATGTGGTGACCAGAACTGGATGCAATACTCCATAATACCTTTTATGTTGGCTGCCATTCTAATCTCATACCCTCTCTTTGCCCCTCTTATTTTCTTTAAACTCAGGGAGCCCTGACTTTAGTTTTTTTTTATTCGCTTATGGGATGTGGGCGTCGCTGGCAAGGCCAGCATTTATTGCCCATCCCTAGTCGCCCTTGAGAAGGTGGCGGTGAGCCGCCTTCTTGAACCGCTGCAGTCTGTGTGGTGAACGTACACCCACAGTGCTGTTAGGGAGAGAGTTCAAGGATTTTGACCCAGCGACGATGAAGGATCAGCGATACACTTCTAAGTCAGGATGGTGTGTGACTTGGAGGGGAACTTGTAGGTGGTGGTGTTCCCATGTGCCTGCTGCCCTTGTCCTTCTAGGTGAAAGAGGTCGCGGGTTTGGGAGATGCTGTTGAAGAAGCCTTGGCGAGTTGCTGCAGTGCATCTTGTAGATGGTACACACTGCAGCCACGGTACGCTGGTGGTGGAGGGAGTGAATGTTTAAGGTGGTGGATGGGGTGCCAATCAAGCGGGCTGCTTTGTCCTGGATGGTGTCGAGCTTCTTGCGTGTTGTTGGAGCTGCACTCATCCAGACAAGTGGAGAGTATTCCATCACACTCCTGACTTGTGCCTTGTAGATGGTGGAAAGGTTTTGGGGAGTCAGGAGGTGAGACACTCGCCACAGAATACCCAGCCTCTGGCCTGCTCTTGTTGCCACAGTATTTATGTGGCTGGTCCAGTTAAGTTTCTGGTCAATGGTGACCCCCAGGATGTTGATAGTGGGGGATTCGGCAATGGTAATACCACTGAATGTCAAGGGGCGGTGGTTAGACTCTTGCTTGTTAAAGATAGTCATTGCCTGACACTTCTGTGGTGCGAATGTTACCTGCCACTTATCAGTCCAAGCCTGAACGTCGTCCAGGTCTTGTTGCATGCGGGCATGGACTGCTTCATTATCTGAGGAGTTGTGAATGGCACTGAACACTGTGCAGTCATCAGCGAACATCCCCATTTCTGACCTTATGTTGGAGGGAAGGTCATTGATGAAGCAGCTGAAGATGGTTGGGCCTAGGACACTGTCCTGAGGAACTCCTGCAGCGATGTCCTGGGGCTGTGATGATTGACCTCTAACCACCACAACCATCTTCCTTTGTGCTAGGTATGACTCCAGCCAGTGGAGAGTTTTCCCCCTGATTCCCATTGACTTCAGTTTTACTAGGGCTCCTTGATGCCACACTCGGTCAAATGCTGCCTTGATCTGAAGGGCAGTCACTCTCACCTCACCTCTGGAATTCAGCTCCTTTGTCCATGTTTGGTCCAAGGCTGTAATGAGGTCGGGAGCCGAGTGGTCCTGGCGGAACCCAAACTGGGCATCAGTGAGCAGGTTATTGGTGAGTAAGTGCCGCTTGATAGCACTGTCGATGACACCTTCCATCACTTTACTGAGGATTGAGAGTAGACTGATGGGGCGGTAATTGGCCGGGTTGGATTTGTCCTGCTTTTTGTGGACAGGACACACCTGGGCAGTTGCCCTACCTTTCCCCCTCATGGGAATGTACCTCAACTGTATGGTGGTGTCGGGTTACGGTGGTGTCAGGGGTTACGCTGGAGTCAGGATTATGGTGGGGTCGGGGGTTACGGTGGTGTCAGGGGTTACGGTGCTGATGGTGGGTCGGGGGTTACGCTGGGGTCGGGGGTTGCGGTGGGGTCGGGGGTTATGGTGGTGTCAGGAGTTACAGTGGTGATGGTGGGTCGGGGTTGCGGTGGGGTCGGGGGTTGCGGTGGGGTCGGGGGTTGCGGTGGGTTCGGGGGTTACGGTGGGGTTGGGGTTACAGTGGGGTCGGGGGTTACAGTGGGGTCGGGGGTTACGCTGGGGTCGGGGGTTATGGTGGGGTAGGTGGAGTTGTTGCTCTGACTGTTTCTCCCACTCCAGTTCTCGTGTTTTGAGTAATGTTCGGTTTTGTTCCCAAGCTGAGCTGTCTGCACAGTTACCGAGCTCCCCGGAACCGAAACCTGACCCAGACCAGCGGCAGCTGCGTGAAACAGCCCAAATACTACAGCTACATCTCGGTACTGGCACTCATCGCCACGACTATGTTGGTGCAGGTCAGCCACATGGTGAAGGTGTCCCTGATGCTGGTGATCACTGGGAGCTGTGGCCTCGTCAGTATCCTGGGCTGGAGGGAGATCTACGAGGAGTACGACCGAGAGCGCTTCAAGCAATTCCAGTAAGTGGATGAAAAATCAGGAACAAATTAGGGGCTGGGGTTAAAAACAGAAATATTACTGCAGCTAACAGGCCTATCACCTTGAGGTAGTTTTGGAGATTGTGGGGTTCAGAAGCGCGGAGGGGGTCGGGAGATTGCGGGGCTCAGGGGTCGGGAGATTGCGGTGTTCGGGGTCGGGAGATTGTGGGGGTCGGGGGAGGGGTCGGGAGATTGTGGGGTTCGGGGGAGGGGTCGGGAGATTGTGGGGTTCGGGGGGAGGGGGAGGGAGATTGTGGGGTTCGGGGGAGGGGGAGGGAGATTGTGGGGTTCGGGGGAGGGGTCGGGAGATTGCGGGGTTTGGGGGGAGGGGTCGGGAGATTGTGGGGTTCGGGGGGAGGGGGAGGGAGATTGTGGGGTTCGGGGGGAGGGGGAGGTTGGTGGGCTTATGAAACTCGACAGGGTTCCGGATGTGAGTGTTCCTGAGCTCGGAGGTGGGGTTCAGGACATTTTGGGAGTTCACAAGCTGGTGGGTTCAGGGGCTTGCTGAGGTTCCCGTGCTCAGTCCCAGGAACCACTGATCCACAGAGACATTCTGAGTAGCAACATCAACAGCACGGGTTAGATACAGAGTAAATCACCCTCTACACTGTCCCATCAACCACTCCCCGGGCAGGTACAGCACGGGTTAGATACGGAGTAAATCTCCCTCTACACTGTCCCATCAAACACTCCCAGGGCAGGTACAGCACGGGTTAGATACAGAGTAAATCTCCCTCTACACTGTCCCATCAAACACTCCCAGGGCAGGTACAGCACGGGTTAGATACGGAGTAAATCTCCCCCTACACTGTCCCATCAAACACTCCCAGGGCAGGTACAGCACGGGTTAGATACAGAGTAAAGCTCCCTCTACCCTGTCCCAACAAACACTCCCAGGGCAGGTACAGCACGGGTTAGATACAGAGTAAAGCTCCCTCTACCCTGTCCCAACAAACACTCCCAGGGCAGGTACAGCACGGGTTAGATACAGAGTAAAGCTCCCTCTACACTGTCCCAACAAACACTCCCAGGGCAGGTACAGCACGGGTTATATACAGAGTAAAGCTCCCTCTACCCTGTCCCAACAAACACTCCCAGGGCAGGTACAGCACGGGTTAGATACAGAGTAAAGCTCCCTCTACACTGTCCCATCAAACACTCCCAGGGCAGGTACAGCACGGGTTAGATACAGAGTAAAGCTCCCTCTACCCTGTCCCATCAACCACTCCCCGGGCAGGTACAGCACGGGTTAGATACAGAGTAAAGCTCCCTCTACCCTGTCCCAACAAACACTCCCAGGGCAGGTACAGCACGGGTTAGATACAGAGTAAAGCTCCCTCTACACTGTCCCATCAAACACTCCCAGGGCAGGTACAGAACAGGTTAGATACAGAGTAAAGCTCCCTCTACACTGTCCCATCAAACACTCCCAGGGCAGGTACAGCACGGGTTAGATACAGAGTAAAGCTCCCTCTACACTGTCCCATCAAACACTCCCAGGGCAGGTACTGCACGGATTAGATACAGAGTAAAGCTCCCTCTACACTGTCCCATCAAACACTCCCAGGGCAGGTACAACACGGGTTAGATACAGAGTAAAGCTCCCTCTACACTGTCCCATCAAACACTCCCAGGGCAGGTACAGCACAGGGTTAGATACAGAATAAAGCTCCCTCTACACTGTCCCATCAAACACTCCCAGGGCAGGTACAGCAAGGGTTAGATACAGGGTAAAGCTCCCTCTACACTGTCCCATCAAACACTCCCAGGGCAGGTACAGCAAGGGTTAGGTACAGAGTAAAGCTCCCTCTACACTGTCCCATCAAACACTCCCAGGGCAGGTACAGCACGGGTTAGATACAGAGTAAAGATCCCTCTACACTGTCCCATCAAACACTCCCAGGGCAGGTACAGCATGGGTTAGATACAGAGTAAAGTTCCCTCTACACTGTCCCATCAAACACTCGCAGGGCAGGTACAGCACGGGTTAGATACAGAGTAAAGCTCCCTCTACACTGTCCCATCAAACACTCCCAGGGCAGGTACAGCACGGGTTAGATACAGAGTAAAGCTCCCTCTACACTGTCCCATCAAACACTCCCAGGGCAGGTACAGAACGGGTTAGATACAGAGTAAAGCTCCCTCTACACTGTCCCATCAAACACTCCCAGGGCAGGTACAGAACAGGTTAGATACAGAGTAAAGCTCCCTCTACACTGTCCCATCAAACACTCCCAGGGCAGGTACAGCACGGGTTAGATACAGAGTAAAGCTCCCTCTGCACTGTCCCATCAAACACTCCCAAGGCAGGTACAGCAAGGGTTAGATACAGAGTAAAGCTCCCTCTACACTGTCCCATCAAACACTCCCAGGGCAGGTACAGCACGGGTTAGATACAGAGTAAAGCTCCCTCTACACTGTCCCATCAAACACTCCCAGGGCAGGTACAGCACGGGTTAGATACAGAGTAAAGCTCCCTCTACACTGTCCCATCAAACACCCCCAGGGCAGGTATAGCACGGGTTAGATACAGGGTAAAGCTCCTTCGACACTGTCCCATCAAACACTCCCAGGGCAGGTACAGCACGGGTTAGATACAGAGTAAAGCTCCCTCTACACTGTCCCATCAAACACTCCCAGGGCAGGTACAGAACGGGTGAGATACAGAGTAAAGCTCCCTCTACACTTTCCCATCAAACACTCCCAGGGCAGGTACAGAACGGGTGAGATACAGAGTAAAGCTCCCTCTACACTGTCCCATCAAACACTCCCAGGGCAGGTACAGCACGGGTTAGATACAGAGTAAAGCTCCCTCTACACTGTCCCATCAAACACTCCCAGGGCAGGTACAGCACGGGTTAGATACAGAGCAAAGCTCCCTCTACACTGTCCCAGCAAACACTCCCAGGGCAGGTACAGCACGGGTTACATAGAGTAAAGCTCCCTCTACACAGTCCCATTAAACACTCCCAGGGCAGGTACAGCACGGGTTAGATACAGAGTAAAGCTCCCTCTACACTGTCCCATCAAACACTCCCAGGGCAGGTACAGCAAGGGTTAGATACAGGGTAAAGCTCCCTCTACACTGTCCCATCAAACACTCCCAGGGCAGGTACAGCAAGGGTTAGGTACAGAGTAAAGCTCCCTCTACACTGTCCCATCAAACACTCCCAGGGCAGGTACAGCACGGGTTAGATACAGAGTAAAGATCCCTCTACACTGTCCCATCAAACACTCCCAGGGCAGGTACAGCATGGGTTAGATACAGAGTAAAGTTCCCTCTACACTGTCCCATCAAACACTCGCAGGGCAGGTACAGCACGGGTTAGATACAGAGTAAAGCTCCCTCTACACTGTCCCATCAAACACTCCCAGGGCAGGTACAGCACGGGTTAGATACAGAGTAAAGCTCCCTCTACACTGTCCCATCCAACACTCCCAGGGCAGGTACAGAACGGGTTAGATACAGAGTAAAGCTCCCTCTACACTGTCCCATCAAACACTCCCAGGGCAGGTACAGAACAGGTTAGATACAGAGTAAAGCTCCCTCTACACTGTCCCATCAAACACTCCCAGGGCAGGTACAGCACGGGTTAGATACAGAGTAAAGCTCCCTCTGCACTGTCCCATCAAACACTCCCAAGGCAGGTACAGCAAGGGTTAGATACAGAGTAAAGCTCCCTCTACACTGTCCCATCAAACACTCCCAGGGCAGGTACAGCACGGGTTAGATACAGAGTAAAGCTCCCTCTACACTGTCCCATCAAACACTCCCAGGGCAGGTACAGCACGGGTTAGATACAGAGTAAAGCTCCCTCTACACTGTCCCATCAAACACCCCCAGGGCAGGTATAGCACGGGTTAGATACAGGGTAAAGCTCCTTCGACACTGTCCCATCAAACACTCCCAGGGCAGGTACAGCACGGGTTAGATACAGAGTAAAGCTCCCTCTACACTGTCCCATCAAACACTCCCAGGGCAGGTACAGAACGGGTGAGATACAGAGTAAAGCTCCCTCTACACTTTCCCATCAAACACTCCCAGGGCAGGTACAGAACGGGTTAGATACAGAGTAAAGCTCCCTCTACACTGTCCCATCAAACACTCCCAGGGCAGGTACAGCACGGGTTAGATACAGAGTAAAGCTCCCTCTACACTGTCCCATCAAACACTCCCAGGGCAGGTACAGCACGGGTTAGATACAGAGCAAAGCTCCCTCTACACTGTCCCAGCAAACACTCCCAGGGCAGGTACAGCACGGGTTACATAGAGTAAAGCTCCCTCTACACTGTCCCATTAAACACTCCCAGGGCAGGTACAGCACGGGTTAGATACAGAGTAAAGCTCCCTCTACACTGTCCCATCAAACACTCCCAGGGCAGGTACAGCACGGGTTAGATACAGAGTAAAGCTCCCTCTACACAGTCCCATCAAACACTCCCAGCGCAGGTACAGCACGGGTTAGATACGGAGTAAAGCTCCCCCTACACTGACCCATCAAACACTCCCAGGGCAGGTACAGCACGGGTTAGATACAGAGTAAAGCTCCCTCTACACTATCCCATCAAACACTCCCAGGGCAGGTACAGCACGGGTTAGACACAGAGTAAAGCTCTCTCTACACTGTCCCATCAAACACTCCCAGGGCAGGTATAGCATGGGTTAGATACCGAGTAAAGCTCCCTCTACACTGTCCCATCAAACACTCCCAGGGCAGGTACAGCACGGGTGAGATACAGAGTAAATCTCCTTCTACACTGTCCCATCAAACACTCCCAGGGCAGGTACAGAACGGGTTAGATACAGAGTAAACTCCCTCTACACTGTCCCATCAAACACTCCCAGGGCAGGTACAGCACGGGTTAGATACAGAGTAAAGCTCCCTCTACACTGTCCCATCAAACACTCCCAGGGCAGATACAGCACGGGTTAGATACAGAGTAAAGCTCCCTCTACACTGTCCCATCAAACACTCCCAGGGTAGGTACAGCACGGGTTAGATACAGAGTAAAGCTCCCTCTACACTGTCCCATCAAACACTCCCAGGGCAGGTACAGCACGGATTAGATACAGAGTAAAGCTCCCTCTACACTGTCCCATCAAACACTCCCAGGGCAGGTACAGCACAGGTTAGATACAGAGTAAAGCTCCCTCTACACTATCCCATCAAACACTCCCAGGGCAGGTACAGAACGGGTTAGATACAGAGTAAAGCTCCCTCTACAGTGTCCCATCAAACACTCCCAGGGCAGGTACAGCACGGGTTAGATACAGAGTAAAGCTCCCTCTACACTGTCCCATCAAACACTCCCAGGGCAGGTACAGCACGGGTTAGATACAGAGCAAAGCTCCCTCTACACTGTCCCATCAAACACTCCCAGGGCAGGTACAGCACGGGTTACATAGAGTAAAGCTCCCTCTACACTGTCCCATTAAACACTCCCAGGGCAGGTACAGCACGGGTTAGATACAGAGTAAAGCTCCCTCTACACTGTCCCATCAAACACTCCCAGGGCAGGTACAGCACGGGTTACATAGAGTAAAGCTCCCTCTACACTGTCCCATCAAACACTCCCAGGGCAGGTACAGCACGGGTTAGATACAGAGTAAAGCTCCCTCTACACAGTCCCATCAAACACTCCCAGGGCAGGTACAGCATAGGTTAGATACAGAGTAAAGCTCTCCCTACACTGTCCCATCAAACACTCCCAGGGCAGGTACAGCACAGGTTAGATACAGAGTAAAGCTCCCTCTACACTGTCCCATCAAACACTCCCAGGGCAGGTACAGCACGGGTTAGATACAGAGTAAAGCTCCCTCTACACTGTCCCATCAAACACTCGCAGGGCAGGTACAGCACGGGTTAGATACAGAGTAAAGCTCCCTCGACACTGTCCCATCAAACACTCCCAGGGCAGGTACAGCACGGGTTAGATACAGAGTAAAGCTCCCTCTACACTGTCCCATCAAACACTCCCAGGGCAGGTACAGCACGGGTTAGATACAGAGTAAATCTCCCTCTACACTGTCCCATCAAACACTCCCAGGGCAGGTACAGTACGGGTTAGATGCAGAGTAAATCTCCCTCTACACTGTCCCATCAAACACTCCCAGGGCAGGTACAGAACGGGTTAGATACAGAGTAAATCTCCCTCTACACTGTCCCATCAAACACTCCCAGGGCAGGTACAGCACGGGTTAGATACAGAGTAAAGCTCCCTCTACACTGTCCCATCAAACACTCCCAGGGCAGGTACAGCAAGGGTTAGATACAGAGTAAAGCTCCCTCTACACTGACCCATCAAACACTCCCAGGGCAGGTACAGCACGGGTTAGATACAGAGTAAAGCTCCCTCTACACTGTCCCATCAAACACTCCCAGGGCAGGTACAGCACGGGTTAGATACAGAGTAAATCTCCTTCTACACTGTCCCATCAAACACTCCCAGGGCAGGTACAGAACGGGTTAGATACAGAGTAAACTCCCTCTACACTGTCCCATCAAACACTCCCAGGGCAGGTACAGCACGGGTTAGATACAGAGTAAAGCTCCCTCTACACTGTCCCATCAAACACTCCCAGGGCAGGTACAGCACGGGTTAGATACAGAGTAAAGCTCCCTCTACACTGTCCCATCAAACACTCCCAGGGTAGGTACAGCACGGGTTAGATACAGAGTAAAGCTCCCTTTACACTGTCCCATCAAACACTCCCAGGGCAGGTACAGCACGGATTAGATACAGAGTAAAGCTCCCTCTACACTGTCCCATCAAACACTCCCAGGGCAGGCACAGCACAGGTTAGATACAGAGTAAAGCTCCCTCTACACTGTCCCATCAAACACTCCTAGGGCAGGTACAGCACGGGTTAGATACAGAGTAAAGCTACCTCTACACTGTCCCATCAAACACTCCCAGGGCAGGTACAGCACGGGTTAGATACAGAGTAAAGCTCCCTCTACACTGTCCCATCAAACACTCCCAGGGCAGGTGCAGCACGGGTTAGATACAGAGCAAAGCTCTCCCTACACTGTCCCATCAAACACTCCCAGGGCAGGTGCAGCACGGGTTAGATACAGAGTAAAGTTCCCTCTACACTGTCCCATCAAACACTCCCAGGGTAGGTACAGCACGGGTTAGATACAGAGTAAAGCTCCCTCTACACTGTCCCATCAAACACTCCCAGGGCAGGTACAGCACGGGTTAGATACAGAGTAAAGCTCCCTCTACACTGTCCCATCAAACACTCCCAGGGCAGGTACAGCACAGGTTAGATACAGAGTAAAGCTCCCTCGACACTGTCCCATCAAACACTCCGAGGGCAGGTACAGCACGGGTTAGATACAGAGTAAAGCTCCCTCTACACTGTCCCATCAAACACTCCCAGGGCAGGTACAGCACAGGTAAGATACAGAGTAAAGCTCCCTCTACACTGTCCCATCAATCACTCCCAGGTCAGGTATAGCACGGGTTAGATACAGAGTAAAGCTCCCTCTACACTGTCCCACCCATCAAACACGCCCAGGGCAGGTACAGCACGGGTTAGATACAGAGTAAAGCACCCTCTACACTGTCCCATCAAACACTCCCAGGGCAGGTACAGCACGGGTTAGATGCAGAGTAAAGCTCCCTCTACACTGTCCCATCAAACACTCCCAGGGCAGGTACAGCACGGGTTAGATACAGAGTAAAGCACCCTCTACACTGTCCCATCAAACACTCCCAGGGCAGGTACAGCACAGGTTAGATACAGAGTAAAGCTCCCTCTGCACTGTCCCATCAAACACTCCCAGGGCAGGTACAGCACGGGTTAGATACAGAGTAAAGCTCCCTCTACACTGTCCCATCAAACACCCCCAGGGCAGGTGCAGCACGGGTTAGATACAGGGTAAAGCTCCTTCGACACTGTCCCATCAATCACTCCCAGGGCAGGTACAGAACGGGTGAGATACAGAGTAAAGCTCCCTCTGCACTGTCCCATCAAACACTCCCAGGGCAGGTACAGCACGGGTTAGATACAGAGTAAATCTCCCTCTACACTGTCCCATCAAACACTCCCAGGGCAGGTACAGTGCGGGTTAGATACAGAGTAAATCTCCCTCTACACTGTCCCATCAAGCACTCCCAGGGCAGGTACAGAACGGGTTAGATACAGAGTAAATCTCCCTCTACACTGTCCCATCAAACACTCCCAGGGCAGGTCCAGCACGGGTTAGATACAGAGTAAAGCTCCCTCTACACTGTCCCATCAAACACTCCCAGGGCAGGTACAGCACGGATTAGATACAGAGTAAAGCTCCCTCTACACTGTCCCATCAAACACTCCCAGGGCAGGTACAACACGGGTTAGATACAGAGTAAAGCTCCCTCTACACTGTCCCATCAAACACTCCCAGGGCAGGTACAGCACAGGGTTAGATACAGAATAAAGCTCCCTCTACACTGTCCCATCAAACACTCCCAGGGCAGGTACAGCAAGGGTTAGATACAGGGTAAAGCTCCCTCTACACTGTCCCATCAAACACTCCCAGGGCAGGTACAGCAAGGGTTAGGTACAGAGTAAAGCTCCCTCTACACTGTCCCATCAAACACTCCCAGGGCAGGTACAGCACGGGTTAGATACAGAGTAAAGATCCCTCTACACTGTCCCATCAAACACTCCCAGGGCAGGTACAGCATGGGTTAGATACAGAGTAAAGTTCCCTCTACACTGTCCCATCAAACACTCGCAGGGCAGGTACAGCACGGGTTAGATACAGAGTAAAGCTCCCTCTACACTCTCCCATCAAACACTCCCAGGGCAGGTACAGCACGGGTTAGATACAGAGTAAAGCTCCCTCTACACTGTCCCATCAAACACTCCCAGGGCAGGTACAGAACGGGTTAGATACAGAGTAAAGCTCCCTCTACACTGTCCCATCACACACTCCCAGGGCAGGTACAGAACAGGTTAGATACAGAGTAAAGCTCCCTCTACACTGTCCCATCAAACACTCCCAGGGCAGGTACAGCACGGGTTAGATACAGAGGAAAGCTCCCTCTGCACTGTCCCATCAAACACTCCCAAGGCAGGTACAGCAAGGGTTAGATACAGAGTAAAGCTCCCTCTACACTGTCCCATCAAACACTCCCAGGGCAGGTACAGCACGGGTTAGATACAGAGTAAAGCTCCCTCTACACTGTCCCATCAAACACTCCCAGGGCAGGTACAGCACGGGTTAGATACAGAGTAAAGCACCCTCTACACTGTCCCTTCAAACACTCCCAGGGCAGGTACAGCACAGGTTAGATACAGAGTAAAGCTCCCTCTACACTGTCCCATCAAACACTCCCAGGGCAGGTACAGCACGGGTTAGATACAGAGTAAAGCTCCCTCTACACTGTCCCATCAAACACCCCCAGGGCAGGTACAGCACGGGTTAGATACAGGGTAAAGCTCCTTCGACACTGTCCCATCAAACACTCCCAGGGCAGGTACAGCACGGGTTAGATACAGAGTAAAGCTCCCTTTACACTGTCCCATCAAACACTCCCAGGGCAGGTACAGAACGGGTGAGATACAGAGTAAAGCTCCCTCTTCACTTTCCCATCAAACACTCCCAGGGCAGGTACAGAACGGGTTAGATACAGAGTAAAGCTCCCTCTACACTGTCCCATCAAACACTCCCAGGGCAGGTACAGCACGGGTTAGATACAGAGTAAAGCTCCCTCTACACTGTCCCATCAAACACTCCCAGGGCAGGTACAGCACGGGTTAGATACAGAGCAAAGCTCCCTCTACACTGTCCCAGCAAACACTCCCAGGGCAGGTACAGCACGGGTTACATAGAGTAAAGCTCCCTCTACACTGTCCCATTAAACACTCCCAGGGCAGGTACAGCACGGGTTAGATACAGAGTAAAGCTCCCTCTACACTGTCCCATCAAACACTCCCAGGGCAGGTACAGCACGGGTTAGATACAGAGTAAAGCTCCCTCTACACATTCCCATCAAACACTCCCAGCGCAGGTACAGCACGGGTTAGATACGGAGTAAAGCTCCCCCTACACTGACCCATCAAACACTCCCAGGGCAGGTACAGCACGGGTTAGATACAGAGTAAAGTTCCCTCTACACTGTCCCATCAAACACTCCCAGGGCAGGTACAGCACGGGTTAGACACAGAGTAAAGCTCTCTCTACACTGTCCCATCAAACACTCCCAGGGCAGGTATAGCATGGGTTAGATACCGAGTAAAGCTCCCTCTACACTGTCCCATCAAACACTCCCAGGGCAGGTACAGCACGGGTTAGATACAGAGTAAATCTCCTTCTACACTGTCCCATCAAACACTCCCAGGGCAGGTACAGAACGGGTTAGATACAGAGTAAACTCCCTCTACACTGTCCCATCAAACACTCCCAGGGCAGGTACAGCACGGGTTAGATACAGAGTAAAGCTCCCTCTACACTGTCCCATCAAACACTCCCAGGGCAGGTACAGCACGGGTTAGATACAGAGTAAAGCTCCCTCTACACTGTCCCATCAAACACTCCCAGGGTAGGTACAGCACGGGTTAGATACAGAGTAAAGCTCCCTCTACACTGTCCCATCAAACACTCCCAGGGCAGGTACAGCACGGATTAGATACAGAGTAAAGCTCCCTCTACACTGTCCCATCAAACACTCCCAGGGCAGGTACAGCACAGGTTAGATACAGAGTAAAGCTCCCTCTACACTATCCCATCAAACACTCCCAGGGCAGGTACAGAACGGGTTAGATACAGAGTAAAGCTCCCTCTACAGTGTCCCATCAAACACTCCCAGGGCAGGTACAGCACGGGTTAGATACAGAGTAAAGCTCCCTCTACACTGTCCCATCAAACACTCCCAGGGCAGGTACAGCACGGGTTAGATACAGAGCAAAGCTCCCTCTACACTGTCCCATCAAACACTCACAGGGCAGGTACAGCACGGGTTACATAGAGTAAAGCTCCCTCTACACTGTCCCATTAAACACTCCCAGGGCAGGTACAGCACGGGTTAGATACAGAGTAAAGCTCCCTCTACACTGTCCCATCAAACACTCCCAGGGCAGGTACAGCACGGGTTACATAGAGTAAAGCTCCCTCTACACTGTCCCATCAAACACTCCCAGGGCAGGTACAGCACGGGTTAGATACAGAGTAAAGCTCCCTCTACACTGTCCCATCAAACACTCCCAGGGTAGGTACAGCACGGGTTAGATACAGAGTAAAGCTCCCTCTACACTGTCCCATCAGACACTCCCAGGGCAGGTACAGCATAGGTTAGATACAGAGTAAAGCTCTCCCTACACTGTCCCATCAAACACTCCCAGGGCAGGTACAGCACAGGTTAGATACAGAGTAAAGCTCCCTCTACACTGTCCCATCAAACACTCCCAGGGCAGGTACAGCACGGGTTAGATACAGAGTAAAGCTCCCTCTACACTGTCCCATCAAACACTCCCAGGGCAGGTACAGCAAGGGTTAGATACAGAGTAAAGCTCCCTCGACACTGTCCCATCAAACACTCCCAGGGCAGGTACAGCACGGGTTAGATACAGAGTAAACCTCCCTCTACACTGTCCCATCAAACACTCCCAGGGCAGGTACAGCACGGGTTAGATACAGAGTAAATCTCCCTCTACACTGTCCCATCAAACACTCCCCGGGCAGGTACAGTACGGGTTAGATACAGAGTAAATCTCCCTCTACACTGTCCCATCAAACACTCCCAGGGCAGTCACAGAACGGGTTAGATACAGAGTAAATCTCCCTCTACACTGTCCCATCAAACACTCCCAGGGCAGGTACAGCACGGGTTAGATACAGAGTAAAGCTCCCTCTACACTGTCCCATCAAACACTCCCAGGGCAGGTACAGCAAGGGTTAGATACAGAGTAAAGCTCCTTCTACACTGACCCATCAAACACTCCCAGGGCAGGTACAGCACGGGTTAGATACAGAGTAAAGCTCTCTCTACACTGTCCCATCAAACACTCCCAGGGCAGGTACAGCACGGGTTAGACACAGAGTAAAGCTCTCTCTACACTGTCCCATCAAACACTCCCAGGGCAGGTATAGCATGGGTTAGATACCGAGTAAAGCTCCCTCTACACTGTCCCATCAAACACTCCCAGGGCAGGTACAGCACGGGTTAGATACAGAGTAAATCTCCTTCTACACTGTCCCATCAAACACTCCCAGGGCAGGTACAGAACGGGTTAGATACAGAGTAAACTCCCTCTACACTGTCCCATCAAACACTCCCAGGGCAGGTACAGCACGGGTTAGATACAGAGTAAAGCTCCCTCTGCACTGTCCCATCAAACACTCCCAGGGCAGGTACAGCACGGGTTAGATACAGAGTAAAGCTCCCTCTACACTGTCCCATCAAACACTCCCAGGGTAGGTACAGCACGGGTTAGATACAGAGTAAAGCTCCCTCTACACTGTCCCATCAAACACTCCCAGGGCAGGTACAGCACGGATTAGATACAGAGTAAAGCTCCCTCTACACTGTCCCATCAAACACTCCCAGGGCAGGGGCAGCACAGGTTAGATACAGAGTAAAGCTCCCTCTGCACTGTCCCATCAAACACTCCTAGGGCAGGTACAGCACGGGTTAGATACACAGTAAAGCTCCCTCTACACTGTCCCATCAAACACTCCCAGGGTAGGTACAGCACGGGTTAGATACAGAGTAAAGCTCCCTCTACACTGTCCCATCAAACACTCCCAGGGCAGGTGCAGCACGGGTTAGATACAGAGTAAAGCTCTCCCTACACTGTCCCATCAAACACTCCCAGGGCAGGTGCAGCACGGGTTAGATACAGAGTAAAGTTCCCTCTACACTGTCCCATCAAACACTCCCAGGGTAGGTACAGCACGGGTTAGATACAGAGTAAAGCTCCCTCTACACTGTCCCATCAAACACTCCCAGGGCAGGTACAGCACGGGTTAGATACAGAGTAAAGCTCCCTCTACACTGTCCCATCAAACACTCCCAGGGCAGGTACAGCACAGGTTAGATACAGAGTAAAGCTCCCTCTACACTGTCCCATCAAACACTCCTAGGGCAGGTACAGCACGGGTTAGATACTGAGTAAAGCTCCCTCTACACTGTCCCATCAAACACTCCCAGGGCAGGTACAGCACGGGTTAGATACAGAGTAAAGCACCCTCTACACTGTCCCATCAAACACTCCCAGGGCAGGTACAGCACAGGTTAGATACAGAGTAAAGCTCCCTCTACACTGTCCCATCAAACACTCCCAGGGCAGGTACAGCACGGGTTAGATACAGAGTAAAGCTCCCTCTACACTGTCCCATCAAACACCCCCAGGGCAGGTACAGCACGGGTTAGATACAGGGTAAAGCTCCTTCGACACTGTCCCATCAAACACTCCCAGGGCAGGTACAGCACGGGTTAGATACACAGTAAAGCTCCCTCTACACTGTCCCATCAAACACTCCCAGGGCAGGTACAGAATGGGTGAGATACAGAGTAAAGCTCCCTCTACACTTTCCCATCAAACACTCCCAGGGCAGGTACAGAACGGGTTAGATACAGAGTAAAGCTCCCTCTACACTGTCCCATCAAACACTCCCAGGGCAGGTACAGCACGGGTTAGATACAGAGTAAAGCTCCCTCTACACTGTCCCATCAAACACTCCCAGGGCAGGTACAGCACGGGTTAGATACAGAGCAAAGCTCCCTCTGCACTGTCCCAGCAAACACTCCCAGGGCAGGTACAGCACGGGTTACATAGAGTAAAGCTCCCTCTACACTGTCCCATTAAACACTCCCAGGGCAGGTACAGCACGGGTTAGATACAGAGTAAAGCTCCCTCTACACTGTCCCATCAAACACTCCCAGGGCAGGTACAGCACGGGTTAGATACAGAGTAAAGCTCCCTCTACACAGTCCCATCAAACACTCCCAGCGCAGGTACAGCACGGGTTAGATACGGAGTAAAGCTCCCCCTACACTGACCCATCAAACACTCCCAGGGCAGGTACAGCACGGGTTAGATACAGAGTAAAGCTCCCTCTACACTGTCCCATCAAACACTCCCAGGGCAGGTACAGCACGGGTTAGATACAGAGGAAAGCTCCCTCTGCACTGTCCCATCAAACACTCCCAAGGCAGGTACAGCAAGGGTTAGATACAGAGTAAAGCTCCCTCTACACTGTCCCATCAAACACTCCCAGGGCAGGTACAGCACGGGTTAGATACAGAGTAAAGCTCCCTCTACACTGTCCCATCAAACACTCCCAGGGCAGGTACAGCACGGGTTAGATACAGAGTAAAGCACCCTCTACACTGTCCCTTCAAACACTCCCAGGGCAGGTACAGCACAGGTTAGATACAGAGTAAAGCTCCCTCTACACTGTCCCATCAAACACTCCCAGGGCAGGTACAGCACGGGTTAGATACAGAGTAAAGCTCCCTCTACACTGTCCCATCAAACACCCCCAGGGCAGGTACAGCACGGGTTAGATACAGGGTAAAGCTCCTTCGACACTGTCCCATCAAACACTCCCAGGGCAGGTACAGCACGCGTTAGATACAGAGTAAAGCTCCCTCTACACTGTCCCATCAAACACTCCCAGGGCAGGTACAGAACGGGTGAGATACAGAGTAAAGCTCCCTCTACACTTTCCCATCAAACACTCCCAGGGCAGGTACAGAACGGGTTAGATACAGAGTAAAGCTCCCTCTACACTGTCCCATCAAACACTCCCAGGGCAGGTACAGCACGGGTTAGATACAGAGTAAAGCTCCCTCTACACTGTCCCATCAAACACTCCCAGGGCAGGTACAGCACGGGTTAGATACAGAGCAAAGCTCCCTCTACACTGTCCCAGCAAACACTCCCAGGGCAGGTACAGCACGGGTTACATAGAGTAAAGCTCCCTCTACACTGTCCCATTAAACACTCCCAGGGCAGGTACAGCACGGGTTAGATACAGAGTAAAGCTCCCTCTACACTGTCCCATCAAACACTCCCAGGGCAGGTACAGCACGGGTTAGATACAGAGTAAAGCTCCCTCTACACATTCCCATCAAACACTCCCAGCGCAGGTACAGCACGGGTTAGATACGGAGTAAAGCTCCCCCTACACTGACCCATCAAACACTCCCAGGGCAGGTACAGCACGGGTTAGATACAGAGTAAAGTTCCCTCTACACTGTCCCATCAAACACTCCCAGGGCAGGTACAGCACGGGTTAGACACAGAGTAAAGCTCTCTCTACACTGTCCCATCAAACACTCCCAGGGCAGGTATAGCATGGGTTAGATACCGAGTAAAGCTCCCTCTACACTGTCCCATCAAACACTCCCAGGGCAGGTACAGCACGGGTTAGATACAGAGTAAATCTCCTTCTACACTGTCCCATCAAACACTCCCAGGGCAGGTACAGAACGGGTTAGATACAGAGTAAACTCCCTCTACACTGTCCCATCAAACACTCCCAGGGCAGGTACAGCACGGGTTAGATACAGAGTAAAGCTCCCTCTACACTGTCCCATCAAACACTCCCAGGGCAGGTACAGCACGGGTTAGATACAGAGTAAAGCTCCCTCTACACTGTCCCATCAAACACTCCCAGGGTAGGTACAGCACGGGTTAGATACAGAGTAAAGCTCCCTCTACACTGTCCCATCAAACACTCCCAGGGCAGGTACAGCACGGATTAGATACAGAGTAAAGCTCCCTCTACACTGTCCCATCAAACACTCCCAGGGCAGGTACAGCACAGGTTAGATACAGAGTAAAGCTCCCTCTACACTATCCCATCAAACACTCCCAGGGCAGGTACAGAACGGGTTAGATACAGAGTAAAGCTCCCTCTACAGTGTCCCATCAAACACTCCCAGGGCAGGTACAGCACGGGTTAGATACAGAGTAAAGCTCCCTCTACACTGTCCCATCAAACACTCCCAGGGCAGGTACAGCACGGGTTAGATACAGAGCAAAGCTCCCTCTACACTGTCCCATCAAACACTCACAGGGCAGGTACAGCACGGGTTACATAGAGTAAAGCTCCCTCTACACTGTCCCATTAAACACTCCCAGGGCAGGTACAGCACGGGTTAGATACAGAGTAAAGCTCCCTCTACACTGTCCCATCAAACACTCCCAGGGCAGGTACAGCACGGGTTACATAGAGTAAAGCTCCCTCTACACTGTCCCATCAAACACTCCCAGGGCAGGTACAGCACGGGTTAGATACAGAGTAAAGCTCCCTCTACACTGTCCCATCAAACACTCCCAGGGTAGGTACAGCACGGGTTAGATACAGAGTAAAGCTCCCTCTACACTGTCCCATCAAACACTCCCAGGGCAGGTACAGCATAGGTTAGATACAGAGTAAAGCTCTCCCTACACTGTCCCATCAAACACTCCCAGGGCAGGTACAGCACAGGTTAGATACAGAGTAAAGCTCCCTCTACACTGTCCCATCAAACACTCCCAGGGCAGGTACAGCACGGGTTAGATACAGAGTAAAGCTCCCTCTACACTGTCCCATCAAACACTCCCAGGGCAGGTACAGCAAGGGTTAGATACAGAGTAAAGCTCCCTCGACACTGTCCCATCAAACACTCCCAGGGCAGGTACAGCACGGGTTAGATACAGAGTAAACCTCCCTCTACACTGTCCCATCAAACACTCCCAGGGCAGGTACAGCACGGGTTAGATACAGAGTAAATCTCCCTCTACACTGTCCCATCAAACACTCCCCGGGCAGGTACAGTACGGGTTAGATACAGAGTAAATCTCCCTCTACACTGTCCCATCAAACACTCCCAGGGCAGGCACAGAACGGGTTAGATACAGAGTAAATCTCCCTCTACACTGTCCCATCAAACACTCCCAGGGCAGGTACAGCACGGGTTAGATACAGAGTAAAGCTCCCTCTACACTGTCCCATCAAACACTCCCAGGGCAGGTACAGCAAGGGTTAGATACAGAGTAAAGCTCCTTCTACACTGACCCTTCAAACACTCCCAGGGCAGGTACAGCACGGGTTAGATACAGAGTAAAGCTCCCTCTACACTGTCCCATCAAACACTCCCAGGGCAGGTACAGCACGGGTTAGACACAGAGTAAAGCTCTCTCTACACTGTCCCATCAAACACTCCCAGGGCAGGTATAGCATGGGTTAGATACCGAGTAAAGCTCCCTCTACACTGTCCCATCAAACACTCCCAGGGCAGGTACAGCACGGGTTAGATACAGAGTAAATCTCCTTCTACACTGTCCCATCAAACACTCCCAGGGCAGGTACAGAACGGGTTAGATACAGAGTAAACTCCCTCTACAATGTCCCATCAAACACTCCCAGGGCAGGTACAGCACGGGTTAGATACAGAGTAAAGCTCCCTCTGCACTGTCCCATCAAACACTCCCAGGGCAGGTACAGCACGGGTTAGATACAGAGTAAAGCTCCCTCTACACTGTCCCATCAAACACTCCCAGGGTAGGTACAGCATGGGTTAGATACAGAGTAAAGCTCCCTCTACACTGTCCCATCAAACACTCCCAGGGCAGGTACAGCACGGATTAGATACAGAGTAAAGCTCCCTCTACACTGTCCCATCAAACACTCCCAGGGCAGGTACAGCACGGGTTAGATACAGAGTAAAGCTCCCTCTACACTGTCCCATCAAACACTCCCAGGGCAGGTGCAGCACGGGTTAGATACAGAGTAAAGCTCTCCCTACACTGTCCCATCAAACACTCCCAGGGCAGGTGCAGCACGGGTTAGATACAGAGTAAAGTTCCCTCTACACTGTCCCATCAAACACTCCCAGGGTAGGTACAGCACGGGTTAGATACAGAGTAAAGCTCCCTCTACACTGTCCCATCAAACACTCCCAGGGCAGGTACAGCACGGGTTAGATACAGAGTAAAGCTCCCTCTACACTGTCCCATCAAACACTCCCAGGGCAGGTACAGCACAGGTTAGATACAGAGTAAAGCTCCCTCTACACTGTCCCATCAAACACTCCTAGGGCAGGTACAGCACGGGTTAGATACTGAGTAAAGCTCCCTCTACACTGTCCCATCAAACACTCCCAGGGCAGGTACAGCACGGGTTAGATACAGAGTAAAGCACCCTCTACACTGTCCCATCAAACACTCCCAGGGCAGGTACAGCACAGGTTAGATACAGAGTAAAGCTCCCTCTACACTGTCCCATCAAACACTCCCAGGGCAGGTACAGCACGGGTTAGATACAGAGTAAAGCTCCCTCTACACTGTCCCATCAAACACCCCCAGGGCAGGTACAGCACGGGTTAGATACAGGGTAAAGCTCCTTCGACACTGTCCCATCAAACACTCCCAGGGCAGGTACAGCACGGGTTAGATACACAGTAAAGCTCCCTCTACACTGTCCCATCAAACACTCCCAGGGCAGGTACAGAATGGGTGAGATACAGAGTAAAGCTCCCTCTACACTTTCCCATCAAACACTCCCAGGGCAGGTACAGAACGGGTTAGATACAGAGTAAAGCTCCCTCTACACTGTCCCATCAAACACTCCCAGGGCAGGTACAGCACGGGTTAGATACAGAGTAAAGCTCCCTCTACACTGTCCCATCAAACACTCCCAGGGCAGGTACAGCACGGGTTAGATACAGAGCAAAGCTCCCTCTGCACTGTCCCAGCAAACACTCCCAGGGCAGGTACAGCACGGGTTACATAGAGTAAAGCTCCCTCTACACTGTCCCATTAAACACTCCCAGGGCAGGTACAGCACGGGTTAGATACAGAGTAAAGCTCCCTCTACACTGTCCCATCAAACACTCCCAGGGCAGGTACAGCACGGGTTAGATACAGAGTAAAGCTCCCTCTACACAGTCCCATCAAACACTCCCAGCGCAGGTACAGCACGGGTTAGATACGGAGTAAAGCTCCCCCTACACTGACCCATCAAACACTCCCAGGGCAGGTACAGCACGGGTTAGATACAGAGTAAAGCTCCCTCTACACTGTCCCATCAAACACTCCCAGGGCACGTACAGCACGGGTTAGACACAGAGTAAAGCTCTCTCTACACTGCCCCATCAAACACTCCCAGGGCAGGTATAGCATGGGTTAGATACCGAGTAAAGCTCCCTCTACACTGTCCCATCAAACACTCCCAGGGCAGGTACAGCACGGGTTAGATACAGAGTAAATCTCCTTCTACACTGTCCCATCAAACACTCCCAGGGCAGGTACAGAACGGGTTAGATACAGAGTAAACTCCCTCTACACTGTCCCATCAAACACTCCCAGGGCAGGTACAGCACGGGTTAGATACAGAGTAAAGCTCCCTCTACACTGTCCCATCAAACACTCCCAGGGCAGGTACAGCACGGGTTAGATACAGAGTAAAGCTCCCTCTACACTGTCCCATCAAACACTCCCAGGGTAGGTACAGCACGGGTTAGATACAGAGTAAAGCTCCCTCTACACTGTCCCATCAAACACTCCCAGGGCAGGTATAGCATGGGTTAGATACCGAGTAAAGCTCCCTCTACACTGTCCCATCAAACACTCCCAGGGCAGGTACAGCACGGGTTAGATACAGAGTAAATCTCCTTCTACACTGTCCCATCAAACACTCCCAGGGCAGGTACAGAACGGGTTAGATACAGAGTAAACTCCCTCTACACTGTCCCATCAAACACTCCCAGGGCAGGTACAGCACGGGTTAGATACAGAGTAAAGCTCCCTCTACACTGTCCCATCAAACACTCCCAGGGCAGGTACAGCACGGGTTAGATACAGAGTAAAGCTCCCTCTACACTGTCCCATCAAACACTCCCAGGGTAGGTACAGCACGGGTTAGATACAGAGTAAAGCTCCCTCTACACTGTCCCATCAAACACTCCCAGGGCAGGTACAGCACGGATTAGATACAGAGTAAAGCTCCCTCTACACTGTCCCATCAAACACTCCCAGGGCAGGTACAGCACAGGTTAGATACAGAGCAAAGCTCCCTCTACACTGTCCCATCAAACACTCACAGGGCAGGTACAGCACGGGTTACATAGAGTAAAGCTCCCTCTACACTGTCCCATTAAACACTCCCAGGGCAGGTACAGCACGGGTTAGATACAGAGTAAAGCTCCCTCTACACTGTCCCATCAAACACTCCCAGGGCAGGTACAGCACGGGTTACATAGAGTAAAGCTCCCTCTACACTGTCCCATCAAACACTCCCAGGGCAGGTACAGCACGGGTTAGATACAGAGTAAAGCTCCCTCTACACTGTCCCATCAAACACTCCCAGGGTAGGTACAGCACGGGTTAGATACAGAGTAAAGCTCCCTCTACACTGTCCCATCAAACACTCCCAGGGCAGGTACAGCATAGGTTAGATACAGAGTAAAGCTCTCCCTACACTGTCCCATCAAACACTCCCAGGGCAGGTACAGCACAGGTTAGATACAGAGTAAAGCTCCCTCTACACTGTCCCATCAAACACTCCCAGGGCAGGTACAGCACGGGTTAGATACAGAGTAAAGCTCCCTCTACACTGTCCCATCAAACACTCCCAGGGCAGGTACAGCAAGGGTTAGATACAGAGTAAAGCTCCCTCGACACTGTCCCATCAAACACTCCCAGGGCAGGTACAGCACGGGTTAGATACAGAGTAAAGCTCCCTCTACACTGTCCCATCAAACACTCCCAGGGCAGGTACAGCACGGGTTAGATACAGAGTAAATCTCCCTCTACACTGTCCCATCAAACACTCCCCGGGCAGGTACAGTACGGGTTAGATACAGAGTAAATCTCCCTCTACACTGTCCCATCAAACACTCCCAGGGCAGGTACAGAACGGGTTAGATACAGAGTAAATCTCCCTCTACACTGTCCCATCAAACACTCCCAGGGCAGGTACAGCACGGGTTAGATGCAGAGTAAAGCTCCCTCTACACTGTCCCATCAAACACTCCCAGGGCAGGTACAGCAAGGGTTAGATACAGAGTAAAGCTCCCTCTACACTGACCCATCAAACACTCCCAGGGCAGGTACAGCACGGGTTAGATACAGAGTAAAGCTCCCTCTACACTGTCCCATCAAACACTCCCAGGGCAGGTACAGCACGGGTTAGACACAGAGTAAAGCTCTCTCTACACTGTCCCATCAAACACTCCCAGGGCAGGTATAGCATGGGTTAGATACCGAGTAAAGCTCCCTCTACACTGTCCCATCAAACACTCCCAGGGCAGGTACAGCACGGGTTAGATACAGAGTAAATCTCCTTCTACACTGTCCCATCAAACACTCCCAGGGCAGGTACAGAACGGGTTAGATACAGAGTAAACTCCCTCTACACTGTCCCATCAAACACTCCCAGGGCAGGTACAGCACGGGTTAGATACAGAGTAAAGCTCCCTCTACACTGTCCCATCAAACACTCCCAGGGCAGGTACAGCACGGGTTAGATACAGAGTAAAGCTCCCTCTACACTGTCCCATCAAACACTCCCAGGGTAGGTACAGCACGGGTTAGATACAGAGTAAAGCTCCCTCTACACTGTCCCATCAAACACTCCCAGGGCAGGTACAGCACGGATTAGATACAGAGTAAAGCTCCCTCTACAGTGTCCCATCAAACACTCCCAGGGCAGGGACAGCAGAGGTTAGATACAGAGTAAAGCTCCCTCTGCACTGTCCCATCAAACACTCCTAGGGCAGGTACAGCACGGGTTAGATACAGAGTAAAGCTCCCTCTACACTGTCCCATCAAACACTCCCAGGGCAGGTACAGCACGGATTAGATACAGAGTAAAGCTCCCTCTACAGTGTCCCATCAAACACTCCCAGGGCAGGTACAGCACGGGTTAGATACAGAGTAAAGCTCCCTCTACACTGTCCCATCAAACACTCCCAGGGCAGGTACAGCACGGGTTAGATACAGAGTAAAGCTCCCTCTACACAGTCCCATCAAACACTCCCAGCGCAGGTACAGCACGGGTTAGATACGGAGTAAAGCTCCCCCTACACTGACCCATCAAACACTCCCAGGGCAGGTACAGCACGGGTTAGATACAGAGTAAAGCTCCCTCTACACTGTCCCATCAAACACTCCCAGGGCAGGTACAGCACGGGTTAGATACAGAGCAAAGCTCCCTCTGCACTGTCCCAGCAAACACTCCCAGGGCAGGTACAGCACGGGTTACATAGAGTAAAGCTCCCTCTACACTGTCCCATTAAACACTCCCAGGGCAGGTACAGCACGGGTTAGATACAGAGTAAAGCTCCCTCTACACTGTCCCATCAAACACTCCCAGGGCAGGTACAGCACGGGTTAGATACAGAGTAAAGCTCCCTCTACACAGTCCCATCAAACACTCCCAGCGCAGGTACAGCACGGGTTAGATACGGAGTAAAGCTCCCCCTACACTGACCCATCAAACACTCCCAGGGCAGGTACAGCACGGGTTAGATACAGAGTAAAGCTCCCTCTACACTGTCCCATCAAACACTCCCAGGGCACGTACAGCACGGGTTAGACACAGAGTAAAGCTCTCTCTACACTGTCCCATCAAACACTCCCAGGGCAGGTATAGCATGGGTTAGATACCGAGTAAAGCTCCCTCTACACTGTCCCATCAAACACTCCCAGGGCAGGTACAGCACGGGTTAGATACAGAGTAAATCTCCTTCTACACTGTCCCATCAAACACTCCCAGGGCAGGTACAGAACGGGTTAGATACAGAGTAAACTCCCTCTACACTGTCCCATCAAACACTCCCAGGGCAGGTACAGCACGGGTTAGATACAGAGTAAAGCTCCCTCTACACTGTCCCATCAAACACTCCCAGGGCAGGTACAGCACGGGTTAGATACAGAGTAAAGCTCCCTCTACACTGTCCCATCAAACACTCCCAGGGTAGGTACAGCACGGGTTAGATACAGAGTAAAGCTCCCTCTACACTGTCCCATCAAACACTCCCAGGGCAGGTATAGCATGGGTTAGATACCGAGTAAAGCTCCCTCTACACTGTCCCATCAAACACTCCCAGGGCAGGTACAGCACGGGTTAGATACAGAGTAAATCTCCTTCTACACTGTCCCATCAAACACTCCCAGGGCAGGTACAGAACGGGTTAGATACAGAGTAAACTCCCTCTACACTGTCCCATCAAACACTCCCAGGGCAGGTACAGCACGGGTTAGATACAGAGTAAAGCTCCCTCTACACTGTCCCATCAAACACTCCCAGGGCAGGTACAGCACGGGTTAGATACAGAGTAAAGCTCCCTCTACACTGTCCCATCAAACACTCCCAGGGTAGGTACAGCACGGGTTAGATACAGAGTAAAGCTCCCTCTACACTGTCCCATCAAACACTCCCAGGGCAGGTACAGCACGGATTAGATACAGAGTAAAGCTCCCTCTACACTGTCCCATCAAACACTCCCAGGGCAGGTACAGCACAGGTTAGATACAGAGTAAAGCTCCCTCTACACTATCCCATCAAACACTCCCAGGGCAGGTACAGAACGGGTTAGATACAGAGTAAAGCTCCCTCTACAGTGTCCCATCAAACACTCCCAGGGCAGGTACAGCACGGGTTAGATACAGAGTAAAGCTCCCTCTACACTGTCCCATCAAACACTCCCAGGGCAGGTACAGCACGGGTTAGATACAGAGCAAAGCTCCCTCTACACTGTCCCATCAAACACTCACAGGGCAGGTACAGCACGGGTTACATAGAGTAAAGCTCCCTCTACACTGTCCCATTAAACACTCCCAGGGCAGGTACAGCACGGGTTAGATACAGAGTAAAGCTCCCTCTACACTGTCCCATCAAACACTCCCAGGGCAGGTACAGCACGGGTTACATAGAGTAAAGCTCCCTCTACACTGTCCCATCAAACACTCCCAGGGCAGGTACAGCACGGGTTAGATACAGAGTAAAGCTCCCTCTACACTGTCCCATCAAACACTCCCAGGGTAGGTACAGCACGGGTTAGATACAGAGTAAAGCTCCCTCTACACTGTCCCATCAAACACTCCCAGGGCAGGTACAGCATAGGTTAGATACAGAGTAAAGCTCTCCCTACACTGTCCCATCAAACACTCCCAGGGCAGGTACAGCACAGGTTAGATACAGAGTAAAGCTCCCTCTACACTGTCCCATCAAACACTCCCAGGGCAGGTACAGCACGGGTTAGATACAGAGTAAAGCTCCCTCTACACTGTCCCATCAAACACTCCCAGGGCAGGTACAGCAAGGGTTAGATACAGAGTAAAGCTCCCTCGACACTGTCCCATCAAACACTCCCAGGGCAGGTACAGCACGGGTTAGATACAGAGTAAAGCTCCCTCTACACTGTCCCATCAAACACTCCCAGGGCAGGTACAGCACGGGTTAGATACAGAGTAAATCTCCCTCTACACTGTCCCATCAAACACTCCCCGGGCAGGTACAGTACGGGTTAGATACAGAGTAAATCTCCCTCTACACTGTCCCATCAAACACTCCCAGGGCAGGTACAGAACGGGTTAGATACAGAGTAAATCTCCCTCTACACTGTCCCATCAAACACTCCCAGGGCAGGTACAGCACGGGTTAGATACAGAGTAAAGCTCCCTCTACACTGTCCCATCAAACACTCCCAGGGCAGGTACAGCAAGGGTTAGATACAGAGTAAAGCTCCCTCTACACTGACCCATCAAACACTCCCAGGGCAGGTACAGCACGGGTTAGATACAGAGTAAAGCTCCCTCTACACTGTCCCATCAAACACTCCCAGGGCAGGTACAGCACGGGTTAGACACAGAGTAAAGCTCTCTCTACACTGTCCCATCAAACACTCCCAGGGCAGGTATAGCATGGGTTAGATACCGAGTAAAGCTCCCTCTACACTGTCCCATCAAACACTCCCAGGGCAGGTACAGCACGGGTTAGATACAGAGTAAATCTCCTTCTACACTGTCCCATCAAACACTCCCAGGGCAGGTACAGAACGGGTTAGATACAGAGTAAACTCCCTCTACACTGTCCCATCAAACACTCCCAGGGCAGGTACAGCACGGGTTAGATACAGAGTAAAGCTCCCTCTACACTGTCCCATCAAACACTCCCAGGGCAGGTACAGCACGGGTTAGATACAGAGTAAAGCTCCCTCTACACTGTCCCATCAAACACTCCCAGGGTAGGTACAGCACGGGTTAGATACAGAGTAAAGCTCCCTCTACACTGTCCCATCAAACACTCCCAGGGCAGGTACAGCACGGATTAGATACAGAGTAAAGCTCCCTCTACAGTGTCCCATCAAACACTCCCAGGGCAGGGACAGCAGAGGTTAGATACAGAGTAAAGCTCCCTCTGCACTGTCCCATCAAACACTCCTAGGGCAGGTACAGCACGGGTTAGATACAGAGTAAAGCTCCCTCTACACTGTCCCATCAAACACTCCCAGGGCAGGTACAGCACGGGTTAGATACAGAGTAAAGCTCCCTCTACACTGTCCCATCAAACACTCCCAGGGCAGGTACAGCACGGGTTAGATACAGAGTAAAGCTCCCTCTACACTGTCCCATCAAACACTCCCAGGGCAGGTACAGCACGGGTTAGATACAGAGTAAAGCTCCCTCTACACTGTCCCATCAAACACTCCCAGGGCAGGTACAGCACAGGTTAGATACAGAGTAAAGCTCCCTCTACACTGTCCCATCAAACACTCCTAGGGCAGGTACAGCACGGGTTAGATACTGAGTAAAGCTCCCTCTACACTGTCCCATCAAACACTCCCAGGGCAGGTACAGCACGGGTTAGATACAGAGTAAAGCACCCTCTACACTGTCCCATCAAACACTCCCAGGGCAGGTACAGCACAGGTTAGATACAGAGTAAAGCTCCCTCTACACTGTCCCATCAAACACTCCCAGGGCAGGTACAGCACGGGTTAGATACGGAGTAAAGCTCCCTCTACACTGTCCCATCAAACACCCCCAGGGCAGGTACAGCACGGGTTAGATACAGGGTAAAGCTCCTTCGACACTGTCCCATCAAACACTCCCAGGGCAGGTACAGCACGGGTTAGATACACAGTAAAGCTCCCTCTACACTGTCCCATCAAACACTCCCAGGGCAGGTACAGAATGGGTGAGATACAGAGTAAAGCTCCCTCTACACTTTCCCATCAAACACTCCCAGGGCAGGTACAGAACGGGTTAGATACAGAGTAAAGCTCCCTCTACACTGTCCCATCAAACACTCCCAGGGCAGGTACAGCACGGGTTAGATACAGAGTAAAGCTCCCTCTACACTGTCCCATCAAACACTCCCAGGGCAGGTACAGCACAGGTTAGATACAGAGCAAAGCTCCCTCTACACTGTCCCAGCAAACACTCCCAGAGCAGGTACAGCACGGGTCACATAGAGTAAAGCTCCCTCTACACTGTCCCATTAAACACTCCCAGGGCAGGTACAGCACGGGTTAGATACAGAGTAAAGCTCCCTCTACACTGTCCCATCAAACACTCCCAGGGCAGGTACAGCACGGGTTAGATACAGAGTAAAGCTCCCTCTACACAGTCCCATCAAACACTCCCAGCGCAGGTACAGCACGGGTTAGATACGGAGTAAAGCTCCCCCTACACTGACCCATCAAACACTCCCAGGGCAGGTACAGCACGGGTTAGATACAGAGTAAAGCTCCCTCTACACTGTCCCATCAAACACTCCCAGGGCACGTACAGCACGGGTTAGACACAGAGTAAAGCTCTCTCTACACTGTCCCATCAAACACTCCCAGGGCAGGTATAGCATGGGTTAGATACCGAGTAAAGCTCCCTCTACACTGTCCCATCAAACACTCCCAGGGCAGGTACAGCACGGGTTAGATACAGAGTAAATCTCCTTCTACACTGTCCCATCAAACACTCCCAGGGCAGGTACAGAACGGGTTAGATACAGAGTAAACTCCCTCTACAGTGTCCCATCAAACACTCCCAGGGCAGGTACAGCACGGGTTAGATACAGAGTAAAGCTCCCTCTACACTGTCCCATCAAACATTCCCAGGGCAGGTACAGCACGGGTTAGATACAGAGTAAAGCTCCCTCTACACTGTCCCATCAAACACTCCCAGGGTAGGTACAGCACGGGTTAGATACAGAGTAAAGCTCCCTCTACACTGTCCCATCAAACATTCCCAGGGCAGGTACAGCACGGGTTAGATACAGAGTAAAGCTCCCTCTACACTGTCCCATCAAACACTCCCAGGGCAGGTACAGCAAGGGTTAGATACAGAGTAAAGCTCCCTCGACACTGTCCCATCAAACACTCCCAGGGCAGGTACAGCACGGGTTAGATACAGAGTAAAGCTCCCTCTACACTGTCCCATCAAACACTCCCAGGGCAGGTACAGCACGGGTTAGATACAGAGTAAATCTCCCTCTACACTGTCCCATCAAACACTCCCCGGGCAGGTACAGTACGGGTTAGATACAGAGTAAATCTCCCTCTACACTGTCCCATCAAACACTCCCAGGGCAGGTACAGAACGGGTTAGATACAGAGTAAATCTCCCTCTACACTGTCCCATCAAACACTCCCAGGGCAGGTACAGCACGGGTTAGATACAGAGTAAAGCTCCCTCTACACTGTCCCATCAAACACTCCCAGGGCAGGTACAGCAAGGGTTAGATACAGAGTAAAGCTCCCTCTACACTGACCCATCAAACACTCCCAGGGCAGGTACAGCACGGGTTAGATACAGAGTAAAGCTCCCTCTACACTGTCCCATCAAACACTCCCAGGGCAGGTACAGCACGGGTTAGACACAGAGTAAAGCTCTCTCTACACTGTCCCATCAAACACTCCCAGGGCAGGTATAGCATGGGTTAGATACCGAGTAAAGCTCCCTCTACACTGTCCCATCAAACACTCCCAGGGCAGGTACAGCACGGGTTAGATACAGAGTAAATCTCCTTCTACACTGTCCCATCAAACACTCCCAGGGCAGGTACAGAACGGGTTAGATACAGAGTAAACTCCCTCTACACTGTCCCATCAAACACTCCCAGGGCAGGTACAGCACGGGTTAGATACAGAGTAAAGCTCCCTCTACACTGTCCCATCAAACACTCCCAGGGCAGGTACAGCACGGGTTAGATACAGAGTAAAGCTCCCTCTACACTGTCCCATCAAACACTCCCAGGGTAGGTACAGCACGGGTTAGATACAGAGTAAAGCTCCCTCTACACTGTCCCATCAAACACTCCCAGGGCAGGTACAGCACGGATTAGATACAGAGTAAAGCTCCCTCTACAGTGTCCCATCAAACACTCCCAGGGCAGGGACAGCAGAGGTTAGATACAGAGTAAAGCTCCCTCTGCACTGTCCCATCAAACACTCCTAGGGCAGGTACAGCACGGGTTAGATACAGAGTAAAGCTCCCTCTACACTGTCCCATCAAACACTCCCAGGGCAGGTACAGCACGGGTTAGATACAGAGTAAAGCTCCCTCTACACTGTCCCATCAAACACTCCCAGGGCAGGTACAGCACGGGTTAGATACAGAGTAAAGCTCCCTCTACACTGTCCCATCAAACACTCCCAGGGCAGGTACAGCACGGGTTAGATACAGAGTAAAGCTCCCTCTACACTGTCCCATCAAACACTCCCAGGGCAGGTACAGCACAGGTTAGATACAGAGTAAAGCTCCCTCTACACTGTCCCATCAAACACTCCTAGGGCAGGTACAGCACGGGTTAGATACTGAGTAAAGCTCCCTCTACACTGTCCCATCAAACACTCCCAGGGCAGGTACAGCACGGGTTAGATACAGAGTAAAGCACCCTCTACACTGTCCCATCAAACACTCCCAGGGCAGGTACAGCACAGGTTAGATACAGAGTAAAGCTCCCTCTACACTGTCCCATCAAACACTCCCAGGGCAGGTACAGCACGGGTTAGATACGGAGTAAAGCTCCCTCTACACTGTCCCATCAAACACCCCCAGGGCAGGTACAGCACGGGTTAGATACAGGGTAAAGCTCCTTCGACACTGTCCCATCAAACACTCCCAGGGCAGGTACAGCACGGGTTAGATACACAGTAAAGCTCCCTCTACACTGTCCCATCAAACACTCCCAGGGCAGGTACAGAATGGGTGAGATACAGAGTAAAGCTCCCTCTACACTTTCCCATCAAACACTCCCAGGGCAGGTACAGAACGGGTTAGATACAGAGTAAAGCTCCCTCTACACTGTCCCATCAAACACTCCCAGGGCAGGTACAGCACGGGTTAGATACAGAGTAAAGCTCCCTCTACACTGTCCCATCAAACACTCCCAGGGCAGGTACAGCACAGGTTAGATACAGAGCAAAGCTCCCTCTACACTGTCCCAGCAAACACTCCCAGAGCAGGTACAGCACGGGTCACATAGAGTAAAGCTCCCTCTACACTGTCCCATTAAACACTCCCAGGGCAGGTACAGCACGGGTTAGATACAGAGTAAAGCTCCCTCTACACTGTCCCATCAAACACTCCCAGGGCAGGTACAGCACGGGTTAGATACAGAGTAAAGCTCCCTCTACACAGTCCCATCAAACACTCCCAGCGCAGGTACAGCACGGGTTAGATACGGAGTAAAGCTCCCCCTACACTGACCCATCAAACACTCCCAGGGCAGGTACAGCACGGGTTAGATACAGAGTAAAGCTCCCTCTACACTGTCCCATCAAACACTCCCAGGGCACGTACAGCACGGGTTAGACACAGAGTAAAGCTCTCTCTACACTGTCCCATCAAACACTCCCAGGGCAGGTATAGCATGGGTTAGATACCGAGTAAAGCTCCCTCTACACTGTCCCATCAAACACTCCCAGGGCAGGTACAGCACGGGTTAGATACAGAGTAAATCTCCTTCTACACTGTCCCATCAAACACTCCCAGGGCAGGTACAGAACGGGTTAGATACAGAGTAAACTCCCTCTACAGTGTCCCATCAAACACTCCCAGGGCAGGTACAGCACGGGTTAGATACAGAGTAAAGCTCCCTCTACACTGTCCCATCAAACATTCCCAGGGCAGGTACAGCACGGGTTAGATACAGAGTAAAGCTCCCTCTACACTGTCCCATCAAACACTCCCAGGGTAGGTACAGCACGGGTTAGATACAGAGTAAAGCTCCCTCTACACTGTCCCATCAAACATTCCCAGGGCAGGTACAGCACGGGTTAGATACAGAGTAAAGCTCCCTCTACACTGTCCCATCAAACACTCCCAGGGCAGGTACAGCACAGGTTAGATACAGAGTAAAGCTCCCTCTACACTGTCCCATCAAACACTCCCAGGGCAGGTACAGCACAGGTTAGATACAGAGTAAAGCTCCCTCTACACTGTCCCATCAAACACTCCCAGGGCAGGTACAGCACGGGTTAGATACGGAGTAAAGCTCCCTCTACACTGTCCCATCAAACACCCCCAGGGCAGGTACAGCACGGGTTAGATACAGGGTAAAGCTCCTTCGACACTGTCCCATCAAACACTCCCAGGGCAGGTACAGCACGGGTTAGATACACAGTAAAGCTCCCTCTACACTGTCCCATCAAACACTCCCAGGGCAGGTACAGAATGGGTGAGATACAGAGTAAAGCTCCCTCTACACTTTCCCATCAAACACTCCCAGGGCAGGTACAGAACGGGTTAGATACAGAGTAAAGCTCCCTCTACACTGTCCCATCAAACACTCCCAGGGCTGGTACAGCACGGGTTAGATACAGAGTAAAGCTCCCTCTACACTGTCCCATCAAACACTCCCAGGGCAGGTACAGCACAGGTTAGATACAGAGCAAAGCTCCCTCTACACTGTCCCAGCAAACACTCCCAGGGCAGGTACAGCACGGGTCACATAGAGTAAAGCTCCCTCTACACTGTCCCATTAAACACTCCCAGGGCAGGTACAGCACGGGTTAGATACAGAGTAAAGCTCCCTCTACACTGTCCCATCAAACACTCCCAGGGCAGGTACAGCACGGGTTAGATACAGAGTAAAGCTCCCTCTACACAGTCCCATCAAACACTCCCAGCGCAGGTACAGCACGGGTTAGATACGGAGTAAAGCTCCCCCTACACTGACCCATCAAACACTCCCAGGGCAGGTACAGCACGGGTTAGATACAGAGTAAAGCTCCCTCTACACTGTCCCATCAAACACTCCCAGGGCACGTACAGCACGGGTTAGACACAGAGTAAAGCTCTCTCTACACTGTCCCATCAAACACTCCCAGGGCAGGTATAGCATGGGTTAGATACCGAGTAAAGCTCCCTCTACACTGTCCCATCAAACACTCCCAGGGCAGGTACAGCACGGGTTAGATACAGAGTAAATCTCCTTCTACACTGTCCCATCAAACACTCCCAGGGCAGGTACAGAACGGGTTAGATACAGAGTAAACTCCCTCTACACTGTCCCATCAAACACTCCCAGGGCAGGTACAGCACGGGTTAGATACAGAGTAAAGCTCCCTCTACACTGTCCCATCAAACATTCCCAGGGCAGGTACAGCACGGGTTAGATACAGAGTAAAGCTCCCTCTACACTGTCCCATCAAACACTCCCAGGGTAGGTACAGCACGGGTTAGATACAGAGTAAAGCTCCCTCTACACTGTCCCATCAAACACTCCCAGGGCAGGTACAGCACGGATTAGATACAGAGTAAAGCTCCCTCTACACTGTCCCATCAAACACTCCCAGGGCAGGTACAGCACAGGTTAGATACAGAGTAAATCTCCTTCTACACTGTCCCATCAAACACTCCCAGGGCAGGTACAGAACGGGTTAGATACAGAGTAAACTCCCTCTACACTGTCCCATCAAACACTCCCAGGGCAGGTACAGCACGGGTTAGATACAGAGTAAAGCTCCCTCTACACTGTCCCATCAAACACTCCCAGGGCAGGTACAGCACGGGTTAGATACAGAGTAAAGCTCCCTCTACACTGTCCCATCAAACACTCCCAGGGTAGGTACAGCACGGGTTAGATACAGAGTAAAGCTCCCTCTACACTGTCCCATCAAACACTCCCAGGGCAGGTACAGCACGGATTAGATACAGAGTAAAGCTCCCTCTACACTGTCCCATCAAACACTCCCAGGGCAGGTACAGCACAGGTTAGATACAGAGTAAAGCTCCCTCTACACTATCCCATCAAACACTCCCAGGGCAGGTACAGAACGGGTTAGATACAGAGTAAAGCTCCCTCTACACTGTCCCATCAAACACTCCCAGGGCAGGTACAGCACGGGTTAGATACAGAGTAAAGCTCCCTCTACACTGTCCCATCAAACACTCCCAGGGCAGGTACAGCACAGGTTAGATACAGAGTAAAGCTCCCTCTACACTATCCCATCAAACACTCCCAGGGCAGGTACAGAACGGGTTAGATACAGAGTAAAGCTCCCTCTACAGTGTCCCATCAAACACTCCCAGGGCAGGTACAGCACGGGTTAGATACAGAGTAAAGCTCCCTCTACACTGTCCCATCAAACACTCCCAGGGCAGGTACAGCACGGGTTAGATACAGAGCAAAGCTCCCTCTACACTGTCCCATCAAACACTCACAGGGCAGGTACAGCACGGGTTACATAGAGTAAAGCTCCCTCTACACTGTCCCATTAAACACTCCCAGGGCAGGTACAGCACGGGTTAGATACAGAGTAAAGCTCCCTCTACACTGTCCCATCAAACACTCCCAGGGCAGGTACAGCACGGGTTACATAGAGTAAAGCTCCCTCTACACTGTCCCATCAAACACTCCCAGGGCAGGTACAGCACGGGTTAGATACAGAGTAAAGCTCCCTCTACACTGTCCCATCAAACACTCCCAGGGTAGGTACAGCACGGGTTAGATACAGAGTAAAGCTCCCTCTACACTGTCCCATCAAACACTCCCAGGGCAGGTACAGCATAGGTTAGATACAGAGTAAAGCTCTCCCTACACTGTCCCATCAAACACTCCCAGGGCAGGTACAGCACAGGTTAGATACAGAGTAAAGCTCCCTCTACACTGTCCCATCAAACACTCCCAGGGCAGGTACAGCACGGGTTAGATACAGAGTAAAGCTCACTCTACACTGTCCCATCAAACACTCCCAGGGCAGGTACAGCAAGGGTTAGATACAGAGTAAAGCTCCCTCGACACTGTCCCATCAAACACTCCCAGGGCAGGTACAGCACGGGTTAGATACAGAGTAAAGCTCCCTCTACACTGTCCCATCAAACACTCCCAGGGCAGGTACAGCACGGGTTAGATACAGAGTAAATCTCCCTCTACACTGTCCCATCAAACACTCCCCGGGCAGGTACAGTACGGGTTAGATACAGAGTAAATCTCCCTCTACACTGTCCCATCAAACACTCCCAGGGCAGGTACAGAACGGGTTAGATACAGAGTAAATCTCCCTCTACACTGTCCCATCAAACACTCCCAGGGCAGGTACAGCACGGGTTAGATACAGAGTAAAGCTCCCTCTACACTGTCCCATCAAACACTCCCAGGGCAGGTACAGCACGGGTTAGACACAGAGTAAAGCTCTCTCTACACTGTCCCATCAAACACTCCCAGGGCAGGTATAGCATGGGTTAGATACCGAGTAAAGCTCCCTCTACACTGTCCCATCAAACACTCCCAGGGCAGGTACAGCACGGGTTAGATACAGAGTAAATCTCCTTCTACACTGTCCCATCAAACACTCCCAGGGCAGGTACAGAACGGGTTAGATACAGAGTAAACTCCCTCTACACTGTCCCATCAAACACTCCCAGGGCAGGTACAGCACGGGTTAGATACAGAGTAAAGCTCCCTCTACACTGTCCCATCAAACACTCCCAGGGCAGGTACAGCACGGGTTAGATACAGAGTAAAGCTCCCTCTACACTGTCCCATCAAACACTCCCAGGGTAGGTACAGCACGGGTTAGATACAGAGTAAAGCTCCCTCTACACTGTCCCATCAAACACTCCCAGGGCAGGTACAGCACGGATTAGATACAGAGTAAAGCTCCCTCTACAGTGTCCCATCAAACACTCCCAGGGCAGGGACAGCAGAGGTTAGATACAGAGTAAAGCTCCCTCTGCACTGTCCCATCAAACACTCCTAGGGCAGGTACAGCACGGGTTAGATACAGAGTAAAGCTCCCTCTACACTGTCCCATCAAACACTCCCAGGGCAGGTACAGCACGGGTTAGATACAGAGTAAAGCTCCCTCTACACTGTCCCATCAAACACTCCCAGGGCAGGTGCAGCACGGGTTAGATACAGAGTAAAGCTCTCCCTACACTGTCCCATCAAACACTCCCAGGGCAGGTGCAGCACGGGTTAGATACAGAGTAAAGTTCCCTCTACACTGTCCCATCAAACACTCCCAGGGTAGGTACAGCACGGGTTAGATACAGAGTAAAGCTCCCTCTACACTGTCCCATCAAACACTCCCAGGGCAGGTACAGCACGGGTTAGATACAGAGTAAAGCTCCCTCTACACTGTCCCATCAAACACTCCCAGGGCAGGTACAGCACAGGTTAGATACAGAGTAAAGCTCCCTCTACACTGTCCCATCAAACACTCCTAGGGCAGGTACAGCACGGGTTAGATACTGAGTAAAGCTCCCTCTACACTGTCCCATCAAACACTCCCAGGGCAGGTACAGCACGGGTTAGATACAGAGTAAAGCACCCTCTACACTGTCCCATCAAACACTCCCAGGGCAGGTACAGCACAGGTTAGATACAGAGTTAAGCTCCCTCTACACTGTCCCATCAAACACTCCCAGGGCAGGTACAGCACGGGTTAGATACGGAGTAAAGCTCCCTCTACACTGTCCCATCAAACACCCCCAGGGCAGGTACAGCACGGGTTAGATACAGGGTAAAGCTCCTTCGACACTGTCCCATCAAACACTCCCAGGGCAGGTACAGCACGGGTTAGATACACAGTAAAGCTCCCTCTACACTGTCCCATCAAACACTCCCAGGGCAGGTACAGAATGGGTGAGATACAGAGTAAAGCTCCCTCTACACTTTCCCATCAAACACTCCCAGGGCAGGTACAGAACGGGTTAGATACAGAGTAAAGCTCCCTCTACATTGTCCCATCAAACACTCCCAGGGCAGGTACAGCACGGGTTAGATACAGAGTAAAGCTCCCTCTACACTGTCCCATCAAACACTCCCAGGGCAGGTACAGCACGGGTTAGATACAGAGCAAAGCTCCCTCTACACTGTCCCAGCAAACACTCCCAGGGCAGGTACAGCACGGGTCACATAGAGTAAAGCTCCCTCTACACTGTCCCATTAAACACTCCCAGGGCAGGTACAGCACGGGTTAGATACAGAGTAAAGCTCCCTCTACACTGTCCCATCAAACACTCCCAGGGCAGGTACAGCACGGGTTAGATACAGAGTAAAGCTCCCTCTACACAGTCCCATCAAACACTCCCAGCGCAGGTACAGCACGGGTTAGATACGGAGTAAAGCTCCCCCTACACTGACCCATCAAACACTCCCAGGGCAGGTACAGCACGGGTTAGATACAGAGTAAAGCTCCCTCTACACTGTCCCATCAAACACTCCCAGGGCACGTACAGCACGGGTTAGACACAGAGTAAAGCTCTCTCTACACTGTCCCATCAAACACTCCCAGGGCAGGTATAGCATGGGTTAGATACCGAGTAAAGCTCCCTCTACACTGTCCCATCAAACACTCCCAGGGCAGGTACAGCACGGGTTAGATACAGAGTAAATCTCCTTCTACACTGTCCCATCAAACACTCCCAGGGCAGGTACAGAACGGGTTAGATACAGAGTAAACTCCCTCTACACTGTCCCATCAAACACTCCCAGGGCAGGTACAGCACGGGTTAGATACAGAGTAAAGCTCCCTCTACACTGTCCCATCAAACATTCCCAGGGCAGGTACAGCACGGGTTAGATACAGAGTAAAGCTCCCTCTACACTGTCCCATCAAACACTCCCAGGGTAGGTACAGCACGGGTTAGATACAGAGTAAAGCTCCCTCTACACTGTCCCATCAAACACTCCCAGGGCAGGTACAGCACGGATTAGATACAGAGTAAAGCTCCCTCTACACTGTCCCATCAAACGCTCCCAGGGCAGGTACAGCACAGGTTAGATACAGAGTAAATCTCCTTCTACACTGTCCCATCAAACACTCCCAGGGCAGGTACAGAACGGGTTAGATACAGAGTAAACTCCCTCTACACTGTCCCATCAAACACTCCCAGGGCAGGTACAGCACGGGTTAGATACAGAGTAAAGCTCCCTCTACACTGTCCCATCAAACACTCCCAGGGCAGGTACAGCACGGGTTAGATACAGAGTAAAGCTCCCTCTACACTGTCCCATCAAACACTCCCAGGGTAGGTACAGCACGGGTTAGATACAGAGTAAAGCTCCCTCTACACTGTCCCATCAAACACTCCCAGGGCAGGTACAGCACGGATTAGATACAGAGTAAAGCTCCCTCTACACTGTCCCATCAAACACTCCCAGGGCAGGTACAGCACAGGTTAGATACAGAGTAAAGCTCCCTCTACACTATCCCATCAAACACTCCCAGGGCAGGTACAGAACGGGTTAGATACAGAGTAAAGCTCCCTCTACACTGTCCCATCAAACACTCCCAGGGCAGGTACAGCACGGGTTAGATACAGAGTAAAGCTCCCTCTACACTGTCCCATCAAACACTCCCAGGGCAGGTACAGCACGGGTTAGATACAGAGCAAAGCTCCCTCTACACTGTCCCATCAAACACTCCCAGGGCGGGTACAGCACGGGTTACATAGAGTAAAGCTCCCTCTACACTGTCCCATTAAACACTCCCAGGGCAGGTACAGCACGGGTTAGATACAGAGTAAAGCTCCCTCTACACTGTCCCATCAAACACTCCCAGGGCAGGTACAGCACGGGTTACATAGAGTAAAGCTCCCTCTACACTGTCCCATCAAACACTCCCAGGGCAGGTACAGCACGGGTTAGATACAGAGTAAAGCACCCTCTACACAGTCCCATCAAACACTCCCAGGGCACGTACAGCATAGGTTAGATACAGAGTAAAGCTCTCCCTACACTGTCCCATCAAACACTCCCAGGGCAGGTACAGCACAGGTTAGATACAGAGTAAAGCTCCCTCTACACTGTCCCATCAAACACTCCCAGGGCAGGTACAGCACGGGTTAGATACAGAGTAAAGCTCCCTCTACACTGTCCCATCAAACACTCCCAGGGCAGGTACAGCAAGGGTTAGATACAGAGTAAAGCTCCCTCGACACTGTCCCATCAAACACTCCCAGGGCAGGTACAGCACGGGTTAGATACAGAGTAAAGCTCCCTCTACACTGTCCCATCAAACACTCCCAGGGCAGGTACAGCACGGGTTAGATACAGAGTAAATCTCCCTCTACACTGTCCCATCAAACACTCCCAGGGCAGGTACAGTACGGGTTAGATACAGAGTAAATCTCCCTCTACACTGTCCCATCAAACACTCCCAGGGCAGGTACAGAACGGGTTAGATACAGAGTAAATCTCCCTCTACACTGTCCCATCAAACACTCCCAGGGCAGGTACAGCACGGGTTAGATACAGAGTAAAGCTCCCTCTACACTGTCCCATCAAACACTCCCAGGGCAGGTACAGCAAGGGTTAGATACAGAGTAAAGCTCCCTCTACACTGACCCATCAAACACTCCCAGGGCAGGTACAGCACGGGTTAGATACAGAGTAAAGCTCCCTCTACACTGTCCCATCAAACACTCCCAGGGCAGGTACAGCACGGGTTAGACACAGAGTAAAGCTCTCTCTACACTGTCCCATCAAACACTCCCAGGGCAGGTATAGCATGGGTTAGATACCGAGTAAAGCTCCCTCTACACTGTCCCATCAAACACTCCCAGGGCAGGTACAGCACGGGTTAGATACAGAGTAAATCTCCTTCTACACTGTCCCATCAAACACTCCCAGGGCAGGTACAGAACGGGTTAGATACAGAGTAAACTCCCTCTACACTGTCCATCAAACACTCCCAGGGCAGGTACAGCACGGATTAGATACAGAGTAAAGCTCCCTCTACACTGTCCCATCAAACACTCCAGGGCAGGTACAGCACAGGTTAGATACAGAGTAAAGCTCCCTCTACACTGTCCCATCAAACACTCCTAGGGCAGGTACAGCACGGGTTAGATACAGAGTAAAGCTCCCTCTACACTGTCCCATCAAACACTCCCAGGGCAGGTACAGCACGGGTTAGATACAGAGTAAAGCTCCCTCTACACTGTCCCATCAAACACTCCCAGGGCAGGTGCAGCACGGGTTAGATACAGAGTAAAGCTCTCCCTACACTGTCCCATCAAACACTCCCAGGGCAGGTGCAGCATGGGTTAGATACAGAGTAAAGTTCCCTCTACACTGTCCCATCAAACACTCCCAGGGTAGGTACAGCACGGGTTAGATACAGAGTAAAACTCCCTCTACACTGTCCCATCAAACACTCCCAGGGCAGGTACAGCACGGGTTAGATACAGAGTAAAGCTCCCTCTACACTGTCCCATCAAACACTCCCAGGGCAGGTACAGCACAGGTTAGATACAGAGTAAAGCTCCCTCTACACTGTCCCATCAAACACTCCTAGGGCAGGTACAGCACGGGTTAGATACAGAGTAAAGCTCCCTCTACACTGTCCCATCAAACACTCCCAGGGCAGGTACAGCACGGGTTAGATACAGAGTAAAGCTCCCTCTACACTGTCCCATCAATCACTCCCAGGTCAGGTATAGCACGGGTTAGATACAGAGTAAAGCTCCCTCTACACTGTCCCACCCATCAAACACTCCCAGGGCAGGTACAGCACGGGTTAGATACAGAGTAAAGCACCCTCTACACTGTCCCATCAAACACTCCCAGGGCAGGTACAGCACGGGTTAGATGCAGAGTAAAGCTCCCTCTACACTGTCCCATCAAACACTCCCAGGGCAGGTACAGCACGGGTTAGATACAGAGTAAAGCACCCTCTACACTGTCCCATCAAACACTCCCAGGGCAGGTACAGCACAGGTTAGATACAGAGTAAAGCTCCCTCTACACTGTCCCATCAAACACTCCCAGGGCAGGTACAGCACGGGTTAGATACAGAGTAAAGCTCCCTCTACACTGTCCCATCAAACACCCCCAGGGCAGGTACAGCACGGGTTAGATACAGGGTAAAGCTCCTTCGACACTGTCCCATCAATCACTCCCAGGGCAGGTACAGAACGGGTGAGATACAGAGTAAAGCTCCCTCTACAGTGTCCCATCAAACACTCCCAGGGCAGGTACAGCACGGGTTAGATACAGAGTAAATCTCCCTCTACACTGTCCCATCAAACACTCCCAGGGCAGGTACAGTACGGGTTAGATACAGAGTAAATCTCCCTCTACACTGTCCCATCAAACACTTCCAGGGCAGGTACAGAACGGGTTAGATACAGAGTAAATCTCCCTCTACACTGTCCCATCAAACACTCCCAGGGCAGGTACAGCACGGGTTAGATACAGAGTAAAGCTCCCTCTACACTGTCCCATCAAACACTCCCAGGGCAGGTACAGCACGGGTTAGATACAGAGTAAAGCTCCCTTCTACACTGTCCCATCAAACACTCCCAGGGTAGGTACAGCACGGGTTAGATACAGAGTAAAGCTCCCTCTACACTGTCCCATCAAACACTCCCAGGGCAGGTACAGCACGGATTAGATACAGAGTAAAGCTCCCTCTACACTGTCCCATCAAACACTCCCAGGGCAGTTACAGCACAGGTTAGATACAGAGTAAATCTCCTTCTACACTGTCCCATCAAACACTCCCAGGGCAGGTACAGAACGGGTTAGATACAGAGTAAACTCCCTCTACACTGTCCCATCAAACACTCCCAGGGCAGGTACAGCACGGGTTAGATACAGAGTAAAGCTCCCTCTACACTGTCCCATCAAACACTCCCAGGGCAGGTACAGCACGGGTTAGATACAGAGTAAAGCTCCCTCTACACTGTCCCATCAAACACTCCCAGGGTAGGTACAGCACGGGTTAGATACAGAGTAAAGCTCCCTCTACACTGTCCCATCAAACACTCCCAGGGCAGGTACAGCACGGATTAGATACAGAGTAAAGCTCCCTCTACACTGTCCCATCAAACACTCCCAGGGCAGGTACAGCACAGGTTAGATACAGAGTAAAGCTCCCTCTACACTATCCCATCAAACACTCCCAGGGCAGGTACAGAACGGGTTAGATACAGAGTAAAGCTCCCTCTACACTGTCCCATCAAACACTCCCAGGGCAGGTACAGCACGGGTTAGATACAGAGTAAAGCTCCCTCTACACTGTCCCATCAAACACTCCCAGGGCAGGTACAGCACGGGTTAGATACAGAGCAAAGCTCCCTCTACACTGTCCCATCAAACACTCCCAGGGCAGGTACAGCACGGGTTACATAGAGTAAAGCTCCCTCTACACTGTCCCATTAAACACTCCCAGGGCAGGTACAGCACGGGTTAGATACAGAGTAAAGCTCCCTCTACACTGTCCCATCAAACACTCCCAGGGCAGGTACAGCACGGGTTACATAGAGTAAAGCTCCCTCTACACTGTCCCATCAAACACTCCCAGGGCAGGTACAGCACGGGTTAGATACAGAGTAAAGCACCCTCTACACAGTCCCATCAAACACTCCCAGGGCAGGTACAGCATAGGTTAGATACAGAGTAAAGCTCTCCCTACACTGTCCCATCAAACACTCCCAGGGCAGGTACAGCACAGGTTAGATACAGAGTAAAGCTCCCTCTACACTGTCCCATCAAACACTCCCAGGGCAGGTACAGCACGGGTTAGATACAGAGTAAAGCTCCCTCTACACTGTCCCATCAAACACTCCCAGGGCAGGTACAGCAAGGGTTAGATACAGAGTAAAGCTCCCTCGACACTGTCCCATCAAACACTCCCAGGGCAGGTACAGCACGGGTTAGATACAGAGTAAAGCTCCCTCTACACTGTCCCATCAAACACTCCCAGGGCAGGTACAGCACGGGTTAGATACAGAGTAAATCTCCCTCTACACTGTCCCATCAAACACTCCCAGGGCAGGTACAGTACGGGTTAGATACAGAGTAAATCTCCCTCTACACTGTCCCATCAAACACTCCCAGGGCAGGTACAGAACGGGTTAGATACAGAGTAAATCTCCCTCTACACTGTCCCATCAAACACTCCCAGGGCAGGTACAGCACGGGTTAGATACAGAGTAAAGCTCCCTCTACACTGTCCCATCAAACACTCCCAGGGCAGGTACAGCAAGGGTTAGATACAGAGTAAAGCTCCCTCTACACTGACCCATCAAACACTCCCAGGGCAGGTACAGCACGGGTTAGATACAGAGTAAAGCTCCCTCTACACTGTCCCATCAAACACTCCCAGGGCAGGTACAGCACGGGTTAGACACAGAGTAAAGCTCTCTCTACACTGTCCCATCAAACACTCCCAGGGCAGGTATAGCATGGGTTAGATACCGAGTAAAGCTCCCTCTACACTGTCCCATCAAACACTCCCAGGGCAGGTACAGCACGGGTTAGATACAGAGTAAATCTCCTTCTACACTGTCCCATCAAACACTCCCAGGGCAGGTACAGAACGGGTTAGATACAGAGTAAACTCCCTCTACACTGTCCCATCAAACACTCCCAGGGCAGGTACAGCACGGATTAGATACAGAGTAAAGCTCCCTCTACACTGTCCCATCAAACACTCCCAGGGCAGGTACAGCACAGGTTAGATACAGAGTAAAGCTCCCTCTACACTGTCCCATCAAACACTCCTAGGGCAGGTACAGCACGGGTTAGATACAGAGTAAAGCTCCCTCTACACTGTCCCATCAAACACTCCCAGGGCAGGTACAGCACGGGTTAGATACAGAGTAAAGCTCCCTCTACACTGTCCCATCAAACACTCCCAGGGCAGGTGCAGCACGGGTTAGATACAGAGTAAAGCTCTCCCTACACTGTCCCATCAAACACTCCCAGGGCAGGTGCAGCATGGGTTAGATACAGAGTAAAGTTCCCTCTACACTGTCCCATCAAACACTCCCAGGGTAGGTACAGCACGGGTTAGATACAGAGTAAAACTCCCTCTACACTGTCCCATCAAACACTCCCAGGGCAGGTACAGCACGGGTTAGATACAGAGTAAAGCTCCCTCTACACTGTCCCATCAAACACTCCCAGGGCAGGTACAGCACAGGTTAGATACAGAGTAAAGCTCCCTCTACACTGTCCCATCAAACACTCCTAGGGCAGGTACAGCACGGGTTAGATACAGAGTAAAGCTCCCTCTACACTGTCCCATCAAACACTCCCAGGGCAGGTACAGCACGGGTTAGATACAGAGTAAAGCTCCCTCTACACTGTCCCATCAATCACTCCCAGGTCAGGTACAGCACGGGTTAGATACAGAGTAAAACTCCCTCTACACTGTCCCATCAAACACTCCCAGGGCAGGTACAGCACGGGTTAGATACAGAGTAAAGCTCCCTCTACACTGTCCCATCAAACACTCCCAGGGCAGGTACAGCACAGGTTAGATACAGAGTAAAGCTCCCTCTACACTGTCCCATCAAACACTCCTAGGGCAGGTACAGCACGGGTTAGATACAGAGTAAAGCTCCCTCTACACTGTCCCATCAAACACTCCCAGGGCAGGTACAGCACGGGTTAGATACAGAGTAAAGCTCCCTCTACACTGTCCCATCAATCACTCCCAGGTCAGGTATAGCACGGGTTAGATACAGAGTAAAGCTCCCTCTACACTGTCCCACCCATCAAACACTCCCAGGGCAGGTACAGCACGGGTTAGATACAGAGTAAAGCACCCTCTACACTGTCCCATCAAACACTCCCAGGGCAGGTACAGCACGGGTTAGATGCAGAGTAAAGCTCCCTCTACACTGTCCCATCAAACACTCCCAGGGCAGGTACAGCACGGGTTAGATACAGAGTAAAGCACCCTCTACACTGTCCCATCAAACACTCCCAGGGCAGGTACAGCACAGGTTAGATACAGAGTAAAGCTCCCTCTACACTGTCCCATCAAACACTCCCAGGGCAGGTACAGCACGGGTTAGATACAGAGTAAAGCTCCCTCTACACTGTCCCATCAAACACCCCCAGGGCAGGTACAGCACGGGTTAGATACAGGGTAAAGCTCCTTCGACACTGTCCCATCAATCACTCCCAGGGCAGGTACAGAACGGGTGAGATACAGAGTAAAGCTCCCTCTACAGTGTCCCATCAAACACTCCCAGGGCAGGTACAGCACGGGTTAGATACAGAGTAAATCTCCCTCTACACTGTCCCATCAAACACTCCCAGGGCAGGTACAGTACGGGTTAGATACAGAGTAAATCTCCCTCTACACTGTCCCATCAAACACTTCCAGGGCAGGTACAGAACGGGTTAGATACAGAGTAAATCTCCCTCTACACTGTCCCATCAAACACTCCCAGGGCAGGTACAGCACGGGTTAGATACAGAGTAAAGCTCCCTCTACACTGTCCCATCAAACACTCCCAGGGCAGGTACAGAACGGGTTAGATACAGAGTAAACTCCCTCTACACTGTCCCATCAAACACTCCCAGGGCAGGTACAGCACGGGTTAGATACAGAGTAAAGCTCCCTCTACACTGTCCCATCAAACACTCCCAGGGCAGGTACAGCACGGGTTAGATACAGAGTAAAGCTCCCTCTACACTGTCCCATCAAACACTCCCAGGGTAGGTACAGCACGGGTTAGATACAGAGTAAAGCTCCCTCTACACTGTCCCATCAAACACTCCCAGGGCAGGTACAGCACGGATTAGATACAGAGTAAAGCTCCCTCTACACTGTCCCATCAAACACTCCCAGGGCAGGTGCAGCACGGGTTAGATACAGAGTAAAGCTCTCCCTACACTGTCCCATCAAACACTCCCAGGGCAGGTGCAGCACGGGTTAGATACAGAGTAAAGTTCCCTCTACACTGTCCCATCAAACACTCCCAGGGTAGGTACAGCACGGGTTAGATACAGAGTAAAGCTCCCTCTACACTGTCCCATCAAACACTCCCAGGGCAGGTACAGCACGGGTTAGATACAGAGTAAAGCTCCCTCTACACTGTCCCATCAAACACTCCCAGGGCAGGTACAGAACGGGTTAGATACAGAGTAAAGCTCCCTCTACACTGTCCCATCAAACACTCCCAGGGCAGGTACAGCACGGGTTAGATACAGAGTAAAGCACCCTCTACACTGTCCCATCAAACACTCCCAGGGCAGGTACAGCACGGGTTAGATACAGAGTAAAGCTCCCTCTACACTGTCCCATCAAACACTCCCAGGGCAGGTACAGCACGGGTTAGATACAGAGTAAAGCACCCTCTGCACTGTCCCATCAAACACTCCCAGGGCAGGTACAGCACAGGTTAGATACAGAGTAAAGCTCCCTCTACACTGTCCCATCAAACACTCCCAGGGCAGGTACAGCACGGGTTAGATACAGAGTAAAGCTCCCTCTACACTGTCCCATCAAACACCCCCAGGGCAGGTACAGCACGGGTTAGATACAGGGTAAAGCTCCTTCGACACTGTCCCATCAAACACTCCCAGGGCAGGTACAGCACGGGTTAGATACAGAGTAAAGCTCCCTCTACACTGTCCCATCAAACACTCCCAGGGCAGGTACAGAACGGGTGAGATACAGAGTAAAGCTCCCTCTACACTTTCCCATCAAACACTCCCAGGGCAGGTACAGAACGGGTTAGATACAGAGTAAAGCTCCCTCTACAGTGTCCCATCAAACACTCCCAGGGCAGGTACAGCATGGGTTAGATACAGAGTGAAGCTCCCTCTACACTGTCCCATCAAACACTCCCAGGGCAGGTACAGCACGGGTTAGATACAGTGCAAAGCTCCCTCTACACTGTCCCAACAAACACTCCCAGGGCAGGTACAGCACGGGTTACATAGAGTAAAGCTCCCTCTACACTGTCCCATTAAACACTCCCAGGGCAAGTACAGCACGGGTTAGATACAGAGTAAAGCTCCCTCTGCACTGTCCCATCAAACACTCCCAGGGCAGGTACAGCACGGGTTAGATACAGAGTAAAGCTCCCTCTACACAGTCCCATCAAACACTCCCAGCGCAGGTACAGCACGGGTTAGATACGGAGTAAAGCTCCCCCTACACTGACCCATCAAACACTCCCAGGGCAGGTACAGCACGGGTTAGATACAGAGTAAAGCTCCCTCTACACTGTCCCATCAAACACTCCCAGGGCAGGTACAGCACGGGTTAGACACAGAGTAAAGCTCTCTCTACACTGTCCCATCAAACACTCCCAGGGCAGGTATAGCATGGGTTAGATACCGAGTAAAGCTCCCTCTACACTGTCCCATCAAACACTCCCAGGGCAGGTACAGCACGGGTTAGATACAGAGTAAATCTCCTTCTACACTGTCCCATCAAACACTCCCAGGGCAGGTACAGAACGGGTTAGATACAGAGTAAACTCCCTCTACACTGTCCCATCAAACACTCCCAGGGCAGGTACAGCACGGGTTAGATACAGAGTAAAGTTCCCTCTACACTGTCCCATCAAACACTCCCAGGGCAGGTACAGCACAGGTTAGATACAGAGTAAAGCTCCCTCTACACTGTCCCATCAAACACTCCTAGGGCAGGTACAGCACGGGTTAGATACAGAGTAAAGCTCCCTCTACACTGTCCCATCAAACACTCCCAGGGCAGGTACAGCACGGGTTAGATACAGAGTAAAGCTCCCTCTACACTGTCCCATCAATCGCTCCCAGGTCAGGTATAGCACGGGTTAGATACAGAGTAAAGCTCCCTCGACACTGTCCCACCCATCAAACACTCCCAGGGCAGGTACAGCACGGGTTAGATACAGAGTAAAGCACCCTCTACACTGTCCGATCAAACACTCCCAGGGCAGGTACAGCACGGGTTAGATGCAGAGTAAAGCTCCCTCTACACTGTCCCATCAAACACTCCCAGGGCAGGTACAGCACGGGTTAGATACAGAGTAAAGCACCCTCTACACTGTCCCATCAAACACTCCCAGGGCAGGTACAGCACAGGTTAGATACAGAGTAAAGCTCCCTCTACACTGTCCCATCAAACACTCCCAGGGCAGGTACAGCACGGGTTAGATACAGAGTAAAGCTCCCTCTACACTGTCCCATCAAACACCCCCAGGGCAGGTACAGCACGGGTTAGATACAGGGTAAAGCTCCTTCGACACTGTCCCATCAATCACTCCCAGGGCAGGTACAGAACGGGTGAGATACAGAGTAAAGCTCCCTCTACAGTGTCCCATCAAACACTCCCAGGGCAGGTACAGCACGGGTTAGATACAGAGTAAATCTCCCTCTACACTGTCCCATCAAACACTCCCAGGGCAGGTACAGTACGGGTTAGATACAGAGTAAATCTCCCTCGACACTGTCCCATCAAACACTCCCAGGGCAGGTACAGAACGGGTTAGATACAGAGTAAATCTCCCTCTACACTGTCCCATCAAACACTCCCAGGGCAGGTACAGCACGGGTTAGATACAGAGTAAAGCTCCCTCTACACTGTCCCATCAAACACTCCCAGGGCAGGTACAGAACGGGTTAGATACAGAGTAAACTCCCTCTACACTGTCCCATCAAACACTCCCAGGGCAGGTACAGCACGGGTTAGATACAGAGTAAAGCTCCCTCTAAACTGTCCCATCAAACACTCCCAGGGCAGGTACAGCACGGGTTAGATACAGAGTAAAGCTCCCTCTACACTGTCCCATCAAACACTCCCAGGGCAGGTACAGCACGGATTAGATACAGAGTAAAGCTCCCTCTACACTGTCCCATCAAACACTCCCAGGGCAGGTACAGCACGGGTTAGATACAGAGTAAAGCTCCCTCTACACTGTCCCATCAAACACTCCCAGGGCAGGTGCAGCACGGGTTAGATACAGAGTAAAGCTCTCCCTACACTGTCCCATCAAACACTCCCAGGGCAGGTGCAGCACGGGTTAGATACAGAGTAAAGTTCCCTCTACACTGTCCCATCAAACACTCCCAGGGTAGGTACAGCACGGGTTAGATACAGAGTAAAGCTCCCTCTACACTGTCCCATCAAACACTCCCAGGGCAGGTACAGCACGGGTTAGATACAGAGTAAAGCTCCCTCTGCACTGTCCCATCAAACACTCCCAGGGCAGGTACAGCACAGGTTAGATACAGAGTAAAGCTCCCTCTACACTGTCCCATCAAACACTCCTAGGGCAGGTACAGCACGGGTTAGATACAGAGTAAAGCTCCCTCTACACTGTCCCATCAAACACTCCCAGGGCAGGTACAGCACGGGTTAGATACAGAGTAAAGCTCCCTCTACACTGTCCCATCAATCACTCCCAGGTCAGGTATAGCACGGGTTAGATACAGAGTAAAGCTCCCTCTACACTGTCCCACCCATCAAACACTCCCAGGGCAGGTACAGCACGGGTTAGATACAGAGTAAAGCACCCTCTACACTGTCCCATCAAACACTCCCAGGGCAGGTACAGCACGGGTTAGATGCAGAGTAAAGCTCCCTCTACACTGTCCCATCAAACACTCCCAGGGCAGGTACAGCACGGGTTAGATACAGAGTAAAGCACCCTCTACACTGTCCCATCAAACACTCCCAGGGCAGGTACAGCACAGGTTAGATACAGAGTAAAGCTCCCTCTACACTGTCCCATCAAACACTCCCAGGGCAGGTACAGCACGGGTTAGATACAGAGTAAAGCTCCCTCTACACTGTCCCATCAAACACCCCCAGGGCAGGTACAGCACGGGTTAGATACAGGGTAAAGCTCCTTCGACACTGTCCCATCAATCACTCCCAGGGCAGGTACAGAACGGGTGAGATACAGAGTAAAGCTCCCTCTACACTGTCCCATCAAACACTCCCAGGGCAGGTACAGAACGGGTTAGATACAGAGTAAATCTCCCTCTACACTGTCCCATCAAACACTCCCAGGGCAGGTACAGCACGGGTTAGATACAGAGTAAAGCTCCCTCTACACTGTCCCATCAAACACTCCCAGGGCAGGTACAGCAAGGGTTAGATACAGAGTAAAGCTCCCTCTACACTGACCCATCAAACACTCCCAGGGCAGGTACAGCACGGGTTAGATACAGAGTAAAGCTCCCTCTACACTGTCCCATCAAACACTCCCAGGGCAGGTACAGCACGGGTTAGATACAGAGTAAAGCACCCTCTGCACTGTCCCATCAAACACTCCCAGGGCAGGTACAGCACAGGTTAGATACAGAGTAAAGCTCCCTCTACACTGTCCCATCAAACACTCCCAGGGCAGGTACAGCACGGGTTAGATACAGAGTAAAGCTCCCTCAACACTGTCCCATCAAACACCCCCAGGGCAGGTACAGCACGGGTTAGATACAGGGTAAAGCTCCTTCGACACTGTCCCATCAAACACTCCCAGGGCAGGTACAGCACGGGTTAGATACAGAGTAAAGCTCCCTCTACACTGTCCCATCAAACACTCCCAGGGCAGGTACAGCACAGGTTAGATACAGAGTAAAGCTCCCTCTACACTGTCCCATCAAACACTCCTAGGGCAGGTACAGCACGGGTTAGATACAGAGTAAAGCTCCCTCTACACTGTCCCATCAAACACTCCCAGGGCAGGTACAGCACGGGTTAGATACAGAGTAAAGCTCCCTCTACACTGTCCCATCAAACACTCCCAGGGCAGGTGCAGCACGGGTTAGATACAGAGTAAAGCTCTCCCTACACTGTCCCATCAAACACTCCCAGGGCAGGTGCAGCACGGGTTAGATACAGAGTAAAGTTCCCTCTACACTGTCCCATCAAACACTCCCAGGGTAGGTACAGCACGGGTTAGATACAGAGTAAAGCTCCCTCTACACTGTCCCATCAAACACTCCCAGGGCAGGTACAGCACGGGTTAGATACAGAGTAAAGCTCCCTCTACACTGTCCCATCAAACACTCCCAGGGCAGGTACAGCACAGGTTAGATACAGAGTAAAGCTCCCTCTACACTGTCCCATCAAACACTCCTAGGGCAGGTACAGCACGGGTTAGATACAGAGTAAAGCTCCCTCTACACTGTCCCATCAAACACTCCCAGGGCAGGTACAGCACGGGTTAGATACAGAGTAAAGCTCCCTCTACACTGTCCCATCAATCACTCCCAGGTCAGGTATAGCACGGGTTAGATACAGAGTAAAGCTCCCTCTACACTGTCCCACCCATCAAACACTCCCAGGGCAGGTACAGCACGGGTTAGATACAGAGTAAAGCACCCTCTACACTGTCCCATCAAACACTCCCAGGGCAGGTACAGCACGGGTTAGATGCAGAGTAAAGCTCCCTCTACACTGTCCCATCAAACACTCCCAGGGCAGGTACAGCACGGGTTAGATACAGAGTAAAGCACCCTCTACACTGTCCCATCAAACACTCCCAGGGCAGGTACAGCACAGGTTAGATACAGAGTAAAGCTCCCTCTACACTGTCCCATCAAACACTCCCAGGGCAGGTACAGCACGGGTTAGATACAGAGTAAAGCTCCCTCTACACTGTCCCATCAAACACCCCCAGGGCAGGTACAGCACGGGTTAGATACAGGGTAAAGCTCCTTCGACACTGTCCCATCAATCACTCCCAGGGCAGGTACAGAACGGGTGAGATACAGAGTAAAGCTCCCTCTACACTGTCCCATCAAACACTCCCAGGGCAGGTACAGAACGGGTTAGATACAGAGTAAATCTCCCTCTACACTGTCCCATCAAACACTCCCAGGGCAGGTACAGCACGGGTTAGATACAGAGTAAAGCTCCCTCTACACTGTCCCATCAAACACTCCCAGGGCAGGTACAGCACGGGTTAGATACAGAGTAAAGCACCCTCTGCACTGTCCCATCAAACACTCCCAGGGCAGGTACAGCACAGGTTAGATACAGAGTAAAGCTCCCTCTACACTGTCCCATCAAACACTCCCAGGGCAGGTACAGCACGGGTTAGATACAGAGTAAAGCTCCCTCAACACTGTCCCATCAAACACCCCCAGGGCAGGTACAGCACGGGTTAGATACAGGGTAAAGCTCCTTCGACACTGTCCCATCAAACACTCCCAGGGCAGGTACAGCACGGGTTAGATACAGAGTAAAGCTCCCTCTACACTGTCCCATCAAACACTCCCAGGGCAGGTACAGAACGGGTGAGATACAGAGTAAAGCTCCCTCTACACTTTCCCATCAAACACTCCCAGGGCAGGTACAGAACGGGTTAGATACAGAGTAAAGCTCCCTCTACAGTGTCCCATCAAACACTCCCAGGGCAGGTACAGCACTGGTTAGATACAGAGTAAAGCTCCCTCTACACTGTCCCATCAAACACTCCCAGGGCAGGTACAGCACGGGTTAGATACGGAGTAAAGCTCCCCCTACACTGACCCATCAAACACTCCCAGCGCAGGTACAGCACGGGTTAGATACAGAGTAAAGCTCCCTCTACACTGTCCCATCAAACACTCCCAGGGCAGGTACAGCACGGGTTAGACACAGAGTAAAGCTCTCTCTACACTGTCCCATCAAACACTCCCAGGGCAGGTATAGCATGGGTTAGATACCGAGTAAAGCTCCCTCTACACTGTCCCATCAAACACTCCCAGGGCAGGTACAGCACGGGTTAGATACAGAGTAAATCTCCTTCTACACTGTCCCATCAAACACTCCCAGGGCAGGTACAGAACGGGTTAGATACAGAGTAAACTCCCTCTACACTGTCCCATCAAACACTCCCAGGGCAGGTACAGCACGGGTTAGATACAGAGTAAAGCTCCCTCTACACTGTCCCATCAAACACTCCCAGGGCAGGTACAGCACGGGTTAGATACAGAGTAAAGCTCCCTCTACACTGTCCCATCAAACACTCCCAGGGTAGGTACAGCACGGGTTAGATACAGAGTAAAGCTCCCTCTACACTGTCCCATCAAACACTCCCAGGGCAGGTACAGCACGGATTAGATACAGAGTAAAGCTCCCTCTACACTGTCCCATCAAACACTCCCAGGGCAGGTACAGCACAGGTTAGATACAGAGTAAAGCTCCCTCTACACTTTCCCATCAAACACTCCCAGGGCAGGTACAGAACGGGTTAGATACAGAGTAAAGCTCCCTCTACAGTGTCCCATCAAACACTCCCAGGGCAGGTACAGCACGGGTTACATAGAGTAAAGCTCCCTCTACACTGTCCCATCAAACACTCCCAGGGCAGGGACAGCACGGGTTAGATACAGAGTAAAGCTTCCTCTACACTGTCCCATCAAACACTCCCAGGGCAGGTACAGCACGGGTTAGATACAGAGTAAAGCTCCCTCTACACTGTCCCATCAAACACTCCCAGGGCAGGTACAGCACGGGTTACATAGAGTAAAGCTCCCTCTACACTGTCCCATCAAACACTCCCAGGGCAGGGACAGCATGGGTTAGATACAGAGTAAAGCTCCCTCTACACAGTCCCATCAAACACTCCCAGGGCAGGTGCAGCATAGGTTAGATACAGAGTAAAGCTCTCCCTACACTGTCCCATCAAACACTCCCAGGGCAGGTACAGCACAGGTTAGATACAGAGTAAAGCTCCCTCAACACTGTCCCATCAAACACTCCCAGGGCAGGTATAGCATGGGTTAGATACCGAGTAAAGCTCCCTCTACACTGTCCCATCAAACACTCCCAGGGCAGGTACAGCACGGGTTAGATACAGAGTAAATCTCCTTCTACACTGTCCCATCAAACACTCCCAGGGCAGGTACAGAACGGGTTAGATACAGAGTAAACTCCCTCTACACTGTCCCATCAAACACTCCCAGGGCAGGTACAGCACGGGTTACATACAGAGTAAAGCTCCCTCTACACTGTCCCATCAAACACTCCCAGGGCAGGTACAGCACGGGTTAGATACAGAGTAAAGCTCCCTCTACACTGTCCCATCAAACACTCCCAGGATGGGTACAGCACGGGTTAGATACAGAGTAAAGCTCCCTCTACACTGTCCCATCAAACACTCCCAGGGCAGGTACAGCACGGATTAGATACAGAGTAAAGCTCCCTCTACACTGTCCCATCAAACACTCCCAGGGCAGGTACAGCACAGGTTAGATACAGAGTAAAGCTCCCTCTACACTGTCCCATCAAACACTCCTAGGGCAGGTACAGCACGGGTTAGATACAGAGTAAAGCTCCCTCTACACTGTCCCATCAAACACTCCCAGGGCAGGTACAGCACGGGTTAGATACAGAGTAAAGCTCCCTCTACACTGTCCCATCAAACACTCCCAGGGCAGGTGCAGCACGGGTTAGATACAGAGTAAAGCTCTCCCTACACTGTCCCATCAAGCACTCCCAGGGCAGGTGCAGCACGGGTTAGATACAGAGTAAAGTTCCCTCTACACTGTCCCATCAAACACTCCCAGGGTAGGTACAGCACGGGTTAGATACAGAGTAAAGCTCCCTCTACACTGTCCCATCAAACACTCCCAGGGCAGGTACAGCACGGGTTAGATACAGAGTAAAGCTCCCTCTACACTGACCCATCAAACACTCCCAGGGCAGGTACAGCACAGGTTAGATACAGAGTAAAGCTCCCTCTACACTGTCCCATCAAACACTCCTAGGGCAGGTACAGCACGGGTTAGATACAGAGTAAAGCTCCCTCTACACTGTCCCATCAAACACTCCCAGGGCAGGTACAGCACAGGTTAGATACAGAGTAAAGCTCCCTCTACACTGTCCCATCAAACACTCCCAGGGCAGGTACAGCACGGGTTAGATACAGAGCAAAGCTCCCTCTACACTGTCCCATCAAACACCCCCAGGGCAGGTACAGCACGGGTTAGATACAGGGTAAAGCTCCTTCGACACTGTCCCATCAATGACTCCCAGGGCAGGTACAGAACGGGTGAGATACAGAGTAAAGCTCCCTCTACAGTGTCCCATCAAACACTCCCAGGGCAGGTACAGCACGGGTTAGATACAGAGTAAAGCTCCCTCTACACTGTCCCATCAAACACTCCCAGGGCAGGTACAGCAAGGGTTAGATACAGAGTAAAGCTCCCTCGACACTGTCCCATCAAACACTCCCAGGGCAGGTACAGCACGGGTTAGATACAGAGTAAAGCTCCCTCTACACTGTCCCATCAAACACTCCCAGGGCAGGTACAGCAAGGGTTAGATACAGAGTAAAGCTCCCTCTACACTGTCCCATCAAACACTCCCAGGGCAGGTACAGCACGGGTTAGATACTGAGTAAAGTTCCCTCTACATTGTCCCATCAAACACTCCCAGGGCAGGTACAGCACGGGTTAGATACAGAGTAAAGCTCCCTCTACACTGTCCCATCAAACACTCCCAGGGCAGGTACAGCACGGGTTAGATACAGAGTAAAGCTCCCTCTACACTGTCCCATCAAACACTCCCAGGGCAGGTACAGCACGGGTTAGATACGGAGTAAAGCTCCCTCTACACTGTCCCATCAAACACTCCCAGGACAGCTACAGCACGGGTTAGATACAGAGTAAAGCTCCCTCTACACTGTCCCATCAAACACTCCCAGGGCAGGTACAGCACGGGTTAGATACAGAGTAAAGCTCCCTCTACACTGTCCCATCAAACACTCCCAGGGCAGGTACAGCACGGGTTAGATACAGAGTAAAGCTCCCTCTACACTGTCCCATCAAACACTCCCAGGGCAGGTACAGCACATGTTAGATACAGAGTAAAGCTCCCTCTACACTGTCCCATCAAACACTCCCAGGGCAGGTATGGCACGGGTTAGATACAGAGTAAAGCTCTCCCTACACTGTCCCATCAAACACTCCCAGGGCAGGTGCAGCACGGGTTAGATACAGAGTAAAGTTCCCTCTACACTGTCCCATCAAACACTCCCAGGGTAGGTACAGCACGGGTTAGATACAGAGTAAAGCTCCCTCTACACTGTCCCATCAAACACTCCCAGGGCAGGTACAGCACGGGTTAGATACAGAGTAAGGCTCCCTCTACACTGTCCCATCAAACACTCCCAGGGCAGGTACAGCACAGGTTAGATACAGAGTAAAGCTCCCTCTACACTGTCCCATCAAACACTCCTAGGGCAGGTACAGCACGGGTTAGATACAGAGTGAAGCTCCCTCTACACTGTCCCATCAAACACTCCCAGGGCAGGTACAGCACGGGTTAGATACAGAGTAAAGCTCCCTCTACACTGTCCCATCAAACACTCCCAGGGCAGGGAAAGCACGGGTTAGATACAGAGTAAAGCTCCCTCTACACTGTCCCATCAATCACTCCCAGGTCAGGTATAGCACGGGTTAGATACAGAGTAAAGCTCCCTCGACACTGTCCCACCCATCAAACACTCCCAGGGCAGGTACAGCACGGGTTAGATACAGAGTAAAGCTCCCTCTACAGTGTCCCATCAAACACTCCCAGGGCAGGTACAGCACGGGTTACATAGAGTAAAGCTCCCTCTACACTGTCCCATCAAACACTCCCAGGGCAGGGACAGCACGGGTTAGATACAGAGTAAAGCTTCCTCTACACTGTCCCATCAAACACTCCCAGGGCAGGTACAGCACGGGTTAGATACAGAGTAAAGCTCCCTCTACACTGTCCCATCAAACACTCCCAGGGCAGGTACAGCACGGGTTACATAGAGTAAAGCTCCCTCTACACTGTCCCATCAAACACTCCCAGGGCAGGGACAGCATGGGTTAGATACAGAGTAAAGCTCCCTCTACACAGTCCCATCAAACACTCCCAGGGCAGGTGCAGCATAGGTTAGATACAGAGTAAAGCTCTCCCTACACTGTCCCATCAAACACTCCCAGGGCAGGTACAGCACAGGTTAGATACAGAGTAAAGCTCCCTCAACACTGTCCCATCAAACACTCCCAGGGCAGGTATAGCATGGGTTAGATACCGAGTAAAGCTCCCTCTACACTGTCCCATCAAACACTCCCAGGGCAGGTACAGCACGGGTTAGATACAGAGTAAATCTCCTTCTACACTGTCCCATCAAACACTCCCAGGGCAGGTACAGAACGGGTTAGATACAGAGTAAACTCCCTCTACACTGTCCCATCAAACACTCCCAGGGCAGGTACAGCACGGGTTACATACAGAGTAAAGCTCCCTCTACACTGTCCCATCAAACACTCCCAGGGCAGGTACAGCACGGGTTAGATACAGAGTAAAGCTCCCTCTACACTGTCCCATCAAACACTCCCAGGATGGGTACAGCACGGGTTAGATACAGAGTAAAGCTCCCTCTACACTGTCCCATCAAACACTCCCAGGGCAGGTACAGCACGGATTAGATACAGAGTAAAGCTCCCTCTACACTGTCCCATCAAACACTCCCAGGGCAGGTACAGCACAGGTTAGATACAGAGTAAAGCTCCCTCTACACTGTCCCATCAAACACTCCTAGGGCAGGTACAGCACGGGTTAGATACAGAGTAAAGCTCCCTCTACACTGTCCCATCAAACACTCCCAGGGCAGGTACAGCACGGGTTAGATACAGAGTAAAGCTCCCTCTACACTGTCCCATCAAACACTCCCAGGGCAGGTGCAGCACGGGTTAGATACAGAGTAAAGCTCTCCCTACACTGTCCCATCAAACACTCCCAGGGCAGGTGCAGCACGGGTTAGATACAGAGTAAAGTTCCCTCTACACTGTCCCATCAAACACTCCCAGGGTAGGTACAGCACGGGTTAGATACAGAGTAAAGCTCCCTCTACACTGTCCCATCAAACACTCCCAGGGCAGGTACAGCACAGGTTAGATACAGAGTAAAGCTCCCTCTACACTGTCCCATCAAACACTCCCAGGGCAGGTACAGCACGGGTTAGATACAGAGCAAAGCTCCCTCTACACTGTCCCATCAAACACCCCCAGGGCAGGTACAGCACGGGTTAGATACAGGGTAAAGCTCCTTCGACACTGTCCCATCAATCACTCCCAGGGCAGGTACAGAACGGGTGAGATACAGAGTAAAGCTCCCTCTACAGTGTCCCATCAAACACTCCCAGGGCAGGTACAGCACGGGTTAGATACAGAGTAAAGCTCCCTCTACACTGTCCCATCAAACACTCCCAGGGCAGGTACAGCAAGGGTTAGATACAGAGTAAAGCTCCCTCGACACTGTCCCATCAAACACTCCCAGGGCAGGTACAGCACGGGTTAGATACAGAGTAAAGCTCCCTCTACACTGTCCCATCAAACACTCCCAGGGCAGGTACAGCACGGGTTAGATACAGAGTAAATCTCCCTCTACACTGTCCCATCAAACACTCCCAGGGCAGGTACAGAACGGGTTAGATACAGAGTAAATCTCCCTCTACACTGTCCCATCAAACACTCCCAGGGCAGGTACAGCACGGGTTAGATACAGAGTAAAGCTCCCTCTACACTGTCCCATCAAACACTCCCAGGGCAGGTACAGCAAGGGTTAGATACAGAGTAAAGCTCCCTCTACACTGTCCCATCAAACACTCCCAGGGCAGGTACAGCACGGGTTAGATACAGAGTAAAGCTCCCTCTACACTGTCCCATCAAACACTCCCAGGGCAGGTACAGCACGGGTTAGATACAGAGTAAAGCTCCCTCTACACTGTCCCATCAAACACTCCCAGGGCAGGTACAGCACATGTTAGATACAGAGTAAAGCTCCCTCTACACTGTCCCATCAAACACTCCCAGGGCAGGTATGGCACGGGTTAGATACAGAGTAAAGCTCTCCCTACACTGTCCCATCAAACACTCCCAGGGCAGGTGCAGCACGGGTTAGATACAGAGTAAAGTTCCCTCTACACTGTCCCATCAAACACTCCCAGGGTAGGTACAGCACGGGTTAGATACAGAGTAAAGCTCCCTCTACACTGTCCCATCAAACACTCCCAGGGCAGGTACAGCACGGGTTAGATACAGAGTAAGGCTCCCTCTACACTGTCCCATCAAACACTCCCAGGGCAGGTACAGCACAGGTTAGATACAGAGTAAAGCTCCCTCTACACTGTCCCATCAAACACTCCTAGGGCAGGTACAGCATGGGTTAGATACAGAGTGAAGCTCCCTCTACACTGTCCCATCAAACACTCCCAGGGCAGGTACAGCACGGGTTAGATACAGAGTAAAGCTCCCTCTACACTGTCCCATCAAACACTCCCAGGGCAGGGAAAGCACGGGTTAGATACAGAGTAAAGCTCCCTCTACACTGTCCCATCAATCACTCCCAGGTCAGGTATAGCACGGGTAAGATACAGAGTAAAGCTCCCTCGACACTGTCCCACCCATCAAACACTCCCAGGGCAGGTACAGCACGGGTTAGATACAGAGTAAAGCTCCCTCTACAGTGTCCCATCAAACACTCCCAGGGCAGGTACAGCACGGGTTACATAGAGTAAAGCTCCCTCTACACTGTCCCATCAAACACTCCCAGGGCAGGGACAGCACGGGTTAGATACAGAGTAAAGCTTCCTCTACACTGTCCCATCAAACACTCCCAGGGCAGGTACAGCACGGGTTAGATACAGAGTAAAGCTCCCTCTACACTGTCCCATCAAACACTCCCAGGGCAGGTACAGCACGGGTTACATAGAGTAAAGCTCCCTCTACACTGTCCCATCAAACACTCCCAGGGCAGGGACAGCATGGGTTAGATACAGAGTAAAGCTCCCTCTACACAGTCCCATCAAACACTCCCAGGGCAGGTGCAGCATAGGTTAGATACAGAGTAAAGCTCTCCCTACACTGTCCCATCAAACACTCCCAGGGCAGGTACAGCACAGGTTAGATACAGAGTAAAGCTCCCTCAACACTGTCCCATCAAACACTCCCAGGGCAGGTATAGCATGGGTTAGATACCGAGTAAAGCTCCCTCTACACTGTCCCATCAAACACTCCCAGGGCAGGTACAGCACGGGTTAGATACAGAGTAAATCTCCTTCTACACTGTCCCATCAAACACTCCCAGGGCAGGTACAGAACGGGTTAGATACAGAGTAAACTCCCTCTACACTGTCCCATCAAACACTCCCAGGGCAGGTACAGCACGGGTTACATACAGAGTAAAGCTCCCTCTACACTGTCCCATCAAACACTCCCAGGGCAGGTACAGCACGGGTTAGATACAGAGTAAAGCTCCCTCTACACTGTCCCATCAAACACTCCCAGGATGGGTACAGCACGGGTTAGATACAGAGTAAAGCTCCCTCTACACTGTCCCATCAAACACTCCCAGGGCAGGTACAGCACGGATTAGATACAGAGTAAAGCTCCCTCTACACTGTCCCATCAAACACTCCCAGGGCAGGTACAGCACAGGTTAGATACAGAGTAAAGCTCCCTCTACACTGTCCCATCAAACACTCCTAGGGCAGGTACAGCACGGGTTAGATACAGAGTAAAGCTCCCTCTACACTGTCCCATCAAACACTCCCAGGGCAGGTACAGCACGGGTTAGATACAGAGTAAAGCTCCCTCTACACTGTCCCATCAAACACTCCCAGGGCAGGTGCAGCACGGGTTAGATACAGAGTAAAGCTCTCCCTACACTGTCCCATCAAACACTCCCAGGGCAGGTGCAGCACGGGTTAGATACAGAGTAAAGTTCCCTCTACACTGTCCCATCAAACACTCCCAGGGTAGGTACAGCACGGGTTAGATACAGAGTAAAGCTCCCTCTACACTGTCCCATCAAACACTCCCAGGGCAGGTACAGCACGGGTTAGATACAGAGTAAAGCTCCCTCTACACTGACCCATCAAACACTCCCAGGGCAGGTACAGCACAGGTTAGATACAGAGTAAAGCTCCCTCTACACTGTCCCATCAAACACTCCTAGGGCAGGTACAGCACGGGTTAGATACAGAGTAAAGCTCCCTCTACACTGTCCCATCAAACACTCCCAGGGCAGGTACAGCACAGGTTAGATACAGAGTAAAGCTCCCTCTACACTGTCCCATCAAACACTCCCAGGGGCAGGTACAGCACGGGTTAGATACAGAGCAAAGCTCCCTCTACACTGTCCCATCAAACACCCCCAGGGCAGGTACAGCACGGGTTAGATACAGGGTAAAGCTCCTTCGACACTGTCCCATCAATCACTCCCAGGGCAGGTACAGAACGGGTGAGATACAGAGTAAAGCTCCCTCTACAGTGTCCCATCAAACACTCCCAGGGCAGGTACAGCACGGGTTAGATACAGAGTAAAGCTCCCTCTACACTGTCCATCAAACACTCCCAGGGCAGGTACAGCAAGGGTTAGATACAGAGTAAAGCTCCCTCGACACTGTCCCATCAAACACTCCCAGGGCAGGTACAGCACGGGTTAGATACAGAGTAAAGCTCCCTCTACACTGTCCCATCAAACACTCCCAGGGCAGGTACAGCACGGGTTAGATACAGAGTAAATCTCCCTCTACACTGTCCCATCAAACGCTCCCAGGGCAGGTACAGAACGGGTTAGATACAGAGTAAATCTCCCTCTACACTGTCCCATCAAACACTCCCAGGGCAGGTACAGCACGGGTTAGATACAGAGTAAAGCTCCCTCTACACTGTCCCATCAAACACTCCCAGGGCAGCAGGTACAGCAAGGGTTAGATACAGAGTAAAGCTCCCTCTACACTGTCCCATCAAACACTCCAGGGCAGGTACAGCACGGGTTAGATACAGAGTAAAGCTCCCTCTACACTGTCCCTCAAACACTCCAGGGCAGGTACAGCACGGTTAGATACAGAGTAAATCTCCCTCTACACTGTCCCATCAAACACTCCCAGGGCAGGTACAGAACGGGTTAGATACAGAGTAAAGCTCCCTCTACACTGTCCCATCAAACACTCCCAGGGCAGGTACAGCACGGGTTAGATACAGAGTAAAGCTCCCTCTACACTGTCCCATCAAACACTCCCAGGGCAGGTACAGCACGGGTTAGATACAGAGTAAAGCTCCCTCTACACTGTCCCATCAAACACTCCCAGGGCAGGTACAGAACGGGTTAGATACAGAGTAAAGCTCCCTCTACACTGTCCCATCAACACTCCCAGGGCAGGTACAGCACGGGTTAGATACAGAGTAAAGCTCCCTCTACACTGTCCCATCAAACACTCCCAGGGCAGGTACAGCACGGGTTAGATACAGAGTAAAGCTCCCTCTACACTGTCCCATCAAACACTCCCAGGGCAGGTACAGCACGGGTACGATCGCAAAATACTGCAGATGTTGGAAATCCGAAATAACAACAGAAAATGCTGGAAAAACTCAGCAAGTCAGGCAACATCCGTGTAGAGAGATTTGAGTTGACGTTTCGGGTTTGACCCTTCTTCAAAACTGGAGAGAAAAGGAACTAGATCGAAGGCAGGGCTGCGATCGGACAAAAGAATAAAAGAACCAAAAGAAGTAAAAGAGATTAGAAGCTAGACGAGATGGTAATAGGCTGTGATTAGGTGTAAAGTGCACTGGCAGGGCAAAAGATAGCTGCCAGGTGTGAGAGAGAAACAAAAGGAAAGGAGGGGGGGGGATAGGAAAGGAGTGGAAAAATATAAGTGAAAATGAAATAGGGGCCGAGGTTATGATCTGAAATTGTTGAACTCGATATTGAGTCCGGAAGGCTGCAGAGTGCCTAATCGGAAGATGAGGTGCTGTTCCTCGAGTTTACGTTGAGCTTCCGTGGAACAGTACAAGAGGCCAAGGACGGTGAGGTCCGAGTGGGAATGGAGTGGTGAATTGAAATGGCAGGCGACCGGAAGCTCGGGGTCACCCTTACGGACTGAATGGAGGTGTTCCGCAAAGCGGTCACCCAATCTGCGTTTGGTCTCCCCAATGTAGAGGAGACCGCATCGTGAGCAGCGAATACAGTATACTAGATTGCGAGAAGTACAAGTAAATCGCTGTTTCACCTGGAAGGGGTGTTTGGGGCCCTGGACAGTGGGGAGGGGGGAGGTATAGGGGCAGGTGTTACATCTCCTCCGCTTGCACGGGAAGGTGCCGGGCGAAGGGGAAGGGCTGTTTGGGGTGATAGAAGAGTGGACTAGGGTGTCTCGGAGAGAGCGGTCCCTGCGGAATGCTGAAAGGGGAGGGGAGGGGAAGATACGTTTGGTGGTGGGATCACTTTGGAGGTGGTGGAAATGCCGGAGGATGATCCGTTGAATGTGGAGGCTGGTGGGGTGAAAGGTGAGGACAAGGGGAACCCTATCGTGGTTCCGGGAGGGAGGGGCAGGGGTGAGGGCAGAGGTGCGGGAGATAGAACTGACACGGTCGAGGGCCGTGTCAACCACGGTAGAGGGGAATCCTCGGTTGAGGAAAAAGGAAGACATGTCGGAAGCACTGGTGTGGAAGGTGGCATCGTCGGAGCAGATACGGCGGAGACGGAGAAACTGGGAGAATAGAATAGAGTCCTTACAGGAAGCGGGGTGGGAGGAAGTGTAGTCCAGGTAGTTGTGGGAGTCAGTGGGCTTGTAGTGAATATTGGTCGATAACCTATCCCCAGAGATGGAGACGGAGAAGTCGAGGAAGGGAAGGGAAGAGTCAGAGATGGACCATGTGAAGGTGAGGGAAGGGTGGAAATTGGAGGCAAAGTGAATGAAATTGTCAAGTTCGGGGCGAGAGCAGGAAACGGCACCGATACAGTCATCAATGTATCGGAAAAAGAGGTGAGGGAGGGGACCCGAGTAGGACTGGAACAAAGATTGTTCCACATAGCCCACGAAAAGGCAGGCATAGCTAGGACCCATGCGGGTACCCATGGCAACACCTTTGATTTGGAGGAAATGAGTGGAGTTAAAGGAGAAGTTGTTCAATGTGAGAACAAGTTCAGCCAGGCGGAGGAGGGTGGTGGTGGATGGGGACTGGTCGGGCCTCTGTTCGAGGAAGAAGCGGAGCGCCCTCAGGCCATCCGGGTGGGGGATGGAGCTGTAGAGGGATTGTACGTCCATAGTGAAAAGGAAGCGGTTGGGGCCAGGAAACTGTTAAAGTGGCGGAGGGCGTCCGAAGAGTCGCGAATGTAGGTGGGAAGAGACTGGACAAGGGGAGAAAAGATAGAGTCAAGATAGGAAGAGATAAGTTCCGTAGGGCAAGAACAGGCTGAAACGATGGGTCTACCAGGGCAGTCCTGTTTGTGGATCTTGGGAAGGAGGTAGAAGCGGGCTGTGCGGGGTTGGGGAACTATGAGGTTGGTGGCAGCGGGGGGAAGATCTCCAGAGGAGATGAGGTCAGTGACAGTCTTGGAAACGGTGGTTTGATGTTCGGTAGTGGGGTCATGGTCCAGGTGGAGGTAGGAGCAGGTGTCGGAGAGTTGGCGTTTAGCTTCCGCTAGGTCGAGGTCAGTACGCCAAACAACAACAGCACCACCCTTGTCAGCGGGTTTAATGACAATGTCAGGGTTGGATCTAAGAGAATGGAGTGCTGCAAGTTCAGAGGGAGGTAGGTTGGAGTGAGTGAGGGGAGCAGAGAAATGGAGACGGCCGATGTCACGGCGGCAGTTAGCGATGAAAAGATCTAGAGAGGGTAAGAGGCCAGGGGGAGGGGTCCAGGTAGAATGGGAATTCTGCAAGCGGGAGAAAGGGTCAGTTGTGCGGGGGGAGGACTCCTGGCCAAAGAAGTGGGCACGGAGACGAAGGCGGCGGAAAAAGAGCTCAGCATCGTGCCGAGCTCGAAATTCATTGAGGTGGGGGCGTAAGGGGATGAAGCTCAGGCCTTTGCTGAGGACTGATCGTTCAGGGTCAGAGAGTGGAAGGTCAGAGGGGATAGTGAACACACGGCAGGGGGTGAGATTGGGAGAAGGGGGGTCAGAGGAAAGTGAAGGGGAAGAAGGTTCCGGAGGGGCGTTGGTGTCCAAGAGTTGATGAAGCTTGCGATCCTTGACATCGGAAAGGAAGAAGAAAAGCTGCCTCTACACTGTCCCATCAAACACTCCCAGGGCAGGTACAGCACGGGTTAGATACAGAATAAAGTTCCCTCTACACTGTCCCATCAAACACTCCCAGGGCAGGTACAGCACGGGTTAGATACAGAGTAAAGCTCCCTCTACACTGTCCCATCAAACACTCCCAGGGCAGGTACAGCAAGGGTTAGATACAGAGTAAAGCTCCCTCTACACTGTCCCATCAAACACTCCCAGGGCAGGTACAGCACGGGTTAGATACTGAGTAAAGTTCCCTCTACATTGTCCCATCAAACACTCCCAGGGCAGGTACAGCACGGGTTAGATACAGAGTAAAGCTCCCTCTACACTGTCCCATCAAACACTCCCAGGGCAGGTACAGCACGGGTTAGATACAGAGTAAAGCTCCCTCTACACTGTCCCATCAAACACTCCCAGGGCAGGTACAGCACGGGTTAGATACGGAGTAAAGCTCCCTCTACACTGTCCCATCAAACACTCCCAGGACAGCTACAGCACGGGTTAGATACAGAGTAAAGCTCCCTCTACACTGTCCCATCAAACACTCCCAGGGCAGGTACAGCACGGGTTAGATACAGAGTAAAGCTCCCTCTACACTGTCCCATCAAACACTCCCAGGGCAGGTACAGCACGGGTTAGATACAGAGTAAAGCTCCCTCTACACTGTCCCATCAAACACTCCCAGGGCAGGTACAGCACATGTTAGATACAGAGTAAAGCTCCCTCTACACTGTCCCATCAAACACTCCCAGGGCAGGTATGGCACGGGTTAGATACAGAGTAAAGCTCTCCCTACACTGTCCCATCAAACACTCCCAGGGCAGGTGCAGCACGGGTTAGATACAGAGTAAAGTTCCCTCTACACTGTCCCATCAAACACTCCCAGGGGAGGTACAGCACGGGTTAGATACAGAGTAAAGCTCCCTCTACACTGTCCCATCAAACACTCCCAGGGCAGGTACAGCACGGGTTAGATACAGAGTAAGGCTCCCTCTACACTGTCCCATCAAACACTCCCAGGGCAGGTACAGCACAGGTTAGATACAGAGTAAAGCTCCCTCTACACTGTCCCATCAAACACTCCTAGGGCAGGTACAGCACGGGTTAGATACAGAGTGAAGCTCCCTCTACACTGTCCCATCAAACACTCCCAGGGCAGGTACAGCACGGGTTAGATACAGAGTAAAGCTCCCTCTACACTGTCCCATCAAACACTCCCAGGGCAGGGAAAGCACGGGTTAGATACAGAGTAAAGCTCCCTCTACACTGTCCCATCAATCACTCCCAGGTCAGGTATAGCACGGGTTAGATACAGAGTAAAGCTCCCTCGACACTGTCCCACCCATCAAACACTCCCAGGGCAGGTACAGCACGGGTTAGATACAGAGTAAAGCACCCTCTACACTGTCCCATCAAACACTCCCAGGGCAGGTACAGCACGGGTTAGATGCAGAGTAAAGCTCCCTCTACACTGTCCCATCAAACACTCCCAGGGCAGGTACAGCACGGGTTAGATACAGAGTAAAGCACCCTCTACACTGTCCCATCAAACACTCCCAGGGCAGGTACAGCACAGGTTAGATACAGAGTAAAGCTCCCTCTACACTGTCCCATCAAACACTCCCAGGGCAGGTACAGCACGGGTTAAATACAGAGTAAAGCTCCCTCTACACTGTCCCATCAAACACTCCCAGGGCAGGTACAACACGGGGTAGATACAGAGTAAAGCTCCCTCTACACTGTCCCATCAAACACTCCCAGGGCAGGTGCAGCACGGGTTAGATACAGAGTAAAGCTCCCTCTACACTGTCCCATCAAACACCCCCAGGGCAGGTACAGCACGGGTTAGATACAGGGTAAAGCTCCTTCGACACTGTCCCATCAAACACTCCCAGGGCAGATACAGAACGGGTGAGATACAGAGTAAAGCTCCCTCTACACTTTCCCATCAAACACTCCCAGGGCAGGTACAGAACGGGTTAGATACAGAGTAAAGCTCCCTCTGCAGTGTCCCATCAAACACTCCCAGGGCAGGTACAGCACGGGTTAGATACAGAGTAAAGCTCCCTCTACACTGTCCCATCAAACACTCCCAGGGCAGGTACAGCACGGGTTAGATACAGAGTAAAGCTCCCTCTGCACTGTCCCATCAAACACTCCCAGGGCAGGTACAGCACGGGTTAGATACAGAGTAAAGCTCCCTCTACACTGTCCCATCAAACACTCCCAGGGCAGGTACAGCACATGTTAGATACAGAGTAAAGCTCCCTCTACACTGTCCCATCAAACACTCCCAGGGCAGGTATAGCACGGGTTAGATACAGAGTAAAGCTTCCTCTACACTGTCCCATCAAACACTCCCAGGGCAGGTACAGCACGGGTTAGATACAGAGTAAAGCTCCGTCTACACTGTCCCATCAAACACTCCCAGGGCAGGTACAGCACGGGTTAGATACAAAGTAAAGCTCCCTCTACACTGTCCCATCAAACACTCCCAGGGCAGGTACAGCATGGGTTAGATACCGAGTAAATCTCCCTCTACACTGTCCCATCAAACACTCCCAGGGCAGGTACAACATGGGTTAGATACCGAGTAAAGCTCCCTCTGCACTGTCCCAGCAAACACTCCCAGGGCAGGTACAGCACGGGTTAGATACAGAGTAAAGCTCCCTCTACACTGTCCCATCAAACACTCCCAGGGCAGGTACAGCACGGGTTAGATACAGAGTAAAGCTCCCTCTACACTGTCCCATCAAACACTCCCAGGGCTGGTACAGCACGGGTTAGATACAGAGTAAAGCTCCCTCTACACTGTCCCATCAAACACTCCCAGGGCAGGTACAGCACGGGTTAGATACAGAGTAAAGCTCCCTCTACACTGTCCCATCAAACACTCCCAGGGCAGGTACAGCACGGGTTAGATACAGAGTAAAGCTCCCTCTACACTGTCCCATCAAACACTCCCAGGGCAGGTACAGCACATGTTAGATACAGAGTAAAGCTCCCTCTACAGTGTCCCATCAAACACTCCCAGGGCAGGTATAGCACGGGTTAGATACGGAGTAAAGCTTCCTCTACACTGTCCCATCAAACACTCCCAGGGCAGGTACAGCACGGGTTAGATACAGAGTAAAGCTCCGTCTACACTGTCCCATCAAACACTCCCAGGGCAGGTACAGCACGGGTTAGATACAAAGTAAAGCTCCCTCTACACTGTCCGATCAAACACTCCCAGGGCAGGTACAGCATGGGTTAGATACCGAGTAAATCTCCCTCTACACTGTCCCATCAAACACTCCCAGGGCAGGTACTGCATGGGTTAGATACCGAGTAAAGCTCCCTCTACACTGTCCCATCAAACATTCCCAGGGCAGGTACAGCACGGGTTAGATACAGAGTAAAGCTCCCTCTACACTGTCCCATCAAACACTCCCAGGGCAGGTACAGCACGGGTTAGATACAGAGTAAAGCTCCCTCTACACTGTCCCATCAAACACTCCCAGGGCTGCTACAGCACGGGTTAGATACAGAGTAAAGCTCCCTCTACACTGTCCCATCAAACACTCCCAGGGCAGGTACAGCACAGGGTTAGATGCAGAATAAAGCTCCCTCTACACTGTCCCATCAAACACTCCCAGGGCAGGTACAGCACGGGTTAGATACAGAGTAAAGCTCCCTCTACACTGTCCCATCAAACACTCCCAAGGCAGGTACAGCAAGGGTTAGATACAGAGTAAAGCTCCCTCTACACTTTCCCATCAAACACTCCCAGGGCAGGTACAGAACAGGTTAGATACAGAGTAAAGCTCCCTCTACAGTGTCCCATCAAACACTCCCAGGGCAGGTACAGCACGGGTTAGATACAGAGTAAAGCTCCCTCTGCACTGTCCCATCAAACACTCCCAGGGCAGGTACAGCACGGGTTAGATACAGAGTAAAGCTCCCTCTACACTGTCCCAGCAAACACTCCCAGGGCAGGTACAGCACGGGTTAGATACAGAGTAAAGCTCCCTCTACACAGTCCCATCAAACACTCCCAGGGCAGGTACAGCAAAGGTTAGATACAGAGTAAAGCTCTCCCTACACTGTCCCATCAAACACTCCCAGGGCAGGTACAGCACGGGTTAGATACAGAGTAAAGCTCCCTCTACACTGTCCCATCAAACACTCCCAGGGCAGGTACAGAACGGGTTAGATACAGAGTAAAGCTCCCTCTACACTGTCCCATCAAACACTCCCAGGGCAGGTACAGCACGGTTTGATACAGAGTAAAGCTCCCTCGACACTGTCCCATCAAACACTGCCAGGGCAGGTACAGCACGGGTTAGATACAGAGTAAAGCTCCCTCTACACTGTCCCATCAAACACTCCCAGGGCAGGTACAGCAAGGGTAGATACAGAGTAAAGCTCCCTCTACACTGTCCCATCAAACACTCCCAGGGCAGGTACAGCACGGGTTAGATACAGAGTAAAGCTCCCTCAACACTGTCCCATCAAACACTCCCAGGGCAGGTACAGCACGGGTTAGATACAGAGTAAATCTCCCTCTACACTGTCCCATCAAACACTCCCAGGGCAGGTACAGAACGGGTTAGATACAGAGTAAAGCTCCCTCTACACTGTCCCATCAAACACTCCCAGGGCAGGTACAGCAAGTGTTAGAAACAGAGTAAATCTCCCTCTACACTGTCCCATCAAACACTCCCAGGGCAGGTACAGAACGGGTTCGATACAGAGTAAAGCTCCCTCTACACTGTCCCATCAAACACTCCCAGGGCAGGTACAGCACGGTTTGATACAGAGTAAAGCTCCCTCTACACTGTCCCATCAAACACTCCCAGGGCAGGTACAGCACGGGTTAGATACAGAGTAAAGCTCCCTCTACACTGTCCCATCAAACACTCCCAGGGCAGGTACAGCAAGGGTAGATACAGAGTAAAGCTCCCTCTACACTGTCCCATCAAACACTCCCAGGGCAGGTACAGCACGGGTTAGATACAGAGTAAAGCTCCCTCTACACTGTCCCATCAAACACTCCCAGGGCAGGTACAGCACGGGTTAGATACAGAGTAAATCTCCCTCTACACTGTCCCATCAAACACTCCCAGGGCAGGTACAGAACGGGTTAGATACCGAGTAAAGCTCCCTCTACACTGTCCCATCAACACTCCCAGGGCAGGTACAGCACGGGTTAGATACAGAGTAAAGCTCCCTCTACACTGTCCCATCAAACACTCCCAGGGCAGTTACAGCATGGGTTAGATACCGAGTTAAGCTCCCTCTACACTGTCCCATCAAACACTCCCAGGGCAGGTACAGCATGGGTTAGATGCAGAGTAAAGCTCCCTCTCCACTGCCCCATCAAACACTCCCAGGGCAGGTACAGCACAGGGTTAGTTACAGAGTAAAGCTCCCTCTACACTGTCCCATCAAACACTCCCAGGGCAGGTACAGCACGGGTTAGATACAGAGTAAAGCTCCCTCTGCACTGTCCCATCAAACACTCCCAGGGCAGGTACAGCACGGGTTAGATACAGAGTAAAGCTCCCTCTACACAGTCCCATCAAACACTCCCAGGGCAGGTACAGCATAGGTTAGATACAGAGTAAAGCTCTCCCTACACTGTCCCATCAAACACTCCCAGGGCAGGTACAGCACGGATTAGATACAGAGTAAAGCTCCCTCTACACTGTCCCATCAAACACTCCCAGGGCAGGTACAGCACGGGTTAGATACAGAGTAAAGCTCCCTCTACACTGTCCCATCAAACACCCCCAGGGCAGGTACAGCACGGGTTAGACACAGAGTAAAGCTCCCTCTACACTGTCCCATCAAACACCCCCAGGGCAGGTACAGCACGGGTTAGATACAGGGTAAAGCTCCCTCTACACTGTCCCATCAAACACTCCCAGGGCAGGTACAGCACGTGTTACATAGAGTAAAGCTCCCTCTACACTGTCCCATCAAACACTCCCAGGGCAGGTACAGCACGGGTTAGATACAGAGTAAAGCTCCCTCTACACAGTCCCATCAAACACTCCCAGGGCAGGTACAGCACGTGTTACATAGAGTAAAGCTCCCTCTACACTGTCCCATCAAACACTCCCAGGGCAGGTACAGCACGGGTTAGATACAGAGTAAAGCTCCCTCTACACAGTCCCATCAAACACTCCCAGGGCAGGTACAGCATAGGTTAGATACAGAGTAAAGCTCTCCCTACACTGTCCCATCAAACACTCCCAGGGCAGGTACAGAACGGGTTAGATACAGAGTAAAGCTCCCTCTACACTGTCCCATCAAACACTCCCAGGGCAGGTACAGCACGGTTTGATACAGAGTAAAGCTCCCTCTACACTGTCCCATCAAACACTCCCAGGGCAGGTACAGCACGGGTTAGATACAGAGCAAAGCTCCCTCTACACTGTCCCATCAAACACTCCCAGGGCAGGTACAGCAAGGGTAGATACAGAGTAAAGCTCCCTCTACACTGTCCCATCAAATACTCCCAGGGCAGGTACAGCACGGGTTAGATACAGAGTAAAGCTCCCTCTACACTGTCCCATCAAACACTCCCAGGGCAGGTACAGCACGGGTTAGATACAGAGTAAATCTCCCTCTACACTGTCCCATCGAACACTCCCAGGGCAGGTACAGAACGGGTTAGATACAGAGTAAAGCTCCCTCTACACTGTCCCATCAAACACTCCCAGGGCAGATACAGCACGGGTTAGATACAGAGTAAAGCTCCCTCTACACTGTCCCATCAAACACTCCCAGGGCAGGTACAGCAAGTGTTAGAAACAGAGTAAATCTCCCTCTACACTGTCTCATCAAACACTCCCAGGGCAGGTACAGCACGGGTTAGATACAGAGTAAAGCTCCATCTACACTGTCCCTCAAACACTCCCAGGGCAGGTACAGCACGGGTTAGATACAGAGTAAATCTCCCTCTACACTGTCCCATCAAACACTCCCAGGGCAGGTACAGAACGGGTTAGATACAGAGTAAAGCTCCCTCTACACTGTCCCATCAAACACTCCCAGGGCAGGTACAGAACGGGTTAGATACAGAGTAAAGCTCCCTCTACACTGTCCCATCAAACACTCCCAGGGCAGGTCCAGAACGGGTTAGATACCGAGTAAAGCTTCCTCTACACTGTCCCATCAACACTCCCAGGGCAGGTACAGCACGGGTTAGATACAGAGTAAAGCTCCCTCTACACTGTCTCATCAAACACTCCCAGGGCAGGTACAGCATGGGTTAGATACCGAGTTAAGCTCCCTCTACACTGTCCCATCAAACACTCCCAGGGCAGGTACAGCATGGGTTAGATACAGAGTAAAGCTCCCTCTCCACTGCTCCATCAAACACTCCCAGGGCAGGTACAGCACAGGGTTAGTTACAGAGTAAAGCTCCCTCTACACTGTCCCATCAAACACTCCCAGGGCAGGTACAGCACGGGTTAGATACAGAGTAAAGCTCCCTCTACACTGTCCCATCAAACACTCCCAGGGCAGGTACAGCACGGGTTAGATACAGAGTAAAGCTCCCTCTACACAGTCCCATCAAACACTCCCAGGGCAGGTACAGCACAGGTTAGATACAGAGTAAAGCTCTCCCTGCACTGTCCCATCAAACACTCCCAGGGCAGGTACAGCACGGATTAGATACAGAGTAAAGCTCCCTCTACACTGTCCCATCAAACACTCCCAGGGCAGGTACAGAACGGGTTAGATACAGAGTAAAGCTCCCTCTACACTGTCCCATCAAACACTCCCAGGGCAGGTACAGCACGGTTTGATACAGAGTAAAGCTCCCTCTACACTGTCCCATCAAACACTCCCAGGGCAGGTACAGCACGGGTTAGACACAGAGTAAAGCTCCCTCTACACTGTCCCATCAAACACTCCCAGGGCAGGTACAGCAAGGGTTAGATACAGAGTAAATCTCCCTCTACACTGTCCCATGAAACACTCCCAGGGCAGGTACAGAACGGGTTAGATACAGAGTAAAACTCCCTCTACACTGTCCATCAAACACTCCCAGGGCAGGTACAGAACGGGTTAGATACAGAGTAAAGCTCCCTCTACACTGTCCCATCAAACACTCCCAGGGCAGGTACAGAACGGGTTAGATACAGAGTAAAGCTCCCTCTACACTGTCCCATCAAACACTCCCAGGGCAGGTACAGCACGGCTTAGATACAGAGTAAAGCTCCCTCTACACTGTCCCATCAAACACTCCCAGGGCAGGTACAGCATGGGTTAGATACCGAGTAAAGCTCCCTCTACACTGTCCCATCAAACACTCCCAGGGCAGGTACAGCATGCGTTAGATGCAGAGTAAAGCTCTCTCTACACTGTCCCATCAAACACTCCCAGGGCAGGTACAGCACGGGTTAGATACAGAGTAAAGCTCCCTGTCCACTGCCCCATCAAACACTCCCAGGGCAGGTACAGCAAAAGGGTTAGATACAGAGTAAAGCTCCCTCTACAATGTCCCATCAAACACTCCCAGGGCAGGTACAGCACGGGTTAGATACAGAGTAAAGCTCCCTCTACACTGTCCCTCAAGCACTCCCAGGGCAGGTACAGCACGGGTTAGATACAGAGTAAATCTCCCTCGACACTGTCCCATCAAACACTCCCAGGGCAGGTACAGAACGGGTTCGATACAGAGTGAAGCTCCCTCTACACTGTCCCATCAAACACTCCCAGGGCAGGTACAGAACGGGTTAGATACAGAGTAAAGCTCCCTCTACGCTGTCCCATCAAACACTCCCAGGGCAGGTACAGAACGGGTTAGATACAGAGTAAAGCTCCCTCTACACTGTCCCATCAAACACTCCCAGGGCAGGTCCAGCACGGGTTAGATACAGTGTAAAGCTCCCTCTACACTGTCCCATCAAACACTCCCAGGGCAGGTACAGCACGAGTTAGATACAGAGTAAAGCTCCCTCTACACTGTCCCATCAAACACTCCCAGGGCAGGTCCAGCACGGGTTAGATACAGAGTAAAGCTCCCTCTACACTGTCCCATCAAACACTCCCAGGGCAGGTCCAGCACAGGTTAGATACAGAGTAATGTTCCCTCTGCACTGTCCCATCAAACACTCCCAGGGCAGGTACAGCACGGGTTAGATACAGAGTAAAACTCCCTCTACACTGTCCCATCAAACACTCCCAGGGCAGGTACAGCACGGGTTAGATACAGAGTAAAGCTCCCTCTACACTGTCCCATCAAACACTCCCAGGGCAGGTACAGCACGGGTTAGATACAGAGTAATGTTCCCTCTACACTGTCCCATCAAACACTCCCAGGGCAGGTACAGCACGGGTTAGATACAGATTAAAGCTCCCGCTACACTGCCCCATCAAACACTCCCAGGGCAGGTACAGCACGGGTTAGATACAGAGTAAAGCTCCCTCTACACTGTCCCATCAAACACTCCCAGGGCAGGTACAGCACGGGTTAGATACAGAGTAAAGCTCCCTCTACACTGTCCCATCAAACACTCCCAGGGCAGGTACAGCACGAGTTAGATACAGAGTAAAGCTCCCTCTACACTGTCCCATCAAACACTCCCAGGGCAGGTACAGCACGGGTTAGATACAGAGTAAAGCTCCCTCTACACTGTCCCATCAAACACTCCAGGGCAGGTACAGCACGGGTTAGATACAGAATAAAGCTCCCTCTACACTGTCCCATCAAACACTCCCAGGGCAGGTACAGCACGGGTTAGATACAGAATAAAGCTCCCTCTACACTGTCCCATCAAACACTCCCAGGGCAGGTACAGCACGGGTTAGATACAGAATAAAGCTCCCTCTACACTGTCCCATCAAACACTCCCAGGGCAGGTACAGCACGGGTTAGATACAGAGTAAAGCTCCCTCTACACTGTCCCATCAAAACACTCCCAGGGCAGGCACAGCACGGGTTAGATACAGAGTAAAGCTGCCTCTACACTGTCCCATCAAACACTCCCAGGGCAGGTACAGCACGGGTTAGATACAGAGTAAAGTTCCCTCTACACTGTCCCATCAAACACTCCCAGGGCAGGTACAGCACGGGTTAGATACTGAGTAAATTTCCCTCGACATTGTCCCATCAAACACTCCCAGGGCAGGTACAGCACGGGTTAGATACAGAGTAAAGCTCCCTCTACACTGTCCCATCAAACACTCCCAGGGCAGGTACAGCACGGGTTAGATACGGAGTAAAGCTCCCTCTACACTGTCCCATCAAACACTCCCAGGGCAGGTACAGCACGGCTGAGATACGGAGTAAAGCTCCCCCTACACTGTCCCATCAAACACTCCCAGGACAGGTACAGCACGGGTTAGATACAGAGTAAAGCTCCCTCTACACTGTCCCATCAAACACTCCCAGGGCAGGTACAGCACGGGTTAGATACAGAGTAAAGCTCCCTCTACACTGTCCCATCAAACACTCCCAGAGCAGGTACAGCACGGGTTAGATACAGAGTAAAGCTCCCTCTGCACTGTCCCATCAAACACTCCCAGGGCAGGTACAGCACGTGTTAGATACAGAGTAAAGCTCCCTCTACACTGTCCCATCAAACACTCCCAGGGCAGGTATAGCACGGGTTAGATACAGAGTAAAGCTTCCTCTACACTGTCCCATCAAACACTCCCAGGGCAGGTACAGCACGGGTTAGATACAGAGTTAAGCTCCGTCTACACTGTCCCATCAAACACTCCCAGGGCAGGTACAGCACGGGTTAGATACACAGTAAAGCTCCCTCTACACTGTCCCATCAAACACTCCCAGGGCAGGTACAGCACGGGTTAGATACCGAGTAAATCTCCCTCTACACTGTCCCATCAAACACTCCCAGGGCAGGTACAGCATGGGTTAGATACCGAGTAAAGCTCCCTCTACACTGTCCCATCAAACACTCCCAGGGCAGGTACAGCACGGGTTAGATACAGAGTAAAGCTCCCTCTGCACTGTCCCATCAAACACTCCCAGGGCAGGTACAGCACGTGTTAGATACAGAGTAAAGCTCTCCCTACACTGTCCCATCAAACACTCCCAGGGCAGGTACAGCACGGGTTAGATACAGAGTAAAGCTCCCTCTACACTGTCCCATCAAACACTCCCAGGGCGGGTACAGAACGGGTTAGATACAGAGTAAAGCTCCCTCTACACTGTCCCATCAAACACTCCCAGGGCAGGTACAGCACGGTTTGATACAGAGTAAAGCTCCCTCTACACTGTCCCATCAAACACTCCCAGGGCAGGTACAGCACGGGTTAGATACAGAGTAAAGCTCCCTCTACTCTGTCCCATCAAACACTCCCAGGGCAGGTACAGCAAGGGTAGATACAGAGTAAAGCTCCCTCTACACTGTCCCATCAAACACTCCCAGGGCAGGTACAGCACGGGTTAGGTACAGAGTAAAGCTCCCTCTACACTGTCCCATCAAACACTCCCAGGGCAGGTACAGCACGGGTTAGATACAGAGTAAATCTCCCTCTACACTGTCCCATCAAACACTCCCAGGGCAGGTACAGAATGGGTTAGATACAGAGTAAAGCTCCCTCTACACTGTCCCATCAAACACTCCCAGGGCAGGTACAGCACGGGTTAGATACAGAGTAAAGCTCCCTCTACACTGTCCCATCAAACACTCCCAGGGCAGGTACAGCAAGTGTTAGAAACAGAGTAAATCTCCCTCGACACTGTCCCATCAAACACTCCCAGGGCAGGTACAGAACGGGTTAGATACAGAGTAAAGCTCCCTCTACACTGTCCCATCAAACACTCCCAGGGCAGGTACAGCACGGTTTGATACAGAGTAAAGCTCCCTCTACACTGTCCCATCAAACACTCCCAGGGCAGGTACAGCACGGGTTAGATACAGAGTAAAGCTCCCTCTACACTGTCCCATCAAACACTCCCAGGGCAGGTACAGCAAGGGTAGATACAGAGGAAAGCTCCCTCTGCACTGTCCCATCAAACACTCCCAGGGCAGGTACAGCACGTGTTAGATACAGAGTAAAGCTCCCTCTACACTGTCCCATCAAACACTCCCAGGGCAGGTATAGCACGATACAGAGTAAAGCTTCCTCTACACTGTCCCATCAAACACTCCCAGGGCAGGTACAGCACGGGTTAGATACAGAGTAAAGCTCCGTCTACACTGTCCCATCAAACACTCCCAGGGCAGGTACAGCACGGGTTAGATACACAGTAAAGCTCCCTCTACACTGTGCCATCAAACACTCCCAGGGCAGGTACAGCACAGGTTAGATACCGAGTAAATCTCCCTCTACACTGTCCCATCAAACACTCCCAGGGCAGGTACAGCATGGGTTAGATACCGAGTAAAGCTCCCTCTACACTGTCCCATCAAACACTCCCAGGGCAGGTACAGCACGGGTTAGATACAGAGTAAAGCTCCCTCTACACTGTCCCATCAAACACTCCCAGGGCAGGTACAGAACGGGTTAGATACAGAGTAAAGCTCCCTCTACACTGTCCCATCAAACACTCCCAGGGCAGGTACAGCACGGGTTAGATACAGAGTAAAGCTCCCTCTACACTGTCCCATCAAACACTCCCAGGGCTGGTACAGCACGGGTTAGATACAGAGTAAAGCTCCCTCTACACTGTCCCATCAAACACTCCCAGGCCAGGTACAGCACAGGGTTAGATGCAGAATAAAGCTCCCTCTACACTGTCCCATCAAACACTCCCAGGGCAGGTACAGCATGGGTTAGATACAGAGTAAAGCTCCCTCTACACTGTCCCATCAAACACTCCCAAGGCAGGTGCAGCAAGGGTTAGATACAGGGTAAAGCTCCCTCTACACTGTCCCATCAAACACTCCCAGGGTAGGTACAGCGAGGGTTAGGTACAGAGTAAAGCTCCCTCTACACTGTCCCATCAAACACTCCCAGGGCAGGTACAGCACGGGTTAGATACACAGTAAAGCTCCCTCTACACTGTCCCATCAAACACTCCCAGGGCGGGTACAGCACGGGTTAGATACAGAGTAAAGCTCCCTCTACACTGTCCCATCAAACACTCCCAGGGCAGGTACAGAACGGGTTAGATACAGAGTAAAGCTCCCTGTACACTGTCCCATCAAACACTCCCAGGGCAGGTACAGCACGGGTTACATACAGAGTAAAGCTCCCTCTACACTGTCCCATCAAACACTCCCAGGGCTGGTACAGCACGGGTTAGATACAGAGTAAAGCTCCCTCTGCACTGTCCCATCAAACACTACCAGGGCAGGTACAGCACGGGTTAGATTCAGAGTAAAGCTCCCTCTACACTGTCCCATCAAACACTCCCAGGGCAGGTACAGCACGGGTTAGATACAAAGTAAAGCTCCCTCTACACTGTCGCATCAAACACTCCCAGGGCAGGTACAGCATGGGTTAGATACCGAGTAAGTCTCCCTCTACACTGTCCCATCAAACACTCCCAAGGCAGGTACAGCATGGGTTAGATACCGAGTAAAGCTCCCTCTACACTGTCCCATCAAACACTCCCAGGGCAGGTACAGCACGGGTTAGATACAGAGTAAAGCTCCCTCTACACTGTCCCATCAAACACTCCCAGGGCAGGTACAGCACGGGTTAGATACAGAGTAATGTTCCCTCTGCACTGTCCCATCAAACACTCCCAGGGCAGGTACAGCACGGGTTAGATACAGAGTAAAACTCCCTCTACACTGTCCCATCAAACACTCCCAGGGCAGGTACAGCACGGGTTAGATACAGAGTAAAGCTCCCTCTACACTGTCCCATCAAACACTCCCAGGGCAGGTACAGCACGGGTTAGATACAGAGTAATGTTCCCTCTACACTGTCCCATCAAACACTCCCAGGGCAGGTACAGCACGGGTTAGATACAGATTAAAGCTCCCGCTACACTGCCCCATCAAACACTCCCAGGGCAGGTACAGCACGGGTTAGATACAGAGTAAAGCTCCCTCTACACTGTCCCATCAAACACTCCCAGGGCAGGTACAGCACGGGTTAGATACAGAGTAAACCTCCCTCTACACTGTCCCATCAAACACTCCCAGGGCAGGTACAGCACGAGTTAGATACAGAGTAAAGCTCCCTCTACACTGTCCCATCAAACACTCCCAGGGCAGGTACAGCACGGGTTAGATACAGAGTAAAGCTCCCTCTACACTGTCCCATCAAACACTCCCAGGGCAGGTACAGCACGGGTTAGATACAGAATAAAGCTCCCTCTACACTGTCCCATCAAACACTCCCAGGGCAGGTACAGCACGGGTTAGATACAGAATAAAGCTCCCTCTACACTGTCCCATCAAACACTCCCAGGGCAGGTACAGCACGGGTTAGATACAGAATAAAGCTCCCTCTACACTGTCCCATCAAACACTCCCAGGGCAGGTACAGCACGGGTTAGATACAGAGTAAAGCTCCCTCTACACTGTCCCATCAAACACTCCCAGGGCAGGCACAGCACGGGTTAGATACAGAGTAAAGCTGCCTCTACACTGTCCCATCAAACACTCTCAGGGCAGGTACAGCACGGGTTAGATACAGAGTAAAGTTCCCTCTACACTGTCCCATCAAACACTCCCAGGGCAGGTACAGCACGGGTTAGATACTGAGTAAAGTTCCCTCTACATTGTCCCATCAAACACTCCCAGGGCAGGTGCAGCACGGGTTAGATACAGAGTAAAGCTCCCTCTACACTGTCCCATCAAACACTCCCAGGGCAGGTACAGCACGGGTTAGATACGGAGTAAAGCTCCCTCTACACTGTCCCATCAAACACTCCCAGGGCAGGTACAGCACGGGTGAGATACGGAGTAAAGCTCCCCCTACACTGTCCCATCAAACACTCCCAGGACAGGTACAGCACGGGTTAGATACAGAGTAAAGCTCCCTCTACACTGTCCCATCAAACACTCCCAGGGCAGGTACAGCACGGGTTAGATACAGAGTAAAGCTCCCTCTACACTGTCCCATCAAACACTCCCAGAGCAGGTACAGCACGGGTTAGATACAGAGTAAAGCTCCCTCTGCACTGTCCCATCAAACACTCCCAGGGCAGGTACAGCACGTGTTAGATACAGAGTAAAGCTTCCTCTACACTGTCCCATCAAACACTCCCAGGGCAGGTACAGCACGGGTTAGATACAGAGTAAAGCTCCGTCTACACTGTCCCATCAAACACTCCCAGGGCAGGTACAGCACGGGTTAGATACACAGTAAAGCTCCCTCTACACTGTCCCATCAAACACTCCCAGGGCAGGTACAGCACGGGTTAGATACCGAGTAAATCTCCCTCTACACTGTCCCATCAAACACTCCCAGGGCAGGTACAGCATGGGTTAGATACCGAGTAAAGCTCCCTCTACACTGTCCCATCAAACACTCCCAGGGCAGGTACAGAACGGGTTAGATACAGAGTAAAGCTCCCTCTACACTGTCCCATCAAACACTCCCAGGGCAGGTACAGCACGGGTTAGATACAGAGTAAAGCTCCCTCTACACTGTCCCATCAAACACTCCCAGGGCTGGTACAGCACGGGTTAGATACAGAGTAAAGCTCCCTCTACACTGTCCCATCAAACACTCCCAGGGCAGGTACAGCACAGGGTTAGATGCAGAATAAAGCTCCCTCTACACTGTCCCATCAAACACTCCCAGGGCAGGTACAGCACGGGTTAGATACAGAGTAAAGCTCCCTCTACACTGTCCCTTCAAACACTCCCAAGGCAGGTGCAGCAAGGGTTAGATACAGGGTAAAGCTCCCTCTACACTGTCCCATCAAACACTCCCAGGGTAGGTACAGCGAGGGTTAGGTACAGAGTAAAGCTCCCTCTACACTGTCCCATCAAACACTCCCAGGGCAGGTACAGCACGGGTTAGATACACAGTAAAGCTCCCTCTACACTGTCCCATCAAACACTCCCAGGGCGGGTACAGCACGGGTTAGATACAGAGTAAAGCTCCCTCTACACTGTCCCATCAAACACTCCCAGGGCAGGTACAGAACGGGTTAGATACAGAGTAAAGCTCCCTGTACACTGTCCCATCAAACACTCCCAGGGCAGGTACAGCACGGGTTACATACAGAGTAAAGCTCCCTCTACACTGTCCCATCAAACACTCCCAGGGCTGGTACAGCACGGGTTAGATACAGAGTAAAGCTCCCTCTGCACTGTCCCATCAAACACTACCAGGGCAGGTACAGCACGGGTTAGATTCAGAGTAAAGCTCCCTCTACACTGTCCCATCAAACACTCCCAGGGCAGGTACAGCACGGGTTAGATACAAAGTAAAGCTCCCTCTACACTGTCGCATCAAACACTCCCAGGGCAGGTACAGCATGGGTTAGATACCGAGTAAGTCTCCCTCTACACTGTCCCATCAAACACTCCCAAGGCAGGTACAGCATGGGTTAGATACCGAGTAAAGCTCCCTCTACACTGTCCCATCAAACACTCCCAGGGCAGGTACAGCACGGGTTAGATACAGAGTAAATCTCCTTCTACACTGTCCCATCAAACACTCCCAGGGCAGGTACAGAACGGATTAGATACAGAGTAAAGCTCCCTCTACACTGTCCCATCAAACACTCCCAGGGCAGGTACAGCACGGGTTAGATACAGAGTAAAGCTCCCTCTACACTGTCCCATCAAACACTCCCAGGGCAGGTACAGCAAGGGTTAGTTACAGAGTAAAGCTCCCTCGACACTGTCCCATCAAACACTCCCAGGGCAGGTACAGCACGGGTTAGATACAGAGTAAAGCTCCCTCTACACTGTCCCATCAAACACTCCCAGGGGAGGTACAGCACGGGTTAGATACAGAGTAAAGCTCCCTCTACACTGTCCCATCAAACACTCCCAGGGCAGGTACAGCACGAGTTAGATACAGAGTAAAGCTCCCTCTACACTGTCCCATCAAACACTCCCAGGGCAGGTACAGCACGGGTTAGATACAGAGTAAAGCTCCCTCTACACTGTCCCATCAAACACTCCCAGGGCAGGTACAGCACGGGTTTCATACAGAGTAAAGCTCCCTCTACACTGTCCCATCAAACACTCCCAGGGCAGGTACAGCACGAGTTAGATACGGAGTAAAGCTCCCTCTACACTGCCCCATCAAACACTCCCAGGGCAGGTGCAGCACGGATCAGATACAGAGTAAAGTTCCCTCTACACTGTCCCATCAAACACTCCCAGGGCAGGTACAGCACGGGTTAGATACAGAGCAACGTTCCCTCGACACTGTCCCATCAAACACTCCCAGGGCAGGTACAGCACGGGTTAGATACAGAGTAAAGCTCCCCCTACACTGACCCATCAAACACTCCCAGGGCAGGTACAGCACGGGTTAGATACAGAGTAAAGCTCCCTCTACACTGTCCCATCAAACACTCCCAGGGCAGGTACAGCAAGGGTTAGACACAGAGTAAAGCTCTCTCTACACTGTCCCATCAAACACTCCCAGGGCAGGTATAGCTTGGGTTAGACACCGAGTAAAGCTCCCTCTACACTGTCCCATCAAACACTCCCAGGGCAGGTACAGCACGGGTTAGATACAGAGTAAATCTCCTTCTACACTGTCCCATCAAACACTCCCAGGGCAGGTACAGAACGGGTTAGATACAGAGTAAAGCTCCCTCGACACTGTCCCATCAAACACTCCCAGGGCAGGTACAGCACGAGTTAGATACAGAGTAAAGCTCCCTCAACACTGTCCCATCAAACACTCCCAGGGCAGGTACAGCACGGGTTAGATACAGACTAAGGCTCCCTCTACACTGTCCCATCAAACACTCCCAGGGCAGGTACAGCATGGGTTAGATACAGAGTAAAGCTCCCTCTCCACTGCCCCATCAAACACTCCCAGGGCAGGTACAGCACAGGGTTAGTTACAGAGTAAAGCTCCCTCTACACTGTCCCATCAAACACTCCCAGGGCAGGTACACCACGGGTTAGATACAGAGTAAAGCTCCCTCTACACTGTCCCTCAAACACTCCCAGGGCAGGTACAGCACGGGTTAGATACAGAGTAAATCTCCCTCTACACTGTCCCATCAAACACTCCCCCCAGGGCAGGTACAGAACGGGTTAGATACAGAGTAAAGCTCCCTCTACACTGTCCCATCAAACACTCCCAGGGCAGGTCCAGCACGGGTTAGATACAGAGTAATGTTCCCTCTACACTGTCCCATCAAACACTCCCAGGGCAGGTACAGCACGGGTTAGATACAGAGTAAAGCTCCCTCTACACTGTCCCATCAAACACTCCCAGGGCAGGTACAGCACGGGTTAGATACAGAGTAAAGCTCCCTCTACACTGTCCCATCAAACACTCCCAGGGCAGGTACAGCACGGGTTAGACACAGAGTAAAGCTCCCTCTACACTGTCCTATCAAACACTCCCAGGGCAGGTACAGCAAGGGTTAGATACAGAGTAAATCTCCCTCTACACTGTCCCATTAAACACTCCCAGGGCAGGTACAGAACGGGTTAGATACAGAGTAAAGCTCCCTCTACACTGTCCCACCAAACACTCCCAGGGCAGGTACAGCACGGGTTAGATACAGAGTAATGTTCCCTCTACACTGTCCCATCAAACACTCCCAGGGCAGGTACCGCACGGGTTAGATACAGAGTAAAGCTCCCGCTACACTGCCCCATCAAACACTCCCAGGGCAGGTACAGCACGGGTTAGATACAGAGTAAAGCTCCCTCTACACTGTCCCATCAAACACTCCCAGGGCAGGTACAGCACGGGTTAGATACAGAGTAAAGCTCCCTCGACACTGTCCCATCAAACACTCCCAGGGCAGGTACAGCACGAGTTAGATACAGAGTAAAGCTCCCTCTACACTGTCCCATCAAACACTCCCAGGGCAGGTACAGCACGGGTTAGATACAGAGTAAAGCTCCCTCTACGCTGTCCCATCAAACACTCCCAGGGCAGGTACAGCACGGGTTTCATACAGAGTAAAGCTCCCTCTACACTGTCCCATCAAACACTCCCAGGGCAGGTACAGCACGAGTTAGATACGGAGTAAAGCTCCCTCTACACTGTCCCATCAAACACTCCCAGGGCAGGTACAGCACGGATCAGATACAGAGTAAAGTTCCCTCTACACTGTCCCATCAAACACTCCAGGGCAGGTACAGCACGGGTTAGATACAGAGTAAAGTTCCCTCGACACTGTCCCATCAAACACACCCAGGGCAGGTACAGCACGGGTTAGATACAGAGTAAAGCTCCCCCTACACTGACCCATCAAACACTCCCAGGCAGGTACAGCACGGGTTAGATACAGAGTAAAGCTCCCTCTGCACTGTCCCATCAAACACTCCCAGGGCAGGTACAGCAAGGGTTAGACACAGAGTAAAGCTCTCTCTACACTGTCCCATCAAACACTCCAGGGCAGGTATAGCTTGGGTTAGATACCGAGAAAAGCTCCCTCTACACTGTCCCATCAAACACTCCCAGGCAGGTACAGCACGGGGTAGATACAGAGTAAATCTCCTTCTACACTGTCCCATCAAACACTCCCAGGGCAGGTACAGAACGGGTTAGATACAGAGTAAAGCTCCCTCTACACTGTCCCATCAAACACTCCCAGGGCAGGTACAGCACGGGTTAGATACAGAGTAAAGCTCCCTCAACACTGTCCCATCAAACACTCCCAGGGCAGGTACAGAACGGGTTAGATACAGAGTAAAGCTCCCTCTACACTGTCCCATCAAACACTCCCAGGGCAGGTACAGCACGGTTTGATACAGAGTAAAGCTCCCTCTACACTGTCCCATCAAACACTCCCAGGGCAGGTACAGCACGGGTTAGATACAGAGTAAAGCTCCCTCTACACTGTCCCATCAAACACTCCCAGGGCAGGTACAGCAAGGGTAGATACAGAGTAAAGCTCCCTCTGCACTGTCCCATCAAACACTCCCAGGGCAGGTACAGCACGTGTTAGATACAGAGTAAAGCTCCCTCTACACTGTCCCATCAAACACTCCCAGGGCAGGTATAGCACGGGTTAGATACAGAGTAAAGCTTCCTCTACACTGTCCCATCAAACACTCCCAGGGCAGGTACAGCACGGGTTAGATGCAGAGTAAAGCTCCGTCTACACTGTCCCATCAAACACTCCCAGGGCAGGTACAGCACGGGTTAGATACACAGTAAAGCTCCCTCTACACTGTCCCATCAAACACTCCCAGGGCAGGTACAGCACGGGTTAGATACCGAGTAAATCTCCCTCTACACTGTCCCATCAAACACTCCCAGGGCAGGTACAGCATGGGTTAGATACCGAGTAAAGCTCCCTCTACACTGTCCCATCAAACACTCCCAGGGCAGGTACAGCACGGGTTAGATACAGAGTAAAGCTCCCTCTACACTGTCCCATCAAACACTCCCAGGGCAGGTACAGAACGGGTTAGATACAGAGTAAAGCTCCCTCTACACTGTCCCATCAAACACTCCCAGGGTAGGTACAGCGAGGGTTAGGTACAGAGTAAAGCTCCCTTTACACTGTCCCATCAAACACTCCCAGGGCAGGTACAGCACGGGTTAGATACACAGTAAAGCTCCCTCTACACTGTCCCATCAAACACTCCCAGGGCGGGTACAGCACGGGTTAGATACAGAGTAAAGCTCCCTCTACACTGTCCCATCAAACACTCCCAGGGCAGGTACAGAACGGGTTAGATACAGAGTAAAGCTCCCTGTACACTGTCCCATCAAACACTCCCAGGGCAGGTACAGCACGGGTTACATACAGAGTAAAGCTCCCTCTACACTGTCCCATCAAACACTCCCAGGGCTGGTACAGCACGGGTTAGATACAGAGTAAAGCTCCCTCTGCACTGTCCCATCAAACACTACCAGGGCAGGTACAGCACGGGTTAGATTCAGAGTAAAGCTCCCTCTACACTGTCCCATCAAACACTCCCAGGGCAGGTACAGCACGGGTTAGATACAAAGTAAAGCTCCCTCTACACTGTCGCATCAAACACTCCCAGGGCAGGTACAGCATGGGTTAGATACCGAGTAAGTCTCCCTCTACACTGTCCCATCAAACACTCCCAAGGCAGGTACAGCATGGGTTAGATACCGAGTAAAGCTCCCTCTACACTGTCCCATCAAACACTCCCAGGGCAGGTACAGCACGGGTTAGATACAGAGTAAAGCTCCCTCTACACTGTCCCATCAAACACTCCCAGGGCAGGTACAGCACGGGTTAGATACAGAGTAATGTTCCCTCTGCACTGTCCCATCAAACACTCCCAGGGCAGGTACAGCACGGGTTAGATACAGAGTAAAACTCCCTCTACACTGTCCCATCAAACACTCCCAGGGCAGGTACAGCACGGGTTAGATACAGAGTAAAGCTCCCTCTACACTGTCCCATCAAACACTCCCAGGGCAGGTACAGCACGGGTTAGATACAGAGTAATGTTCCCTCTACACTGTCCCATCAAACACTCCCAGGGCAGGTACAGCACGGGTTAGATACAGATTAAAGCTCCCGCTACACTGCCCCATCAAACACTCCCAGGGCAGGTACAGCACGGGTTAGATACAGAGTAAAGCTCCCTCTACACTGTCCCATCAAACACTCCCAGGGCAGGTACAGCACGGGTTAGATACAGAGTAAAGCTCCCTCTACACTGTCCCATCAAACACTCCCAGGGCAGGTACAGCACGAGTTAGATACAGAGTAAAGCTCCCTCTACACTGTCCCATCAAACACTCCCAGGGCAGGTACAGCACGGGTTAGATACAGAGTAAAGCTCCCTCTACACTGTCCCATCAAACACTCCCAGGGCAGGTACAGCACGGGTTAGATACAGAATAAAGCTCCCTCTACACTGTCCCATCAAACGCTCCCAGGGCAGCTACAGCACGGGTTAGATACAGAATAAAGCTCCCTCTACACTGTCCCATCAAACGCTCCCAGGGCAGGTACAGCATGGGTTAGATACAGAATAAAGCTCCCTCTACACTGTCCCATCAAACACTCCCAGGGCAGGTACAGCACGGGTTAGATACAGAGTAAAGCTCCCTCTACACTGTCCCATCAAACACTCCCAGGGCAGGCACAGCACGGGTTAGATACAGAGTAAAGCTGCCTCTACACTGTCCCATCAAACACTCTCAGGGCAGGTACAGCACGGGTTAGATACAGAGTAAAGTTCCCTCTACACTGTCCCATCAAACACTCCCAGGGCAGGTACAGCACGGGTTAGATACTGAGTAAAGTTCCCTCTACATTGTCCCATCAAACACTCCCAGGGCAGGTACAGCACGGGTTAGATACAGAGTAAAGCTCCCTCTACACTGTCCCATCAAACACTCCCAGGGCAGGTACAGCACGGGTTAGATACGGAGTAAAGCTCCCTCTACACTGTCCCATCAAACACTCCCAGGGCAGGTACAGCACGGGTGAGATACGGAGTAAAGCTCCCCCTACACTGTCCCATCAAACACTCCCAGGACAGGTACAGCACGGGTTAGATACAGAGTAAAGCTCCCTCTACACTGTCCCATCAAACACTCCCAGGGCAGGTACAGCACGGGTTAGATACAGAGTAAAGCTCCCTCTACACTGTCCCATCAAACACTCCCAGAGCAGGTACAGCACGGGTTAGATACAGAGTAAAGCTCCCTCTGCACTGTCCCATCAAACACTCCCAGGGCAGGTATAGCACGTGTTAGATACAGAGTAAAGCTCCCTCTACACTGTCCCATCAAACACTCCCAGGGCAGGTACAGCACGGGTTAGATACAGAGTAAAGCTTCCTCTACACTGTCCCATCAAACACTCCCAGGGCAGGTACAGCACGGGTTAGATACAGAGTAAAGCTCCGTCTACACTGTCCCATCAAACACTCCCAGGGCAGGTACAGCACGGGTTAGATACACAGTAAAGCTCCCTCTACACTGTCCCATCAAACACTCCCAGGGCAGGTACAGCACGGGTTAGATACCGAGTAAATCTCCCTCTACACTGTCCCATCAAACACTCCCAGGGCAGGTACAGCATGGGTTAGATACCGAGTAAAGCTCCCTCTACACTGTCCCATCAAACACTCCCAGGGCAGGTACAGCACGGGTTAGATACAGAGTAAAGCTCCCTCTACACTGTCCCATCAAACACTCCCAGGGCAGGTACAGAACGGGTTAGATACAGAGTAAAGCTCCCTCTACACTGTCCCATCAAACACTCCCAGGGCAGGTACAGCACGGGTTAGAGACAGAGTAAAGCTCCCTCTACACTGTCCCATCAAACACTCCCAGGGCTGGTACAGCACGGGTTAGATACAGAGTAAAGCTCCCTCTACACTGTCCCATCAAACACTCCCAGGGCAGGTACAGCACAGGGTTAGATGCAGAATAAAGCTCCCTCTACACTGTCCCATAAAACACTCCCAGGGCAGGTACAGCACGGGTTAGATACAGAGTAAAGCTCCCTCTACACTGTCCCATCAAACACTCCCAAGGCAGGTGCAGCAAGGGTTAGATACAGGGTAAAGCTCCCTCTACACTGTCCCCTCAAACACTCCCAGGGTAGGTACAGCGAGGGTTAGGTACAGAGTAAAGCTCCCTCTACACTGTCCCATCAAACACTCCCAGGGCAGGTACAGCACGGGTTAGATACACAGTAAAGCTCCCTCTACACTGTCCCATCAAACACTCCCAGGGCGGGTACAGCACGGGTTAGATACAGAGTAAAGCTCCCTCTACACTGTCCCATCAAACACTCCCAGGGCAGGTACAGAACGGGTTAGATACAGAGTAAAGCTCCCTGTACACTGTCCCATCAAACACTCCCAGGGCAGGTACAGCACGGGTTACATGCAGAGTAAAGCTCCCTCTACACTGTCCCATCAAACACTCCCAGGGCTGGTACAGCACGGGTTAGATAGAGAGTAAAGCTCCCTCTGCACTGTCCCATCAAACACTACCAGGGCAGGTACAGCACGGGTTAGATTCAGAGTAAAGCTCCCTCTACACTGTCCCATCAAACACTCCCAGGGCAGGTACAGCACGGGTTAGATACAAAGTAAAGCTCCCTCTACACTGTCGCATCAAACACTCCCAGGGCAGGTACAGCATGGGTTAGATACCGAGTAAGTCTCCCTCTACAGTGTCCCATCAAACACTCCCAAGGCAGGTACAGCATGGGTTAGATACCGAGTAAAGCTCCCTCTACACTGTCCCATCAAACACTCCCAGGGCAGGTACAGCACGGGTTAGATACAGAGTAAATCTCCTTCTACACTGTCCCATCAAACACTCCCAGGGCAGGTACAGAACGGGTTAGATACAGAGTAAAGCTCCCTCTACACTGTCCCATCAAACACTCCCAGGGCAGGTACAGCACGGGTTAGATACAGAGTAAAGCTCCCTCTACACTGTCCCATCAAACACTCCCAGGGCAGGTACAGCACGGGTTAGATACAGAGTAAAGCTCCCTCTACACTGTCCCATCAAACACTCCCAGGGGAGGTACAGCACGGGTTAGATACAGAGTAAAGCTCCCTCTACACTGTCCCATCAAACACTCCCAGGGCAGGTACAGCACGAGTTAGATACAGAGTAAAGCTCCCTCTACACTGTCCCATCAAACACTCCCAGGGCAGGTACAGAACGGGTTAGATACAGAGTAAAGCTCCCTCTACACTGTCCCATCAAACACTCCCAGGGCAGGTCCAGCACGGGTTAGATACAGTGTAAAGCTCCCTCTACACTGTCCCATCAAACACTCCCAGGGCAGGTACAGCACGAATTAGATACAGAGTAAAGCTCCCTCTACACTGTCCCATCAAACACTCCCAGGGCAGGTCCAGCACGGGTTAGATACAGAGTAAAGCTCCCTCTACACTGTCCCATCAAACACTCCCAGGGCAGGTCCAGCACAGGTTAGATACAGAGTAATGTTCCCTCTGCACTGTCCCATCAAACACTCCCAGGGCAGGTACAGCACGGGTTAGATACAGAGTAAAGCTCCCTCTACACTGTCCCATCAAACACTCCCAGGGCAGGTACAGCACGGGTTAGATACAGAGTAAAGCTCCCTCTACACTGTCCCATCAAACACTCCCAGGGCAGGTACAGCACGGGTTAGATACAGAGTAATGTTCCCTCTACACTGTCCCATCAAACACTCCCAGGGCAGGTACAGCACGGGTTAGATACAGATTAAAGCTCCCGCTACACTGCCCCATCAAACACTCCCAGGGCAGGTACAGCACGGGTTAGATACAGAGTAAAGCTCCCTCTACACTGTCCCATCAAACACTCCCAGGGCAGGTACAGCACGGGTTAGATACAGAGTAAAGCTCCCTCTACACTGTCCCATCAAACACTCCCAGGGCAGGTACAGCACGGGTTAGATACAGACTAAAGCTCCCTCTACACTGTCCCATCAAACACTCCCAGGGCAGGTACAGCACGGGTTAGATACAGAATAAAGCTCCCTCTACACTGTCCCATCAAACACTCCCAGGGCAGGTACAGCACGGGTTAGATACAGAATAAAGCTCCCTCTACACTGTCCCATCAAACACTCCCAGGGCAGGTACAGCACGGGTTAGATACAGAATAAAGCTCCCTCTACACTGTCCCATCAAACACTCCCAGGGCAGGTACAGCACGGGTTAGATACAGAGTAAAGCTCCCTCTACACTGTCCCATCAAACACTCCCAGGGCAGGCACAGCACGGGTTAGATACAGAGTAAAGCTGCCTCTACACTGTCCCATCAAACACTCCCAGGGCAGGTACAGCACGGGTTAGATACAGAGTAAAGTTCCCTCTACACTGTCCCATCAAACACTCCCAGGGCAGGTACAGCACAGGGTTAGATACAGAGTAAAGCTGCCTCTACACTGTCCCATCAAACACTCCCAGGGCAGGTACAGCACGGGTTAGATACTGAGTAAAGTTCCCTCTACATTGTCCCATCAAACACTCCCAGGGCAGGTACAGCACGGGTTAGATACAGAGTAAAGCTCCCTCTACACTGTCCCATCAAACACTCCCAGGGCAGGTACAGCACGGGTTAGATACGGAGTAAATCTCCTTCTACACTGTCCCATCAAACACTCCCAGGGCAGGTACAGAACGGGTTAGATACAGAGTAAAGCTCCCTCTACACTGTCCCATCAAACACTCCCAGGGCAGGTACAGCACGGGTTAGATACAGAGTAAAGCTCCCTCAACACTGTCCCATCAAACACTCCCAGGGCAGGTACAGAACGGGTTAGATACAGAGTAAAGCTCCCTCTACACTGTCCCATCAAACACTCCCAGGGCAGGTACAGCACGGTTTGATACAGAGTAAAGCTCCCTCTACACTGTCCCATCAAACACTCCCAGGGCAGGTACAGCACGGGTTAGATACAGAGTAAAGCTCCCTCTACACTGTCCCATCAAACACTCCCAGGGCAGGTACAGCAAGGGTAGATACAGAGTAAAGCTCCCTCTGCACTGTCCCATCAAACACTCCCAGGGCAGGTACAGCACGTGTTAGATACAGAGTAAAGCTCCCTCTACACTGTCCCATCAAACACTCCCAGGGCAGGTATAGCACGGGTTAGATACAGAGTAAAGCTTCCTCTACACTGTCCCATCAAACACTCCCAGGGCAGGCACAGCACGGGTTAGATGCAGAGTAAAGCTCCGTCTACACTGTCCCATCAAACACTCCCAGGGCAGGTACAGCACGGGTTAGATACACAGTAAAGCTCCCTCTACACTGTCCCATCAAACACTCCCAGGGCAGGTACAGCACGGGTTAGATACCGAGTAAATCTCCCTCTACACTGTCCCATCAAACACTCCCAGGGCAGGTACAGCATGGGTTAGATACCGAGTAAAGCTCCCTCTACACTGTCCCATCAAACACTCCCAGGGCAGGTACAGCACGGGTTAGATACAGAGTAAAGCTCCCTCTACACTGTCCCATCAAACACTCCCAGGGCAGGTACAGAACGGGTTAGATACAGAGTAAAGCTCCCTCTACACTGTCCCATCAAACACTCCCAGGGTAGGTACAGCGAGGGTTAGGTACAGAGTAAAGCTCCCTTTACACTGTCCCATCAAACACTCCCAGGGCAGGTACAGCACGGGTTAGATACACAGTAAAGCTCCCTCTACACTGTCCCATCAAACACTCCCAGGGCGGGTACAGCACGGGTTAGATACAGAGTAAAGCTCCCTCTACACTGTCCCATCAAACACTCCCAGGGCAGGTACAGAACGGGTTAGATACAGAGTAAAGCTCCCTGTACACTGTCCCATCAAACACTCCCAGGGCAGGTACAGCACGGGTTACATACAGAGTAAAGCTCCCTCTACACTGTCCCATCAAACACTCCCAGGGCTGGTACAGCACGGGTTAGATACAGAGTAAAGCTCCCTCTGCACTGTCCCATCAAACACTACCAGGGCAGGTACAGCACGGGTTAGATTCAGAGTAAAGCTCCCTCTACACTGTCCCATCAAACACTCCCAGGGCAGGTACAGCACGGGTTAGATACAAAGTAAAGCTCCCTCTACACTGTCGCATCAAACACTCCCAGGGCAGGTACAGCATGGGTTAGATACCGAGTAAGTCTCCCTCTACACTGTCCCATCAAACACTCCCAAGGCAGGTACAGCATGGGTTAGATACCGAGTAAAGCTCCCTCTACACTGTCCCATCAAACACTCCCAGGGCAGGTACAGCACGGGTTAGATACAGAGTAAAGCTCCCTCTACACTGTCCCATCAAACACTCCCAGGGCAGGTACAGCACGGGTTAGATACAGAGTAATGTTCCCTCTGCACTGTCCCATCAAACACTCCCAGGGCAGGTACAGCACGGGTTAGATACAGAGTAAAACTCCCTCTACACTGTCCCATCAAACACTCCCAGGGCAGGTACAGCACGGGTTAGATACAGAGTAAAGCTCCCTCTACACTGTCCCATCAAACACTCCCAGGGCAGGTACAGCACGGGTTAGATACAGAGTAATGTTCCCTCTACACTGTCCCATCAAACACTCCCAGGGCAGGTACAGCACGGGTTAGATACAGATTAAAGCTCCCGCTACACTGCCCCATCAAACACTCCCAGGGCAGGTACAGCACGGGTTAGATACAGAGTAAAGCTCCCTCTACACTGTCCCATCAAACACTCCCAGGGCAGGTACAGCACGGGTTAGATACAGAGTAAAGCTCCCTCTACACTGTCCCATCAAACACTCCCAGGGCAGGTACAGCACGAGTTAGATACAGAGTAAAGCTCCCTCTACACTGTCCCATCAAACACTCCCAGGGCAGGTACAGCACGGGTTAGATACAGAGTAAAGCTCCCTCTACACTGTCCCATCAAACACTCCCAGGGCAGGTACAGCACGGGTTAGATACAGAATAAAGCTCCCTCTACACTGTCCCATCAAACGCTCCCAGGGCAGCTACAGCACGGGTTAGATACAGAATAAAGCTCCCTCTACACTGTCCCATCAAACGCTCCCAGGGCAGGTACAGCATGGGTTAGATACAGAATAAAGCTCCCTCTACACTGTCCCATCAAACACTCCCAGGGCAGGTACAGCACGGGTTAGATACAGAGTAAAGCTCCCTCTACACTGTCCCATCAAACACTCCCAGGGCAGGCACAGCACGGGTTAGATACAGAGTAAAGCTGCCTCTACACTGTCCCATCAAACACTCTCAGGGCAGGTACAGCACGGGTTAGATACAGAGTAAAGTTCCCTCTACACTGTCCCATCAAACACTCCCAGGGCAGGTACAGCACGGGTTAGATACTGAGTAAAGTTCCCTCTACATTGTCCCATCAAACACTCCCAGGGCAGGTACAGCACGGGTTAGATACAGAGTAAAGCTCCCTCTACACTGTCCCATCAAACACTCCCAGGGCAGGTACAGCACGGGTTAGATACGGAGTAAAGCTCCCTCTACACTGTCCCATCAAACACTCCCAGGGCAGGTACAGCACGGGTGAGATACGGAGTAAAGCTCCCCCTACACTGTCCCATCAAACACTCCCAGGACAGGTACAGCACGGGTTAGATACAGAGTAAAGCTCCCTCTACACTGTCCCATCAAACACTCCCAGGGCAGGTACAGCACGGGTTAGATACAGAGTAAAGCTCCCTCTACACTGTCCCATCAAACACTCCCAGAGCAGGTACAGCACGGGTTAGATACAGAGTAAAGCTCCCTCTGCACTGTCCCATCAAACACTCCCAGGGCAGGTATAGCACGTGTTAGATACAGAGTAAAGCTCCCTCTACACTGTCCCATCAAACACTCCCAGGGCAGGTACAGCACGGGTTAGATACAGAGTAAAGCTTCCTCTACACTGTCCCATCAAACACTCCCAGGGCAGGTACAGCACGGGTTAGATACAGAGTAAAGCTCCGTCTACACTGTCCCATCAAACACTCCCAGGGCAGGTACAGCACGGGTTAGATACACAGTAAAGCTCCCTCTACACTGTCCCATCAAACACTCCCAGGGCAGGTACAGCACGGGTTAGATACCGAGTAAATCTCCCTCTACACTGTCCCATCAAACACTCCCAGGGCAGGTACAGCATGGGTTAGATACCGAGTAAAGCTCCCTCTACACTGTCCCATCAAACACTCCCAGGGCAGGTACAGCACGGGTTAGATACAGAGTAAAGCTCCCTCTACACTGTCCCATCAAACACTCCCAGGGCAGGTACAGAACGGGTTAGATACAGAGTAAAGCTCCCTCTACACTGTCCCATCAAACACTCCCAGGGCAGGTACAGCACGGGTTAGAGACAGAGTAAAGCTCCCTCTACACTGTCCCATCAAACACTCCCAGGGCTGGTACAGCACGGGTTAGATACAGAGTAAAGCTCCCTCTACACTGTCCCATCAAACACTCCCAGGGCAGGTACAGCACAGGGTTAGATGCAGAATAAAGCTCCCTCTACACTGTCCCATAAAACACTCCCAGGGCAGGTACAGCACGGGTTAGATACAGAGTAAAGCTCCCTCTACACTGTCCCATCAAACACTCCCAAGGCAGGTGCAGCAAGGGTTAGATACAGGGTAAAGCTCCCTCTACACTGTCCCCTCAAACACTCCCAGGGTAGGTACAGCGAGGGTTAGGTACAGAGTAAAGCTCCCTCTACACTGTCCCATCAAACACTCCCAGGGCAGGTACAGCACGGGTTAGATACACAGTAAAGCTCCCTCTACACTGTCCCATCAAACACTCCCAGGGCGGGTACAGCACGGGTTAGATACAGAGTAAAGCTCCCTCTACACTGTCCCATCAAACACTCCCAGGGCAAGTACAGAACGGGTTAGATACAGAGTAAAGCTCCCTGTACACTGTCCCATCAAACACTCCCAGGGCAGGTACAGCACGGGTTACATGCAGAGTAAAGCTCCCTCTACACTGTCCCATCAAACACTCCCAGGGCTGGTACAGCACGGGTTAGATAGAGAGTAAAGCTCCCTCTGCACTGTCCCATCAAACACTACCAGGGCAGGTACAGCACGGGTTAGATTCAGAGTAAAGCTCCCTCTACACTGTCCCATCAAACACTCCCAGGGCAGGTACAGCACGGGTTAGATACAAAGTAAAGCTCCCTCTACACTGTCGCATCAAACACTCCCAGGGCAGGTACAGCATGGGTTAGATACCGAGTAAGTCTCCCTCTACAGTGTCCCATCAAACACTCCCAAGGCAGGTACAGCATGGGTTAGATACCGAGTAAAGCTCCCTCTACACTGTCCCATCAAACACTCCCAGGGCAGGTACAGCACGGGTTAGATACAGAGTAAATCTCCTTCTACACTGTCCCATCAAACACTCCCAGGGCAGGTACAGAACGGGTTAGATACAGAGTAAAGCTCCCTCTACACTGTCCCATCAAACACTCCCAGGGCAGGTACAGCACGGGTTAGATACAGAGTAAAGCTCCCTCTACACTGTCCCATCAAACACTCCCAGGGCAGGTACAGCACGGGTTAGATACAGAGTAAAGCTCCCTCTACACTGTCCCATCAAACACTCCCAGGGGAGGTACAGCACGGGTTAGATACAGAGTAAAGCTCCCTCTACACTGTCCCATCAAACACTCCCAGGGCAGGTACAGCACGAGTTAGATACAGAGTAAAGCTCCCTCTACACTGTCCCATCAAACACTCCCAGGGCAGGTACAGAACGGGTTAGATACAGAGTAAAGCTCCCTCTACACTGTCCCATCAAACACTCCCAGGGCAGGTCCAGCACGGGTTAGATACAGTGTAAAGCTCCCTCTACACTGTCCCATCAAACACTCCCAGGGCAGGTACAGCACGAATTAGATACAGAGTAAAGCTCCCTCTACACTGTCCCATCAAACACTCCCAGGGCAGGTCCAGCACGGGTTAGATACAGAGTAAAGCTCCCTCTACACTGTCCCATCAAACACTCCCAGGGCAGGTCCAGCACAGGTTAGATACAGAGTAATGTTCCCTCTACACTGTCCCATCAAACACTCCCAGGGCAGGTACAGCACGGGTTAGATACAGAGTAAAGCTCCCTCTACACTGTCCCATCAAACACTCCCAAGGCAGGTGCAGCAAGGGTTAGATACAGGGTAAAGCTCCCTCTACACTGTCCCATCAAACACTCCCAGGGCAGGTACAGCACGGGTTAGATACACAGTAAAGCTCCCTCTACACTGTCCCATCAAACACTCCCAGGGCGGGTACAGCACGGGTTAGGTACAGAGTAAAGCTCCCTCTACACTGTCCCATCAAACACTCCCAGGGCAGATACAGAACGGGTTAGATACAGAGTAAAGCTCCCTGTACACTGTCCCATCAAACACTCCCAGGGCAGGTACAGCACGGGTTACATGCAGAGTAAAGCTCCCTCTACACTGTCCCATCAAACACTCCCAGGGCTGGTACAGCACGGGTTAGATAGAGAGTAAAGCTCCCTCTGCACTGTCCCATCAAACACTACCAGGGCAGGTACAGCACGGGTTAGATTCAGAGTAAAGCTCCCTCTACACTGTCCCATCAAACACTCCCAGGGCAGGTACAGCACGGGTTAGATACAAAGTAAAGCTCCCTCTACACTGTCGCATCAAACACTCCCAGGGCAGGTACAGCATGGGTTAGATACCGAGTAAGTCTCCCTCTACAGTGTCCCATCAAACACTGCCAAGGCAGGTACAGCATGGGTTAGATACCGAGTAAAGCTCCCTCTACACTGTCCCATCAAACACTCCCAGGGCAGGACCAGCACGGGTTAGATACAGAGTAAATCTCCTTCTACACTGTCCCATCAAACACTCCCAGGGCAGGTACAGAACGGGTTAGATACAGAGTAAAGCTCCCTCTACACTGTCCCATCAAACACTCCCAGGGCAGGTACAGCACGGGTTAGATACAGAGTAAAGCTCCCTCTACACTGTCCCATCAAACACTCCCAGGGCAGGTACAGCAAGGGTTAGTTACAGAGTAAAGCTCCCTCTACACTGTCCCATCAAACACTCCCAGGGCAGGTACAGCACGGGTTAGATACAGAGTAAAGCTCCCTCTACACTGTCCCATCAAACACTCCCAGGGGAGGTACAGCACGGGTTAGATACAGAGTAAAGCTCCCTCTACACTGTCCCATCAAACACTCCCAGGGCAGGTACACCACGAGTTAGATACAGAGTAAAGCTCCCTCTACACTGTCCCATCAAACACTCCCAGGGCAGGTACAGAACGGGTTAGATACAGAGTAAAGCTCCCTCTACACTGTCCCATCAAACACTCCCAGGGCAGGTCCAGCACGGGTTAGATACAGTGTAAAGCTCCCTCTACACTGTCCCATCAAACACTCCCAGGGCAGGTCCAGCACGGGTTAGATACAGAGTAAAGCTCCCTCTACACTGTCCCATCAAACACTCCCAGGGCAGGTCCAGCACAGGTTAGAAACAGAGTAATGTTCCCTCTGCACTGTCCCATCAAACACTCCCAGGGCAGGTACAGCACGGGTTAGATACAGATTAAAGCTCCCGCTACACTGCCCCATCAAACACTCCCAGGGCAGGTACAGCACGGGTTAGATACAGAGTAAAGCTCCCTCTACACTGTCCCATCAAACACTCCCAGGGCAGGTACAGCACGGGTTAGATACAGAGTAAAGCTCCCTCTACACTGTCCCATCAAACACTCCCAGGGCAGGTACAGCACGGGTTAGATACAGACTAAAGCTCCCTCTACACTGTCCCATCAAACACTCCCAGGGCAGGTACAGCACGGGTTAGATACAGAATAAAGCTCCCTCTACACTGTCCCATCAAACACTCCCAGGGCAGGTACAGCACGGGTTAGATACAGAGTAAAGCTCCCTCTACACTGTCCCATCAAACACTCCCAGGGCAGGCACAGCACGGGTTAGATACAGAGTAAAGCTGCCTCTACACTGTCCCATCAAACACTCCCAGGGCAGGTACAGCACGGGTTAGATACAGAGTAAATTTCCCTCTACACTGTCCCATCAAACACTCCCAGGGCAGGTACAGCACAGGGTTAGATACAGAGTAAAGCTGCCTCTACACTGTCCCATCAAACACTCCCAGGGCAGGTACAGCACGGGTTAGATACTGAGTAAAGTTCCCTCTACATTGTCCCATCAAACACTCCCAGGGCAGGTACAGCACGGGTTAGATACAGAGTAAAGCTCCCTCTACACTGTCCCATCAAACACTCCCAGGGCAGGTACAGCACGGGTTAGATACGGAGTAAAGCTCCCTCTACACTGTCCCATCAAACACTCCCAGGGCAGGTGCAGCACGGGTTAGATACGGAGTAAAGCTCCCTCTACACTGTCCCATCAAACACTCCCAGGACAGGTACAGCACGGGTTAGATACAGAGTAAAGCTCCCTCTACACTGTCCCATCAAACACTCCCAGGGCAGGTACAGCACGGGTTAGATACAGAGTAAAGCTCCCTCTACACTGTCCCATCAAACACTCCCAGAGCAGGTACAGCACGGGTTAGATACAGAGTAAAGCTCCCTCTGCACTGTCCCATCAAACACTCCCAGGGCAGGTACAGCACGTGTTAGATACAGAGTAAAGCTCCCTCTACACTGTCCCATCAAACACTCCCAGGGCAGGTATAGCACGGGTTAGATACAGAGTAAAGCTTCCTCTACACTGTCCCATCACACACTCCCAGGGCAGGTACAGCACGGGTTAGACACAGAGTAAAGCTCCGTCTACACTGTCCCATCAAACACTCCCAGGGCAGGTACAGCACGGGTTAGATACACAGTAAAGCTCCCTCTACACTGTCCCATCAAACACTCCCAGGGCAGGTACAGCACGGGTTAGATACCGAGTAAATCTCCCTCTACACTGTCCCATCAAACACTCCCAGGGCAGGTACAGCACGGGTTAGATACAGAGTAAAGCTCCCTCTACACTGTCCCATCAAACACTCCCAGGGCAGGTACAGCATGGGTTAGATACCGAGTAAAGCTCCCTCTACACTGTCCCATCAAACACTCCCAGGGCAGGTACAGCACGGGTTAGATACAGAGTAAAGCTCCCTCTACACTGTCCCATCAAACACTCCCAGGGCAGGTACAGAATGGGTTAGATACAGAGTAAAGCTCCCTCTACACTGTCCCATCAAACACTCCCAGGGCAGGTACAGCACGGGTTAGATACAGAGTAAAGCTCCCTCTACACTGTCCCATCAAACACTCCCAGGGCTGGTACAGCACGGGTTAGATACAGAGTAAAGCTCCCTCTACACTGTCCCATCAAACACTCCCAGGGCAGGTACAGCACGGGTTAGATACAGAGTAAAGCTCCCTCTACACTGTCCCATCAAACACTCCCAAGGCAGGTGCAGCAAGGGTTAGATACAGGGTAAAGCTCCCTCTGCACTGTCCCATCAAACACTCCCAGGGTAGGTACAGCGAGGGTTAGGTACAGAGTAAAGCTCCCTCTACACTGTCCCATCAAACACTCCCAGGGCAGGTACAGCACGGGTTAGATACACAGTAAAGCTCCCTCTACACTGTCCCATCAAACACTCCCAGGGCGGGTACAGCACGGGTTAGATACAGAGTAAAGCTCCCTCTACACTGTCCCATCAAACACTCCCAGGGCAGGTACAGAACGGGTTAGATACAGAGTAAAGCTCCCTGTACACTGTCCCATCAAACACTCCCAGGGCAGGTACAGCACGGGTTACATACAGAGTAAAGCTCCCTCTACACTGTCCCATCAAACACTCCCAGGGCTGGTACAGCACGGGTTAGATACAGAGTAAAGCTCCCTCTGCACTGTCCCATCAAACACTACCAGGGCAGGTACAGCACGGGTTAGATTCAGAGTAAAGCTCCCTCTGCACTGTCCCATCAAACACTCCCAGGGCAGGTACAGCACGGGTTAGATACAAAGTAAAGGTCCCTCTACACTGTCGCATCAAACACTCCCAGGGCAGGTACAGCATGGGTTAGATACCGAGTAAGTCTCCCTCTACACTGTCCCATCAAACACTCCCAAGGCAGGTACAGCATGGGTTAGATACCGAGTAAAGCTCCCTCTACACTGTCCCATCAAACACTCCCAGGGCAGGTACAGCACGGGTTAGATACAGAGTAAATCTCCTTCTACACTGTCCCATCAAACACTCCCAGGGCAGGTACAGAACGGGTTAGATACAGAGTAAAGCTCCCTCTACACTGTCCCATCAAACACTCCCAGGGCAGGTACAGCACGGGTTAGATACAGAGTAAAGCTCCCTCTACACTGTCCCATCAAACTCTCCCAGTGCAGGTACAGCAAGGGTTAGTTACAGAGTAAAGCTCCCTCTACACTGTCCCATCAAACACTCCCAGGGGAGGTACAGCACGGGTTAGATACAGAGTAAAGCTCCCTCTACACTGTCCCATCAAACACTCCCAGGGCAGGTACAGCACGAGTTAGATACAGAGTAAAGCTCCCCCTACACTGTCCCATCAAACACTCCCAGGGCAGGTACAGCACGGGTTAGATACAGAGTAAAGCTCCCTCTACACTGTCCCATCAAACACTCCCAGGGCAGGTACAGCACGGGTTTCATACAGAGTAAAGCTCCCTCTACACTGTCCCATCAAACACTCCCAGGACAGGTACAGCGTGAGTTAGATACGGAGTAAAGCTCCCTCTACACTGTCCCATCAAACACTCCCAGGGCAGGTACAGCACGGATCAGATACAGAGTAAAGTTCCCTCTACACTGTCCCATCAAACACTCCCAGGGCAGGTACAGCACGGGTTAGATACAGAGTAAGGTTCCCTCGACACTGTCCCATCAAACACTCCCAGGGCAGGTACAGCACGGGTTAGATACAGAGTAAAGCTCCCCCTGCACTGACCCATCAAACACTCCCAGGGCAGGTCCAGCACGGGTTAGATACAGAGTAAAGCTCCCTCTACACTGTCCCATCAAACACTCCCAGGGCAGGTACAGCAAGGTTTAGACACAGAGTAAAGCTCTCTCTACACTGTCCCATCAACACTCCCAGGGCAGGTATAGCTTGGGTTAGACACCGAGTAAAGCTCCCTCTACACTGTCCCATCAAACACTCCCAGGGCAGGTACAGCACGGGTTAGATACAGAGTAAATCTCCTTCTACACTGTCCCATCAAACACTCCCAGGGCAGGTACAGAACAGGTTAGATACAGAGTAAAGCTCCCTCTACACTGTCCCATCAAACACTCCCAGGGCAGGTACAGCACGGGTTACATACAGAGTAAAGCTCCCTCTACACTGTCCCATCAAACACTCCCAGGGCAGGTACAGCACGGGTTAGATACAGAGTAAAGCTCCCTCTACACTGTCCCATCAAACACTCCCAGGGCAGGTACAGCACGGGTTAGATACCGAGTAAATCTCCCTCTACACTGTCCCATCAAACACTCCCAGGGCAGGTACAGCATGGGTTAGATACCGAGTAAAGCTCCCTCTACACTGTCCCATCAAACACTCCCAGGTCAGGTACAGCACGGGTTAGATACAGAGTAAAGCTCCCTCTACACTGTCCCATCAAACACTCCCAGGGCAGGTACAGAATGGGTTAGATACAGAGTAAAGCTCCCTCTACACTGTCCCATCAAACACTCCCAGGGCAGGTACAGCACGGGTTAGATACAGAGTAAAGCTCCCTCTACACTGTCCCATCAAACACTCCCAGGGCTGGTACAGCACGGGTTAGATACAGAGTAAAGCTCCCTCTACACTGTCCCATCAAACACTCCCAGGGCAGGTACAGCACAGGGTTAGATGCAGAATAAAGCTCCCTCTACACTGTCCCATCAAACACTCCCAGGGCAGGTACAGCACGGGTTAGATACAGAGTAAAGCTCCCTCTACACTGTCCCATCAAACACTCCCAAGGCAGGTGCAGCAAGGGTTAGATACAGGGTAAAGCTCCCTCTGCACTGTCCCATCAAACACTCCCAGGGTAGGTACAGCGAGGGTTAGGTACAGAGTAAAGCTCCCTCTACACTGTCCCATCAAACACTCCCAGGGCAGGTACAGCACGGGTTAGATACACAGTAAAGCTCCCTCTACACTGTCCCATCAAACACTCCCAGGGCGGGTACAGCACGGGTTAGATACAGAGTAAAGCTCCCTCTACACTGTCCCATCAAACACTCCCAGGGCAGGTACAGAACGGGTTAGATACAGAGTAAAGCTCCCTGTACACTGTCCCATCAAACACTCCCAGGGCAGGTACAGCACGGGTTACATACAGAGTAAAGCTCCCTCTACACTGTCCCATCAAACACTCCCAGGGCTGGTACAGCACGGGTTAGATACAGAGTAAAGCTCCCTCTGCACTGTCCCATCAAACACTACCAGGGCAGGTACAGCACGGGTTAGATTCAGAGTAAAGCTCCCTCTGCACTGTCCCATCAAACACTCCCAGGGCAGGTACAGCACGGGTTAGATACAAAGTAAAGCTCCCTCTACACTGTCGCATCAAACACTCCCAGGGCAGGTACAGCATGGGTTACATACCGAGTAAGTCTCCCTCTACACTGTCCCATCAAACACTCCCAAGGCAGGTACAGCATGGGTTAGATACCGAGTAAAGCTCCCTCTACACTGTCCCATCAAACACTCCCAGGGCAGGTACAGCACGGGTTAGATACAGAGTAAATCTCCTTCTACACTGTCCCATCAAACACTCCCAGGGCAGGTACAGAACGGGTTAGATACAGAGTAAAGCTCCCTCTACACTGTCCCATCAAACACTCCCAGGGCAGGTACAGCACGGGTTAGATACAGAGTAAAGCTCCCTCTACACTGTCCCATCAAACACTCCCAGGGCAGGTACAGCAAGGGTTAGTTACAGAGTAAAGCTCCCTCTACACTGTCCCATCAAACACTCCCAGGGGAGGTACAGCACGGGTGAGATACAGAGTAAAGCTCCCTCTACACTGCCCCATCAAACACTCCCAGGGCAGGTACAGCACGAGTTAGATACAGAGTAAAGCTCCCTCTACACTGTCCCATCAAACACTCCCAGGGCAGGTACAGCACGGGTTAGATACAGAGCAAAGCTCCCTCTACACTGTCCCATCAAACACTCCCAGGGCAGGTACAGCACGGGTTTCATACAGAGTAAAGCTCCCTCTACACTGTCCCATCAAACACTCCCAGGGCAGGTACAGCATGAGTTAGATACGGAGTAAAGCTCCCTCTACACTGTCCCATCAAACACTCCCAGGGCAGGTACAGCACGGATCAGATACAGAGTAAAGTTCCCTCTACACTGTCCCATCAAACACTCCCAGGGCAGGTACAGCACGGGTTAGATACAGAGTAACGTTCCCTCGACACTGTCCCATCAAACACTCCCAGGGCAGGTACAGCACGGGTTAGATACAGAGTAAAGCTCCCCCTGCACTGACCCATCAAACACTCCCAGGGCAGGTACAGCACGGGTTAGATACAGAGTAAAGCTCCCTCTACACTGTCCCATCAAACACTCCCAGGGCAGGTACAGCAAGGGTTAGACACAGAGTAAAGCTCTCTCTACACTGTCCCATCAAACACTCCCAGGGCAGGTATAGCTTGGGTTAGACACCGAGTAAAGCTCCCTCTACACTGTCCCATCAAACACTCCCAGGGCAGGTACAGCACGGGTTAGATACAGAGTAAATCTCCTTCTACACTGTCCCATCAAACACTCCCAGGGCAGGTACAGAACGGGTTAGATACAGAGTAAAGCTCCCTCTACACTGTCCCATCAAACACTCCCAGGGCAGGTACAGCACGGGTTAGATACAGAGTAAAGCTCCCTCAACACTGTACCATCAAACACTCCCAGGGCAGGTACAGCACGGGTTAGATACAGAATAAAGCTCCCTCTACACTGTCCCATCAAACACTCCCAGGGCAGGTACAGCATGGGTTAGATACAGAGTAAAGCTCCCTCTCCACTGCCCCATCAAACACTCCCAGGGCAGGTACAGCACAGGGTTAGTTACAGAGTAAAGCTCCCTCTACACTGTCCCATCAAACACTCCCAGGGCAGGTACAGCACGGGTTAGATACAGAGTAAAGCTCCCTCTACACTGTCCCTCAAACACTCCCAGGGCAGGTACAGCACGGGTTAGATACAGAGTAAATCTCCCTCTACACTGTCCCATCAAACACTCCCAGGGCAGGTACAGAACGGGTTAGATACAGAGTAAAGCTCCCTCTACACTGTCCCATCAAACACTCCCAGGGCAGGTCCAGCACGGGTTAGATACAGTGTAAAGCTCCCTCTACACTGTCCCATCAAACACTCCCAGGGCAGGTACAGCACGAGTTAGATACAGAGTAAAGCTCCCTCTACACTGTCCCATCAAACACTCCCAGGGCAGGTCCAGCACAGGTTAGATACAGAGTAAAGCTCCCTCTACACTGTCCCATCAAACCCTCCCAGGGCAGGTACAGCACGGGTTAGATACAGAGTAAAGCTACCTCTACACTGTCCCATCAAACACTCCCAGGGCAGGTACAGCACGGGTTAGATACAGAGTAAAGCTACCTCTACACTGTCCCATCAAACACTCCCAGGGCAGGTACAGCACGGGTTAGATACAGAGTAAAGCTCCCGCTACACTGCCCCATCAAACACTCCCAGGGCAGGTACAGCACGGGTTAGATACAGAGTAAAGCTCCCTCTACACTGTCCCATCAAACACTCCCAGGGCAGGTACAGCACGGGTTAGATACAGAGTAAAGCTCCCTCTACACTGTCCCATCAAACACTCCCAGGGCAGGTACAGCACGGGTTTCATACAGAGTAAAGCTCCCTCTACACTGTCCCATCAAACACTCCCAGGGCAGGTACAGCACGAGTTAGATACGGAGTAAAGCTCCCTCTACACTGTCCCATCAAACACTCCCAGGGCAGGTACAGCACGGATCAGATACAGAGTAAAGTTCCCTCTACACTGTCCCATCAAACACTCCCAGGGCAGGTACAGCACGGGTTAGATACAGAGTAAAGTTCCCTCGACACTGTCCCATCAAACACTCCCAGGGCAGGTACAGCACGGGTTAGATACAGAGTAAAGCTCCCCCTACACTGACCCATCAAACACTCCCAGGGCAGGTACAGCACGGGTTAGATACAGAGTAAAGCTCCCTCTACACTGTCCCATCAAACACTCCCAGAGCAGGTACAGCAAGGGTTAGACACAGAGTAAAGCTCTCTCTACACTGTCCCATCAAACACCACCAGGGCAGGTATAGCTTGGGTTAGATACCGAGTAAAGCTCCCTCTACACTGTCACATCAAACACTCCCAGGGCAGGTACAGCACGGGTTAGATACAGAGTAAATCTCCTTCTACACTGTCCCATCAAACACTCCCAGGGCAGGTACAGAACGGGTTAGATACAGAGTAAAGCTCCCTCTACACTGTCCCATCAAACACTCCCAGGGCAGGTACAGCACGGGTTACATACAGAGTAAAGCTCCCTCAACACTGTCCCATCAAACACTCCCAGGGCAGGTACAGCACGGGTTAGATACAGAGTAAAGCTCCCTCTACACTGTCCCATCAAACACTCCCAGGGCAGGTACAGCATGGGTTAGATACAGAGTAAAGCTCCCTCTCCACTGCCCCATCAAACACTCCCAGGGCAGGTACAGCACAGGGTTAGTTACAGAGTAAAGCTCCCTCTACACTGTCCCATCAAACACTCCCAGGGCAGGTACAGCACGGGTTAGATACAGTGTAAAGCTCCCTCTACACTGTCCCTCAAACACTCCCAGGGCAGGTACAGCACGGGTTAGATACAGAGTAAATCTCCCTCTACACTGTCCCATCAAACACTCCCAGGGCAGGTACAGAACGGGTTAGACACAGAGTAAAGCTCCCTCTACACTGTCCCATCAAACACTCCCAGGGCAGGTCCAGCATGGGTTAGATACAGTGTAAAGCTCCCTCTACACTGTCCCATCAAACACTCCCAGGGCAGGTACAGCACAAATTAGATACAGAGTAAAGCTCCCTCTACACTGTCCCATCAAACACTCCCAGGGCAGGTCCAGCACGGGTTAGATACAGAGTAAAGCTCCCTCTACACTGTCCCATCAAACACTCCCAGGGCAGGTCCAGCACAGGTTAGATACAGAGTAATGTTCCCTCTGCACTGTCCCATCAAACACTCCCAGGGCAGGTACAGCACGGGTGAGATACAGAGTAAAGCTCCCTCTACACTGTCCCATCAAACATTCCCAGGGCAGGTACAGCACGGGTTAGATACAGAGTAAAGCTCCCTCTACACTGTCCCATCAAACACTCCCAGGGCAGGTACAGCACGGGTTAGATACAGAGTAATGTTCCCTCTACACTGTCCCATGAAACACTCCCAGGGCAGGTACAGCACGGGTTAGATACAGATTAAAGCTCCCGCTACACTGCCCCATCAAACACTCCCAGGGCAGGTACAGCACAGGGTTAGTTACAGAGTAAAGCTCCCTCTACACTGTCCCATCAAACACTCCCAGGGCAGGTACAGCACGGGTTAGATACAGAGTAAAGCTCCCTCTACACTGTCCCATCAAACACTCCCAGGGCAGGTACAGCACGGGTTAGATACAGAGTAAATCTCCCTCTACACTGTCCCATCAAACACTCCCAGGGCAGGTACAGCACGGGTTAGATACAGAGTAAAGCTCCCTCTACACTGTCCCATCAAACACTCCCAGGGCAGGTACAGCACGGGTTAGATACAGAGTAAAGCTCCCTCTACACTGTCCCATCAAACACTCCCAGGGCAGGTACAGCACGGGTTTCATACAGAGTAAAGCTCCCTCTACACTGTCCCATCAAACACTCCCAGGGCAGGTACAGCACGAGTTAGATACGGAGTAAAGCTCCCTCTACACTGTCCCATCAAACACTCCCAGGGCAGGTACAGCACGGATCAGATACAGAGTAATGTTCCCTCTACACTGTCCCATCAAACACTCCCAGGGCAGGTACAGCACGGGTTAGATACAGAGTGAAGTTCCCTCGACACTGTCCCATCAAACACTCCCAGGGCAGGTACAGCACGGGTTAGATACAGAGTAAAGCTCTCCCTACACTGACCCATCAAACACTCCCAGGGCAGGTACAGCACGGGTTAGATACAGAGTAAAGCTCCCTCTACACTGTCCCATCAAACACTCCCAGGGCAGGTACAGCACGGGTTAGATACAGAGTAAAGCTCTCCCTACACTGACCCATCAAACACTCCCAGGGCAGGTACAGCACGAGTTAGATACGGAGTAAAGCTCCCTCTACACTGTCCCATCAAACACTCCCAGGGCAGGTACAGCACGGATCAGATACAGAGTAATGTTCCCTCTACACTGTCCCATCAAACACTCCCAGGGCAGGTACAGCACGGGTTAGATACAGAGTGAAGTTCCCTCGACACTGTCCCATCAAACACTCCCAGGGCAGGTACAGCACGGGTTAGATACAGAGTAAAGCTCTCCCTACACTGACCCATCAAACACTCCCAGGGCAGGTACAGCACGGGTTAGATACAGAGTAAAGCTCCCTCTACACTGTCCCATCAAACACTCCCAGAGCAGGTACAGCAAGGGTTAGACACAGAGTAAAGCTCTCTCTACACTGTCCCATCAAACACCACCAGGGCAGGTATAGCTTGGGTTAGATACCGAGTAAAGCTCCCTCTACACTGTCACATCAAACACTCCCAGGGCAGGTACAGCACGGGTTAGATACAGAGTAAATCTCCTTCTACACTGTCCCATCAAACACTCCCAGGGCAGGTACAGAACGGGTTAGATACAGAGTAAAGCTCCCTCTACACTGTCCCATCAAACACTCCCAGGGCAGGTACAGCACGGGTTACATACAGAGTAAAGCTCCCTCAACACTGTCCCATCAAACACTCCCAGGGCAGGTACAGCATGGGTTAGATACAGAGTAAAGCTCCCTCTCCACTGCCCCATCAAACACTCCCAGGGCAGGTACAGCACAGGGTTAGTTACAGAGTAAAGCTCCCTCTACACTGTCCCATCAAACACTCCCAGGGCAGGTACAGCACGGGTTAGATACAGTGTAAAGCTCCCTCTACACTGTCCCTCAAACACTCCCAGGGCAGGTACAGCACGGGTTAGATACAGAGTAAATCTCCCTCTACACTGTCCCATCAAACACTCCCAGGGCAGGTACAGAACGGGTTAGATACAGAGTAAAGCTCCCTCTACACTGTCCCATCAAACACTCCCAGGGCAGGTCCAGCACGGGTTAGATACAGTGTAAAGCTCCCTCTACACTGTCCCATCAAACACTCCCAGGGCAGGTACAGCACAAATTAGATACAGAGTAAAGCTCCCTCTACACTGTCCCATCAAACACTCCCAGGGCAGGTCCAGCACGGGTTAGATACAGAGTAAAGCTCCCTCTACACTGTCCCATCAAACACTCCCAGGGCAGGTCCAGCACAGGTTAGATACAGAGTAATGTTCCCTCTGCACTGTCCCATCAAACACTCCCAGGGCAGGTACAGCACGGGTTAGATACAGAGTAAAGCTCCCTCTACACTGTCCCATCAAACATTCCCAGGGCAGGTACAGCACGGGTTAGATACAGAGTAAAGCTCCCTCTACACTGTCCCATCAAACACTCCCAGGGCAGGTACAGCACGGGTTAGATACAGAGTAATGTTCCCTCTACACTGTCCCATGAAACACTCCCAGGGCAGGTACAGCACGGGTTAGATACAGATTAAAGCTCCCGCTACACTGCCCCATCAAACACTTTCAGGGCAGGTACAGCACGGGTTAGATACAGAGTAAAGCTCCCTCTACACTGTCCCATCAAACACTCCCAGGGCAGGTACAGCACGGGTTAGATACAGAGTAAAGCTCCCTCTACACTGTCCCATCAAACACTCCCAGGGCAGGTACAGCACGGGTTAGATACAGAGTAAAGCTCCCTCTACACTGTCCCATCAAACACTCCCAGGGCAGGTACAGCACGGGTTAGATACAGAATAAAGCTCACTCTACACTGTCCCATCAAACACTCCCAGGGCAGGTACAGCACGGGTTAGATACAGAATAAAGCTCCCTCTACACTGTCCCATCAAACACTCCCAGGGCAGGTACAGCACGGGTTAGATACAGAATAAAGCTCCCTCGACACTGTCCCATCAAACACTCCCAGGGCAGGTACAGCACGGGTTAGATACAGAGTAAAGCTCCCTCTACACTGTCCCATCAAACACTCCCAGGGCAGGCACAGCACAGGTTAGATACAGAGTAAAGCTGCCTCTACACTGTCCCATCAAACACTCCCAGGGCAGGTACAGCACGGGTTAGATACAGAGTAAAGTTCCCTCTACACTGTCCCATCAAACACTCCCAGGGCAGGTACAGCACGGGTTAGATACTGAGTAAAGTTCCCTCTACATTGTCCCATCAAACACTCCCAGGGCAGGTACAGCACGGGTTAGATACAGAGTAAAGCTCCCTCTACACTGTCCCATCAAACACTCCCAGGGCAGGTACAGCACGGGTTAGATACGGAGTAAAGCTCCCTCTACACTGTCCCATCAAACACTCCCAGGGCAGGTACAGCACGGGTTAGATACGGAGTAAAGCTCCCTCTACACTCTCCCATCAAACACTCCCAGGACAGGTACAGCACGGGTTAGATACAGAGTAAAGCTCCCTCTACACTGTCCCATCAAACACTCCCAGGGCAGGTACAGCACGGGTTAGATACAGAGTAAAGCTCCCTCTACACTGTCCCATCAAACACTCCCAGAGCAGGTACAGCACGGGTTAGATACAGAGTAAAGCTCCCTCTGCACTGTCCCATCAAACACTCCCAGGGCAGGTACAGCACGTGTTAGATACAGAGTAAAGCTCCCTCTACACTGTCCCATCAAACACTCCCAGGGCAGGTATAGCACGGGTTAGATACACAGTAAAGCTCCCTCTACACTGTCCCATCAAACACTCCCAGGGCAGGTACAGCACGGGTTAGATACAGAGTAAAGCTCCCTCTACACTGTCCCATCAAACACTCCCAGGGCAGGTACAGAACGGGTTAGATACAGAGTAAAGCTCCCTCTACACTGTCCCATCAAACACTCCCAGGGCAGGTACAGCACGGGTTAGATACAGAGTAAAGCTCCCTCTACACTGTCCCATCAAACACTCCCAGGGCTGGCACAGCACGGGTTAGATACAGAGTAAAGCTCCCTCTAGACTGTCCCATCAAACACTCCCAGGGCAGGTACAGCACAGGGTTAGATGCAGAATAAAGCTCCCTCTACACTGTCCCATCAAACACTCCCAGGGCAGGTACAGCACGGGTTAGATACAGAGTAAAGCTCCCTCTACACTGTCCCATCAAACACTCCCAAGGCAGGTGCAGCAAGGGTTAGATACAGGGTAAAGCTCCCTCTACACTGTCCCATCAAACACTCCCAGGGTAGGTACAGCGAGGGTTAGGTACAGAGTAAAGCTCCCTCTACACTGTCCCATCAAACACTCCCAGGGCAGGTACAGCACGGGTTAGATACACAGTAAACCTCCCTCTACACTGTCCCATCAAACACTCCCAGGGCGGGTACAGCACGGGTTAGATACAGAGCAAAGCTCCCTCTACACTGTCCCATCAAACACTCCCAGGGCAGGTACAGAACGGGTTAGATACAGAGTAAAGCTCCCTGTACACTGTCCCATCAAACACTCCCAGGGCAGGTACAGCACGGGTTACATACAGAGTAAAGCTCCCTCTACACTGTCCCATCAACACTCCCAGGGCTGGTACAGCACGGGTTAGATACAGAGTAAAGCTCCCTCTGCACTGTCCCATCAAACACTACCAGGGCAGGTACAGCGCGGGTTAGATTCAGAGTAAAGCTCCCTCTACACTGTCCCATCAAACACTCCCAGGGCAGGTACAGCACGGGTTAGATACAAAGTAAAGCTCCCTCTACACTGTCGCATCAAACACTCCCAGGGCAGGTACAGCATGGGTTAGATACCGAGTAAGTCTCCCTCTACACTGTCCCATCAAACACTCCCAGGGCAGGTACAGCACGGGTTAGATACACAGTAAACCTCCCTCTACACTGTCCCATCAAACACTCCCAGGGCGGGTACAGCACGGGTTAGATACAGAGCAAAGCTCCCTCTACACTGTCCCATCAAACACTCCCAGGGCAGGTACAGAACGGGTTAGATACAGAGTAAAGCTCCCTGTACACTGTCCCATCAAACACTCCCAGGGCAGGTACAGCACGGGTTACATACAGAGTAAAGCTCCCTCTACACTGTCCCATCAACACTCCCAGGGCTGGTACAGCACGGGTTAGATACAGAGTAAAGCTCCCTCTGCACTGTCCCATCAAACACTACCAGGGCAGGTACAGCGCGGGTTAGATTCAGAGTAAAGCTCCCTCTACACTGTCCCATCAAACACTCCCAGGGCAGGTACAGCACGGGTTAGATACAAAGTAAAGCTCCCTCTACACTGTCGCATCAAACACTCCCAGGGCAGGTACAGCATGGGTTAGATACCGAGTAAGTCTCCCTCTACACTGTCCCATCAAACACTCCCAAGGCAGGTACAGCATGGGTTAGATACCGAGTAAAGCTCCCTCTACACTGTCCCATCAAACACTCCCAGGGCAGGTACAGCACGGGTTAGATACAGAGTAAATCTCCTTCTACACTGTCCCATCAAACACTCCCAGGGCAGGTACAGCACGGGTTAGATACAGAGTAAAGCTCCCTCTACACTGTCCCATCAAACACTCCCAGGGCAGGTACAGCACGGGTTAGATACAGAGTAAAGCTCCCTCTACACTGTCCCATCAAACACTTCCAGGGCAGGTACAGCAAGGGTTAGTTACAGAGTAAAGCTCCCTCTACACTGTCCCATCAAACACTCCCAGGGCAGGTACAGCACGTGTTAGATACAGAGTAAAGCTCCCTCTACACTGTCCCATCAAACACTCCCAGGGCAGGTATAGCACGGGTTAGATACACAGTAAAGCTCCCTCTACACTGTCCCATCAAACACTCCCAGGGCAGGTACAGCACGGGTTAGATACCGAGTAAATCTCCCTCTACACTGTCCCATCAAATACTCCCAGGGCAGGTACAGCATGGGTTAGATACCGAGTAAAGCTCCCTCTACACTGTCCCATCAAACACTCCCAGGGCAGGTACAGCACGGGTTAGATACAGAGTAAAGCTCCCTCTACACTGTCCCATCAAACACTCCCAGGGCAGGTACAGAACGGGTTAGATACAGAGTAAAGCTCCCTCTACACTGTCCCATCAAACACTCCCAGGGCAGGTACAGCACGGGTTAGATACAGAGTAAAGCTCCCTCTACACTGTCCCATCAAACACTCCCAGGGCTGGCACAGCACGGGTTAGATACAGAGTAAAGCTCCCTCTAGACTGTCCCATCAAACACTCCCAGGGCAGGTACAGCACAGGGTTAGATGCAGAATAAAGCTCCCTCTACACTGTCCCATCAAACACTCCCAGGGCAGGTACAGCACGGGTTAGATACAGAGTAAAGCTCCCTCTACACTGTCCCATCAAACACTCCCAAGGCAGGTGCAGCAAGGGTTAGATACAGGGTAAAGCTCCCTCTACACTGTCCCATCAAACACTCCCAGGGTAGGTACAGCGAGGGTTAGGTACAGAGTAAAGCTCCCTCTACACTGTCCCATCAAACACTCCCAGGGCAGGTACAGCACGGGTTAGATACACAGTAAACCTCCCTCTACACTGTCCCATCAAACACTCCCAGGGCGGGTACAGCACGGGTTAGATACAGAGCAAAGCTCCCTCTACACTGTCCCATCAAACACTCCCAGGGCAGGTACAGAACGGGTTAGATACAGAGTAAAGCTCCCTGTACACTGTCCCATCAAACACTCCCAGGGCAGGTACAGCACGGGTTACATACAGAGTAAAGCTCCCTCTACACTGTCCCATCAACACTCCCAGGGCTGGTACAGCACGGGTTAGATACAGAGTAAAGCTCCCTCTGCACTGTCCCATCAAACACTACCAGGGCAGGTACAGCGCGGGTTAGATTCAGAGTAAAGCTCCCTCTACACTGTCCCATCAAACACTCCCAGGGCAGGTACAGCACGGGTTAGATACAAAGTAAAGCTCCCTCTACACTGTCGCATCAAACACTCCCAGGGCAGGTACAGCATGGGTTAGATACCGAGTAAGTCTCCCTCTACACTGTCCCATCAAACACTCCCAAGGCAGGTACAGCATGGGTTAGATACCGAGTAAAGCTCCCTCTACACTGTCCCATCAAACACTCCCAGGGCAGGTACAGCACGGGTTAGATACAGAGTAAATCTCCTTCTACACTGTCCCATCAAACACTCCCAGGGCAGGTACAGCACGGGTTAGATACAGAGTAAAGCTCCCTCTACACTGTCCCATCAAACACTCCCAGGGCAGGTACAGCACGGGTTAGATACAGAGTAAAGCTCCCTCTACACTGTCCCATCAAACACTTCCAGGGCAGGTACAGCAAGGGTTAGTTACAGAGTAAAGCTCCCTCTACACTGTCCCATCAAACACTCCCAGGGCAGGTACAGCACGGGTTAGATACAGAGTAAAGCTCCCTCTACACTGTCCCATCAAACACTCCCAGGGCAGGTACAGCACGGGTTTCATACAGAGTAAAGCTCCCTCTACACTGTCCCATCAAACACTCCCAGGGCAGGTACAGCACGAGTTAGATACGGAGTAAAGCTCCCTCTACACTGTCCCATCAAACACTCCCAGGGCAGGTACAGCACGGATCAGATACAGAGTAAAGTTCCCTCTACACTGTCCCATCAAACACTCCCAGGGCAGGTACAGCACGGGTTAGATACAGAGCAACGTTCCCTCGACACTGTCCCATCAAACACTCCCAGGGCAGGTACAGCACGGGTTAGATACAGAGTAAAGCTCCCCCTACACTGACCCATCAAACACTCCCAGGGCAGGTACAGCACGGGTTAGATACACAGTAAAGCTCCCTCTACACTGTCCCATCAAACACTCCCAGGGCGGGTACAGCACGGGTTAGATACAGAGTAAAGCTCCCTCTACACTGTCCCATCAAACACTCCCAGGGCAGGTACAGCACGGGTTAGATTCAGAGTAAAGCTCCCTCTACACTGTCCCATCAAACACTCCCAGGGCAGGTACAGCACGGGTTAGATACAAAGTAAAGCTCCCTCTACACTGTCGCATCAAACACTCCCAGGGCAGGTACAGCATGGGTTAGATACCGAGTAAGTCTCCCTCTACACTGTCCCATCAAACACTCCCAAGGCAGGTACAGCATGGGTTAGATACCGAGTAAAGCTCCCTCTACACTGTCCCATCAAACACTCCCAGGGCAGGTACAGCACGGGTTAGATACAGAGTAAATCTCCTTCTACACTGTCCCATCAAACACTCCCAGGGCAGGTACAGAACGGGTTAGATACAGAGTAAAGCTCCCTCTACACTGTCCCATCAAACACTCCCAGGGCAGGTACAGCACGGGTTAGATACAGAGTAAAGCTCCCTCAACACTGTCCCATCAAACACTCCCAGGGCAGGTACAGCAAGGGTTAGTTACAGAGTAAAGCTCCCTCTACACTGTCCCATCAAACACTCCCAGGGCAGGTACAGCACGGGTTAGATACAGAGTAAAGCTCCCTCTACACTGTCCCATCAAACACTCCCAGGGGAGGTACAGCACGGGTTAGATACAGAGTAAAGCTCCCTCTACACTGTCCCATCAAACACTCCCAGGGCAGGTACAGCACGAGTTAGATACAGAGTAAAGCTCCCTCTACACTGTCCCATCAAACACTCCCAGGGCAGGTACAGCACGGGTTAGATACAGAGTAAAGCTCCCTCTACACTGTCCCATCAAACACTCCCAGGGCAGGTACAGCACGGGTTTCATACAGAGTAAAGCTCCCTCTACACTGTCCCATCAAACACTCCCAGGGCAGGTACAGCACGAGTTAGATACGGAGTAAAGCTCCCTCTACACTGTCCCATCAAACACTCCCAGGGCAGGTACAGCAAGGGTTAGACACAGAGTAAAGCTCCTTCGACACTGTCCCATCAAACACTCCCAGGGCAGGTATAGCTTGGGTTAGACACCGAGTAAAGCTCCCTCTACACTGTCCCATCAAACACTCCCAGGGCAGGTACAGCACGGGTTAGATACAGAGTAAATCTCCTTCTACACTGTCCCATCAAACACTCCCAGGGCAGGTACAGAACGGGTTAGATACAGAGTAAAGCTCCCTCTACACTGTCCCATCAAACACTCCCAGGGCAGGTACAGCACGGATCAGATACAGAGTAAAGTTCCCTCTACACTGTCCCATCAAACACTCCCAGGGCAGGTACAGCACGGGTTAGATACAGAGTAAAGTTCCCTCGACACTGTCCCATCAAACACTCCCAGGGCAGGTACAGCACGGGTTAGATACAGAGTAAAGCTCCCCCTACACTGACCCATCAAACACTCCCAGGGCAGGTACAGCACGGGTTAGATACAGAGTAAAGCTCCCTCTACACTGTCCCATCAAACACTCCCAGGGCAGGTACAGCAAGGGTTAGACACAGAGTAAAGCTCTCTCTACACTGTCCCATCAAACACTCCCAGGGCAGGTATAGCTTGGGTTAGATACCGAGTAAAGCTCCCTCTACACTGTCCCATCAAACACTCCCAGGGCAGGTACAGCACGGGTTAGATACAGAGTAAATCTCCTTCTACACTGTCCCATCAAACACTCCCAGGGCAGGTACAGAACGGGTTAGATACAGAGTAAAGCTCCCTCTACACTGTCCCATCAAACACTCCCAGGGCAGGTACAGCACGGGTTCGATACAGAGTAAAGCTCCCTCAACACTGTCCCATCAAACACTCCCAGGGCAGGTACAGCACGGGTTAGATACAGAGTAAAGCTCCCTCTACACTGTCCCATCAAACACTCCCAGGGCAGGTACAGCATGGGTTAGATACAGAGTAAAGCTCCCTCTCCACTGCCCCATCAAACACTCCCAGGGCAGGTACAGCACAGGGTTAGTTACAGAGTAAACCTCCCTCTACACTGTCCCATCAAACACTCCCAGGGCAGGTACAGCACGGGTTAGATACAGAGTAAAGCTCCCTCTACACTGTCCCTCAAACACTCCCAGGGCAGGTACAGCACGGGTTAGATACAGAGTAAATCCCCCTCTACACTGTCCCATCAAACACTCCCAGGGCAGGTACAGAACGGGTTAGATACAGAGTAAAGCTCCCTCTACACTGTCCCATCAAACACTCCCAGGGCAGGTACAGCACGGGTTAGATACAGAGTAAAGCTCCCTCAACACTGTCCCATCAAACACTCCCAGGGCAGGTACAGCACGGGTTAGATACAGAGTAAAGCTCCCTCTACACTGTCCCATCAAACACTCCCAGGGCAGGTACAGCATGGGTTAGATACAGAGTAAAGCTCCCTCTCCACTGCCCCATCAAACACTCCCAGGGCAGGTACAGCACAGGGTTAGTTACAGAGTAAAGCTCCCTCTACACTGTCCCATCAAACACTCCCAGGGCAGGTACAGTACGGGTTAGATACAGAGTAAAGCTCCCTCTACACTGTCCCTCAAACACTCCCAGGGCAGGTACAGCACGGGTTAGATACAGAGTAAATCTCCCTCTGCACTGTGCCATCAAACACTCCCAGGGCAGGTACAGAACGGGTTAGATACAGAGTAAAGCTCCCTCTACACTGTCCCATCAAACACTCCCAGGGCAGGTCCAGCACGGGTTAGATACAGTGTAAAGCTCCCTCTACACTGTCCCATCAAACACTCCCAGGGCAGGTACAGCACGAGTTAGATACAGAGTAAAGCTCCCTCTACACTGTCCCATCAAACACTCCCAGGGCAGGTCCAGCACAGGTTAGATACAGAGTAAAGCTCCCTCTACACTGTCCCATCAAACACTCCCAGGGCAGGTCCAGCATGGGTTAGATACAGAGTAATGTTCCCTCTACACTGTCCCATCAAACACTCCCAGGGCAGGTACAGCACGGGTTAGATACAGAGTAAAGCTCCCTCTACACTGTCCCATCAAACACTCCCAGGGCAGGTACAGCACGGGTTAGATACAGAGTAAAGCTCCCTCTACACTGTCCCATCAAACACTCCCAGGGCAGGTACAGCACGGGTTAGACACAGAGTAAAGCTCCCTCTACACTGTCCCATCAAACACTCCCAGGGCAGGTACAGCAAGGGTTAGATACAGAGTAAATCTCCCTCTACACTGTCCCATTAAACACTCCCAGGGCAGGTACAGAACGGGTTAGATACAGAGTAAAGCTCCCTCTACACTGTCCCACCAAACACTCCCAGGGCAGGTACAGCACGGGTTAGATACAGAGTAATGTTCCCTCTACACTGTCCCATCAAACACTCCCAGGGCAGGTACAGCACGGGTTAGATACAGAGTAAAGCTCCCGCTACACTGCCCCATCAAACACTCCCAGGGCAGGTACAGCACGGGTTAGATACAGAGTAAAGCTCCCTCTACACTGTCCCATCAAACACTCCCAGGGCAGGTACAGCACGGGTTAGATACAGAGTAAAGCTCCCTCTACACTGTCCCATCAAACACTCCCAGGGCAGGTACAGCACGAGTTAGATACAGAGTAAAGCTCCCTCTACACTGTCCCATCAAACACTCCCAGGGCAGGTACAGCACGGGTTAGATACAGAGTAAAGCTCCCTCTACACTGTCCCATCAAACACTCCCAGGGCAGGTACAGCACGGGTTTCATACAGAGTAAAGCTCCCTCTACACTGTCCCATCAAACACTCCCAGGGCAGGTACAGCACGAGTTAGATACGGAGTAAAGCTCCCTCTACACTGTCCCATCAAACACTCCCAGGGCAGGTACAGCACGGATCAGATACAGAGTAAAGTTCCCTCTACACTGTCCCATCAAACACTCCCAGGGCAGGTACAGCACGGGTTAGATACAGAGTAAAGTTCCCTCGACACTGTCCCATCAAACACTCCCAGGGCAGGTACAGCACGGGTTAGATACAGAGTAAAGCTCCCTCTACACTGACCCATCAAACACTCCCAGGGCATGTACAGCACGGGTTAGATACAGAGTAAAGCTCCCTCTGCACTGTCCCATCAAACACTCCCAGGGCAGGTACAGCAAGGGTTCGACACAGAGTAAAGCTCTCTCTACACTGTCCCATCAAACACTCCCAGGGCAGGTATAGCTTGGGTTAGATACCGAGTAAAGCTCCCTCTACACTGTCCCATCAAACACTCCCAGGGCAGGTACAGCACGGGTTAGATACAGAGTAAATCTCCTTCTACACTGTCCCATCAAACACTCCCAGGGCAGGTACAGAACGGGTTAGATACAGAGTAAAGCTCCCTCTACACTGTCCCATCAAACACTCCCAGGGCAGGTACAGCACGGGTTAGATACAGAGTAAAGCCCCCTCAACACTGTCCCATCAAACACTCCCAGGGCAGGTACAGCACGGGTTAGATACAGAGTAAAGCTCCCTCTACACTGTCCCATCAAACACTCCCAGGGCAGGTACAGCATGGGTTAGATACCGAGTAAAGCTCCCTCTCCACTGCCCCATCAAACACTCCCAGGGCAGGTACAGCACAGGGTTAGTTACAGAGTAAAGCTCCCTCTACACTGTCCCATCAAACACTCCCAGGGCAGGTACAGCATGGGTTAGATACAGAGTAAAGCTCCCTCAACACTGTCCCATCAAACACTCCCAGGGCAGGTACAGCACGGGTTAGATACAGAGTAAAGCTCCCTCTACACTGTCCCATCAAACACTCCCAGGGCAGGTACAGTATGGGTTAGATACAGAGTAAAGCTCCCTCTCCACTGCCCCATCAAACACTCCCAGGGCAGGTACAGCACAGGGTTAGTTACAGAGTAAAGCTCCCTCTACACTGTCCCATCAAACACTCCCAGGGCAGGTACAGTACGGGTTAGATACATAGTAAAGCTCCCTCTACACTGTCCCTCAAACACTCCCAGGGCAGGTACAACACGGGTTAGATACAGAGTAAATCTCCCTCTGCACTGTCCCATCAAACACTCCCAGGGCAGGTACAGAACGGGTTAGATACAGAGTAAAGCTCCCTCTACACTGTCCCATCAAACACTCCCAGGGCAGGTCCAGCACGGGTTAGATACAGTGTAAAGCTCCCTCTACACTGTCCCATCAAACACTCCCAGGGCAGGTACAGCACGAGTTAGATACAGAGTAAAGCTCCCTCTACACTGTCCCATCAAACACTCCCAGGGCAGGTCCAGCACAGGTTAGATACAGAGTAAAGCTCCCTCTACACTGTCCCATCAAACACTCCCAGGGCAGGTCCAGCATGGGTTAGATACAGAGTAATGTTCCCTCTACACTGTCCCATCAAACACTCCCAGGGCAGGTACAGCACGGGTTAGATACAGAGTAAAGCTCCCTCTACACTGTCCCATCAAACACTCCCAGGGCAGGTACAGCACGGGTTAGATACAGAGTAAAGCTCCCTCTACACTGTCCCATCAAACACTCCCAGGGCAGGTACAGCACGGGTTAGACACAGAGTAAAGCTCCCTCTACACTGTCCCATCAAACACTCCCAGGGCAGGTACAGCAAGGGTTAGATACAGAGTAAATCTCCCTCTACACTGTCCCATTAAACACTCCCAGGGCAGGTACAGAACGGGTTAGATACAGAGTAAAGCTCCCTCTACACTGTCCCACCAAACACTCCCAGGGCAGGTACAGCACGGGTTAGATACAGAGTAATGTTCCCTCTACACTGTCCCATCAAACACTCCCAGGGCAGGTACAGCACGGGTTAGATACAGAGTAAAGCTCCCGCTACACTGCCCCATCAAACACTCCCAGGGCAGGTACAGCACGGGTTAGATACAGAGTAAAGCTCCCTCTACACTGTCCCATCAAACACTCCCAGGGCAGGTACAGCACGGGTTAGATACAGAGTAAAGCTCCCTCTACACTGTCCCATCAAACACTCCCAGGGCAGGTACAGCACGAGTTAGATACAGAGTAAAGTTCCCTCTACACTGTCCCATCAAACACTCCCAGGGCAGGTACAGCACGGGTTAGATACAGAGTAAAGCTCCCTCTACACTGTCCCATCAAACACTCCCAGGGCAGGTACAGCACGGGTTTCATACAGAGTAAAGCTCCCTCTACACTGTCCCATCAAACACTCCCAGGGCAGGTACAGCACGAGTTAGATACGGAGTAAAGCTCCCTCTACACTGTCCCATCAAACACTCCCAGGGCAGGTACAGCACGGATCAGATACGGAGTAAAGTTCCCTCTACACTGTCCCATCAAACACTCCCAGGGCAGGTACAGCACGGGTTAGATACAGAGTAAAGTTCCCTCGACACTGTCCCATCAAACACTCCCAGGGCAGGTACAGCACGGGTTAGATACAGAGTAAAGCTCCCTCTACACTGACCCATCAAACACTCCCAGGGCAGGTACAGCACGGGTTAGATACAGAGTAAAGCTCCCTCTGCACTGTCCCATCAAACACTCCCAGGGCAGGTACAGCAAGGGTTAGACACAGAGTAAAGCTCTCTCTACACTGTCCCATCAAACACTCCCAGGGCAGGTATAGCTTGGGTTAGATACCGAGTAAAGCTCCCTCTACACTGTCCCATCAAACACTCCCAGGGCAGGTACAGCACGGGTTAGATACAGAGTAAATCTCCTTCTACACTGTCCCATCAAACACTCCCAGGGCAGGTACAGAACGGGTTAGATACAGAGTAAAGCTCCCTCTACACTGTCCCATCAAACACTCCCAGGGCAGGTACAGCACGGGTTAGATACAGAGTAAAGCTCCCTCAACACTGTCCCATCAAACACTCCCAGGGCAGGTACAGCACGGGTTAGATACAGAGTAAAGCTCCCTCTACACTGTCCCATCAAACACTCCCAGGGCAGGTACAGCATGGGTTAGATACCGAGTAAAGCTCCCTCTCCACTGCCCCATCAAACACTCCCAGGGCAGGTACAGCACAGGGTTAGTTACAGAGTAAAGCTCCCTCTACACTGTCCCATCAAACACTCCCAGGGCAGGTACAGCACGGGTTAGATACAGAGTAAAGCTCCCTCTACACTGTCCCTCAAACACTCCCAGGGCAGGTACAGCACGGGTTAGATACAGAGTAAATCTCCCTCTACACTGTCCCATCAAACACTCCCAGGGCAGGTACAGAACGGGTTAGATACAGAGTAAAGCTCCCTCTACACTGTCCCATCAAACACCCCCACGGCAGGTCCAGCATGGGTTAGATACAGTGTAAAGCTCCCTCTACACTGTCCCATCAAACACTCCCAGGGCAGGTACAGCACGAGTTAGATACAGAGTAAAGCTCCCTCTACACTGTCCCATCAAACACTCCCAGGGCAGGTCCAGCACGGGTTAGATACAGAGTAAAGCTCCCTCTACACTGTCCCATCAAACACTCCCAGGGCAGGTCCAGCACGGGTTAGATACAGAGTAATGTTCCCTCTACACTGTCCCATCAAACACTCCCAGGGCAGGTACAGCACGGGTTAGATACAGAGTAAAGCTCCCTCTACACTGTCCCATCAAACACTCCCAGGGCAGGTACAGCACGGGTTAGATACAGAGTAAAGCTCCCTCTACACTGTCCCATCAAACACTCCCAGGGCAGGTACAGCACGGGTTAGACACAGTGTAAAGCTCCCTCTACACTGTCCCATCAAACACTCCCAGGGCAGGTACAGCACGAGTTAGATACAGAGTAAAGCTCCCTCTACACTGTCCCATCAAACACTCCCAGGGCAGGTCCAGCACGGGTTAGATACAGAGTAAAGCTCCCTCTACACTGTCCCACCAAACACTCCCAGGGCAGGTACAGCACGGGTTAGATACAGAGTAATGTTCCCTCTACACTGTCCCATCAAACACTCCCAGGGCAGGTACAGCACGGGTTAGATACAGAGTAAAGCTCCCTCTACACTGTCCCATCAAACACTCCCAGGGCAGGTACAGCACGGGTTAGATACAGAGTAAAGCTCCCTCTACACTGTCCCATCAAACACTCCCAGGGCAGGTACAGCACGGGTTAGACACAGAGTAAAGCTCCCTCTACACTGTCCCATCAAACACTCCCAGGGCAGGTACAGCACAGGGTTAGTTACAGAGTAAAGCTCCCTCTACACTGTCCCATCAAACACTCCCAGGGCAGGTACAGTACGGGTTAGATACAGAGTAAAGCTCCCTCTACACTGTCCCTCAAACACTCCCAGGGCAGGTACAGCACGGGTTAGATACAGAGTAAATCTCCCTCTGCACTGTCCCATCAAACACTCCCAGGGCAGGTACAGAACGGGGTAGATACAGAGTAAAGCTCCCTCTACACTGTCCCATCAAACACTCCCAGGGCAGGTCCAGCACGGGTTAGATACAGTGTAAAGCTCCCTCTACACTGTCCCATCAAACACTCCCAGGGCAGGTACAGCACGAGTTAGATACAGAGTAAAGCTCCCTCTACACTGTCCCATCAAACACTCCCAGGGCAGGTCCAGCACAGGTTAGATACAGAGTAAAGCTCCTTCTACACTGTCCCATCAAACACTCCCAGGGCAGGTCCAGCATGGGTTAGATACAGAGTAATGTTCCCTCTACACTGTCCCATCAAACACTCCCAGGGCAGGTACAGCACAGGGTTAGTTACAGAGTAAAGCTCCCTCTACACTGTCCCATCAAACACTCCCAGGGCAGGTACAGTACGGGTTAGATACAGAGTAAAGCTCCCTCTACACTGTCCCTCAAACACTCCCAGGGCAGGTACAGCACGGGTTAGATACAGAGTAAAGCTCCCTCTACACTGTCCCTCAAACACCCCCAGGGCAGGTCCAGCACGGGTTAGATACATTGTAAAGCTCCCTCTACACTGTCCCATCAAACACTCCCAGGGCAGGTACAGCACGAGTTAGATACAGAGTAAAGCTCCCTCTACACTGTCCCATCAAACACTCCCAGGGCAGGTCCAGCACGGGTTAGATACAGAGTAAAGCTCCCTCTACACTGTCCCATCAAACACTCCCAGGGCAGGTACAGCACGGGTTAGATACAGAGTAAAGCTCCCTCTACACTGTCCCTCAAACACTCCCAGGGCAGGTACAGCACGGGTTAGATACAGAGTAAATCTCCCTCTACACTGTCCCATCAAACACTCCCAGGGCAGGTACAGAACGGGTTAGATACAGAGTAAAGCTCCCTCTACACTGTCCCATCAAACACCCCCACGGCAGGTCCAGCACGGGTTAGATACAGTGTAAAGCTCCCTCTACACTGTCCCATCAAACACTCCCAGGGCAGGTACAGCACGAGTTAGATACAGAGTAAAGCTCCCTCTACACTGTCCCATCAAACACTCCCAGGGCAGGTCCAGCACGGGTTAGATACAGAGTAAAGCTCCCTCTACACTGTCCCACCAAACACTCCCAGGGCAGGTACAGCACGGGTTAGATACAGAGTAATGTTCCCTCTACACTGTCCCATCAAACACTCCCAGGGCAGGTACAGCACGGGTTAGATACAGAGTAAAGCTCCCTCTACACTGTCCCATCAAACACTCCCAGGGCAGGTACAGCACGGGTTAGATACAGAGTAAAGCTCCCTCTACACTGTCCCATCAAACACTCCCAGGGCAGGTACAGCACGGGTTAGACACAGAGTAAAGCTCCCTCTACACTGTCCCATCAAACACTCCCAGGGCAGGTACAGCACAGGGTTAGTTACAGAGTAAAGCTCCCTCTACACTGTCCCATCAAACACTCCCAGGGCAGGTACAGTACGGGTTAGATACAGAGTAAAGCTCCCTCTACACTGTCCCTCAAACACTCCCAGGGCAGGTACAGCACGGGTTAGATACAGAGTAAATCTCCCTCTGCACTGTCCCATCAAACACTCCCAGGGCAGGTACAGAACGGGGTAGATACAGAGTAAAGCTCCCTCTACACTGTCCCATCAAACACTCCCAGGGCAGGTCCAGCACGGGTTAGATACAGTGTAAAGCTCCCTCTACACTGTCCCATCAAACACTCCCAGGGCAGGTACAGCACGAGTTAGATACAGAGTAAAGCTCCCTCTACACTGTCCCATCAAACACTCCCAGGGCAGGTCCAGCACAGGTTAGATACAGAGTAAAGCTCCCTCTACACTGTCCCATCAAACACTCCCAGGGCAGGTCCAGCATGGGTTAGATACAGAGTAATGTTCCCTCTACACTGTCCCATCAAACACTCCCAGGGCAGGTACAGCACAGGGTTAGTTACAGAGTAAAGCTCCCTCTACACTGTCCCATCAAACACTCCCAGGGCAGGTACAGTACGGGTTAGATACAGAGTAAAGCTCCCTCTACACTGTGCCTCAAACACTCCCAGGGCAGGTACAGCACGGGTTAGATACAGAGTAAAGCTCCCTCTACACTGTCCCTCAAACACCCCCAGGGCAGGTCCAGCACGGGTTAGATACATTGTAAATCTCCCTCTACACTGTCCCATCAAACACTCCCAGGGCAGGTACAGCACGAGTTAGATACAGAGTAAAGCTCCCTCTACACTGTCCCATCAAACACTCCCAGGGCAGGTCCAGCACGGGTTAGATACAGAGTAAAGCTCCCTCTACACTGTCCCATCAAACACTCCCAGGGCAGGTACAGCACGGGTTAGATACAGAGTAAAGCTCCCTCAACACTGTCCCATCAAACACTCCCAGGGCAGGTACAGCACGGGTTAGATACAGAGTAAAGCTCCCTCTACACTGTCCCATCAAACACTCCCAGGGCAGGTACAGCACGGGTTTCATACAGAGTAAAGCTCCCTCTACACTGTCCCATCAAACACTCCCAGGGCAGGTACAGCACGGGTTAGATACAGAGTAAAGCTCCCTCTACACTGTCCCTCAAACACTCCCAGGGCAGGTACAGCACGGGTTAGATACAGAGTAAATCTCCCTCTACACTGTCCCATCAAACACTCCCAGGGCAGGTACAGAACGGGTTAGATACAGAGTAAAGCTCCCTCTACACTGTCCCATCAAACACCCCCAGGGCAGGTCCAGCACGGGTTAGATACAGAGTAATGTTCCCTCTACACTGTCCCATCAAACACTCCCAGGGCAGGTACAGCACGGGTTAGATACAGAGTAAAGCTCCCTCTACACTGTCCCATCAAACACTCCCAGGGCAGGTACAGCACGGGTTAGATACAGAGTAAAGCTCCCTCAACACTGTCCCATCAAACACTCCCAGGGCAGGTACAGCACGGGTTAGATACAGAGTAAAGCTCCCTCTACACTGTCCCATCAAACACTGCCAGGGCAGGTACAGCATGGGTTAGATACAGAGTAAAGCTCCCTCTCCACTGCCCCATCAAACACTCCCAGGGCAGGTACAGCACAGGGTTAGTTACAGAGTAAAGCTCCCTCTACACTGTCCCATCAAACACTCCCAGGGCAGGTACAGTACGGGTTAGATACAGAGTAAAGCTCCCTCTACACTGTCCCTCAAACACTCCCAGGGCAGGTACAGCACGGGTTAGATACAGAGTAAATCTCCCTCTGCACTGTCCCATCAAACACTCCCAGGGCAGGTACAGAACGGGTTAGATACAGAGTAAAGCTCCCTCTACACTGTCCCATCAAACACTCCCAGGGCAGGTCCATCACGGGTTAGATACAGTGTAAAGCTCCCTCTACACTGTCCCATCAAACACTCCCAGGGCAGGTACAGCACGAGTTAGATACAGAGTAAAGCTCCCTCTACACTGTCCCATCAAACACTCCCAGGGCAGGTCCAGCACAGGTTAGATACAGAGTAAAGCTCCCTCTACACTGTCCCATCAAACACTCCCAGGGCAGGTCCAGCATGGGTTAGATACAGAGTAATGTTCCCTCTACACTGTCCCATCAAACACTCCCAGGGCAGGTACAGCACGGGTTAGATACAGAGTAAAGCTCCCTCTACACTGTCCCATCAAACACTCCCAGGGCAGGTACAGCACGGGTTAGATACAGAGTAAAGCTCCCTCTACACTGTCCCATCAAACACTCCCAGGGCAGGTACAGCACGGGTTAGACACAGAGTAAAGCTCCCTCTACACTGTCCCATCAAACACTCCCAGGGCAGGTACAGCAAGGGTTAGATACAGAGTAAATCTCCCTCTACACTGTCCCATTAAACACTCCCAGGGCAGGTACAGAACGGGTTAGATACAGAGTAAAGCTCCCTCTACACTGTCCCACCAAACACTCCCAGGGCAGGTACAGCACGGGTTAGATACAGAGTAATGTTCCCTCTACACTGTCCCATCAAACACTCCCAGGGCAGGTACAGCACGGGTTAGATACAGAGTAAAGCTCCCGCTACACTGCCCCATCAAACACTCCCAGGGCAGGTACAGCAAGGGTTAGATACAGAGTAAAGCTCCCTCTACACTGTCCCATCAAACACTCCCAGGGCAGGTACAGCACGGGTTAGATACAGAGTAAAGCTCCCTCTACACTGTCCCATCAAACACTCCCAGGGCAGGTACAGCACGAGTTAGATACAGAGTAAAGCTCCCTCTACACTGTCCCATCAAACACTCCCAGAGCAGCTACAGCACGGGTTAGATACAGAGTAAAGCTCCCTCTACACTGTCCCATCAAACACTCCCAGGGCAGGTACAGCACGAGTTAGATACGGAGTAAAGCTCCCTCTACACTGTCCCATCAAACACTCCCAGGGCAGGTACAGCACGGATCAGATACAGAGTAAAGTTCCCTCTACACTGTCCCATCAAACACTCCCAGGGCAGGTACAGCACGGGTTAGATACAGAGTAAAGTTCCCTCGACACTGTCCCATCAAACACTCCCAGGGCAGGTACAGCACGGGTTAGATACAGAGTAAAGCTCCCTCTACACTGACCCATCAAACACTCCCAGGGCAGGTACAGCACGGGTTAGATACAGAGTAAAGCTCCCTCTGCACTGTCCCATCAAACACTCCCAGGGCAGGTACAGCAAGGGTTAGACACAGAGTAAAGCTCTCTCTACACTGTCCCATCAAACACTCCCAGGGCAGGTATAGCTTGGGTTAGATACCGAGTAAAGCTCCCTCTACACTGTCCCATCAAACACTCCCAGGGCAGGTACAGCACGGGTTAGATACAGAGTAAATCTCCTTCTACACTGTCCCATCAAACACTCCCAGGGCAGGTACAGAACGGGTTAGATACAGAGTAAAGCTCCCTCTACACTGTCCCATCAAACACTCCCAGGGCAGGTACAGCACGGGTTAGATACAGAGTAAAGCTCCCTCAACACTGTCCCATCAAACACTCCCAGGGCAGGTACAGCACGGGTTAGATACAGAGTAAAGCTCCCTCTACACTGTCCCATCAAACACTCCCAGGGCAGGTACAGCATGGGTTAGATACCGAGTAAAGCTCCCTCTCCACTGCCCCATCAAACACTCCCAGGGCAGGTACAGCACAGGGTTAGTTACAGAGTAAAGCTCCCTCTACACTGTCCCATCAAACACTCCCAGGGCAGGTACAGCACGGGTTAGATACAGAGTAAAGCTCCCTCTACACTGTCCCTCAAACACTCCCAGGGCAGGTACAGCACGGGTTAGATACAGAGTAAATCTCCCTCTACACTGTCCCATCAAACACTCCCAGGGCAGGTGCAGAACGGGTTAGATACAGAGTAAAGCTCCCTCTACACTGTCCCATCAAACACTCCCAGGGCAGGTACAGCACGAGTTAGATACAGAGTAAAGCTCCCTCTGCACTGTCCCATCAAACACTCCCAGGGCTGGTACAGCACGGGTTAGATACAGAGTAAAGCTCCCTCTACACTGTCCCATCAAACACTCCCAGGGCAGGTACAGCACAGGGTTAGATGCAGAATTAAGCTCCCTCTACACTGTCCCATCAAACACTCCCAGGGCAGGTACAGCACGGGTTAGATACAGAGTAAAGCTCCCTCTACACTGTCCCATCAAACACTCCCAAGGCAGGTACAGCAAGGGTTAGATACAGGGTAAAGCTCCCTCTACACTGTCCCATCAAACACTCCCAGGGGAGGTACAGCGAGGGTTAGGTACAGAGTAAAGCTCCCTCTACACTGTCCCATCAAACACTCCCAGGGCAGGTACAGCACGGGTTAGATACACAGTAAAGCTCCCTCTACACTGTCCCATCAAACACTCCCAGGGCAGGTACAGCACGGGTTAGATACAGAGTAAAGCTCCCTCTACACTGTCCCATCAAACACTCCCAGGGCAGGTACAGCACGGGTTAGATACAAATTAAAGCTCCCTCTACACTGTCCCATCAAACACTCCCAGGGCAGGTACAGCATGGGTTAGATACCGAGTAAATCTCCCTCTACACTGTCCCATCAAACACTCCCAGGGCAGGTACAGCATGCGTTAGATACCGAGTAAAGCTCCCTCTACACTGTCCCATCAAACACTGCCAGGGCAGGTACAGCACGGGTTAGATACAGAGTAAAGCTCCCTCTACACTGTCCCATCAAACACTCCCAGGGCAGGTACAGAACAGGTTAGATACAGAGTAAAGCTCCCTCTACACTGTCCCATCAAACACTCCCAGGGCAGGTACAGCACGGGTTAGATACAGAGTAAAGCTCCCTCTACACTGTCCCATCAAACACTCCCAGGGCTGGTACAGCACGGGTTAGATACAGAGTAAAGCTCCCTGTACACTGTCCCATCAAACACTCCCAGGGCAGGTACAGCACGGGTTACATACAGAGTAAAGCTCCCTCTACACTGTCCCATCAAACACTCCCAGGGCTGGTACAGCACGGGTTAGATACAGAGTAAAGCTCCCTCTACACTGTCCCATCAAACACTACCAGGGCAGGTACAGCACGGGTTAGATTCAGAGTAAAGCTCCCTCTACACTGTCCCATCAAACACTCCCAGGGCAGGTACAGCACGGGTTAGATACAAAGTAAAGCTCCCTCTACACTGTCCCATCAAACACTCCCAGGGCAGGTACAGCATGGGTTAGATACCGAGTAAGTCTCCCTCTACACTGTCCCATCAAACACTCCCAGGGCAGGTACAGCATGTGTTAGATACCGAGTAAAGCTCCCTCTACACTGTCCCATCAAACACTCCCAGGGCAGGTACAGCACGGGTTAGATACAGAGTAAAGCTCCTTCTACACTGTCCCATCAAACACTCCCAGGGCAGGTACAGAACGGGTTAGATACAGAGTAAAGCTCCCTCTACACTGTCCCATCAAACACTCCCAGGGCAGGTCCAGCACGGGTTAGATACAGAGTAAAGCTCCCTCTACACTGTCCCATCAAACACTCCCAGGGCAGGTACAGCAAGGGTTAGTTACAGAGTAAAGCTCCCTCTACACTGTCCCATCAAACACTCCCAGGGCAGGTACAGCACGGGTTAGATACAGAGTAAAGCTCCCTCTACACTGTCCCATCAAACACTCCCAGGGGAGGTACAGCACGGGTTAGATACAGAGTAAAGCTCCCTCTACACTGTCCCATCAAACACTCCCAGGGCAGGTACAGCACGAGTTAGATACAGAGTAAAGCTCCCTCTACACTGTCCCATCAAACACTCCCAGGGCAGGTACAGCATGGGTTAGATACAGAGTAAAGCTCCCTCTCCACTGCCCCATCAAACACTCCCAGAGCAGGTACAGCACAGGGTTAGTTACAGAGTAAAGCTCCCTCTACACTGTCCCTCAAACACTCCCAGGGCAGGTACAGCACGAGTTAGATACAGAGTAAAGCTCCCTCTACACTGTCCCATCAAACACTCCCAGGGCAGGTACAGCACGGGTTAGATACAGAGTAAAGCTCCCTCTACACTGTCCCATCAAACACTCCCAGGGCAGGTACAGCACTGGTTAGATACAGAGTAAAGCTCCCTCTACACTGTCCCTCAAACACTCCCAGGGCAGGTACAGCACGGGTTAGATACAGAGTAAATCTCCCTCTACACTGTCCCATCAAACACTCCCAGGGCAGGTACAGCACGGGTTAGATACAGAGTAAAGTTCCCTCAACACTGTCCCATCAAACACTCCCAGGGCAGGTACAGCACGGGTTAGATACAGAGTAAAGCTCCCTCTACACTGTCCCATCAAACACTCCCAGGGCAGGTACAGCATGGGTTAGATACCGAGTAAAGCTCCCTCTCCACTGCCCCATCAAACACTCCCAGGGCAGGTACAGCACAGGGTTAGTTACAGAGTAAAGCTCCCTCTACACTGTCCCATCAAACACTCCCAGGGCAGGTACAGCACGGGTTAGATACAGAGTAAAGCTCCCTCTACACTGTCCCTCAAACACTCCCAGGGCAGGTACAGCACGGGTTAGATACAGAGTAAATCTCCCTCTACACTGTCCCATCAAACACTCCCAGGGCAGGTACAGAACGGGTTAGATACAGAGTAAAGCTCCCTCTACACTGTCCCATCAAACACCCCCAGGGCAGGTCCAGCACGGGTTAGATACATTGTAAATCTCCCTCTACACTGTCCCATCAAACACTCCCAGGGCAGGTACAGCACGAGTTAGATACAGAGTAAAGCTCCCTCTACACTGTCCCATCAAACACTCCCAGGGCAGGTCCAGCACGGGTTAGATACAGAGTAAAGCTCCCTCTACACTGTCCCATCAAACACTCCCAGGGCAGGTCCAGCATGGGTTAGATACAGAGTAATGTTCCCTCTACACTGTCCCATCAAACACTCCCAGGGCAGGTACAGCACGGGTTAGATACAGAGTAAAGCTCCCTCTACACTGTCCCATCAAACACTCCCAGGGCAGGTACAGCACGGGTTAGATACAGAGTAAAGCTCCCTCAACACTGTCCCATCAAACACTCCCAGGGCAGGTACAGCACGGGTTAGATACAGAGTAAAGCTCCCTCTACACTGTCCCATCAAACACTCCCAGGGCAGGTACAGCATGGGTTAGATACAGAGTAAAGCTCCCTCTCCACTGCCCCATCAAACACTCCCAGGGCAGGTACAGCACAGGGTTAGTTACAGAGTAAAGCTCCCTCTACACTGTCCCATCAAACACTCCCAGGGCAGGTACAGTACGGGTTAGATACAGAGTAAAGCTCCCTCTACACTGTCCCTCAAACACTCCCAGGGCAGGTACAGCACAGGTTAGATACAGAGTAAATCTCCCTCTGCACTGTCCCATCAAACACTCCCAGGGCAGGTACAGAACGGGTTAGATACAGAGTAAAGCTCCCTCTACACTGTCCCATCAAACACTCCCAGGGCAGGTCCAGCACGGGTTAGATACAGTGTAAAGCTCCCTCTACACTGTCCCATCAAACACTCCCAGGGCAGGTACAGCACGAGTTAGATACAGAGTAATGTTCCCTCTACACTGTCCCATCAAACACTCCCAGGGCAGGTACAGCACGGGTTAGATACAGAGTAAAGCTCCCTCTACACTGTCCCATCAAACACTCCCAGGGCAGGTACAGCACGGGTTAGATACAGAGTAAAGCTCCCTCTACACTGTCCCATCAAACACTCCCAGGGCAGGTACAGCACGGGTTAGACACAGAGTAAAGCTCCCTCTACACTGTCCCATCAAACACTCCCAGGGCAGGTACAGCAAGGGTTAGATACAGAGTAAATCTCCCTCTACACTGTCCCATTAAACACTACCAGGGCAGGTACAGAACGGGTTAGATACAGAGTAAAGCTCCCTCTACACTGTCCCACCAAACACTCCCAGGGCAGGTACAGCACGGGTTAGATACAGAGTAATGTTCCCTCGACACTGTCCCATCAAACACTCCCAGGGCAGGTACAGCACGGGTTTCATACAGAGTAAAGCTCCCTCTACACTGTCCCATCAAACACTCCCAGGGCAGGTACAGCACGAGTTAGATACGGAGTAAAGCTCCCTCTACACTGTCCCATCAAACACTCCCAGGGCAGGTACAGCACGGATCAGATACAGAGTAAAGTTCCCTCTGCACTGTCCCATCAAACACTCCCAGGGCAGGTACAGCACGGGTTAGATACAGAGTAAAGTTCCCTCGACACTGTCCCATCAAACACTCCCAGGGCAGGTACAGCACGGGTTAGATACAGAGTAAAGCTCCCTCTACACTGACCCATCAAACACTCCCAGGGCAGGTACAGCACGGGTTAGATACAGAGTAAAGCTCCCTCTACACTGTCCCATCAAACACTCCCAGGGCAGGTACAGCAAGGGTTAGACACAGAGTAAAGCTCTCTCTACACTGTCCCATCAAACACTCCCAGGGCAGGTATAGCTTGGGTTAGATACCGAGTAAAGCTCCCTCTACACTGTCCCATCAAACACTCCCAGGGCAGGTACAGCACGGGTTAGATACAGAGTAAATCTCCTTCTACACTGTCCCATCAAACACTCCCAGGGCAGGTACAGAACGGGTTAGATACAGAGTAAAGCTCCCTCTACACTGTCCCATCAAACACTCCCAGGGCAGTTACAGCACGGGTTAGATACAGAGTAAAGCTCCCTCAACACTGTCCCATCAAACACTCCCAGGGCAGGTACATCACGGGTTAGATACAGAGTAAAGCTCCCTCTACACTGTCCCATCAAACACTCCCAGGGCAGGTACAGCATGGGTTAGATACCGAGTAAAGCTCCCTCTCCACTGCCCCATCAAACACTCCCAGGGCAGGTACAGCACAGGGTTAGTTACAGAGTAAAGCTCCCTCTACACTGTCCCATCAAACACTCCCAGGGCAGGTACAGCACGGGTTAGATACAGAGTAAAGCTCCCTCTACACTGTCCCTCAAACACTCCCAGGGCAGGTACAGCACGGGTTAGATACAGAGTAAATCTCCCTCTACACTGTCCCATCAAACACTCCCAGGGCAGGTACAGAACGGGTTAGATACAGAGTAAAGCTCCCTCTACACTGTCCCATCAAACACCCCCACGGCATGTCCAGCACGGGTTAGATACAGTGTAAAGCTCCCTCTACACTGTCCCATCAAACACTCCCAGGGCAGGTACAGCACGGGTTAGATACAGAGTAAAGCTCCCTCTACACTGTCCCTCAAACACTCCCAGGGCAGGTACAGCACGGGTTAGATACAGAGTAAATCTCCCTCTACACTGTCCCATCAAACACTCCCAGGGCAGGTACAGAACGGGTTAGATACAGAGTAAAGCTCCCTCTACACTGTCCCATCAAACACCCCCACGGCAGGTCCAGCACGGGTTAGATACAGTGTAAAGCTCCCTCTACACTGTCCCATCAAACACTCCCAGGGCAGGTACAGCACGAGTTAGATACAGAGTAAAGCTCCCTCTACACTGTCCCATCAAACACTCCCAGGGCAGGTCCAGCACGGGTTAGATACAGAGTAAAGCTCCCTCTACACTGTCCCATCAAACACTCCCAGGGCAGGTCCAGCACGGGTTAGATACAGAGTAATGTTCCCTCTACACTGTCCCATCAAACACTCCCAGGGCAGGTACAGCACGGGTTAGATACAGAGTAAAGCTCCCTCTACACTGTCCCATCAAACACTCCCAGGGCAGGTACAGCACGGGTTAGATACAGAGTAAAGCTCCCTCTACACTGTCCCATCAAACACTCCCAGGGCAGGTACAGCACGGGTTAGACACAGAGTAAAGCTCCCTCTACACTGTCCCATCAAACACTCCCAGGGCAGGTACAGCAAGGGTTAGATACAGAGTAAATCTCCCTCTACACTGTCCCATCAAACACTCCCAGGGCAGGTACAGAACGGGTTAGATACAGAGTAAAGCTCCCTCTACACTGTCCCACCAAACACTCCCAGGGCAGGTACAGCACGGGTTAGATACAGAGTAATGTTCCCTCTACACTGTCCCATCAAACACTCCCAGGGCAGGTACAGCACGGGTTAGATACAGAGTAAAGCTCCCGCTACACTGCCCCATCAAACACTCCCAGGGCAGGTACAGCACGGGTTAGATACAGAGTAAAGCTCCCTCTACACTGTCCCATCAAACACTCCCAGGGCAGGTACAGCACGGGTTAGATACAGAGTAAAGCTCCCTCTACACTGTCCCATCAAACACTCCCAGGGCAGGTACAGCACGAGTTAGATACAGAGTAAAGCTCCCTCTACACTGTCCCATCAAACACTCCCAGGGCAGGTACAGCACGGGTTAGATACAGAGTAAAGCTCCCTCTGCACTGTCCCATCAAACACTCCCAGAGCAGGTACAGCACGGGTTAGATACAGAGTAAAGCTCCCTCTGCACTGTCCCATCAAACACTCCCAGGGCAGGTACAGCACGTGTTAGATACAGAATAAAGCTCCCTCTACACTGTCCCATCAAACACTCCCAGGGCAGGTATAGCACGGGTTAGATACAGAGTAAAGCTTCCTCTACACTGTCCCATCAAACACTCCCAGGGCAAGTACAGCACGGGTTAGATACAGAGTAAAGCTCCGTCTACACTGTCCCATCAAACACTCCCAGGGCAGGTACAGCACGGGTTAGATACACAGTAAAGCTCCCTCTACACTGTCCCATCAAACACTCCCAGGGCAGGTACAGCACGGGTTAGATACCGAGTACATCTCCCTCTACACTGTCCCATCAAACACTCCCAGGGAAGGTACAGCATGGGTTAGATACCGAGTAAAGCTCCCTCTACACTGTCCCATCAAACACTCCCAGGGCAGGTACAGCACGGGTTAGATACAGAGTAAAGCTCCCTCTACACTGTCCCATCAAACACTCCCAGGGCAGGTACAGAACGGGTTAGATACAGAGTAAAGCTCCCTCTACACTGTCCCATCAAACACTCCCAGGGCAGGTACAGCACGAGTTAGATACAGAGTAAAGCTCCCTCTGCACTGTCCCATCAAACACTCCCAGGGCTGGTACAGCACGGGTTAGATACAGAGTAAAGCTCCCTCTACACTGTCCCATCAAACACTCCCAGGGCAGGTACAGCACAGGGTTAGATGCAGAATTAAGCTCCCTCTACACTGTCCCATCAAACACTCCCAGGGCAGGTACAGCACGGGTTAGATACAGAGTAAAGCTCCCTCTACACTGTCCCATCAAACACTCCCAAGGCAGGTACAGCAAGGGTTAGATACAGGGTAAAGCTCCCTCTACACTGTCCCATCAAACACTCCCAGGGTAGGTACAGCGAGGGTTAGGTACAGAGTAAAGCTCCCTCTACACTGTCCCATCAAACACTCCCAGGGCAGGTACAGCACGGGTTAGATACACAGTAAAGCTCCCTCTACACTGTCCCATCAAACACTCCCAGGGCAGGTACAGCACGGGTTAGATACAGAGTAAAGCTCCCTCTACACTGTCCCATCAAACACTCCCAGGGCAGGTACAGCACGGGTTAGATACAAAGTAAAGCTCCCTCTACACTGTCCCATCAAACACTCCCAGGGCAGGTACAGCATGGGTTAGATACCGAGTAAATCTCCCTCTACACTGTCCCATCAAACACTCCCAGGGCAGGTACAGCATGCGTTAGATACCGAGTAAAGCTCCCTCTACACTGTCCCATCAAACACTGCCAGGGCAGGTACAGCACGGGTTAGATACAGAGTAAAGCTCCCTCTACACTGTCCCATCAAACACTCCCAGGGCAGGTACAGAACAGGTTAGATACAGAGTAAAGCTCCCTCTACACTGTCCCATCAAACACTCCCAGGGCAGGTACAGCACGGGTTAGATACAGAGTAAAGCTCCCTCTACACTGTCCCATCAAACACTCCCAGGGCTGGTACAGCACGGGTTAGATACAGAGTAAAGCTCCCTGTACACTGTCCCATCAAACACTCCCAGGGCAGGTACTGCACGGGTTACATACAGAGTAAAGCTCCCTCTACACTGTCCCATCAAACACTCCCAGGGCTGGTACAGCACGGGTTAGATACAGAGTAAAGCTCCCTCTACACTGTCCCATCAAACACTACCAGGGCAGGTACAGCACGGGTTAGATTCAGAGTAAAGCTCCCTCTACACTGTCCCATCAAACACTCCCAGGGCAGGTACAGCACGGGTTAGATACAAAGTAAAGCTCCCTCTACACTGTCCCATCAAACACTCCCAGGGCAGGTACAGCATGGGTTAGATACCGAGTAAGGCTCCCTCTACACTGTCCCATCAAACACTCCCAGGGCAGGTACAGCATGTGTTAGATACCGAGTAAAGCTCCCTCTACACTGTCCCATCAAACACTCCCAGGGCAGGTACAGCACGGGTTAGATACAGAGTAAAGCTCCTTCTACACTGTCCCATCAAACACTCCCAGGGCAGGTACAGAACGGGTTAGATACAGAGTAAAGCTCCCTCTACACTGTCCCATCAAACACTCCCAGGGCAGGTCCAGCACGGGTTAGATACAGAGTAAAGCTCCCTCTACACTGTCCCATCAAACACTCCCAGGGCAGGTACAGCAAGGGTTAGTTACAGAGTAAAGCTCCCTCTACACTGTCCCATCAAACACTCCCAGGGCAGGTACAGCACGGGTTAGATACAGAGTAAAGCTCCCTCTACACTGTCCCATCAAACACTCCCAGGGGAGGTACAGCACGGGTTAGATACAGAGTAAAGCTCCCTCTACACTGTCCCATCAAACACTCCCAGGGCAGGTACAGCACGAGTTAGATACAGAGTAAAGCTCCCTCTACACTGTCCCATCAAACACTCCCAGGGCAGGTACAGCATGGGTTAGATACAGAGTAAAGCTCCCTCTCCACTGCCCCATCAAACACTCCCAGAGCAGGTACAGCACAGGGTTAGTTACAGAGTAAAGCTCCCTCTACACTGTCCCATCAAACACTCCCAGGGCAGGTACAGCACTGGTTAGATACAGAGTAAAGCTCCCTCTACACTGTCCCTCAAACACTCCCAGGGCAGGTACAGCACGGGTTAGATACAGAGTAAATCTCCCTCTACACTGTCCCATCAAACACTCCCAGGGCAGGTACAGCACGGGTTAGATACAGAGTAAAGTTCCCTCGACACTGTCCCATCAAACACTCCCAGGGCAGGTACAGCACGGTTTCGATACAGAGTAAAGCTCCCCCTACACTGACCCATCAAACACTCCCAGGGCAGGTACAGCACGGGTTAGATACAGAGTAAAGCTCCCTCTACACTGTCCCATCAAACACTCCCAGGGCAGGTACAGCACGAGTTAGATACAGAGTAAAGCTCCCTCTACACTGTCCCATCAAACACTCCCAGGGCAGGTCCAGCACGGGTTAGATACAGAGTAAAGCTCCCTCTACACTGTCCCATCAAACACTCCCAGGGCAGGTCCAGCACGGGTTAGATACAGAGTAATGTTCCCTCTACACTGTCCCATCAAACACTCCCAGGGCAGGTACAGCACGGGTTAGATACAGAGTAAAGCTCCCTCTACACTGTCCCATCAAACACTCCCAGGGCAGGTACAGCACGGGTTAGATACAGAGTAAAGCTCCCTCTACACTGTCCCATCAAACACTCCCAGGGCAGGTACAGCACGGGTTAGACACAAAGAGAGAGACCCTCTACACTGTCCCATCAAACACTCCCAGGGCAGGTACAGCAAGGGTTAGATACAGAGTAAATCTCCCTCTACACTGTCCCATCAAACACTCCCAGGGCAGGTACAGAACGGGTTAGATACAGAGTAAAGCTCCCTCTACACTGTCCCACCAAACACTCCCAGGGCAGGTACAGCACGGGTTAGATACAGAGTAATGTTCCCTCTACACTGTCCCATCAAACACTCCCAGGGCAGGTACAGCACGGGTTAGATACAGAGTAAAGCTCCCGCTACACTGCCCCATCAAACACTCCCAGGGCAGGTACAGCACGGGTTAGATACAGAGTAAAGCTCCCTCTACACTGTCCCATCAAACACTCCCAGGGCAGGTACAGCACGGGTTAGATACAGAGTAAAGCTCCCTCTACACTGTCCCATCAAACACTCCCAGGGCAGGTACAGCACGAGTTAGATACAGAGTAAAGCTCCCTCTACACTGTCCCATCAAACACTCCCAGGGCAGGTACAGCACGGGTTAGATACAGAGTAAAGCTCCCTCTGCACTGTCCCATCAAACACTCCCAGAGCAGGTACAGCACGGGTTAGATACAGAGTAAAGCTCCCTCTGCACTGTCCCATCAAACACTCCCAGGGCAGGTACAGCACGTGTTAGATACAGAATAAAGCTCCCTCTACACTGTCCCATCAAACACTCCCAGGGCAGGTATAGCACGGGTTAGATACAGAGTAAAGCTTCCTCTACACTGTCCCATCAAACACTCCCAGGGCAAGTACAGCACGGGTTAGATACAGAGTAAAGCTCCGTCTACACTGTCCCATCAAACACTCCCAGGGCAGGTACAGCACGGGTTAGATACACAGTAAAGCTCCCTCTACACTGTCCCATCAAACACTCCCAGGGCAGGTACAGCACGGGTTAGATACCGAGTACATCTCCCTCTACACTGTCCCATCAAACACTCCCAGGGAAGGTACAGCATGGGTTAGATACCGAGTAAAGCTCCCTCTACACTGTCCCATCAAACACTCCCAGGGCAGGTACAGCACGGGTTAGATACAGAGTAAAGCTCCCTCTACACTGTCCCATCAAACACTCCCAGGGCAGGTACAGAACGGGTTAGATACAGAGTAAAGCTCCCTCTACACTGTCCCATCAAACACTCCCAGGGCAGGTACAGCACGAGTTAGATACAGAGTAAAGCTCCCTCTGCACTGTCCCATCAAACACTCCCAGGGCTGGTACAGCACGGGTTAGATACAGAGTAAAGCTCCCTCTACACTGTCCCATCAAACACTCCCAGGGCAGGTACAGCACAGGGTTAGATGCAGAATTAAGCTCCCTCTACACTGTCCCATCAAACACTCCCAGGGCAGGTACAGCACGGGTTAGATACAGAGTAAAGCTCCCTCTACACTGTCCCATCAAACACTCCCAAGGCAGGTACAGCAAGGGTTAGATACAGGGTAAAGCTCCCTCTACACTGTCCCATCAAACACTCCCAGGGTAGGTACAGCGAGGGTTAGGTACAGAGTAAAGCTCCCTCTACACTGTCCCATCAAACACTCCCAGGGCAGGTACAGCACGGGTTAGATACACAGTAAAGCTCCCTCTACACTGTCCCATCAAACACTCCCAGGGCAGGTACAGCACGGGTTAGATACAGAGTAAAGCTCCCTCTACACTGTCCCATCAAACACTCCCAGGGCAGGTACAGCACGGGTTAGATACAAAGTAAAGCTCCCTCTACACTGTCCCATCAAACACTCCCAGGGCAGGTACAGCATGGGTTAGATACCGAGTAAATCTCCCTCTACACTGTCCCATCAAACACTCCCAGGGCAGGTACAGCATGCGTTAGATACCGAGTAAAGCTCCCTCTACACTGTCCCATCAAACACTGCCAGGGCAGGTACAGCACGGGTTAGATACAGAGTAAAGCTCCCTCTACACTGTCCCATCAAACACTCCCAGGGCAGGTACAGAACAGGTTAGATACAGAGTAAAGCTCCCTCTACACTGTCCCATCAAACACTCCCAGGGCAGGTACAGCACGGGTTAGATACAGAGTAAAGCTCCCTCTACACTGTCCCATCAAACACTCCCAGGGCTGGTACAGCACGGGTTAGATACAGAGTAAAGCTCCCTGTACACTGTCCCATCAAACACTCCCAGGGCAGGTACAGCACGGGTTACATACAGAGTAAAGCTCCCTCTACACTGTCCCATCAAACACTCCCAGGGCTGGTACAGCACGGGTTAGATACAGAGTAAAGCTCCCTCTACACTGTCCCATCAAACACTACCAGGGCAGGTACAGCACGGGTTAGATTCAGAGTAAAGCTCCCTCTACACTGTCCCATCAAACACTCCCAGGGCAGGTACAGCACGGGTTAGATACAAAGTAAAGCTCCCTCTACACTGTCCCATCAAACACTCCCAGGGCAGGTACAGCATGGGTTAGATACCGAGTAAGTCTCCCTCTACACTGTCCCATCAAACACTCCCAGGGCAGGTACAGCATGTGTTAGATACCGAGTAAAGCTCCCTCTACACTGTCCCATCAAACACTCCCAGGGCAGGTACAGCACGGGTTAGATACAGAGTAAAGCTCCTTCTACACTGTCCCATCAAACACTCCCAGGGCAGGTACAGAACGGGTTAGATACAGAGTAAAGCTCCCTCTACACTGTCCCATCAAACACTCCCAGGGCAGTTCCAGCACGGGTTAGATACAGAGTAAAGCTCCCTCTACACTGTCCCATCAAACACTCCCAGGGCAGGTACAGCAAGGGTTAGTTACAGAGTAAAGCTCCCTCTACACTGTCCCATCAAACACTCCCAGGGCAGGTACAGCACGGGTTAGATACAGAGTAAAGCTCCCTCTACACTGTCCCATCAAACACTCCCAGGGGAGGTACAGCACGGGTTAGATACAGAGTAAAGCTCCCTCTACACTGTCCCATCAAACACTCCCAGGGCAGGTACAGCACGAGTTAGATACAGAGTAAAGCTCCCTCTACACTGTCCCATCAAACACTCCCAGGGCAGGTACAGCATGGGTTAGATACAGAGTAAAGCTCCCTCTCCACTGCCCCTTCAAACACTCCCAGAGCAGGTACAGCACAGGGTTAGTTACAGAGTAAAGCTCCCTCTACACTGTCCCATCAAACACTCCCAGGGCAGGTACAGCACTGGTTAGATACAGAGTAAAGCTCCCTCTACACTGTCCCTCAAACACTCCCAGGGCAGGTACAGCACGGGTTAGATACAGAGTAAATCTCCCTCTACACTGTCCCATCAAACACTCCCAGGGCAGGTACAGCACGGGTTAGATACAGAGTAAAGTTCCCTCGACACTGTCCCATCAAACACTCCCAGGGCAGGTACAGCACGGTTTCGATACAGAGTAAAGCTCCCCCTACACTGACCCATCAAACACTCCCAGGGCAGGTACAGCACGGGTTAGATACAGAGTAAAGCTCCCTCTACACTGTCCCATCAAACACTCCCAGGGCAGGTACAGCACGGGTTAGACACAGAGTAAAGCTCTCTCTGCACTGTCCCATCAAACACTCCCAGGGCAGGTATAGCTTGGGTTAGATACCGAGTAAAGCTCCCTCTACACTGTCCCATCAAACACTCCCAGGGCAGGTACAGCAAGGGTTAGTTACAGAGGGATAGGGCTATAGTGATAGGGGATTCAATTGTAAGGGGGATAGATAGGAGTTTCTGTGGCCGAGACCGAGACTCCAAGATGGTATGTTGCCTCCCTGGTGCAAGGGTCAAGGATGTCTCGGAGCGGGTGCAGAGCATTCTGAAGGGGGAGGGGGATCAGCCAGTTGTCGTGGTACATGTAGGTACCAACGATGTAGGTAAAAAGAGGGAGGAGGTCCTACAAGCTGAATTTAGGGAGTTAGGAGCTAAATTGAAAAGTAGGACTTCAAAGGTAGTAATCTCTGGATTGCTACCAGTGCCACGAGCTAATAAGATTAGAGAGAGTAAGATAGATAAGCTAAATACGTGGCTTGAGCAGTGGTGCAAGGGAGAGGGATTTAAATTCTTGAGGCATTGGAACCAGTTCTTGGGGAGGAGTGACCTGTACCAAGGGGACGGTCTACACCTGAACTGTGAGGGAGCCGATGTCCTCGGGGTAATATTTTCTAGGACGGTTCGGGAGGATTTAAACTAATTTGGCAGGGGGATGGGAACCTAGGTAGTGGAAAAGAGGGAAGTCATATGAAGTCAGAAATAGATGGTAGAAAGGTGAGAAGCAATAAGCAAAGGAGAGAAACACAAAGGGCCAAACTAATTCATAATGAGAGTGTGAAAAAAGCAAGCCTGAAGGCTTTGTATCTTAATGCTAGAAGCATTAGGAACAAGGTGGATGAATTAGTTGTGGAAATAGAGGTAAACAAGTATGATTTGATTGGGATTACAGAAACGTGGCTGCAGGGTGGGCAAGGCTGGGAACTTAACATCCAGGGATATACAATATTTAGGAAGGATCGGCAAAAAGGTAGGGGAGGTGGGGTAGCATTGCTGGTAAAGGAGGGGATTAATGCAATGGAAAGGAAGGATATTAACTCGGATGAAACGGAATCTGTATGGGTAGAAATGAGAAATAGCAAGGGGAGAAAAACGTTAGTGGGTGTGATATATAGGCCTCCAAATAGTAATATGGAGGTGAGGGAAGGCATAAAAAGGGAAATTAGAGAAGCGTGCGATAAGAGCACAGCTGTCATCATGGGTGACTTTAATTTACATATTGATTGGACTACCCAAATTAGTAAAAATTCTGAGGAGGAGGAATTCCTGGAATGTTTTCGGGACGGTTATCTGGACCAATATGTCGAGGAGCCGACTCGAGATCAGGCCATTTTAGACTGGGTATTGTGCAATGAGAAGGGACTTATCACCAATCTTCTTGTACGAGGCCCCTTGGGTCAGAGCGATCATAATATGATCGAGCTCTCAGTCGAGATGGAGAGTGAGGAAATTGAATCAGAGACTAAGGTCCAGAACTTAAATAAAGGGAATTACGAGGGTATGAGACGGGAATTGGGTAAGATTGATTGGGTGGTGTTTCTGGGGGGATTGACAGTGGATAGACAATGGCAAGCATTCAAAGATAGAATGGAAGAATTCCAGAACATGTTTATACCGGTTTGGCATAAAAATAAACCTAAAAAGGTGACTCAACCGTGGATAACGAGGGAAATTAGGGACAGCATAAAATCAAAAAAAAGGGCATATCAACTGGCAAAAAAAAGCACCAGACCGGAAGATTGGGGGCAGTACAGGATACAGCAAAAGAGGACAAAGGGATTAATCAGGAAGGGGAAAATAGAATACGAAAGTAAACTTGCAGCAAACATAAAGACAGACTGCAAAAGCTTTTATCGGTATATCAGGAGGAAAAGACTGGTAAAATCCCAAGTCGGTCCCCTGCAGTCCGATTCGGGAGAATATATAATGGAGAATAAGGAAATGGCAGACCAATTAAACTCATACTTTGGTTCTGTATTCACAAAGGAGGACACAAATAACCTCCCAGGAATATCGGCAAACATAGGGACTAATGAGAGGGAGGAGCTGACAGAAATGAGTATCTCTAGGGATATGGTGTTGGGTAAGTTGAGGGGACTGAAGGCCGACAAATCCCCGGGGCCTGATAAACTACATCCTAGGGTACTTAAGGAGGTGGCCCTGGAGATAGCAGATGCTCTAAGGATCATCTTCCGGAACTCCATTGACTCGGGAACAGTACCCGTGGATTGGAGGGTAGCTAATGTTACCCCAATATTTAAAAAGGGGGGTAGAGAGAAAGCAGGGAATTATAGACCAGTAAGCCTTACATCGGTTGTGGGCAAAATGCTAGAGTCCATTATTAAGGATAAAATAGCGGAGCACTTGACAAATGGGGAAAGGATCGGACAGAGTCAACATGGATTTACAAAGGGTAAATCGTGTTTGACTAATCTGCTGGAATTTTTTGAGGAAGTAACTGGTAAAATAGATGGGGGAGAGCCAGTGGATGTGGTGTACCTTGACTTCCAGAAAGCCTTCGATAAGGTTCCACACAAAAGATTGTCATGCAAAATTAAGGCTCATGGGATTGGGGGCAAAGTATTAACGTGGATAGAGAACTGGCTGGCGGATAGAAAACAGAGAGTTGGAATAAACGGCTCGTTTTCAGAGTGGCAGGCAGTGACCAGCGGGGTGCCGCAAGGATCTGTCCTGGGACCCCAGCTGTTCACAATATATATAAATGATCTGGATCAGGGAATTGGATGCAATATTTCCAAATTCGCTGACGACACTAAACTAGGAGGAGGGGTGGGCTCTGATGAGGATGTCAGGAGGCTACAGTGCGATTTGGACAGGTTGGGGGAATGGGCGGATACGTGGCAGATGCACTATAATGTGGATAAATGCGAGGTTATCCACTTTGGGGGTAAAAACAGGAGGGTAGATTATTATCTAAATGGCAATAGATTGGGAGATGGGGAAGTGCAGAGGGACCTGGGTGTTCTTGTGCACCAGTCACTGAAGGAGAGCATGCAGGTGCAACAGGCGATTAAGAAGGCAAATGGTATGTTGGCCTTCATATCAAGGGGGTTCGAGTATAGGAATAGGGATACCTTACTACAGCTGTACAAGGTGCTGGTGAGACCGCATCTGGAGTATTGTGTACAGTTTTGGTCGCCCCATCTGCGGAAGGATGTTCTTGCCATGGAAAGAGTGCAACGGCGATTCACCAGGCTGATACCTGGAATGGCGGGAATGACCTACGAAGAGAGATTAAATAGTTTGGGCTTGTACTCACTGGAGTTTAGAAGATTGAGAGGGGATCTCATCGAAACATATAAAATTATGGCAGGCCTGGACAGGCTGAATTCAGAGAGAATGTTTCCAATGGCAGGGGAGCACAGAACCAGGGGCCACAGTCTAAAAATAGCGGGCAAATCATTTAAAACAGAGATGAGGAAGAATTTCTTCACTCAAAGAGTGGTGAGCCTGTGGAATTCCCTGCCACGGAGGGCTGTGAAGGCTAATTCAATAAATATTTTCAAGAGAGAATTGGATATATTTCTGAAGGCTAAGGGGATTAAGGGTTACGGAGAAAAGGCGGGGACGGGGTACTGAACTGGTAAGATCAGCTATGATCTCAGACGAGGATCAGCCATGATCTCATTGAATGGCGGAGCAGGCTCGAAGGGCCGAATGGCCTACTCCTGTTCCTATCTCTATGTTACTATGTTACACTGTCCCATCAAACACTCCCAGGGCAGGTACAGCACGGGTTAGATACAGAGTAAAGCTCCCTCTACACTGTCCCATCAAACACTCCCAGGGCAGGTACAGCACGGGTTAGATACAGAGTAAAGCTCCCTCTACACTGTCCCATCAAACACTCCCAGGGCAGGTACAGCACGAGTTAGATACAGAGTAAAGCTCCCTCTACACTGTCCCATCAAACACTCCCAGGGCAGGTACAGCACGGGTTAGATACAGAGTAAAGCTCCCTCTACACTGTCCCATCAAACACTCCCAGGGCAGGTACAGCACGGGTTAGATACAGAGTAAAGCTCCCTCTACACTGTCCCATCAAACACTCCCAGGGGAGGTACACAGCACGGGTTAGATACAGAGTAAAGCTCCCTCTACACTGTCCCATCAAACACTCCCAGGGCAGGTACAGCACGAGTTAGATACAGAGTAAAGCTCCCTCTACACTGTCCCATCAAACACTCCCAGGGCAGGTACAGCACGGGTTAGATACAGAGTAAAGCTCCCTCTACACTGTCCCATCAAACACTCCCAGGGCAGGTACAGCACGGGTTAGATACAGAGTAAAGCTCCCGCTACACTGCCCCATCAAACACTCCCAGGGCAGGTACAGCACGGGTTAGATACAGAGTAAAGCTCCCTCTACACTGTCCCATCAAACACTCCCAGGGCAGGTACAGCACGGGTTAGATACAGAGTAAAGCTCCCTCTATACTGTCCCATCAAACACTCCCAGGGCAGGTACAGCATGAGTTAGATACAGAGTAAAGCTCCCTCTACACTGTCCCATCAAACACTCCCAGGGCAGGTACAGCACGGGTTAGATACAGAGTAAAGCTCCCTCTACACTGTCCCATCAAACACTCCCAGGGCAGGTACAGCACGGGTTAGATACAGAATAAAGCTCCCTCTACACTGTCCCATCAAACACTCCCAGGGCAGGTACAGCACGGGTTAGATACAGAATAAAGCTCCCTCTACGCTGTCCCATCAAACACTCCCAGGACAGGTACAGCACGGGTTAGATACAGAGTAAAGCTCCCTCTACACTGTCCCATCAAACACTCCCAGGGCAGGTACAGCACGGGTTAGATACAGAGTAAAGCTCCCTCTACACTGTCCCATCAAACACTCCCAGGGCAGGTACAGCACGGGTTAGATACAGAGTAAAGCTCCCTCTACACTGTCCCATCAAACACTCCCAGGGCAGATACAGCACGGGTTCGATACAGAGTAAAGCTCCCTCTACACTATCCCATCAAACACTCCCAGGGCAGGTACAGCACGGGTTAGATACAGAGTAAAGCTCCCTCTACACTGTCCCATCAAACACTCCCAGGGCAGGTACAGCACGGGTTAGATACAGAGTAAAGCTCCCTCTACACTGTCCCATCAAACACTCCCAGGGCAGGTCCAGCACGGGTTAGATCCAGAGTAAAGCACCCTCTACACTGTCCCATCAAACACTCCCAGGGCAGGTACAGCACGGGTTAGATACAGAGTAAAGTTCCCTCTACATAGAATCATAGAAATTTACAGCACAGAAGGAGGCCATTCGACCCATCGTGTCCGTGCCGGTCGACAAAGAGCTAACCACCCCAATCCCACTTTCCAGCCTTGTAGGTTACGGCACTTCAAGTACTGTTTAAATGTGATGAGGGTTTCTGCCTCGACCACCCTTTCCTGCAGTGACTTCCAGACCCCCACCACCCTCTGGGTGAAAAGATTTCTCCTCAAATCCCCTCTAATCTTCGACCAGCTACTTTAAATCTATGATCCCTGGTTATTGACCCCTCTACTAAGGGGAAATAGTTCCTTCCTATCCACTCTATCTAGGCCCCTCATAATTTTATACTCCTCAATTAAATCTCCCCTCAGCCTCCTCTGTTCCAAAGAAAACAACCCCAGTCTATCCAATCTTTCCTCATAGCTAAAATTCCCCAGCCCAGGCAACATCCTTGTAAATCTCCTCTGCACCCTCTCTAGTGCAATCACATCCTTCCTGTAATGTGGTGACCAGAACTGCACGCAGTACTCTAGCTGAGGCCTAACTAGTGTTTTATACAGTTGAAGCATAACCCCCCTGCTCTTGTATTCTATGCCACGGCTAATAAAGGCAAGCATTCCGTATGCCTTCTTAACCACCTTATCTACCTGGCCTGCTACCTTCAGGGATCTGTGGACATGCACTCCAAGGTCCCTTTGTTCCTCTACACTGTTGTGTCCGTCAGTAGTAAGACACAGACTGCAGGAGAACGGTACAACAGCTGTTTACTCAACGTGGCTCACTCTGGAACTGAACTGTACAGATTACTACTCAGTGCTATATACAGGTGTGGTCACTGCCGGTACTACAGTATACATGAGCTGTAAAAAGTAGTTCCCCCCCTTAAAGGTATATACATTACAATTCCTCCCCTTTTAGATTAACAGTACCATAACACTCATTTAACAATTAAATATCAAACTAATTGCAATTAACACTTTTAACATACAACGTTAGCTGAAAATAGTCTATTTATATATTCAGTCTTTGGGGAGGCTTCCTGATCCTTTCTGGATAGCGCCTTTCCCGAGTGTCTCGCTCTTGGTGCGGAGGCGATTCTGGCACCCTGTCGTCGGTTGGGTCATCAGCTTCCGATGCTACTGTTTCTGGGGTAGATGCTACCTGTACGTCGGGTTCCTCACCAGGTACGTATGGGCGAGGCATGGGGTTGACTTGTTCCTGTGACTCTAGGATCTGGTCAGCATGGCGTCTCACGATGCTCTCCCCAACGTCCACTGTGTACATTAGTGGGCCCTGCCGTGTGCATATCGATCCTGACTGCCATTTTTCTGTTCGGTAGTCGCGGGCCAAGACTGGTTGCCCTACATTGAAGCTCCTTGTTGGCTTCTCATGGATGTGCTGGAATTGCTTACTCTCAACATCTCTTCGTACGTTTGGTCTGAGCAAATCCAGGCGAGATCTTAACCTTCGGTTAAAGAACATCATGGCTGGGGCCTGGTTGGTGACTGCATGTGTCGCATTCCGGTAGGCGAACAGGAAATTGTCCACCTTGTGCTGCAGCGGAATGTTGTCATTGTACATAGCCTTTATTGCCTTCTTAAAGGTTTGTACGAACCTCTCAGCCAATCCATTTGTGGCTGGATGATACGGGGCGGATGTGTAATGCCTTACCCCATTCTTCTGCATAAACCTCCGGAACTCTTCGGACACAAACTGTGGTCCGTTATTGGAGCAAATCTGTTCTGGCAAGCGGTTCCTGGCAAAAATGGTCCGTAGGACTGCAATAGTTTTCTCCGTGGTGGTGGAGGACATTTTGATGACCTCAGGCCATTTCGAGTGCGCACCCACGGCTATTAAAAACATTGAGTCCATGAATGGACCAGCAAAATCAATATGCACCCGTTGCCATGGAGATGAGGGCCACTCCCATGGGTGTAGAGGGGCATGTGGTGGTGCATTTTGGACTTTCTGGCATCCTGAGCAGCTCTTGGTCAGGTCCTCGATTTGTTTATCGATTCCCGGCCACCACACATAAGCCCTGTCAAGGCTTTTCATTTTTACCCCTCCCAGATGACCCTCATGAAGCTCATTGAGCACTCTATCCCTTAACTTGGGTGGAATTACCACTCGGGATCCACACATCAAGGTCCCCCGGCACACTGACAGCTGTTCTCTTCTTGTCGAGAATGCTGGCAACAGTGAGTCGCCATGTGCTGGCCATCCCTTCGCCGTCAAATCATATACCCGAGACAGTGTCGGGTCATTTCGGGTCTCCTTTTCTATACGAGCGTTAGTTACCGGTACGTATTCAACTATAGTCGAATGAAATATTTCGACAGGATCCACTGCTGGTGCTTCCTCCGCAGTAGGCAGTGGCAGGCGTGATAGCCCATCAGCATTTCCATGCTGTTTCGTGCCCTTATATTCAATCTCATAGTGGTGCGCCCCTAGAAAAAGGGACCATCTTTGTAGTCGTTGTGCAGTCATCACCGGAACACCCTTCTTCGGATTAAAAATGGAGACAAGAGGCTGGTGGTCGGTCAGCAAGGTGAATTTCTACCCGTGCAGATAGTGATTGAACTTTTTCACTCCCCACACTAGGCTGAGGGCCTCCCTGTCAATCTGGGCGTAGTTACGCTCGGCTGAGGTTAGTGATCGTGACGCAAAGGCTATTGGCCTCTCTGAGCCATCCGAGAATTTGTGCGACAGCACCGCTCCAATGCCGTAGGGTGACGCATCACACGCCAACCAAATTGGTAGTGCTGGGTTGAAATGGGCCAATACCTCTTTCAATGTGATTAGTGTTTTGCTCTTCTGGAAAGCTCGTTTACATTCGTCACTCCACTTCCATGGCACTCCAGTTTGCAGTAGGGTGTTCAGTGGGTGTAGTATTGTAGACCAATTTGGCAAGAACTTATGGTAGTAGTTTACCAGCCCGAGGAACGACCTCAGTTGTGACACGTTTTCCGGTGCTGGAGCATTGACTACTGCCTCAATCTTTTCTGGGGACTTATGTAACCCCTCTTTATCGATAACGTGGCCACAATACGAGATCTGTTTTTTAAAAAACTCGCATTTGGGGCGGTTAGCTCGGAGCCCATATTCCTTCAATCTAGTGAGCACCTGCTCCAGGTTGGCGAGGTGATCACTGTCATTTTCGCCCGTGACCAGGATGTCGTCCAAATAACACTGGGTCCCTGGGATCCCTTGCAGGACTTGTTCCATTGCCCTTTGCCAAATAGCCGGAGCTGATGCTACCCCGAATACCAGCCGGTTGTATTGGTAGAGACCTTTATGGGTGTTGATTGTGAGGTATTTTTTTGATGCTTCTTCTACCTCCATTTGCAGATACGCCTGGGCCAGATCAATCTTAGTGAAGCGTTTCCCTCCAGGTAGCGAGGCGAAAATATCTTCAATCCGCGGAAGTGGATATTGCACGGTGTGAAGGACTGGGTTCACTGTTACCTTAAAGTCCCCACAGATGCGAACCTTCCTTGGTTCCCCAGGCGTGCTGCTCAACGACTTTTTCATCACAGGGACGATGGGTGTCGCCCACTCGCTCCAGTCTACCTTGGACAGTAATCCTGAATGTTCCAAAATCTCCAGCTCTGCTTCGACGGCTGGACGGATCGCATAAGGTACCGGTCTGGCCTTAAAACATTTTGGGCTTGCGTTTTCTTCGATTTTAATTGTTGCTGTCAAGCCTTTTAGTGTTCCGAGTCCTTGCTGGAACACTTCTTGCACGTCGGTTAGGATCTTTGACAGTCGCCCAGGTGTGACGTCATCATCCTTTTTGGCAGCCACAGTCGTTGCTTGTATGGAATGCCAATCCAGCTGTATTTTCCGGATCCATTCACGTCCCAGTAATGGTGGTCCTCCATCTTACAATACATACAGGTCTAGTTTTGGTGTTTCCTTACCGTTATATATAACGGTCACCCTTATTTTTCCTTTGGGGTAGACTTTTTGCCCCGTGTACATCTTCAAAATAATTTTTGTGTCTCTCAAGGGTATGTGGGAGAATAGCCGCTCGTATTCCCGTCGGTTTATGACTGTTAGGGCTGATCCTGTGTCCAATTCCATTTTTACCTGGACTCCTGCCATCTTGAGAGTGACCCAAGTGGTTCGGTGATCCTCTGTTGTGATCACATTATGTAGTTTCAGACAACTCAGTTCCCTGCTTTCGGAGTCGGTATGACTCTTTTGTTCGTCTGAACTATTCTCCGTCACCTTACGTACCTTCTTGTACTTTTCTTTTGGCGATTTCTTATTGCTGGTTTTCTTTCCCGACCTGCAGACTCGTGCTATGTGTCCTACTTTTCCACACTGTCTGCACACTTTGTCTTTGAACCAGCAGTCATTGTGGTCGTGTGTTGTTCTGCCGCAGCGATAGCACTTCTCTGTTCTGTATGACATTTCGTTTGTACCATATTCTTGCGGTCTCTGTTGTGTCTCTGCAGCGCCCCGTGCTGCTGCTTCATATGATACCGCAATGCTGAAAGCCTTTTCCAGCGTAAGGTCCTTTTCAGATAAAAGCCGTTTCTGGGTTCCTTCACTTTGAAGCCCACACACAAACTTGTCCCTTAAGGTATCTGCCAGTCCCGTTCCAAACTGGCAGTGTTTCGATAGTTTGCGCAGTTCTGTTAAATATTCAGCATTGCTTTCATCCTTATGCTGGTTCCGTTTGTGAAACTTGAATCTTTCTGCTCTCAGCAGCGGTGTGGGGTTTAAATGTTCCTGTAGTATCGTCACTATGTCTCCAAAACTCTTTTCCACTGGCTTCGCTAGGGTTACTAGATTTCGTAATAAGCCATACGTCTTTGCACCCATTAAATTTAACAATACCGGCGCTTTCTTGTCATCTGACACCTGATTTGCCTTGCAGTACACCTCTATTCGTTCGCCATATGTAGTCCAATCTTCGACTTCATTGTCAAATGCGGTGATACTGCCACTCTTTGGCATTTTGGGTGTGGTTTACAATGACTTAAAATGGCATCTCCCGCACTTTCCTTCCTCCCCCGCTGCTGCCAACGCCGCTCTCGGCGGTCCTCGTGGCAATGGCGGCGCCCTGTAGGTTTCGCGTGCTTCTCCTGCGCTGCTGCCAACGCCGCTCTCGGCGGTCCTCGTGGCAATGGCGGCGCCTCGCGGGTTTCTGCGCGTCTCTCCCCCTCTCCTCGACGCTGCTCGGCCCCTGAACACCGGCTACGCCCTGTGCGCTCTGCCCTCTCTCTCTCCCGCCGACGCTGCTCGGCCCTTTGCTGTGCCGCTCGGTCGGGCTCTAGCCCGCCGCTGTCCGGGAAGGGTCTGCGCACTACCTGTTTCCAGCCCGTTTCGCTGGACCACCACGACTGGAAAGCCAAGCCTGGCTCTCAACAGCCTCCCCCGCAATTCTCGAGTCTCTGCTGGATGACTGGGAGGTTGCCTGTGGTCGACGCCCGTGTCTCTGGCCTTGACCTCCAATCTACTGGTCTCCAGGAACGAATCCCTGGGAGGTGATGCAGAGTTGCAAGTAGGATTGAATTTGCCTCATCGCCAATGTTGTCCGTCAGTAGTAAGACACAGACTGCAGGAGAACGGTACAACAGGTGTTTACTCAACGTGGCTCACAGTGGAACTGGCTATACAGATTACTACTTAGTGCTATAGACAGGTGTGGTCACTGCCGGTACTACAGTATACATGAGCTGTAAAAAGTAGTTCCCCCCTTAAAGGTATATACATTACATACACTACTCAGTGTCCTACCATTTAATGTGTAATCCCTTTCCTTGTTATACCTCTCAAAATGCATTACCTCACACTTCTCCGGATTGAATTCCATTTGCCACTGTTCTGCCCACCTGACCAGGCCATTGATATCTTCCTGCAGTCTGCAGCTTTCTTCTTCATTATCAACTACACGGACAATTTTTGTATCATCTGCAAACTTCTTAATCATACTTCCTACATTCAAGTCCAAATCATTGATATATACCACAAAAAGCAAAGGACCCAGTACTGAGCCCTGCGGAACCCCACTGGAAACAGCCTTCCAGTCACAAAAACACCCATCAACCATTACCCTTTGTTTCTTGGTGTGGAGATGCCGGAGTTGGACTGGGGTGGACAAATGTAAGAAGTCACACAACACCAGGTTATAGTCCAACAGCTTTATTTGAAATCACAAGCTTTCAGAGCGCTGCTCCTTCTTCAGGTGAAGTGGAGAAATGCATAAAGACACAGCTTATATAGTCAGAGAATCATGTCAGATGTTTACAGGTAACCTTTCCAACTGCCATTTATCACACCTCGGCAGAGAGATAATCACAGCAGTCAAAGGTGTGAATGGTGTCCAAACAGGTCAGTCAGGGAAACATTACATCATGGTACATCGGCGAGACCATGCAGACACTGCAACAACGGATGAACGGACACCGCGCAACAATCACCAGGCAGGAGTGTTCCCTCCCAGTCGGGGAACACTTCAGCAGTCAAGGACATTCAGCCTCCGATCTTCGGGTAAGCATTCTCCAAGGCGGCCTTCGAGACACACGACAACGCAAAATCGTCGAGCAGAAACTGATAGCCAAGTTCCGCACCCATGAGGACGGCCTCAACCGAGATCTTGGGTTCATGTCACGCTACATGTAACCCCACCTGACGCAGGGTCATCCAGACTCGAGTCGACATTGGCTTGTTCTCTCTACACAGATGCGGCCGGACCTGCTGTGATTTCCAGCCAAAAAAAATGTTTTTTGTCTGTTTTTTTGTTTTTCATACAGACCCCAGCATCTGCAATATTTGACCCCTTGTGACCCCACCTCATTGTTCTTTGATGTAATGTTTCCCTGACTGACCTGTTTGGACACCATTCATACCTTTGACTGCTGTGATTATCTCTCTGCCGAGGTGTGATCAATGGCAGTTGGAAAGGTTACCTGTAAACATCTGACAAGATTCTCTGACTATATAAGCTGTGTCTATAGGCATCTCTCCACTTCACCTGAAGAAGGAGCAGCGCTCCGAAAGCGTGTGATTTCAAATAAAGCTGTTGGACTATAACCTGGTGTTGTGTGACTTCTTACACTTGTCCTTTGTTTCTTGCCTCTGAGCCAATTTTGGGTCCAACTTGCACTTTGCCTTGGATCCCATGGGCTTTTACTTTCCTGACTAGTCTGCCATGCGGGACCATATCAAAAGCCTTGCTAAAATCCATACAGACTGCATCAAATGCACTACCCTCATCGACCCTAAGAACATAAGAGCATAAGAAGTAGGAGCAGGAGTAGGCCACACGGCCCCTCGGGCCTGCTCCGCCATTCAATAGGATCATGGCTGATCTGAATCTAGACTCATGTCCACTTCCCTGCCCTCTCCCCGTAACCCCTAATTCCCTTATCAGCTAGGAAAATGTCTATCTCCGTTTTAAATTTATTTAATGTCACAGCTTCCACAGCTCTCTGGGGTAGCAAATTCCATAGATTTACTACCCTCTGAGTGAAGAAGTTTCGCCTCATCTCAGTTTTGAAAGGGCAGCCCCTTATTCTAAGATTATGCCCCCTAGTTCTAGTCTCACCCATCAGTGGAAACATCCTCACCGCATCCACCCGATCAAGCCCCCTCACAATCTTATATGTTTCGATAAGATCGCCTCTCATTCTTCTGAATTCCAATGAGTAGAGGCCCAACCTACTCAACCTTTCCTCATACGTCAACCCCCTCATCTCCGGAATCAACCGAGTGAACCTTCTCTGAACCGCCTTGAGAGCAAGTATATCTTTTCTTAAATATGGAAACCAAAACTGCACGCAGTATTCCAGGTGTGGCCTCACCAGTACCCTGTATAACTGAAGCAAGACTTCCCTGCTTTTATACTCCATCCCCCTTGCAATAAAAGCCAAGATTCCATTGGCCTTCCTGATCACCTGCTGCACCTGCATACTAACTTTTTGTGTTTCATGCACCAGGACCCCCAGATCCCTTTGTACTGTAGCACTTTGCAGTTTCTCTCCATTTAGATAATAACTTGCTCTTTGATTTTTTCTGCCAAAGTGCATAACCTCACACTTTCCAACATTATATTCCATCTGCCAAATCTCTGCCCACTCACTTAGCCTGTCTATGTCCTTTTGCAGGTTTTTTATGTCCTCCTCACTCACTGCTTTCCCTCCCATCTTTGTATCGTCGGCAAACTTGGATATGTTGCACTTGGTCCCCTCCTCCAAATCGTTAATATACATTGTAAAGAGTTGGGGTCCCAGCACTGACCCCTGCGGAACACCACTAGTTACTGATTGCCAACCCGAGAATGAACCATTTATCCCAACTCTTTGTTTTCTGTTAGATAGCCAATCTTCCACCCATGCCAGTATATTACCCCCAATCCCGTGCTTTTTTTTATCTTGATCAGTAATCTTTTGTGTGGCACCTTGTCAAATGCCTTTTGGAAGTCCAAATACACTACATCCACTGGTTCCCCCTTTATCCACCCTGTATGTTACATCCTCAAAGAATTTGAGCAAATTTGTCAAACATAACTTCCCCTTCATAAAACCATGCTGACTCTGTCCTATTAAATTATGTTTATCCAAATGCTCTGTTACTGTTTCCTTAATAATGGACTCCAACATTTTGCCAACCACAGATGTTAGGCTAACTGGTCTATAGTTTCCAGCTTTTTGTCTACTTCCCTTCTTAAATAAGGGTGTTACATTAGCAGTTTTCCAATCTGCCGGGACCTTTCCTGAGTCCAGGGAGTTTTGGAAAATAATCACCAATGCATCCACAATCCCTGCTGCCACTTATCTCAAGACCCTAGGATGTAGGCCATCAGGTCCGGGAGATTTATCCGCCTTGAGTCCCATTATTTTACCGAGTACCATCTCCTTAGTGATTTTAATCGTGTTTAGCTCCTCCCCCCCCATTGCCCCCTGTTTGTCCAGTGTTGGGATATTTTTAGTGTCCTCTACTGTAAAGACTGATACAAAATATTTGTTCAGCCCTCCTTGTTACCTCCTCAAAAAATTCAATCGAGTTAGTCAGACACGACCTTCCCTTAACAAATCCGTGCTGACTATCCCTGATTAATCCGTATCTTTCTAAATGAAGATTTATCCTGTCCCTCAGAATTTTTTCCAATAATTTTCCCACCACCGAGGTTAGGCCGACTGGCCTGTAATTACTCAGTCTACCCCTTTCTCCCTTTTTAAACAAAGGTACCACGTTAGCAGTCCTCTGACACCACACCTGTAACCAGAGAGGATTGAAAAATGATGGTCAGAGTAAAATTAGCTTTCTTACTTCTCTTAACAGTCTGGGGAACATTTCATCCAGGCCTGGGGATTTATCCACTTTCAAAGATGCTGAACCCTTCAATACTTCCTCCCTCACTATGTTTATTTCATCTAATATTTCACACTCCTCCCTGATTGCAATGTCTGCATCGTCCCTCTCTTTTGTGAAAACAGACGCAAAGTATTCATTGAGAACCATACCCATGTACAGAGTAGGAATAAATGGGTCTTTTTCGGGGTGGCAGGCGGTGACTACTGGGGTACCGCAGGGATCAGTGCTTGGGACCCAGCTATTCACAATATATATCAATGATTTGGATGAGGGAACTAAATGTAATATTTCCAAGTTTGCTGACGACACAAAACTAGGTGGGATTGTGAGTTGTGAGGAGGATGCAAAGAGGCTTCAAAGCGATTTAGACAAGTTGAGTGAGTGGGCAAATACATGGCTGATGCAGTATAATGTAGATAAATGTGAAGTTATCCACTTCGGTAGGAAAAACAGAAAGGTAGAGTATTATTTAAATGGTGATAGATTGGGAAATGTTGATGTACAAAGGGACCTGGATGTCCTTGTACACCAGTCACTGAAAGCAAACATGCAGGTGCAGCAAGCAGTTAGGAAGGCAAATGGTATGTTGGCCTTCATTGCAAGAGGATTTGAGTACAGGAGCAAGGATGTCTTACTACAGTTGTACAGGGCCTTGGTGAGACCACACCTGGAGTACTGTGTGCAGTTTTGGTCTCCTTACCTAAGAAAGGATATACTTGCCATAGAGGGAGTTCAGCGAAGGTTCACCAGACTGATTCCTGGGATGGCAGGACTGTCTTATGAGGAGAGATTGGGTCGACTAGGCCTGTATTCACTAGAGTTTAGAAGAATGAGAGGGGATCTCATTGAAACGTATAAAATTCTGACAGGGCTACACAGACTGGATGCAGGGAGGATGTTTCCCCTGGCTGGGGGGTCTAGAACGAGGGGTCACAGTCTCAGGATACGGGGTAGGAGATTTAGGACTGAGATGAGGAAATATTTCTTCACTCGAGTGTGGTGAGCCTGTGGAATTCTCTACCATAGAAGGCTGTGGAGGCCAAGTCACTGAATATATTTAAGAATGAGATAGATAGATTTTTAGACACAAAAGGCATGAAGGGGTATGGGGAGAGAGCGAGAATATGGTATTGAGATAGAGGATCAGCCATGATCATATTGAATGGCGGAGCAGGCTCGAAGGGCCGAATGGCCGACTCCTGCTCCTATTTTTCTCTGTTTCTGCTTCCACTCACAGGTTACCTTTATGGTCCCGAATAGGCCCTACTCTTACAAAAAGAAAATACTGCAGATGCTGGAATCTGAAATAAAAACAGAAAACGCTGGAGAAACTCAGCAGGTCAGGCAGCATCTGTGAAGAGAGAAACAGAGTTAACGTTTCAGGTCGATGACCTTTCATCAGAACTGGAAAAAAGCAGGAGATGGAACAGATTTTTAAGGAAGGCCCTTTCCCAGCCCCTTCACTTGCTTAAAAATCTGTTCCATTTCCTACTTTTTTCCAGTTCTGACGGAAGGTCATCGACCTGAAACGTTAACTCTGTTTCTCTTTTCACAGATGCTGCCTGACCTGCTGAGTGTCTCCAGGCCCTACTCTTACTTCAGTTATCCTCTTGCTCTTAATGTATTTATAAAACATCTTTGGGTTTTCCTTGATTTTACTTGCCAATATTTTTTCATGCCCTCTCTTTGCTTTCCTAATTTCCTTTTAAATTTCCCCCCTGCACGTTCTATACTCCTCCAGGCTGCCTGCAGTATTGAGTCCTCGGTATCTCTCATAAGCTTCCCCTTTTTCTCTTTATCCTGCCCTGTATGCCCCTTGACATCCAGGGAGCTCTAGATTTGTTAGTCCCACCTTTTTCTTTAAGGGAACATACTTGCTCTGAACTCTCACTATCTCCTCCTTGAATGTCTCCCACTGCTCTAACACTGATTTACCTTCAAGTTTCTGTCTCCAGTCCACTAATCACCTCTCAGCTTAGTAAATGAGCTTTTCCCCAATTGAGAACTTTTATTCCTGGTCTGTCCTTCTCCTTTTCCATAACTACACTAAATCGAACTGAATTATGATCACTACCACCAATACGCTCTCCCACTGATACCCTTTCCACCTGCCCAGCTTCATTCCCTAAAACTAGGTCCAGATCCGCCCCCTCTCTTGTTGGACTTGCTACGTACTGGCTAAAAAAGTTCTCCTGAATACTTTTTAAGAATTCTGCTCCCTCTAAACCTTTCACACTAATTTTATCCCAGTTAATATTTGGGTTGTTGAAATCCCCGACTATTACTGCCCTTTTTTTGCACATCTCAGAAATTTGCCTACATATTTGCTCTTCTATCACCCTCTCACTGTTTGGGGGTCTCTCGTACACTCCCAGCAGTGTGATTGCCCCTTTTTTGTTTTTCAGTTCAACCCATATGGCCTCATTTGATGATCCTTCTAAGATAGCCTTCCTCCTCACAACTGTAATTGATTCTTTAATCAATATTGCGACCCCCCTCCTTTTGTATCCCCCTCTATCTCGTCTGAAAACCCTGTAACCAGGAATGTTGAGCTGCCATTCCTGCCCTTCCTTCAGCCATGTCTCAGTAATGGCTATAATATCACACTCCCACGTGTCTATCTGTGCCCTCAGCTCATCTGCTTTATTCCCTAGAGAGTCCTTGCGTTGAAGTATATCCCATTTAGCACGGCCAAACTCCCCTGTTGTCTATTTCCTAGCCCTTGTTTCCTCTGCCTTCCAAACTCGTTTACTAATTTTCTGCCTTCCATTTCCAGCTTTGCTTCTCTCCCTTCTGAATCCACTCTCAGGTTCCCATCCCCCTGCCACGAGGATATTGGTCCCGGCTCTGTTGAGGTGCAACCCGTCCGGCTTGTACAGGTTCCACCTCCCCCAGAAACGGTCCCAATACCTCAGGAATCTAAAGCCCTCCCTCCTGCACCATATTTCCAGCCACGCATTCATCTGCTCTAACCTCCTGTTTCTGTACTCACGAGCACGTGACACTGGGAGTAATCTGGAGATTACTACCATTGAGGTCCTGCTTTTTAATCTCTTTCCTAGCTCGCTATAGTCTGCCTGCAGGACCTCGTCCCTCTTTCTACCTATGTCGTTCGTACCAATGTGGACCACGACCTCTGGCTGTTCACCTTCCCTCCTCAGAATGCCTTGTAGCCGTTCAGTGACATCCTCGACCCTGGAACCAGGGAGGCAACATACCATCCTGGAGCCACGTCTGCAGCCTCAGAAATGCCTGTCTGCTCCCCTAACTATCGAATCCCCTACCACTATTGCTCTTCCACTCTTCTTCCTTCCCACCACCTGTGCAGCTGAGCCACCTGTGGTGCCGTGGACTTGACTCTGGCTGCACTCCCCAGAGGAACCATCGCCCTCATCAGCATCCAGAACTGAATACTGGTTAGCGAGCGAGATACACTCAGGGGACTCCTACACTACCTGCCTGGTCCTCCTCTTCTGTCTGGCGGTCACCCATTCCCTCTCTGCCTGCATACTCTTACGCTGTGGGGTGACCACCTCCAGAAACGTGCTATCCGCGTAACTCTCAGCCTCGCGGATGCACTGCAGTGACTCCAGCCACCGCTCAAGCTCCGAAACCCGGAGCTCGAGCTGCTGTAGCTGCGACACTTCCCGCACACGTGGTCGTCCAGGCCACGAGAAGCATCCAGGATTTCCCACATGGCACAGGATGTGCACCCCACGGGACTGAGCTGCCCTGCCATGCCTTTATTTTGTAGACTATTAATTAGAAAGACTTACCCAGCTACTCACCAACCAGCTCCTTCCCTTGTGCCGACATCACTTTTTAATTCTGATGTCACTCTTTCAAATTCTGTCTTTGTTGAGTTGCTCTCGCTCGGGTCCGCTGCCTCCGCTCTCGGGCGTCCTCTGCTGTGCTCTTTATTTGCTCCGCCTCTGCTCCCGATCAGGTCCGCTGCCTCCGCTCTCGGGCGTCCTCTGCTGTGCTCTTTATTTGCCCTGCCTCCGCTCTCGCTCAGGTCCGCTGCCTCTGCTCTCGGGCCTTCCTCTGCTGCGCTCTTTATTTGCTCCGCCTCCGCTCCCGCTCGGGTCCGCTGCCTCCGCTCTCTCTCATGTCCGCTGGCTCCGCTCTCAGGCCTTCCTCTGCTGCGCTCTTTATTTGCTCCACCTCCGCTCCCGCTCAGGTCCACTGCCTCCGCTCTCGGGCCTTCCTCTGCTGCGCTCTTTATTTGCTCCGCCTCCGCTCCCGCTCGGGTCCGCTGCCTCCGCTCTCTCTCATGTCCGCTGGCTCCGCTCTCGGGCCTTCCTCTGCTGCGCTCTTTATTTGCTCCGCCTCCGCTCCCGCTCAGGTCCGCTGCCTCCGCTCTCGGGCCTTCCTCTGCTGCGCTCTTTATTTGCTCCGCCTCCGCTCCCGCTCGGGTCCGCTGCCTACACTGTGCTGTTCCCTAGCCACCAATTCCATCCCTCTCCCCAACTACTGTCTGAGGCTGAACCAGAGTGTTCGCAACTGTGGCGTCCTATTTGACTCTGAGCTGAGCTTCTGACCACAAATCCGCTTCATCTTTTTAAAAAATAAATTTTATTGACTTATGGGATGTGGGCGTCGCTGGCAAGGCCAGCATTTATTGCCCATCCCTAGTTGCCCTTGAGAAGGTGGTTTTTCTGCCCTCGCAGCACGTTCCTATGCAGAGCTAGACAGGTAGCTAACAACTTGATATCTTCCCATAAAAATCACAAGGCTTGACTTTTCTTGTAAAGCTTTACTGAAAGATTCTTATTGTAAAACTGAAATACAACACAGAAATGGAAGCACACATTAGTATACAAGCACATAACTGATATGCATACACAAATTTAGGTACGCCTGAGCAACACAGTACATTTGGCATGTAAATTACCAAACACGTGGAAACACAGCTTACTGTGAATATACATTTAGCAAACCGGAAGGCATTCTCTTTAAATTAGCCCTGTACACAGTGCATCAAAATACAGCTACAAGTTAACCAGCTAGACAGAGAGCGAGCACTTCACGGCTAGCTGTGTAAGTTTGCTTACAGAGAAAAGTTACAAACTAAATATTTTCTGCAACATACAGTGTACACTAATCATCTATAACATTCTCAAGTACTTACAGACAAATAATATCCAAGACTCAGGCGTGGGAACAATATAACTTCCCAGAGCATGTGCCGCTGTAGGTCTGTAGTATACAGTAGTTTACTTTACTGCACTTACTGTGCTTTACTGCACTTTACTGCACTTTTACTGCAGTTGCTAGGTACCAAATAGCCACTAGGTGGCGGCACACAATGGGAATCGACCCAACTTACTCAAACCCCTGAATTAACTGGAAAACTAACATAAATTGCTACAGAGAGACAGCACACTCCCCGCTTGGTATAAACCTAAAGAAAACGTCCTTTGGTGAGCCACTTGCTCATGATAGTATCTCACGAGTAGTGTGGCAATGTGATGGGTGCGCGGGATGATCAGAGGGTGCTTTTCTTCTCTTGACAAGTCTGCGGATGATATGCACCCTCCGACCCGGAGCAAACCATCTTCATCTGTAACTGGGTTGAGCTTTTTAAGTGGGCTTTGCTTGGGGAATGTCTGTCCCTCTTCAAGACATTTGAATTCCTCCTTGAAGACATCATGCTGGACAGAGCGAATGATCACACCTTTGGCTTGTGAAAGCTCACTTGTGCTGGATACTTCTTTAGAACATTTCCATCCTTTGCGCTCTATGTTGTCCGAATTCCCCTTGAAGGATGCTGCTACATGAATGAGTCAGGCTGTGGTTCGGCAGAGTGTTCTCCAGCTTGAGAATCGCTCGAAGCGTTGTGAGCCCAACTGAGATTCTGAGGCTTTGGTGACCAGGGTCGTAACTTCAGGCCGAATCTCAGTATCAGCTTCAGGCTCCACAAGGGTGAAGGGATTGGACTCAGGAGTCTCCTCTGTGTTGACATTAGACAGGAAAGAGGGGCCCGAGAACCAACTGCTTTGCTGTAGGTGTGCTGCTGGTATAGGCCTGGTAGCATGGTCTGCAGGGTTCAGGTCTGTGGAGACATAGCACCACCGGTCAGGGTGAGTGGATCGTCTGATGCGAGTCACCCGGTTGGAAACATACACATAAAACCTTCTTGTGGAATGTGGATGTAACCAAGTACAATCTTGCTGTCCGTGAAGAACTTGACGGCGCCCACATCGATGTCAATCTCGTCTCTGATCAACTCGTACAGTTGAACAGCCAACACAGCTGCACAAAGCTCGAGACGTGGAATGGTGTGGGCAGGCCGAGGGGCCAACTTGGACTTCCCCATAACGAATCCCACATGGTATTTCCCATCGGTGTCAGCTGCTCTCAAGTAGGCCACAGCTCCTATTGCTACTGTGGAAGCGTCTGAGAAGATGCACAGCTCTCTTCTCTGTGTTGAAGACAGTGAGCCTGGAATGTAGCACCTCTCTACATGCAGGTCTTCGAGAGCCTTCAAGGACTCCTTCCATAGGTTCCATTTTGCCTCTTTTTCTGGGAGGAGTGGAGCATCCCACTCACTCTGATCCGATGAGAGTTCCCGTACTAATGCTTTTCCTTGCATTGTTATGGGAGCTACGAACCCCAAAGGGTCGTACAAACTGTTGACTGTGGACAGGACGCCTCTCCGTGTGAATGGCCTTTCTTCATGGGACACCAGGAATGTGAAGCTGTCTGTTTCCAGGTTCCAGGAGAGCCCCAGGCTCCGTTGAAGGGGGAGAGGATCCACTCCAAGGTGCAAATCCTTCAGATCCTTGGCACGGTCCTCTGCAGGGAAGGCTTCCATCACCTGTCCACTGTTCGATGCTACCTTGTGTAGTCTCAGGTTGGACTCTGCCAACATCGTTCTGGTTCTTGTCAGGAGATCTATTGCTTCTTCAGGTGTGGTAACCGAGGTAAGACCATCGTCAACATAGAACTGTCTCTCAACAAAATGCTTCGCATCGGAGCCATATTCTTGCTCACCTTTCTGAGCGGCTCGTATAATGCAGTAGATAGCCACAGCAGGTGAAGGGCTGTTTCCAAACACGTGGACCTTCATCCTGTACTCCACCACATTCTTGTTGAAGTCGTTGTCCTCATGCCACAGGTAGCGGAGATAGTCCCTGTGGTCTTCTCGGACGACGAAGCAATAAAACATTTGCTGCACATCTGCTGTCAGGGCTACAGGTTCTTTCCTGAACCGCAGAAGAACTCCCAACAAGGTGTTGTTCAAGTCTGGGCCGCTGAGGAGTACATCGTTCAGAGACACTCCTTTATATTCAGCACTTGAATCAAACACAACTCGTAACTGGTCTGGCTTTTGTGGGTGATACACACTGAATGTTGGCAGGTACCAGTGTTCTTTACCTTCCTCCAGAGGTGGAGCAGGCTCGGCTTGGTCGTTGTCCAGCATCTTCTGCATGAACTCTATGTAATGGCCCTTCATTTCTAGCCTTTTCTCCAGTGTTCTCCTGAGTGAGCAGAGGCGCTTCATAGCTTGTTCCCTGTTACTCGGAAGACGGCGTCTGGGAGAGTGAAATGGTAAGGGTGCCACCCAGCTGTGTCCATCGTCCTGGTAAACCTCCTCATCCATGATGGTTAGGAAAGCTTTGTCGTCCATGGATAGTGCTGGCTTGTCATCATCCTTGGACCTTTCAAACACTGAGCATCCTAGGCTGCCTGTGCTCACAGTGAGGCCTGCCTCTTCCTCACAGGCAGAGGAGGTTGACCTATGATGCTGCGTCATGCCATCGTAGTCTTCCTTTACCTGGATCCTGTTTGGGCATGGGCTGAGACAGGATGTGCGACCGTTGTGCAACACGTTTGCTTTATAGACGTTGACACCCGCTGGTTTGTGGACTGTTCCCTGGCAAACTCCACCCACGAGGACCCATCCCAGGTCAAGCCGCTGCGCATAAGGAGCATTGTGGGGCCCGTTGATTTGCTCACGCACCTTGTGCACCCTTAAGATGTCTCTTCCCAAGAGCAGGAGGATTGGAGCGTCCGGGTCCACAGCTGGAATCTTGTTGGCAACTGGCTGTAGGTGGGGCTGATGGCGTGCGACCTCTGGGGAGGGAATTTCCGTCCTATCGTCTGGCATCATATCACACTCAATTAAGGTGGGGAGGGGAAGCTGTAGTTTCCCATCCATGGACTCAATCATGAAGTTCCCAACTCTCCTACCCGTAGTCTCTGTTGTCCCTGCACAGGTTTTTAGCGTGTACGGAGCGGCGCTGGCCTTGACTTCAAAGAGATTGAAGAATTCTGTCTTCGCTAGAGACTTGTTACTTTGCTCATCAAGCACTGCGTACATTTTGATTGCCTTCTCCTTTCTCCCTGCAGGATATGCTTTAACCAAGCAGATTTTGGAGCATGAGTGTGGGCTGCTTGCATTTCCACAAACCTCTGTACACTTGGAGGTGACTGAAGAAGATGTGCTTTCGCTTTGCTCCCCGCAATCCTCTTTGTCAACCGCAGCACTCTCGGTGGTTGAAGGAGGAGGACCTGGATGCAGGGCTGCGATGTGTTTTTCACTGTTGCACTCGAAGCACTTGATTGTCGCCTTGCAGTCTTTTGCCATGTGCATAGTCGACCCACAACACCTGAAGCAGATGCGATTCTCTTTCAGGTATGATTTGCGCTCATCAATAGGCTTGTCTCTAAAACTTCGACACTTTTTGAGTGGGTGGGGCTTCTTGTGTATTGGACACTGACGATCTGGGTCATCCACTTCATTCCCAGCAGAACTGGATTGGTTGACTGAGGGTTCGGCTGGAACATCTGTTTTGTGCATGCTCACAGAGGCTTTGTTGCTGTACTTTGTGCGTTTCTCTGTTCTCGAAGGAGCGTAACTGCTGGAGGTGGAGAAATTGAAACTTGGATCATTCCTCACCTTTGCCTGTTGTTGGACGAACCTGGAGAAGAGAGAGAAGGGGGGAAATGCCACTCCATTGTCCTCCTTGTACTTGGATCTCTTAGCTATCCATTTCTCTTGAAGGTTGTAGGGGAGCTTTTCCACTATTGGGTTTACCCCACGAGCTGTATCCAAATACGAGAGGCCGGTCAGGTAACCTTCTCCCTTGGCACACTCCAGTTCGAGGAGAATGTTGCCCAGTTCTCGGAGCTCGACATTATCTTTGTTGGTTAGCTTCGGAAAGTCCTCAATCTCCTTGAGCAGTGCGTGTTCAATGACTTCTGGTGTCCCATAACAGTCTTCGAGACGTTGCCAAACCAGGTTGAGGTCTGCTGTGGGATTGCGGACGTGCGCTGAGCGAATTCTCTTCGCCTGTTCTGACGACTCAGCTCCGAGCCACTTTGTCATCAAATCTAGTTCTTCTCTGGCTGACAGATTCAAGTCCTTGGTGGTACTCAGGAAGGACGCTTTCCATGACCAATAATTTTCAGGACGGTCATCAAATTCTAGAAGGCTTGAACTTAACAATTCTCGGCGGATAAGGTACCTAGCGAGGTCGTGTGCACCTTGTGGCTCGGGTGAGGACTGCTTGGCTGGATTGGCCGAGTGCTGTGGAGGTCTCTGCAGGTAAGTCTTACTTGTTTCTTCTCCTTTAAGCTCAGTGTCTCCAAAAACAGGCTGTTTGTTACTGTGGTGAGTAGCTGGTTCTGCGTCGAGATACCTGGATGTTTCCTTGAAGAACAATTTGGAGTGTTGTTGGACATACTCACTTGTACGTTGCACTGGACTGAGGGGCTGTTCTAGAACATATGCTTCATGGCTGGGCTCCCCGCCTTCGTTCTCCTCACCTTCTTCATAAGCTGCAGCTTCAGCTTCAGCGGCAGCGGCAGCTGTCTGGCTTTGGAGAATGTGGAGACTGGCGTCGAGGTCAGCTCTCTGCTTCATCGCACTAGCGTCGAGGTCAGCTCTCTGCTTCATCACACTAGTGTCGAGGTCAGCTCTCTGCTTCATCGCACTAGCTTCGTTTTCAGCGAAGGACAATTGAGCCTGGGCAGCTTTTGCCTTGGCACGTGCTTTGGCAGCTGCAGAAGCTGTCGACGACGACGGTCTGCTGGACCGCCGAGATGATCTAGAGGATGCTTTACAGGACTGTGACTTGGCATCATTTGCTCGGAGAGGCTCATGCTTCTCGATTGGCTAGTCGACGTCCTCTATGGTATATTGTCTTCCTGAGCGTAGACTCATGGTAGCTGAGTGGTATCTTCTTGTGCTTGAGCCCGCTGTGCTGTTGTCTTTTTACTTTTCTGCCCTCGCAGCACGTTCCTATGCAGAGCTAGACAGGTAGCTAACAACTTGATATCTTCCCATAAAAATCACAAGGCTTGACTTTTCTTGTAAAGCTTTACTGAAAGATTCTTATTGTAAAACTGAAATACAACACAGAAATGGAAGCACATATTAGTACACAAGCACATAACTGATATGCATACACAAATTTAGGTACACCTGAGCAACACAGTACATTTGGCATGTAAATTACCAAACACGTGGAAACACAGCTTACTGTGAATATACATTTAGCAAACCGGAAGGCATTCTCTTTAAATTAGCCCTGTACACAGTGCATCAAAATACAGCTACAAGTTAACCAGCTAGACAGAGAGTGAGCACTTCACGGCTAGCTGTGTAAGTTTGCTTACAGAGAAAAGTTACAAACTAAACATTTTCTGCAACATACAGTGTACACTAATCATCTATAACATTCTCAAGTACTTACAGACAAATAATATCCAAGACTCAGGCGTGGGAACAATATAACTTCCCAGAGCATGTGCCGCTGTAGGTCTGTAGTATACAGTAGTTTACTTTACTGCACTTACTGTGCTTTACTGCACTTTACTGCACTTTTACTGCAGTTGCTAGGTACCAAATAGCCACTAGGTGGCGGCACACAATGGGAATCGACCCAACTTACTCAAACCCCTGAATTAACTGGAAAACTAACATAAATTGCTACAGAGAGACAGCACACTCCCCGCTTGGTATAAACCTAAAGAAAACGTCCTTTGGTGAGCCACTTGCTCATGATAGTATCTCACGAGTAGTGTGGCAATGTGATGGGTGCGCGGGATGATCAGAGGGTGCTTTTCTTCTCTTGACAAGTCTGCGGATGATATGCACCCTCCGACCCGGAGCAAACCATCTTCATCTGTAACTGGGTTGAGCTTTTTAAGTGGGCTTTGCTTGGGGAATGTCTGTCCCTCTTCAAGACATTTGAATTCCTCCTTGAAGACATCATGCTGGACAGAGCGAATGATCACACCTTTGGCTTGTGAAAGCTCACTTGTGCTGGATACTTCTTTAGAACATTTCCATCCTTTGCGCTCTATGTTGTCCGAATTCCCCTTGAAGGATGCTGCTACATGAATGAGTCAGGCTGTGGTTCGGCAGAGTGTTCTCCAGCTTGAGAATCGCTCGAAGCGTTGTGAGCCCAACTGAGATTCTGAGGCTTTGGTGACCAGGGTCGTAACTTCAGGCCGAATCTCAGTATCAGCTTCAGGCTCCACAAGGGTGAAGGGATTGGACTCAGGAGTCTCCTCTGTGTTGACATTAGACAGGAAAGAGGGGCCCGAGAACCAACTGCTTTGCTGTAGGTGTGCTGCTGGTATAGGCCTGGTAGCATGGTCTGCAGGGTTCAGGTCTGTGGAGACATAGCACCACCGGTCAGGGTGAGTGGATCGTCTGATGCGAGTCACCCGGTTGGAAACATACACATAAAACCTTCTTGTGGAATGTGGATGTAACCAAGTACAATCTTGCTGTCCGTGAAGAACTTGACGGCGCCCACATCGATGTCAATCTCGTCTCTGATCAACTCGTACAGTTGAACAGCCAACACAGCTGCACAAAGCTCGAGACGTGGAATGGTGTGGGCAGGCCGAGGGGCCAACTTGGACTTCCCCATAACGAATCCCACATGGTATTTCCCATCGGTGTCAGCTGCTCTCAAGTAGGCCACAGCTCCTATTGCTACTGTGGAAGCGTCTGAGAAGATGCACAGCTCTCTTCTCTGTGTTGAAGACAGTGAGCCTGGAATGTAGCACCTCTCTACATGCAGGTCTTCGAGAGCCTTCAAGGACTCCTTCCATAGGTTCCATTTTGCCTCTTTTTCTGGGAGGAGTGGAGCATCCCACTCACTCTGATCCGATGAGAGTTCCCGTACTAATGCTTTTCCTTGCATTGTTATGGGAGCTACGAACCCCAAAGGGTCGTACAAACTGTTGACTGTGGACAGGACGCCTCTCCGTGTGAATGGCCTTTCTTCATGGGACACCAGGAATGTGAAGCTGTCTGTTTCCAGGTTCCAGGAGAGCCCCAGGCTCCGTTGAAGGGGGAGAGGATCCACTCCAAGGTGCAAATCCTTCAGATCCTTGGCACGGTCCTCTGCAGGGAAGGCTTCCATCACCTGTCCACTGTTCGATGCTACCTTGTGTAGTCTCAGGTTGGACTCTGCCAACATCGTTCTGGTTCTTGTCAGGAGATCTATTGCTTCTTCAGGTGTGGTAACCGAGGTAAGACCATCGTCAACATAGAACTGTCTCTCAACAAAATGCTTCGCATCGGAGCCATATTCTTGCTCACCTTTCTGAGCGGCTCGTATAATGCAGTAGATAGCCACAGCAGGTGAAGGGCTGTTTCCAAACACGTGGACCTTCATCCTGTACTCCACCACATTCTTGTTGAAGTCGTTGTCCTCATGCCACAGGTAGCGGAGATAGTCCCTGTGGTCTTCTCGGACGACGAAGCAATAAAACATTTGCTGCACATCTGCTGTCAGGGCTACAGGTTCTTTCCTGAACCGCAGAAGAACTCCCAACAAGGTGTTGTTCAAGTCTGGGCCGCTGAGGAGTACATCGTTCAGAGACACTCCTTTATATTCAGCACTTGAATCAAACACAACTCGTAACTGGTCTGGCTTTTGTGGGTGATACACACTGAATGTTGGCAGGTACCAGTGTTCTTTACCTTCCTCCAGAGGTGGAGCAGGCTCGGCTTGGTCGTTGTCCAGCATCTTCTGCATGAACTCTATGTAATGGCCCTTCATTTCTAGCCTTTTCTCCAGTGTTCTCCTGAGTGAGCAGAGGCGCTTCATAGCTTGTTCCCTGTTACTCGGAAGACGGCGTCTGGGAGAGTGAAATGGTAAGGGTGCCACCCAGCTGTGTCCATCGTCCTGGTAAACCTCCTCATCCATGATGGTTAGGAAAGCTTTGTCGTCCATGGATAGTGCTGGCTTGTCATCATCCTTGGACCTTTCAAACACTGAGCATCCTAGGCTGCCTGTGCTCACAGTGAGGCCTGCCTCTTCCTCACAGGCAGAGGAGGTTGACCTATGATGCTGCGTCATGCCATCGTAGTCTTCCTTTACCTGGATCCTGTTTGGGCATGGGCTGAGACAGGATGTGCGACCGTTGTGCAACACGTTTGCTTTATAGACGTTGACACCCGCTGGTTTGTGGACTGTTCCCTGGCAAACTCCACCCACGAGGACCCATCCCAGGTCAAGCCGCTGCGCATAAGGAGCATTGTGGGGCCCGTTGATTTGCTCACGCACCTTGTGCACCCTTAAGATGTCTCTTCCCAAGAGCAGGAGGATTGGAGCGTCCGGGTCCACAGCTGGAATCTTGTTGGCAACTGGCTGTAGGTGGGGCTGATGGCGTGCGACCTCTGGGGAGGGAATTTCCGTCCTATCGTCTGGCATCATGTCACACTCAATTAAGGTGGGGAGGGGAAGCTGTAGTTTCCCATCCATGGACTCAATCATGAAGTTCCCAACTCTCCTACCCGTAGTCTCTGTTGTCCCTGCACAGGTTTTTAGCGTGTACGGAGCGGCGCTGGCCTTGACTTCAAAGAGATTGAAGAATTCTGTCTTCGCTAGAGACTTGTTACTTTGCTCATCAAGCACTGCGTACATTTTGATTGCTTTCTCCTTTCTCCCTGCAGGATATGCTTTAACCAAGCAGATTTTGGAGCATGAGTGTGGGCTGCTTGCATTTCCACAAACCTCTGTACACTTGGAGGTGACTGAAGAAGATGTGCTTTCGCTTTGCTCCCCGCAATCCTCTTTGTCAACCGCAGCACTCTCGGTGGTTGAAGGAGGAGGACCTGGATGCAGGGCTGCGATGTGTTTTTCACTGTTGCACTCGAAGCACTTGATTGTCGCCTTGCAGTCTTTTGCCATGTGCATAGTCGACCCACAACACCTGAAGCAGATGCGATTCTCTTTCAGGTATGATTTGCGCTCATCAATAGGCTTGTCTCTAAAACTTCGACACTTTTTGAGTGGGTGGGGCTTCTTGTGTATTGGACACTGACGATCTGGGTCATCCACTTCATTCCCAGCAGAACTGGATTGGTTGACTGAGGGTTCGGCTGGAACATCTGTTTTGTGCATGCTCACAGAGGCTTTGTTGCTGTACTTTGTGCGTTTCTCTGTTCTCGAAGGAGCGTAACTGCTGGAGGTGGAGAAATTGAAACTTGGATCATTCCTCACCTTTGCCTGTTGTTGGACGAACCTGGAGAAGAGAGAGAAGGGGGGAAATGCCACTCCATTGTCCTCCTTGTACTTGGATCTCTTAGCTATCCATTTCTCTTGAAGGTTGTAGGGGAGCTTTTCCACTATTGGGTTTACCCCACGAGCTGTATCCAAATACGAGAGGCCGGTCAGGTAACCTTCTCCCTTGGCACACTCCAGTTCGAGGAGAATGTTGCCCAGTTCTCGGAGCTCGACATTATCTTTGTTGGTTAGCTTCGGAAAGTCCTCAATCTCCTTGAGCAGTGCGTGTTCAATGACTTCTGGTGTCCCATAACAGTCTTCGAGACGTTGCCAAACCAGGTTGAGGTCTGCTGTGGGATTGCGGACGTGCGCTGAGCGAATTCTCTTCGCCTGTTCTGACGACTCAGCTCCGAGCCACTTTGTCATCAAATCTAGTTCTTCTCTGGCTGACAGATTCAAGTCCTTGGTGGTACTCAGGAAGGACGCTTTCCATGACCAATAATTTTCAGGACGGTCATCAAATTCTAGAAGGCTTGAACTTAACAATTCTCGGCGGATAAGGTACCTAGCGAGGTCGTGTGCACCTTGTGGCTCGGGTGAGGACTGCTTGGCTGGATTGGCCGAGTGCTGTGGAGGTCTCTGCAGGTAAGTCTTACTTGTTTCTTCTCCTTTAAGCTCAGTGTCTCCAAAAACAGGCTGTTTGTTACTGTGGTGAGTAGCTGGTTCTGCGTCGAGATACCTGGATGTTTCCTTGAAGAACAATTTGGAGTGTTGTTGGACATACTCACTTGTACGTTGCACTGGACTGAGGGGCTGTTCTAGAACATATGCTTCATGGCTGGGCTCCCCGCCTTCGTTCTCCTCACCTTCTTCATAAGCTGCAGCTTCAGCTTCAGCGGCAGCGGCAGCTGTCTGGCTTTGGAGAATGTGGAGACTGGCGTCGAGGTCAGCTCTCTGCTTCATCGCACTAGCGTCGAGGTCAGCTCTCTGCTTCATCACACTAGTGTCGAGGTCAGCTCTCTGCTTCATCGCACTAGCTTCGTTTTCAGCGAAGGACAATTGAGCCTGGGCAGCTTTTGCCTTGGCACGTGCTTTGGCAGCTGCAGAAGCTGTCGACGACGACGGTCTGCTGGACCGCCGAGATGATCTAGAGGATGCTTTACAGGACTGTGACTTGGCATCATTTGCTCGGAGAGGCTCATGCTTCTCGATTGGCTGGTCGACGTCCTCTATGGTATATTGTCTTCCTGAGCGTAGACTCATGGTAGCTGAGTGGTATCTTCTTGTGCTTGAGCCCGCTGTGCTGTTGTCTTTTTACTTTTCTGCCCTCGCAGCACGTTCCTATGCAGAGCTAGACAGGTAGCTAACAACTTGATATCTTCCCATAAAAATCACAAGGCTTGACTTTTCTTGTAAAGCTTTACTGAAAGATTCTTATTGTAAAACTGAAATACAACACAGAAATGGAAGCACACATTAGTACACAAGCACATAACTGATATGCATACACAAATTTAGGTACGCCTGAGCAACACAGTACATTTGGCATGTAAATTACCAAACACGTGGAAACACAGCTTACTGTGAATATACATTTAGCAAACCGGAAGGCATTCTCTTTAAATTAGTCCTGTACATAGTGCATCAAAATACAGCTACTAGTTAACCAGCTAGACAGAGAGTGAGCACTTCACGGCTAGCTGTGTAAGTTTGCTTACAGAGAAAAGTTACAAACTAAACATTTTCTGCAACATACAGTGTACACTAATCATCTATAACGTTCTCAAGTACTTACAGACAAATAATATCCAAGACTCAGGCGTGGGAACAATATAACTTCCCAGAGCATGTGCCGCTGTAGGTCTGTAATATACAGTAGTTTACTTTACTGCACTTTTACTGCAGTTGCTAGGTACCAAATAGCCACTAGGTGGCGGCACACAATGGGAATCGACCCAACTTACTCAAACCCCTGAATTAACTGGAAAACTAACATAAATTGCTACAGAGAGACAGCACAGTGGTGGTGAGCCACCTTCTTGAACCGCTGCAGTCCGTGTGGTGAAGGTGCTCCCACAGTGCTGTTAGGGAGGGAGTTCCAGGATTTTGACCCAGCCACATACTTCTAAGTCAGGATGGTGTGTGACTTGGAGGAGAACTTGGAGGTGGTGGTGTTCCCATGCGCCTGCTGCCCTTGTACTTCTAGGTGGTAGAGGTCGCGGGTTTGGGAGGTGCTGTTGAAGAAGCCTTGGCAAGTTGCTGCAGTGCATCTTGTAGATGGTACACACTGCAGCCACGGTACGCTGGTGGTGGAGGGAGTGAGTGTTTAAGGTGGTGGATGGGCTGCCAATCAAGCGGGCTGCTTTGTCCTGGATGGTGTCGAGCTTCTTGAGTGTTGTTGGAGCTGCACTCATCCAGGCAAGTGGAGAGTATTCCATCACACTCCTTACTTGTGCCTTGTAGACGGTGGAAAGGCTTTGGGGAGTCAGGAGGTGAGACACTCGCCGCAGAATACCCAGCCTCTGACCTGCACTTGTTGCCACAGTATTTATGTGGCTGGTCCAGTTAAGTTTCTGGTTAATGGTGACTCCCCAGGATGTTGATAGTGGGGGATTCGGCAATGGTAATACCACTGAATGTCAAGGGGAGGTGGTTAGACTCGCTTGTTGGAGATAGTCATTGCCTGGCACTTCTGTGGTGCGAATGTTACCTGCCACTTATCAGTCCAAGCCTGAATGTCATCCAGGTCTTGTTGCATGCAGGCACGGACTGCTTCATTACTTGAGGAGCTGTGAATGGCACTGAACACTGTGCAGTCATCAGCGAACATCCCCATTTCTGACTTTGTGTTGGAGGGAAGGTCATTGATGAAGCAGCTGAAGATGGTTGGGCCTAGGACACTGCCCTGAGGAACTCCTGCAGTGATGTCCTGGGGCTATGATGATTGACCTTCAATCACCACAACCACCTTCCTTTGTGCTAGGTATGACTCCAGCCAGTGGAGAGTTTTCCCCCTGATTCCCATTGACTTCAGTTTTACTAGGGCTCCTTGATGTCACACTCGGTCAAATGCTGCCTTGATGTGAAGGGCAGTCACTCTCACCTCACCTCTGGAATTCAGCTCCTTTGTCCATGTTTGGACCAAGGCTGTAATGTGGTCGGGAGCCGAGTGGTCCTGGCGGAACCCAAACTGGGCATCAGTGAGCAGGGTATTGGTGAGTAAGTGCCGCTTGATAGCACTGTCGATGACACCTTCCATCACTTTGCTGATGATTGAGAGTAGGCTGGTGGGGTGGTAATCTCCAAGACTGCCTACTTCCACCTGTCTCTGCCCTTGCCTCATCCCATCTGCCACTGAAACCCTCACCATGCCTTTGTTACCTCCTGTCTCGACTATTCCAACATTCTCCTGGCCAACCTCCCACCCTCCATAAACTTCAGCTCATCCAAAACTCTACTGCCCCGTGTCCTAACTCACACCCAGTCCCGCTCACCCATCACCCCCTGTGCTCACTGCCCCGTGTCCTAACTCACACAGTCCCGTTCACCCATCACCCCCTGTGCTCACTGCCCCGTGTCCTAACTCACACCCAGTCCCGTTCACCCATCACCCCCTGTGCTCACTGCCCCGTGTCCTAACTCACACCCAGTCCCGTTCACCCATCACCCCCTGTGCTCACTGCCCCGTGTCCTAACTCACACCCAGTCCCGTTCACCCATCACCCCCTGTGCTCACTGCCCCGTGTCCTAACTCACACCCAGTCCCGTTCACCCATCACCCCCTGTGCTCACTGCCCCGTGTCCTAACTCACACTCAGTCCCGTTCACCCATCACCCCCTGTGCTCACTGCCCCGTGTCCTAACTCACACCCAGTCCCGTTCACCCATCACCCCCTGTGCTCACTGCCCCGTGTCCTAACTCACACCCAGTCCCGTTCACCCATCACCCCCTGTGCTCACTGCCCCGTGTCCTAACTCGCACCCAGTCCCGTTTACCCATCACCCCCGGTGCTCACTCCCCGTGTCCTAACTCGCACCCAGTCCCGTTCACCCATCACCCCCTGTGCTCACTGCCCCGTGTCCTAACTCGCACCCAGTCCCGTTCACCCATCACCCCCGGTGCTCACTGCCCCGTGTCCTAACTCACACCCAGTCCCGTTCACCCATCACCCCCTGTGCTCACTGCCCCGTGTCCTAACTCACACCCAGTCCCGTTCACCCATCACCCCCTGTGCTCACTGCCCCGTGTCCTAACTCTCACCCAGTCCCGTTCACCCATCACCCCCTGTGCTCACTGCCCCAGGTCCTAACTCACACCCAGTCCCGTTCACCCATCACCCCCTGTGCTCACTGCCCCGTGTCCTAACTCACACCCAGTCCCGTTCACCCATCACCCCCTGTGCTCACTGCCTCGTGTCCTAACTCACACCCAGTCCCGTTCACCCATCACCCCCTGTGCTCACTGCCCCGTGTCCTAACTCTCACCCAGTCCCGTTCACCCATCACCCCCGGTGCTCACTGCCCTGTGTCCTAACTCGCACCCAGTCCCGTTCACCCATCACCCCCGGTGCTCACTGCCCTGTGTCCTAACTCACACCCAGTCCCGTTCACCCATCACCCCCTGTGCTCACTGCCCCGTGTCCTAACTCGCACCCAGTCCCGTTCACCCATCACCCCCTGTGCTCACTGCCCCATGTCCTAACTCACACCCAGTCCCGTTCACCCATCACCCCCTGTGCTCACTGCCCCGTGTCCTAACTCACACCCAGTCCCGTTCACCCATCACCCCCTGTGCTCATTGCCCCGTGTCCTAACTCACACCCAGTCCCGTTCACCCATCACCCCCTGTGCTCACTGCCCCGTGTCCTAACTCACACCCAGTCCCGTTCACCCATCACCCCCTGTGCTCACTGCCCCGTGTCCGAACTCACACCCAGTCCCGTTCACCCATCACCCACTGCGCTCACTGCCCCGTGTCCTAACTCACACCCAGTCCCGTTCACCCATCACCCCCTGTGCTCACTGCCCCGTGTCCTAACTCACACCCAGTCCCGTTCACCCATCACCCGCTGTGCTCACTGCCCGTGTTCTAACTCACACCCAGTCCCATTCACCCATCACCCCCTGTGCTCACTGCCCCGTGTCCTAACTCACACCCAGTCCCGTTCACCCATCACCCCCTGTGCTCACTGCCCCGTGTCCTAACTCACACCCAGTCCCGTTCACCCATCACCCCCGGTGCTCACTGCCCCGTGTCCTAACTCACACCCAGTCCCGTTCACCCATCACCCGCTGTGCTCACTGCCCCGTGTCCTAACTCACACCCAGTCCCCTTCACCCATCACCCCCTGTGCTCACTGCCCCGTGTCCTAACTCACACCGAGTCCCATTCACCCATCACCCCCGGTGCTCACTGCCCCGTGTCCTAACTCACAACCAGTCCCGTTCACCCATCACCCCCTGTGCTCACTGCCCCGTGTCCTAACTCACACCCAGTCCCGTTCACCCATCACCCCCTGTGCTCACTGCCCCGTGTCCTAACTCACACCCAGTCCCGTTCACCCATCACCCCGTGCTCACTGCCCCGTGTCCTAACTCACACCCAGTCCCGTTCACCCATCACCCCCTGTGCTCACTGCCCCGTGTCCTAACTCACACCCAGTCCCGTTCACCCATCACCCCCTGTGCTCACTGCCCCGTGTCCTAACTCACACCCAGTCCCATTCACCCATCACCCGCTGTGCTCACTGCCCCGTGTCCTAACTCACACCCAGTCCCGTTCACCCATCACCCCCTGTGCTCACTGCCCCCTGTCCTAACTCACACCCAGTCCCATTCACCCATCACCCCCTGTGCTCACAGCCCTGTGTCCTAATTCACAACCAGTCCCGTTCACCCATCGCCCCCTGTGCTCACTGCCCAGTGTCCTAACCCACACCCAGTCCCGTTCACCCATCACCCCGTGCTCACTGCCCCGTGTCCTAACTCACACCCAGTCCCGTTCACCCATCACCCCCTGTGCTCACTGCCCCGTGTCCTAACTCACACCAAGTCCCGTTCACCCATCACTCCCCGTGCTCACTGCCCCGTGTCCTAACTCACACCCAGTCCCGTTCACCCATCACCCTCTGTGCTCACTGCCCCGTGTCCTAACTCACACCCAGTCCCGTTCACCCCTCACCCCCTGTGCTCACTGCCCCGTGTCCTAACTCACACCCAGTCCCGCTCACCCATCACCCCCTGTGCTCACTGCCCCGTGTCCTAACTCACACCCAGTCCCATTCACCCATCACCCCCTGTGCTCACTGCCCCGTGTCCTAACTCGCACCCAGTCCCGTTCACCCATCACCCCCTGTGCTCACTGCCCCGTGTCCTAACTCACACCCAGTCCCGTTCACCCATCACCCCCTGTGCTCACTGCCCCGTATCCTAACTCACACCCAGTCCCGTTCACCCATCACCCCCTTTGCTGACTGCCCCGTGTCCTAACTCACACCCAGTCCCGTTCACCCATCACCCCCTGTGCTCACTGCCCCGTGTCCTAACTCACACCCAGTCCCGTTCACCCATCACCCCCTGTGCTCACTGCCCCGTGTCCTAACTCACACCCAGTCCCGTTCACCCATCGCCCCCTGTGCTCACTGCCCCGTGTCCTAACTCGCACCCAGTCCCGTTCACCCATCACCCCCTGTGCTCACTGTCCCGTGTCCTAACTCACACCCAGTCCCGTTCACCCATCACCCCCTGTGCTCACTGCCCCGTGTCCTAACTCACACCCAGTCCCGTTCACCCATCACCCCCTGTGCTCACTGCCCCGTGTCCTAACTCACACCCAGTCCCGTTCACCCATCACCCCCGGTGCTCACTGCCCCGTGTCCTAACTCACACCCAGTCCCGTTCACCCATCACCCCCTGTGCTCACTGCCCCGTGTCCTAACTCACACCCAGTCCCGTTCACCCATCAGCCCCTGTGCTCACTGCCCCGTGTCCTAACTCACACCCAGTCCCGTTCACCCATTACCCCACTGTGCTCACTGCCCCGTGTCCTAACTCACACCCAGTCCCGTTCACCCATCACCCCCTGTGCTCACTGCCCCGTGTCCTAACTCACACCCAGTCCCGTTCACCCATCACCCCCTGTGCTCACTGCCCCGTGTCCTAACTCACACCCAGTCCCGTTCACCCATCACCCCCTGTGCTCACTGCCCCGTGTCCTAACTCACACCCAGTCCCGTTCACCCATCACCCACTGTGCTCACTGCCCCGTGTCCTAACTCACACCCAGTCCCGTTCACCCATCACCCCCTGTGCTCACTGCCCCGTGTCCTAACTCACACCCAGTCCCGTTCACCCATCACCCCCTGTGCTCACTGCCCCGTGTCCTAACTCACACCCAGTCCCGTTCACCCATCACCCCCAGTGCTCACTGCCCCGTGTCCTAACTCACACCCAGCCCCGTTCACTCATCACCCCCTGTGCTCACTGCCCCGTGTCCTAACTCACACCCAGTCCTGTTCACCCATCACCCCCTGTGCTCACTGCCCCGTGTCCTAACTCACACCCAGTCCCGTTCACCCATCAACCCCTGTGTTCACTGCCCCGTGTCCTAACTCACACCCAGTCCCGTTCACCCATCAACCCCTGTGTTCACTGCCCCGTGTCCTAACTCACACCCTGTCCCGTTCACCCATCACCCCCCGTGCTCACTGCCCCGTGTCCTAACTCACACCCAGTCCCGTTCACCCATCACCCCCTGTGCTCACTGCCCCGTGTCCTAACTCACACCCTGTCCCGTTCACCCATCACCCCCCGTGCTCACTGCCCCGTGTCCTAACTCACACCCAGTCCCGTTCACCCATCACCCCCTGTGCTCACTGCCCTGTGTCCTAACTCACACCCAGTCCCGTTCACCCATCACCCCCTGTGCTCACTGCCCCGTGTCCTAACTCGCACCCAGTCCCGTTCACCCATCACCCCCTGTGCTCACTGCCCTGTGTCCTAACTCACACCCAGTCCCATTCACCCATCACCCCCTGTGCTCACTGCCCCGTGTCCTAACTCGCACCGAGTCCCGTTCACCCATCACCCACTGTGCTCACTGCCCCGTGTCCTAACTCACACCCAGTCCCGTTCACCCATCACCCTCTGTGCTCACTGCCCCGTGTCCTAACTCACACCCAGTCCCGTTCACCCATCACCCCCTGTGCTCACTGCCCCGTGTCCTAACTCGCACCCAGTCCCGTTCACCCGTCACCCCCTGTGCTCACTGCCCCGTGTCCTAACTCACACCCAGTCCTGTTCACCCATCACCCCCTGTGCTCACTGCCCCGTGTCCTAACTCACACCCAGTCCCGTTCACCCATCACCCCCTGTGCGCACTGCCCCGTGTCCTAACTCACACCCAGTCCTGTTCACCCATCACCCCCTGTGCTCACTGCCCCGTGTCCTAACTCACACCCAGTCCCGTTCACCCATCACCCCCTGTGCTCACTGCCCCGTGTCCTAACTCACACCCAGTCCCGTTCACCCATCGCCCCCTGTGCTCACTGCCCCGTGTCCTAACTCACACCCAGTCCCGTTCACCCATCACCCCTGTGCTCACTGCCCCGTGTCCTAACTCACACCCAGTCCCGTTCACCCATCACCCCCTGTGCTCACTGCCCCGTGTCCTAACTCACACCCGGTCCCGTTCACCCATCACCCCTCTGTGCTCACTGCCCCGTGTCCTAACTCACACTCAGTCCCGTTCACCCATCGCCCCCTGTGCTCACTGCCCCGTGTCCTAACTCGCACTGAGTCCCGTTCACCCATCACCCCCTGTGCTCACTGCCCCGTGTCCTAACTCACACCCAGTCCCGTTCACCCATCACCCCCTGTGCTCACTGCCCCGTGTCCTAACTCGCACCCAGTCCCGTTCACCCATCACCCCCAGTGCTCACTGCCCCGTGTCCTAACTCGCACCAAGTCCCGTTCACCCATCACCCCCTGTGCTCACTGCCCCGTGTCCTAACTCACACCCAGTCCCGTTCACCCGTCACCCCCTGTGCTCACTGCCCCGTGTCCTAACTCACACCCAGTCCCGTTCACCCATCACCCCCTGTGCTCACTACCCCGTGTCCTAACTCGCACCCAGTCGCGTTCACCCATCACCCCCTGTGCTCACTGCCCCGTGTCCTAACTCGCACCCAGTCCCGTTCACCCATCACCCCCTGTGCTCACTGCCCCGTGTCCTAACTCACACCCAGTCCCATTCACCCATCACCCCCTGTGCTCACTGCCCCGTGTCCTAACTCACACCCAGTCCCGTTCACCCATCACCCCCAGTGCTCACTGCCCCGTGTCCTAACTCACACCCAGTCCCGTTCGCCCATCACTCCCTGTGCTCACTGCCCTGTGTCCTAACTCACACCCAGTCCCGTTCACCCATCAACCCCAGTGCTCACTGCCCCGCGTCCTAACTCACACCCTGTCCCGTTCACCCATCACCCCCTGTGCTCACTGCCCCGTGTCCTGACTCACACCCAGTCCCGTTCACCCATCACCCCCTGTGCTCACTGCCCCGTGTCCTAACTCACACTCAGTCCCGTTCACCCATCACCCACTGTGCTCACTGCCCCGTGTCCTGACTCACACCCAGTCCCGTTCACCCATCACCCCCTGTGCTCACTGACCCGTGTCCTAACTCACACTCAGTCCCGTTCACCCATCACCCACTCTGCTCACTGCCCCGTGTCCTGACTCACACCCAGTCCCGTTCACCCATCACCCCCTGTGCTCACTGCCCCGTGTCCTAACTCACACTCAGTCCCGTTCACCCATCACCCACTGTGCTCACTGCCCCGTGTCCTAACTCACACCCAGTCCCGTTCACCCATCACCCCCTGTGCTCACTGCCCCGTGTCCTAACTCACACTCAGTCCCGTTCACCCATCACCCACTGTGCTCACTGCCCCGTGTCCTAACTCACACCCAGTCCCGTTCACCCATCACCCCCTGTGCTCACTGCCCCGTGTCCTAACTCGCACCCAGTCCCATTCACCCATCACCCCCGGTGCTCACTGCCCCGTGTCCTAACTCACACCCAGTCCCGTTCACCCATCACCCCCTGTGCTCACTGCCCCCTGTCCTAACTCACACCCAGTCCCGTTCACCCATCACCCCCTGTGCTCACTGCCCCGTGTCCTAACTCACACCCAGTCCCGTTCACCCATCACCCCCTGTGCTCACTGCCCCGTGTCCTAACTCACACCCAGTCCCGTTCACCCATCACCCCCTGTGCTCACTGCCCCGTGTCCTAACTCACACCCAGTCCCGTTCACCCATCACCCCCTGTGCTCACTGCCCCGTGTCCTAACTCACACCCAGTCCCGTTCACCCATCACCCCCTGTGCTCACTGCCCCGTGTCCTAACTCACACCCAGTCCCGTTCACCCATCACCCCCTGTGCTCACTGCCCCGTGTCCTAACTCACACCCAGTCCTGTTCACCCATCACCCCAGTTCTCGCTGACCTACATTGTCTCCTGGTCCGACAACGTCTCAAAATAAAAATTCTCACCCTTGTTTTCAAATCCCTCCATGGCCTCATCGCTCCCTATCTCTGTAACCTCCTCCAGCCTGCAACCCTCCAAGATCTCTGCGCTCCTCCAATTCTGACCTCTCGTGCATTCCCGATTGTCATCGCTCCACCATTGGCGGCCGTGCCTTCAGCTGCCGAGGCCCCGAGCTCTGGAATTCCCTCCCTAAACCTCTCCGCCTCTCTCTCCTCCTTTAAGACGCTCCTTAAAACCGACTTCTTTGACCGAGCCTTTGGTCACCTGTCCTAATGTCTCCTCAGGTGGCTCGGTGTCAAATTTTGTTTTATAACGTTCCTGTGAAGGCGCTATATAAATGCAAATTGTTGTTGTTGTCCTTACCCGGTCTGGCCTATATGTGACTCCAGTCCCAGGCCAACGTGGTTGACTCTTAATTGCCCTCCAATGTGACCCAACAAGCCACTCAGTTTTTATCAAACCACGATGAGCGGTTCAAAAAGGCTCACCACCACCTTCTCAGGGCAACTAGGGATGGGCAATAATTGCCGGCCTTGCCAGCGACTCCCACATCCCGAGGATGGCCTGTGTGAGTTGCTGCTCCGGGAGAGTCAGTGATGGATGTGGCAGTGAGTGTAGCAGAGGATACCGGGTCAGACAGTCAGACAGCAGGGAGGCTGCTGGCTCATTCAAGGGGGGCCTCGAGCCTGGGGCATGGGTACGGGCAAGCGGGGAATCGATTGGAAGGAACAAAGTAGAGAGGCAAGGTGCTGGAGTGGGATGGTCATGTGGGGAAAAGAGGGTGGGCAATAAATGCCGGCCTTGCCAGCAACGGCCACAGCCGCAGAATCAGTAAATAAATTCACCACAAGACAGAAATGAAACACAGCCGAGTCGGAAGGTTTAGCCTTGAGCGGGATTGGGAGTAGCTCAGAGTGCTGACCGACTGTCTGCCCGACTGACCCTGACTGTCTGACTGACTGACCGACCGACCGACCGACACTGACTGTCTGTCTGACCCTGACTGACCGACCCTGACTGTCTGACCGACCGACCGACCGACCGACTGACTGACTGACTGACCGACCGACCGACCGACCGACCCTGGCTGTCTGACCGACCGACCGACCGACCGACCGACCGACCGACCGACCGACCGACCGACCGACCTGACTGTCTGTCTGACCCTGACTGACCGACCCTGGCTGTCTGACCGACCGACCGACCGACCGACTGACTGACCGACCGACCGACCGACCCTGGCTGTCTGACCGACCGACCGACCGACCGACCGACCGACCGACCGACCGACACTGACTGTCTGTCTGACCCTGACTGACCGACCCTGACTGACCGACCGACCGACCGACACTGACTGTCTGTCTGACCCTGACTGACTGACCCTGACTGTCTGTCTGACCCTGAACCTGCCAGTGTCTAGTGGTGGGGATTGGCCTCACGCCTCTGTTTGTTTCCACAGACCGCTGGTGGTGCCGTCCCGGTTCTCCATGGTGGCCATGATCTTCGTCATGATGATGAGTTTTTACTATTTCACTCGACATGTAAGTGTTGCCGTGTCAGGTCTGTGGAGGGGCTGGGGTGGGGGGAGGGGGGTCCGGGGTAGGGTGCTGGGGCAGGGGGGGAGGGGGGGCGGTCCGGGGTAGGGTGCTGGGGAGGGGGGGGGGGTTCGGGGTAGGGTGCTGGGGAGGGGCGGGTGGGTCCGGGGTAGGGTGCTGGGGCGGGGGGAGGAGGGGGTCCGGGGTAGGGTGCTGGGACGGGAGGGGGGGTCCGGGGTAGGGGGCGGGGCTGCTGGGGCGCAGGGAGGGGGGGCCCGTGTTCGGACTCTTCCAGTGTAGAGGAGTCTGGTCAGAAGATCACATTTTGTGCTCCAGTATCTGAGTGATTTGAGCCATGACGTGTGGGGAGTATTGGGTTTTGAAAGAGGTGGCTATAGAGATAGTGGATGCATTGGTTGTCATTTTCCAAAATTCCATTGATTCTGGAACGGTTCCCATGGATTGGAAGGTAGCAAATGTAACCCCGCTATTTAAGAAAGGAGTGAGAGAGAAAACGGGGAACTACAGACCAGTTAGCCTGACATCAGTAGTAGGGAAATGCTAGAATCTATTATTAAGGACGCGGTTAAAGGGCACTTAGAAAATAATAATAGGATTGGGCAAAGTCAACACGGATTTATAAAAAGAAAATTGTGTTTGACAAATTTTGAGGTTGTAATTAGCAGAATAGATGAGGGGGAACCAGTGGATGTGGTGTATTTGGATTTTCAGAAGGCATTTGATAAGGTGCCACACAAGAGGTTATTGAACAAAATTAGGGCTCATGGGATTGGGGGTAATATACTAGCATGGATTGAGGATTGGTTAATGGACAGAAAACAGAGAGTAGGAATAAATGTGTCATTTTCGGGTTGCCGGGCTGTAACTAGTGGGGTACCGCAAGGATCAGTGCTTGGGCCTCAGCTATTCACAATCTATATCAATGATTTGGATGAGGGGACCAAATGTAATATATCCAAGTCTGCTGATGATACAAAGCTGGGTGGGGATGTAAGTTGTGAGGAGGATGCAAGGAGGCTTCAAGGGGATATAGACAGACTAAGTGAGTGGGCAAGAACATGGCAAATGGAATATAATATGGAGAAATGTGAAGTTATCCACTTTGGTAGGAAGAATAGAAAAGCAGAGTATTTTTTAAATGGTGAGAGATTGGGAAATGGTGTTCAGAGGGATCTGGGTGTCCTTGTACACAAATCACGAAAAGTTAGCATGCAGGTACAGCAAGTAATTAGGAAAGCAAATGGTATGTTGGCCTTTTTTACAAGATGATTTGTGTGTAAGAGTAAAGACATCTTACTGCAATTATATAGGGCCCTGGTAAAACCACACCTGGAGTAACATCTGCAGTTTTGTTCTCCTTACCTAAGGAATATTCAGGAAAGATAGGCAAAAAGGAAAGGGAGGTGGGGTAGCATTGCTGGTTAAAGAGGGGATTAACACAATTGTAAGGAAGGATATTAGCTCTGATGATGTGGAATCTGTATGGGTAGAACGGAGAAATACCATGGGGCAGAAAACGTTAGTGGGAGTGGTATATAGACCTCCAAACAGTAATGCGGAGGTTGGGGATGGCATTAAAAGGGAAATTAGAGAAGCGTGCAATAAGGGCACAGCAGTCATCATGGGTGACTTTAATCTACATATAGATTGGGCTAACCAAATTAGTAACAATACTGTGGAGGAGGAATTCCTGGAGTGTTTACAGGATGGTTTCCTGGACCAATATGTCGAGGAACCAACTAGAGATCAGGCCATCTTAGACTGGGTATTATGTAATGAGAAAGGATTAATTAACAATCTTGTTGTACGAGGCCCCTTGGGTCGGAGCGATCATAATATAATAGAATTCTTCATTAAGATGGAGAGTGAAGTAGTTGACTCAGAGACTAGGGTCCTGAATTTAAATAAAGGAAACTACGATGGTATGAGGCGCGAGTTGGGTAGGATTGATTGGGGAATGTCACTCAAAGGGTTGACGGTGGATAGGCAATGGCAAACATTCAAAGACCGCATGGATGAGCTACAGAATTTGTTCATCCCAGTTTGGCATAAAAATAAAACAAAAAAGGTGACTCAACCGTGGCTAACAAGGGAAATTAGGGATAGCATAAGATCCAAGGAGAGGACATATAAATTGGCCAGAAAAAGCAGTAAACCTGAGGATTGGGAGCAGTTTAGGATTCAACAAAGGAGGACAAAGGGATTAATTAAGAAGGGAAAAATAGAATATGAGAGTAAGCTTGCAGGGAACATAAAAACTGACTGTAAAAGCTTTTATAGATATGTGAAGAGAAAAAGATTGGTGAAGTCAAGTGTAGGTTTATAATGGGGAACAAAGAAATGGCAGACCAATTAAATACATATTTTGGTTCTGTCTTCACAAAGGAGGACACAAATAACCTCCCAGAGATGTCGAAGAACATAGGGTCTGATGAAAGGGAGGAATTGAAAGAAATCAGTATTTGTTGGGACATGGTGTTAGGGAAATTGACGGGATTGAAGGCCGATAAATCCCCAGGGCCTGATAATCTACATCCTAGGGTACTTAAGGAAGTGGCCCTAGAAATAGTAGATGCATTGCTGATCATCTTCCAGCATTCGATGGAATCTGGAACAGTTCCCATGGATTGGAGGGTAGCTAATGTTACCCCACTATTTAAAAAAGGTGGTAGAGAGAAAAGGGGGAATTATAGACCGGTAAGCCTGACATTGGTAGTGGGGAAAATGCTAGAGTCCATTATAAAAGATGTAATAGCAGAGCACTTGGAAAGCAGTGACAGGATCGGACAAAGTCAACATGGATTTACAAAAGGTAAATCGTGCTTGACTAATCTACTGGAATTTTGTGAGGATGTAACTGGTAAAATAGATAAGGGAGAACCAGTGGATGTGGCGTATTTGGACTTTCAGAAGGCTTTCGATAAGGTCCCGCATAAGAGATTAGCGTGTAAAGTTAAGGCACATGGGATTGGGGGCAAGGTATTGACTTGGATAGAGAAATGGTTGGCAGAGAGAAAGCAAAGAGTTGGAATAAACGGCTTTTTCCGAGTGGCAGGCAGTGACTAGTGGGGTACCGCAGGGATCGGTCCTTGGACCCCAGCTATTCACAATATATATTAATGATCTAGACAAGGGAACTAGATGTAATATCTCCAAGTTTGCAGACGACACAAAGCTGGGTGGGCGTGTGTGCTGTGAGGAGGATGCCGAGAAACTCCAGGATGATTTGGACAGGTTGGGTGATTGGGCAGAAGCATGGCAGATGCAATATAACGTGGATAAATGCGAGGTTATCCACTTTGGTGGTAAAAACAGGAAGGCAGATTATTATCTGAATGGCAATAGATTGGGAGAAGGGGAAGTGCAACGAGACCTGGGTGTCCTTGTGCACCAGTCGCTGAAGGTAAGCATGCAGGTGCAGCAGGCGGTTAAGAAGGCAAATGGTATGATGGCCTTCGTAGCAAGAGGGTTTGAGTACAGGAACAAGGATGTCTTGCTGCAGTTGTACAGGGCCTTGGTGAGACCACATCTTGAGTATTGTGTACAGTTTTGGTTACCTTATCTGAGGAAGGATGTTCTTGCCATGGAAGGAGTTCAGCGAAGATTCACCAGGCTGATACCTGGGATGGCAGGAATGACGTATGAGGAGAGATTGGGTCGATTGGGCTTATACTCGCTGAAGTTTAGAAGAATGAGAGGGGATCTCATTGAAACTTATAAAATTCTGACAGGACTAGACAGACTAGATGCAGGAAGGATGTTCCCGATGGTCGGGGAGTCCAGAACCAGGGGTCACAGTCTAAGGATAAGGGGTAAGCCATTTAGGACAGAAATTAGGAGGAATTTCTTCACCCAGAGAGTGGTGAACCTGTGGAATTCTCTACCACAGAAGGCAGTGGAGGCCAATTCATTAAATATATTCAAGAAGGAGTTAGATATATTTCTGAAGGCTAAAGGGATATGGGGAGAAAGCAGGGACAGGGTACTGAATTTGGATGATCAGCCATGATCGCATTGAATGGCGGAGCAGGCTCGAGGCACTGAATGGCCTACTCCTGCTCCTATCTTCTATGTTTCTATGGAAGGATAGACTTGCCATAGAGGGAGTGCAACGAAGGTTCACCAGACTGATTCCTGGGATGGGGGGATTGTCCTATGAGGAGAGATTGAGTAGACTAGGCCTATATTCTCCAGAGTTTAGAAGAATGAGAGGTGATCTCATTGAAACATACAAAATTCTCACAGGGCTTGACAGGGTAGATGCAGGGAGGGTGTTTCCCCTGGCGGGGGAGTCTAGAACCAGGGGTCACAGTCTCAGAATAAGGGGTCGGCCATTTAGGACTGAGATGAGGAGAAATTTCTTCACTCAGTGGGCGGTGAATCTTTGGAATTCTCTACCCCAGAGGGCTGTGGAGGCTCAGTCGTTGAGTATATTCAAGACAGAGATCGATAGATTTTTGAATATTAAGGGAATCGAGGGGATATGGGGATAGTGCAGGAAAGTGGAAATGAGGTAGAAGATCAGCCATGATCTTATTAAATGGCGGAGCGGCCTTAAAGGGCCAAATGGCCGACTCCTGCTCCTATTTTATATGTTCTTATGTAGCCTGCTCGGGAGGAACAGGTGACTTTGGACCTCTGGTTCCCAAACTCTCCACCACTGGGGGTTTTCCTCGCCTCATGTCTGGGTCTGTTGTAGACTCATTGATAGAGATTGATCGTTGTGATTAATCAACAACTCCATTATCGTTGTATTATGTGATTATTGGGAATGGTAGAAGGCAAACTCGATGGACTTTGGTCTTTATACATCCAGCAAGTCCTCTGTTCCGATGTCAGACTTGTTCACAAAATTAGCCCCTCTTCCGCTTAGTGAGGGACAGGTTCACACTGGGGAGGCAGTCCCAAGCCCTGGCCTTTGCTTAGTCAGCTGACATCAGTCCCGGCTGCCCCTTTAGTCTCAGTACCCTGGGTCGGGCTATCAGTGTCCCTTCCTGGAGTGTGTGGGTATTGGGTGAGGGAAGTGCTTCTTCCCTCCATGTTCAAAAGACGGCTCTTGAAGGGGAGAGGCGGAGGAGTGGAACCCAGGCAGCTGATGGCACAGCCACCAATGGTGGGGTAAAGGAAGCGAAGAGAAGGAGTCTGAGGAATGGAGAGTTCAGGGGAGGGTTTTAGAACTCGAGATAGAGAGGGATAAGGCCACGGAGGGATTGAAACAGGAGGGTGAGAGTTTTAAATTGCAGGCGATGGGTGCCAATGTAGGTCAGCGCGCTCTGGGGTGATGCCTGGTGCAGGATATCTCACCTCTTCTATGCTGGGCTCCGTTCACTAGCTCTTCACGCATTGGGACTCGGACCAGGACCCCAGCCAGGCCCTTAAACTGATTCTATTAACCTCAACACTTGGTGTCATCAAGTCCCAGGCCTCAAGCAAAGGAACTTTAATGTAGCTGACCAATCTAGCCCTGTGCAATCAAATCTAACTCGTCAGTGAGGAACACAGGAATAGGAGGAGGCCATTCAGCCCCTTGAGCCTACTCCGCCATTCAGTCCCTCGAGCCTGTTACACAGGAGCAGGAGGAGGTCATTCAGCCCCTCGAGCCTGTTACGCAGGAACAGGAGGAGGCCATTCAGCACCTCGAGCCTGTTACACAGGAACAGGAGGAGGCCATTCAGTCCCTTGAGCCTGTTACACAGGAACAGGAGGAGGCCATTCAGCCCCTCGAGCCTGTTACACTGGAACAGGAGGAGGCCATTCAGCCCCTCGAGCCTGTTACACAGGAACAGGAGGAGGCCATTCAGCCCGTCGAGCCTGTTACACAGGAACAGGAGGAGGCCATTCAGCCCCTCGAGTCTGTTACACAGGAACAGGAGGAGGCCCATTCAGTCCCTCGAGCCTGTTACACAGGAACAGGAGGAGGCCCATTCAGCCCCTCGAGTCTGTTACACAGGAACAGGAGGAGGCCCATTCAGCCCTTCGAGACTGTTACACAGGAACAGGAGGAGGCCCATTCAGCCCCTCGAGTCTGTTACACAGGAACAGGAGGAGGCCCATTCAGCCCCTCGAGTCTGTTACACAGGAACAGGAGGAGGCCCATTCAGCCCTTCGAGACTGTTACACAGGAACAGGAGGAGGCCCATTCAGTCCCTCGAGACTGTTACACAGGAACAGGAGGAGGCCCATTCAGTCCCTCGAGACTGTTACACAGGAACAGGAGGAGGCCATTCAGCCCCACGAGTCAGTTATACAGCAACAGGAGGCCATTCAGCCCCTCGAGCCTGTTCTGCCATTCAGTTAGATCATTTCCCGCCTTTGCTCCATATCCCTTGACCCTTAACCCAACAACATTTTCAATTGACCCTCAGCACCCACAGCTTTTTGGGGGAGGGAGTTCCAGGTTTCCACCACCCTTTGTGTGAAGACGTGCTTCCTGACATCACCCCTGAACGGCCTGGCTCTAGTTTTAAGGTTCTGCCCCCTTGTTCTGGACTCCCCCCACCAGAGGAAATAGTTTCTTTCTATTTACCCAATGAAATCCTTGAATCATCTTAAACACCTCGATTAGATCACCCCTCAATCTTCTACACTCGAGGGAATACAAGCCCAGTCTGTGCAACCTGTCCTCGTAATTTAACCCCCTAAACCCCGGTATCATTGTGGTGAATCCGCGCTGCTCCCCCTCCGAGGCCAGGATATCCTTCCCGAGGTGAGGGGCCCGGAACGGAACCCAGTGTCCAGGTGCGGTCTGACTAAGGGATGTTTCAGAGTGGGATCTCTGTGTACCTCAGTGCCTCGACCCCACTGGGACTGGAGATGCAGACTGTTGTATATCAGGAATGGGCAGGGGGACTCGGTGCTGAGTATTACAGCAGAGTATTACTCCCCCGCACTTTATTGCTCCCATTAATACCGAGGCTCCCCCTCAGGTGGAGAAGTTGGCACGGACTCTGTTCATGTGGAAGATCGATGTTCACGAGCAGAAGGAGCGAGTTTATGAGATGCGGCGATGGAACGAAGCTCTCGTCACCAACATGTTACCGGAGCACGTCGCTCGACACTTCCTCGGCTCCAAGAAACGAGATGAGGTGATTGACGAGGTCCTGTTTATTTCTCTCATTCTCTCTCTCCCTGTCCCTCCCTCCCTCCCACATTCTCTCTCTCCCTCCCTCCCACATTCTCTCTCTCCCTGTCCCTCTCTCTCTGTCTCTCGGTCCGTCTCTCCCTCTCTCCCTGTCCCTCTCTCCCTCCCACATTCTCTCTCTCCCTGTCCCTCTCTCTCTGTCTCTCGGTCCCTCTCTGTCTCTCGGTTCCTCTCCCTATCCCTCTCTCTCTGTCTCTCGGTCCCTCCCTCTCTCTCTCGGTCCCTCTCTGTCTCTCGGTTCCTCTCTCTGTCTTCTCTCTCTGTCTCTCGGTTCCTCTCCCTGTCCCTCTCTCTCTGTCTCTCGGTTTCTCTCTCTGTCCCTCTCTCTCTGTCTCTCTCTGTCTCTCGGTCCCTCTCTCTCTGTCTCTCGGTTCCTCTCCCTGTCCCTCTCTCTCTGTCTCTCGGTCCCTCCCTCTCTCTCTCGGTCCCTCTCTCTCTGTCTCTCGGTTCCTCTCTCTGTCTTCTCTCTCTGTCTCTCGGTTCCTCTCCCTGTCCCTCTCTCTCTGTCTCTCGGTTTCTCTCTCTGTCCCTCTCTGTCTCTCTCTGTCTCTCGGTCCCTCTCTCTCTGTCTCTCGGTTCCTCTCCCTGTCCCTCTCTCTCTGTCTCTCGGTCCCTCTCTCTCTGTCTCTCGGTTCCTCTCCCTGTCCCTCTCTGTCTCTCGGTTCCTCTCCCTGTCCCTCTCTCTCTGTCTCTCGGTTCCTCTCCCTGTCCCTCTCTCTCTGTCTCTCGGTTTCTCTCTCTGTCCCTCTCTCTCTGTCTCTCTCTGTCTCTCGGTCCCTCTCTCTCTGTCTCTCGGTTCCTCTCCCTGTCCCTCTCTCTCTGTCTCTCGGTCCCTCCCTCTCTCTCTCGGTCCCTCTCTCTCTGTCTCTCGGTTCCTCTCTCTGTCTTCTCTCTCTGTCTCTCGGTTCCTCTCCCTGTCCCTCTCTCTCTGTCTCTCGGTTTCTCTCTCTGTCCCTCTCTGTCTCTCTCTGTCTCTCGGTCCCTCTCTCTCTGTCTCTCGGTTCCTCTCCCTGTCCCTCTCTCTCTGTCTCTCGGTCCCTCTCTCTCTGTCTCTCGGTTCCTCTCCCTGTCCCTCTCTGTCTCTCGGTTCCTCTCCCTGTCCCTCTCTCTCTGTCTCTCGGTTCCTCTCCCTGTCCCTCTCTCTCTGTCTCTCGGTTCCTCTCCCTGTCCCTCTCTGTCTCTCGGTTCCTCTCTCTGTCTTCTCTCTCTGTCTCTCGGTTCCTCTCCCTGTCCCTCTCTCTCTGTCTCTCGGTTTCTCTCTCTGTCCCTCTCTCTCTGTCTCTCTCTGTCTCTCGGTCCCTCTCTCTCTGTCTCTCGGTTCCTCTCCCTGTCCCTCTCTCTCTGTCTCTCAGTCCCTCTCTCTCTGTCTCTCGGTTCCTCTCCCTGTCCCTCTCTCTCTGTCTCTCGGTTCCTCTCCCTGTCCCTCTCTGTCTCTCGGTTCCTCTCTCTGTCTTCTCTCTCTGTCTCTCGGTTCCTCTCCCTGTCCCTCTCTCTCTGTCTCTCGGTTTCTCTCTCTGTCCCTCTCTCTCTGTCTCTCTCTGTCTCTCGGTCCCTCTCTCTCTGTCTCTCGGTTCCTCTCCCTGTCCCTCTCTCTCTGTCTCTCGGTCCCTCTCTCTCTGTCTCTCGGTTCCTCTCCCTGTCCCTCTCTCTCTGTCTCTCGGTTCCTCTCTCTGTCTTCTCTCTCTCTGTCCCCCTGTCTGTTGACTTGGATGAAGGGACCGAGTGTAATGTTGCCAAATTTGCTGCTGACACAAAGATAGGTGGGAAAGCAAGTTGTGAAGAGGACACACAGAATCTGCAAAGGGAAATAGACAGGCTAAGTGAGTGGGCAAACATTTGGCAGATGGAGTATAATTTTTTTTAATTTTTTTAATTCATTGATGGGATGTGGGCGTCGCTGGCTAGGCCTGCATTTAGTGCCCATCCCTAATTGCCCTTGAGAAGATGGTGGTGAGCCACCTTCTTGAACCGCTGCAGTCCATATGGTGTAGGTACACCCACAATGCTGTTAGGAAGGGAGTTCCAGGATTTTGGCCCAGCGACAGTGAAGGAACGGCGATACAGGTCCAAGTCAGGATGGTGTGTGGCTTGGAGGGGAACTTGTAGGTGGTGATGTTCCCATGCGTCTGCTGCCCTTGTCCTTCTAAGTGGTAGAGGTCGCGGGTTTGGAAGGTGCTGTTGAAGGAGCTTTGGCGAGTTGCTGCAGTGCATCTTGTAGATGGTGCACACTGCAGCCACAGTGCGCCGGTGGTGGAGGGAGTGAATGTTGAAGGTGGATGGAGTGCCAATCAAGCGGGCTGCTTTATCCTGAATGGTGTCGAGCTTCTTGAGTGTTGTTGGAGCTGCACTCATCCAGGCAAGTGGAGAGTATTCCATCACACTCCTGACTTGTGCCTTGTAGATGGTGGAAAGGCTTTGGGGAGTCAGGAGGTGAGACACTCGCCGCAGAATACCCAGCCTCTGGCCTGCTCTTGTAGCCACAGTATTTATATGGCTGGTCCAGTTCAGTTTCTGATCAATGGTAACCCCCAGGATGTTGATAGTGGGGGATTCAGCGATGGTAATGCCATTGAATGTCAAGGGGAGATGGTTAGAGTCTCGCTTGTTGGAGATGGTCATTGCCTGGCACTTGTGTGGTGCGAATGTTACTTGCCACTTGTCAGCCCAAGTCTGAATGTTGTCCAGGTCTTGCTGCATATGGACACGGACTGTGGGAAAATGTGAGGTTATCCACTTTGGTAAGAAAAATAAAAAAAACAATTTGTATTTAAATGTAGAGAGATTACAAAATGCTGCGGTACAGAGGGACCTGGGGGTCCTTGTGTATGAAACACAAAGTTAGCATGTAGGTACAGCAAGTAATCAGGAAGGCAAATGGAATGTTGGCCTTTATAGCAAAGTGGTTGGAGTATAAAAGCAGGGAAGTCCTGCTACAACTGTACAGGGTGTTGGTGAGACCACACCTGGAGTACTGCGTACAGTTCTGGTCTCCTTATTTAAGGAAGGATATACTTGCATTCGAGGCAGTTCAGAGAAGGTTCACGAGGTTGATTCCGGAGATGAGGGGGTTGTCTTATGAAGAAAGGTTGAGCAGGCTGGGCCTATACTCACTGGAGTTTAGAAGAATGAGAGGTGATCTTATTGAAACATAAGATTCTGAGGGGGCTCGACAGGGTAGATGCTGAGAGGATGTTTCCCCTCGTGCGGGAATCTAGAACTCGGGGGCATAAGTTTCAGAATAAGGGGTCGCCCATTTCAAACTGAGATGAGGAGGAATTTCTTCTCTGAGGGTCGTGAATCTGTGGAATTCTCTAATCGAGAGAGCTGTGGAGGCGGAGTCATTGAATATATTTAAGGTGGAGATAGACAGAGTTTTGAACAATAAGGGAGTCGAGGGTTATGGGGAGCGGGCAGGGAAGTGGAGTTGAGCCCAAGATCAGATCAGCCATGGTCTCATTAAATGGCGGAGCAGGCTCGAGGGGCCAAATGGCCGATTCCTGCTCCTATTTCATATGTTCTTATGTTCCCACTCTCCTAAATCCCTCTCTCTCTCTCTCTCACATTCTCGCTGTCCCTCTGTCTCCCTCCCCCATCCCTCTCTCTCTCTCGCTCTCTGTCTCTCTCTCACATTCTCTCACTCTCTCGCTCTCACACTCTCTCTCACACTCTCTCTCTCTCTCTCACACTGTCTCTCTCTCTCTCTCTCTCTCTCACACTCTCTCTCACACTCTCTCTCTCTCTCTCACACTGTCTCTCTCTCTCTCTCTCTCACACTCTCTCTCTCTCTCTTTCCCTCAGTCCGTACCCCCGCTCTGGGAGCTGTCACTAAAATGTTCTCTCTGACATTTTCCCGCCTACAGGAATTGTACAGTCAGTCGTATGATGAGGTTGGGGTCATGTTTGCATCGATCCCCAATTTCTCCGATTTCTACACCGAGGAGAGTATTAACAATGGGGGTATTGAGTGCCTGCGATTCCTCAACGAAATAATCTCGGATTTTGATGGTGTAAGTAGTGGTCTGAACCTGCCTGATTTGTAGCTGTACTCAAAACCCAGGGACACAGCAGCCAATGAAAGAGTAGGAGAGGTGACGGGAAACTTGTCACCTGAATGAGAAGCGAGTGACAGACTGAGTTCCCAGCCACTGACTCCATCCCTCTCCCTAACGTCTGTCTGAGGCTGAACCACACTGTTCACAACCTTGGTGTCAGATTTGACCCTGAAATGAGCTTCCGACCACATATCCGCAGCATAACTAAGACCGTCCATTTCCACCTCCGTAACATCGCTTGTCTCCGCCCTTGACTCAGCTCATCTGCTGCTGAAACCCTCATCCATGTCTTTGTTACCTCTAGACTCCACTATTCCAACGCACTCCTGGCCGGCCTCCCACATTCTACCTACGTAAACTTGAGGTCATCCAAAACTCGGCTGCCCGTGTCCTAACTCGCACCAAGTCCCGTTCGCCCATCACCCCTGTGCTCGCTGACCTACATTGGCTCCCGGTTAAGCAACGCCTCGATTTCAAAATACTCATCCTTGTTTTCAAATCCCTCCATGGCCTCGCCCCTCCCTATCTCTGTAACCCAGAATGAGTTGGACTGGCTCCCCATCAGCCTGTGCTCAGCTCTCCCTATCCCAGGGAATAATGATCACCGTCAGTGGGTCTCAGGGCTCCAATCAGAGGGCCTCCAGCTGTGGTTTAATGTTCAGCCCCTGGCCCGCTTCACATTCTGCTCTCTTCCTCAGTTACTGGATGAGCCACAGTTCCGGAATATCACCAAAATCAAGACTATTGGCAGCACCTATATGGCAGCATCCGGGTTAATCCCAGATACCAATCCCAGCAGCTACAACAGCACTGTCAAGGTAAGCCGTGTGTGTGTGTGTGACCTCCCATGTGTGTGTGTGTGACCTCCCGTGTGTCCTCCCATGTTACGTGTGTGTGTGACCTCGTGTGTGAGACCGCCTGTGTGTGACCTGGCATGCATGTGTGTGTGTGACCTCGCATGCGTGACACCTCCCGTGTATGACCTGTGTGTGTGTGTGCGTGGCCTGTGTGTTTGCGTGTGTACGTGTGCGTGACCTCCCGTGTGTGTGCGTGACCTCCCGCGTGTGTGTGCGTGACCTCCCGTGTGTGTGTGTGCGTGACCTCCCGTGTGTGTGCGTGACCTCCCGTGTGTGTGCGTGACCTCCCGTGTGTGTGCGTGACCTCCCGTGTGTGCGTGACCTCCCATGTGTGTGTGACCTCCCATGTGTGTGTGACCTCCCGTGTGTGTTTGTGTGACCTCCCGTGTTTGTGTGTGACCTTCCGTGTGTGTTTGTGTGACCTCCCATGTGTGACCTCGTGTGTGTGCGTGTGCAAGATCTCCCGTGTGTGTGTGTATGTGTGACATAAGAACATAAGAAATAGGAGCAGGAGTCGGCCATTCGGCCCTTCGAGCCTGCTCCGCCATTCAATGAGATCATGGCTGATCTTCTGCCTCAACTCCATTCACCGGCCCTATCGCCATATCCCTTGATGCCCTCACTAGTCAGAAATCTATCGACTCCTGTTTTGAATATACCCAATGACTGAGCCTCCACAGCCCTCTGGGGTAGCGAATTCCAAAAATTCACCACCCTCTGTGAAGAAATTTCTTCTAATCTCAGACCTGAATGGCCAACCCTTTATCCTGAGGCTGTGGCCCCTGGTTCTAGACTCCCCAGCCAAGGGAAACATTCTCCCAGCATCCACGCTATCAAGCCCTATAATCATTTTGTATGCTTCAATGAGATCCCCTCTCGTTCTTCTGAATTCAAGAGAATACAGGCCTAGTTTACTCAATCTCTTCTCATACGACAGTCCCGCCATCCCAGGAATCAATCTTCTAAACCTTCGTTGCACTCCCTCTATGGCAAGTATATCCTTCCCTGGGTAAGGAGACCAAAATTGTACACAGTACTCCAGGTGTGGTCTCACCAAGACCCTATATAATTGGAGTAAGACTTCTTTACTCCTGTACTCAAATCCTCTTGTAATTAGAGATTAGCATGTAAAATTAAGGCACATGGGATTAGGGGCAAGGTATTGACTTGGATAGAGAACTGGTTGGCAGACAGAAAGCAAAGAGTTGGAATAAACGGGTCTTTTTCCAAGTGGCAGGCAGTGACTAGTGGGGTACCGCAGGGATCGGTCCTAGGACCCCAGCTATTCACAATACATATTAATGATCTAGACAAGGGAACTAGATGTAATATCTCCAAATTTGCAGACGACACAAAGCTGGGTGGACGTGTATGCTGTGAGGAGGATGTCGAGAAACTACAGGATGATTTGGACAGGTTGGGTGATTGGGCAGAAGCATGGCAGATGCAATATAACGTGGATAAATGTGAAGTCATCCACTTTGGTGTCAAAAACAGGAAGGCAGATTATTATCTGAATGGCAATAGATTGGGAGAAGGGGAAGTGCAACGAGACCTGGGTGTCCTTGTGCACCAGTCGCTGAAGGTAAGCATGCAGGTGCAGCAGGCGGTTAAGAAGGCAAATGGTATGTTGGCTTTCATAGCAAGAGGCTTTGAGTACAGGAACAAGGATGTCTTGCTGCAGTTGTATAGGGCCTTGGTGAGACCACATCTTGAGTATTGTGTGCAGTTCTGGTCGCCTTATCTGAGGAAGGATGTTCTTGCCATGGAAGGAGTTCAGCGAAGATTCACCAGGCTGATACCTTGGATGGCAGGAATGACGTATGAGGAGAGATTGGGTCGATTGGGCTTGTACTCGCTGGAGTTTAGAAGAATGAGAGGGGATCTCATTGAAACTTATAAAATTCTGGCAGGACTGGACAGACTAGATGCAGGGAGGATGTTCCCGATGGTCGGGGAATCCAGAACCAGGGGTCACAGTCTAAGGATAAAGGAGTAAGCCATTTAGGACAGAAATGAGGAGGAATTTCTTCACCCAGAGAGTGGTGAACCTGTGGAATTCTCTACTACAGAAGGCAGTAGAGGCCAATTCATTAAATATATTCAAGAAGGAGTTGGATGTATTTCTTAAGACTGAAGGGATCAAGGGGTATGGGGAGAAAGCAGTGACCGGGTATTGAACTTGGATGATCAGCCATGATCGCATTGAATAGCGGAGCAGGCTCGAGGGGCCGAATGGCCTACTCCTGCTCCTATCTTCTATGTTTCTATGTAATGAAGGCCAGCATACCATTTGCCTTCCTAATGGCTTGCTGCACCTGCACATTCACTTTTAGTGTCCCTTTGAGCATCTGCATTCCCCAATCTTTCACCATTTAGGAAATACTCTGCCTTTCTGTTTTTTCTACCAAAGTGGATAACTTCACATTTCTCCACATTATATTCCATCTGCCATGTTCTCGCCCACTCACTGAGCCTGTTGAGATCCCCTTGAAGCCTCTTCACATCCTCTTCGCAACTGACACTGCCACCTAGCTTTGTATCATCAGCAAATTTGGAAATGTTACATTTAGTCCCCTCATCCAAATCATTGATATAGATTGTGAATAGCTGGGGCCCAAGCACCGATCCTTATGGTACCCCACTAGTCACAGCCTGCCATCCTGGAAAAGACCCGTTTATCATTATAAAAATCCAAATACACCGCATCTACCGGTTCCCCTTTGTCTACTCCACTGAATTTGGATGATCAGCCATGATCTCATTGAATGGCGGAGCAGGCTCGAGGGGCCGAATGGCCTACTCCTGCTCCTATCTTCTATGTTTCTATGTCACACACACACACACGGGAGGTCACACACACACACACGGGAGGTCACACACACACACACGGGAGGTCACACACACACACACGGGAGGTCACACACACACACGGGGGACAGACAAAAAGGAAAAGGAGGTGGCGTAGCGCTGTTAATAAGGGATGAGATCGGTACGGTAGAGATAAAAGATCTTGGCTCGGCAGATCGTGATGTAGGACTGGAATCAGTTTGGGTGGAGCTAAGAAACAGCAAAGGGCGGAAAACATTGGTGGCAGTTGTGTATAGGCCACCAAACAGTAATGGTAATGTAGGGCACTGTATCAATCAAGAGATTAGAAGTGCATGTAACAAGGGCAATACGGTAATCATGGGGGACTTTAATCTACATATTGACTGGGCAAATGAAATTACCACTAATGGTGTGGAGGACGAATTCTTGCAATGCATGCGAGATGGTTTCCTGGATCAGTATGTGGAGGAACCAACCAGGGAACAGACTATTCTGGATCTGGTACTGTGTAATGAGAAAGGGCTAATCAATAATCTTGTGGTAAAGGGGCCTTTAGGGACAAGTGACCATAATATGATTGAATTTTACATTAAGTCTGAGAGTGATGTAGTCCAATCTGAAACTTCAATCTAAACAGAGGAAACTACAAGGGTATGAGGGACAAGTTGGCCATGGTAGATTGGGAGACTACACTAAAAGGTATGAAGGTGGACATACAAAGGCTAACATTCAAGGAAATAATGCATAATTTGCAACAAGCATATATTCCTCTAGGGCATAAAAACCCAAAAGGAAAAGTGATCCAACCATGGCTAACAAAAGAAATTAAAGTCAGTATTAAGTCAAAGGAGGAAGCTTATAAAGTTGCCAGAAAAAGCAGTCAGCCTGAGGATTGGGATCTTTTTAGTAATTAGCAAAGGGGGATCAAGAAATTGATAAAGAAAGGGAAAATGGAATATGAGCACAAACTAGCGAAAAATATAAAAACAGATTTTAAAAGCTTCTATAGGTATGTGAAAAGGAAAAGACTGGTGAAGGTAAATGTAATTCCTTTACTGTCGGAGACGGGAGAATTTATAATGGGGAATGAGGAAATGGCAGAGAAATTAAATAAATACTTTGTTTCTGTCTTCACGGAGGAAGAGACAAAAAACCTCCCAGAAATACGAGAAAACCAAGGGTGTGACGAGAATGAGGAACGTAAAGAAATTATTATTAGTAAAAAAACAGTACTAGCAAAATTAATGGGACTAAAAGTTGATAAATCCCAAGGACCGGATGACCTACATCCTAGGGTTTTGAAAGAGGTGGCCATTGGGATAGTGGACGCATTGGTTGTCATCTTCCAAAATTCTATAGATTCTGGAACGGTTCCTGCAGATTGGAGGATAGCAAATGTAACCGCGCTATTTAAGAAAGGAGGGAGAGAGAAAACGGGGAACTATAGACCTGTTAGCCTCACATCAGTAGTTCGGAAAATGCTGGAATCTATTATAAAGGATGCAATAACTGGGCACTTAGACACTAATAGTAAGATTGGGCCAAGTCAACATGGATTTATGAAAGGGAAATCCAGTTTGACAAGCCTACTGCTGCACCTGCATGCTTACCTTCAGCGACTGGTGCACAAGGACACCCAGGTCTCGTTGCACTTCCCCTTCTCCCAATCTATTGCTATTCAGATAATAATCTGCCTTCCTGTTTTTGACACCAAAGTGGATAACCTCACATTTATCCACATTATATTGCATCTGCCATGCGTCTGCCCAATCACCCAACCTGTCCAAATCATACTGGAGTTTCTCGGCATCCTCCTCACAGCACACACGCCCACCCAGTTTTGTGTCATCTGCAAACTTGAAGATATTACATCTAGTTCCCTCATCTAGATCATTAGTATATATTGTGAATAGCTGGGGTCCAAGCACCAATCCCTGCAGTACCCCACTAGTCACTGCCTGCCACTCGGAAAAAGACCCGTTTATTCCAACTCTTTGCTTTCTGTCTGCCAACCAGTTCTCTATCCAAGTCAGTACCTTACCCCCAATCCCATGTGCTTTAACTTTGCACGCTAATCTCTTATGCGGGACCTTATCAAAAGCCTTCTGAAAGTCCAAATACACCACTTCCACTGGTTCTCCCTTATCTATTCTACCAGTCACATCCTCAAAAAATTCCAGTAGATTAGTCAAGCATGATTTACCTTTTGTAAATCCATGTTGACCTGTCCGATCCTGTCACTGTTTTAAGTGCTCTGCTATTACATCTTTTATAATGGACTCTAGCATTTTCCCCACTACCGATGTCAGACTATAATTCCCCGTTTTCTCTCTACCTCCTTTTTTAAATAGTGAGGTAACATTAGCTACCCTCCAATCCATGGGAACTGTTCCAGAGTCTATTGAATTTTGGAAGATGATCAGCAATGCATCTACTATTTCTAGGGCCACTTCCTTAAGTACCCTAGGATGTAGATTATCAGGCCCTGGGGATTTGTCGGCCTTCAATCCCGTCAATTTCCCTAACACCATTTCCCTACAAATACTGATTTCATTCAGTTCCTCCCTCTCATTAGACACTATGTTCCCCGACATCTCTGGTAGGTTATTTGTGTCCTCCTTTGTGAAGACAGAACCAAAGTATGTATTTAATTGGTCTGCCATTTCTTTGTTCCCCATTATAAATCCCCCTGATTCTGACTGCAAGGGACCTACGCTTGACTTCACCAATCTTTTTCTCTTCACATATCTATAGAAGCTTTTACAGTCAGTTTTTATGTTCCCTGCAAGCTTACTCTCATACTCTATTTTCCCCCTCTTAATTAATCCCTTTGTCCTCTGTGCTGCCATGACTGTCACAGTGACCTCCCGTGTTTGTGTGTGTGTGACCTCCCGTGCGTGTGTGTGTGTGTGACATAGAAACATAGAAGATAGGAGCAGGAGTAGGCCATTCGGCCTCTCGAGCCTGTTCCGCCATTTAATGAGATCATGGCTGATCATCCAAATTCAGTACCCTGTCCCTGCTTTCTCCCCATATCCCTTGATCCCTTTAGCCTTAAGAAATATATCTTACTCCTTGAATATATTTAATGAATTGGCCTCAACTGTCTTCTGTGGTAGAGAATTCCACAGGTTCACCACTCTCTGGGTGAAGAAATTCCTCCTCATCTCAGTCCTAAATGGCTTACCCCTTATCCTTAGACTGTGACCTCTGGTTCTGGACTCCCCGGCCATCAGGAACATCCTTCCTGCATCTAGTCTGTCCAGTCCTGTTAGAATTTTATAAGTTTCAATGAGATCCCCTCTCATTCTTCTAAACTCCAGTGAGTATAAGCCCAATCAACCCAATCTCTCCTCATACGTCATTCCTGCCGTCCCAGGTATCAGTTTGCTGAATCTTCGCTGCACTCTCTCCATGGCAAGAACATCCTTCCTCAGATAAGATGACCAAAACTGCACACAATACTCAAGGTGCGGTCTCACCAAGGCCCTGTACAACTGTAGCAAGACATCCTTGTTCCTGCACTCGAACGCTCTCGCTACGAAGGCCAACATACCATTTGCCTTCTTAACTGCCTGCTGCACCTGCATGCTTACCTTCAGCGACTGGTGCACAACCAATGCATCCACTATTTCCATGGCTTCCTCTTTTAGTACTCTGGGATGCAGATTATCAGGCCCTGGGGATTTATCGGCTTTCAGTCCCGTTAATTTCTCCAGCAGTATTTTTTTACTAATACTAATTTCCTCTAATTCCTCCTTCTCACTAGACCCTTGGTTCCCTAGCATTTCTGGGAAGTTATTTATGTCCTCTTCCTTGAAGACAGAACCAAAGTATTTGTTTAATTGCTCTGCCATTTCCTTGTTCCCCATTATAAATTCTCCTGTTTCTGACTGTAAGGGACCTACATTTGTCTTCACTAATCTTTTTCTTTTTGCATATTTGTAGAAACTTTTACAGTCCACTTTTATGTTCCTAGCAAGTTTACTCTCATACTCTATTTTTCCCCTCTTAATCAATCTCTTGGTCCTTTTTTGCTGAACTCTAAACTGCTCTCAATCCTCAGGCTTGCTACTTTTTCTGGCAACTTTATATGACTCTTTGAATCTAATACTATCCCTAATTTCTTTTGTTAGCCATGGCTGTTTTTCCTTTTGTGTTTTTGCGCTAGAAAAGAAGGTATAACTTGAAATTCATGCATTCGTTCCTTAAATGTTAGACATTGCCTATCCACCGTCATGCCTTTTAATGTGTGTGTGTGTGACCTCCCGTGTGTGTGTGTGTGACCTCCCGTGTGTGTGTGTGTGTGACCTCCCGTGTGTGTGTCCGTGTGTGTGTGTGACCTCCCGTGTGAGTGCATGTGTGACCTCCCGTGTGTGTGTGTGTGACCTCCCGTGTGTGTGTGTGTGACCTCCCGTGTGTGTGCATGTGTGACCTCCCGTGTGTGTGTGTGTGACCTCCCGTGTGTGTGTGTGACCTCCCGTGTGTGTGTGTGTGACCTCCCGTGTGTGTGCATGTGTGACCTCCCATGTGTGTGTGTGTGACCTCCCGTGTGTGTGTGTGTGACCTCCCGTGTGTGTGTGTGTGACCTCCCGTGTGTATGTGTGTGACCTCCCGTGTGTGTGTGTGACCTCCCGTGTGTGTGTGTGTGTGACCTCCCGTGTGTGTGTGTGTGACCTCCCGTGTGTGTGTGTGTGACCTCCCGTGTGTGTGTGTGACCTCCCGTGTGTGTGTGTGTGACCTCCCGTGTGTGTGTGTGACCTCCCGTGTGTGTGTGTGTGACCTCCCGTGTGTGTGTGTGACTTCCCGTGTGTGTGTGTGTGACCTCCCGTGTATGTGTGTGACCTCCCGTGTGTGTGTGACCTCCCGTGTGTGTGTGACCTCCCGTGTGTGTGTGTGACCTCCCGTGTGAGTGTGTGTGACCTCCCGTGTGTGTGTGTGTGACCTCCCGTGTGTGTGTGTGTGACCTCCCGTGTGTGTGTGTGTGACCTCCCGTGTGTGTGTGTGTGACCTCCCGTGTGTGTGTGTGTGACCTCCCGTGTGTGTGTGTGACCTCCCGTGTGTGTGTGTGTGACCTCCCGTGTGTGTGTGTGTGACCTCCCGTGTATGTGTGTGACCTCCCGTGTGTGTGTGTGTGACCTCCCGTGTGTGTGTGTGTGACCTCCCGTGTGTGTGTGTGTGACCTCCCGTGTGTGTGTGTGTGACCTCCCGTGTGTATGTGTGTGACCTCCCGTGTGTGTGTGTGACCTCCCGTGTGTGTGTGTGTGACCTCCCGTGTGTGTGTGTGTGACCTCCCGTGTGTGTGTGTGTGACCTCCCGTGTGTGTGTGTGTGACCTCCCGTGTGTGTGTGTGACCTCCCGTGTGTGTGTGTGTGACCTCCCGTGTGTGTGTGTGACCTCCCGTGTGTGTGTGTGTGACCTCCCGTGTGTGTGTGTGACCTCCCGTGTGTGTGACCTCCCGTGTATGTGTGTGACCTCCCGTGTGTGTGTGACCTCCCGTGTGTGTGTGACCTCCCGTGTGTGTGTGTGACCTCCCGTGTGAGTGTGTGTGACCTCCCGTGTGTGTGTGTGTGACCTCCCGTGTGAGTGTGTGTGACCTCCCGTGTGTGTGTGTGTGACCTCCCGTGTGTGTGTGTGACCTCCCGTGTGTGTGTGTGTGACCTCCCGTGTGTGTGTGTGTGACCTCCCGTGTGTGTGTGTGTGACCTCCCGTGTGTGTGTGTGTGACCTCCCGTGTGAGTGTGTGTGACCTCCCGTGTGTGTGTGTGTGACCTCCCGTGTGTGTGTGTGTGACCTCCCGTGTGTGTGTGTGACCTCCCGTGTGTGTGTGTGTGACCTCCCGTGTGTGTGTGTGTGACCTCCCGTGTGTGTGTGTGACCTCCCGTGTGTGTGTGTGACCTCCCGTGTGTGTGTGTGTGACCTCCCGTGTGTGTGTGTGTGACCTCCCGTGTGTGTGTGTGTGACCTCCCGTGTGAGTGTGTGTGACCTCCCGTGTGTGTGTGTGTGACCTCCCGTGTGTGTGTGTGACCTCCCGTGTGTGTGTGTGTGACCTCCCGTGTGTGTGTGTGACCTCCCGTGTGTGTGTGTGTGACCTCCCGTGTGTGTGTGTGTGACCTCCCGTGTGTGTGTGTGACCTCCCGTGTGTGTGTGTGTGACCTCCCGTGTGTGTGTGTGTGACCTCCCGTGTGTGTGTGTGTGACCTCCCGTGTGTGTGTGTGTGACCTCCCGTGTGTGTGTGACCTCCCGTGTGTGTGTGTGACCTCCCGTGTGTGTGTGTGTGACCTCCCGTGTGTGTGTGTGTGACCTCCCGTGTGTGTGTGTGTGACCTCCCGTGTGTGTGCATGTGTGACCTCCCGTGTGTGTGTGTGTGACCTCCCGTGTGTGTGTGTGTGACCTCCCGTGTGTGTGTGTGTGACCTCCCGTGTGTGTGTGTGACCTCCCGTGTGTGTGACCTCCCGTGTGTGTGTGTGTGACCTCCCGTGTGTGTGTGTGTGACCTGCCGTGTGTGTGTGTGTGACCTCCCGTGTGTGTGCATGTGTGACCTCCCGTGTGTGTGTGTGTGACCTCCCGTGTGTGTGTGTGTGACCTCCCGTGTGTGTGTGTGTGACCTCCCGTGTGTGTGTGTGTGACCTCCCGTGTGTGTGTGTGTGACCTCCCGTGTGTGTGTGTGACCTCCCGTGTGTGTGACCTCCCGTGTGTGTGTGTGTGACCTCCCGTGTGTGTGTGTGTGACCTCCCGTGTGTGTGTGTGTGACCTCCCGTGTGTGTGCATGTGTGACCTCCCGTGTGTGTGTGTGTGACCTCCCGTGTGTGTGTGTGTGACCTCCCGTGTGTGTGTGTGTGACCTCCCGTGTGTGTGTGTGTGACCTCCCGTGTGTGTGTGTGACCTCCCGTGTCATGGTTACAATGTAATTTCCGTATTATGACTCTCTTTTACAGAAGGATCAGGAAGCCTCGGCTAAGGAAAGCTGGCAGCACCTGGCCGACCTGGCGGACTTTGCTTTGGCCATGAAAGTGACCTTAATGAACATCAATTATCAGTCGTTTAATAACTTTATGCTACGCACCGGTAAGAGTGACCTCACCGTGTCTCAGATTACCGTAACCGCACCGTGTCTCAGTTTACCGTAACCGCACCGTGTCTCAGATTACCGTAACCTCACCGTGTCTCAGATTACCGTAACCTCACCGTGTCTCAGATTACCGTAACCTCACCGTGTCTCAGATTACCGTAACCGCACCGTGTCTCAGATTACCGTAACCTCACCGTGTCTCAGTTTACCGTAACCGCACCGTGTCTCAGATTACCGTAACCGCACTGTGTCTCAGATTACCGTAACCGCACCGTGTCTCAGATTACCGTAACCGCACCGTGTCTCAGATTACCGTAACCTCACCGTGTCTCAGATTACCGTAACCTCACCGTGTCTCAGATTACCATAACCGCACCGTGTCTCAGATTACCGTAACCTCACCGTGTCTCAGATTACCGTAACCGCACCGTGTCTCAGATTACCGTAACCTCACCGTGTCTCAGATTACCGTAACCGCACCGTGTCTCGGATTACCGTAACCACACCGTGTCTCAGATTACCGTAACCGCACCGTGTCTCAGATTACCGTAACCTCACCGTGTCTCAGATTACCGTAACCTCACCGTGTCTCAGATTACCGTAACCTCACCATGTCTCAGATTACCGTAACCTCACCGTGTCTCAGATTACCGTAACCTCACCGTCTCAGATTACCGTAACCTCACCGTGTCTCAGATTACCGTAACCTCACCGTGTCTCAGATTACCGTAACCTCACCGTGTCTCAGATTACCGTAACCGCACCGTGTCTCAGATTACCGTAACCTCACCGTGTCTCAGATTACCGTAACCTCACCATGTCTCAGATTACCGTAACCTCACCGTGTCTCAGATTACCGTAACCGCACCGTGTCTCAGATTACCGTAACCTCACCGTGTCTCAGATTACCGTAACCTCACAGTGTCTCAGATTACCGTAACCGCACCGTGTCTCAGATTACCGTAACCTCACCGTGTCTCAGATTACCGTAACCGCACCGTGTCTCAGATTACCGTAACCTCACCGTGTCTCAGATTACCGTAACCGCACCGTGTCTCGGATTACCGTAACCACACCGTGTCTCAGATTACCGTAACCGCACCGTGTCTCAGATTACCGTAACCTCACCGTGTCTCAGATTACCGTAACCTCACCATGTCTCAGATTACCGTAACCTCACCGTGTCTCAGATTACCGTAACCTCACCGTCTCAGATTACCGTAACCTCACCGTGTCTCAGATTACCGTAACCTCACCGTGTCTCAGATTACCGTAACCGCACCGTGTCTCAGATTACCGTAACCGCACCATGTCTCAGATTACCGTAACCGCACCGTGTCTCAGATTACCGTAACCTCACCGTGTCTCAGATTACCGTAACCTCACCATGTCTCAGATTACTGTCACCTCACCGTGTCTCAGATTGCCATCACCTCACCGTGTCTCAGATTACCGTAACCTCACCGTGTCTCAGATTACCGTAACCTCACCATGTCTCAGATTACCGTAACCTCACCGTGTCTCAGATTACCGTAACCTCACCGTGTCTCAGATTACCGTAACCTCACCGTGTCTCAGATTACCGTAACCTCACCGTGTCTCAGATTACCGTAACCTCACTGCCTCAGATTACCGTAACCGCACCGTGTCTCAGATTACCGTAACCTCACCGTGTCTCAGATTACCGCAACTCCCATGTGACTCATGTTAACATTCCCTGTGTATGATATCCCAGTGAGCTGAGCATTGAATGCGGATTGCTTTCAGTCTCAAGTTTTCATTCTCTATCTTTCTGCTGTGTTCCTTTCAGGAATGAACAAAGGCGCTGTTCTAGCTGGGGTGATCGGAGCTCGAAAACCACATTATGACATCTGGGGAAATACTGTCAATGTGGCCAGCAGAATGGAGTCAACAGGGCAGATGGGAAATATCCAGGTAATGGAGACACAGTGGAGGCCAAAATATTGGGGAGGGGCGGAGTCACTGGGGGAAGGGTCGAGGTTCAGAGTGCAGGACAGCAGGGTGAAGGGTCGAGGGACAAAGTGCAGGACTAATGAGACAGGATTAATTAATGATCTCATAGTAAAGGATCCTCTAGGGAAGAGTGATAATAACATGATAGAATTTCACATTCAGTTTGAGGATGAGAAACTTGGATCTGAAACTAGTATGAAGACAGAGCTGGCTAAAGTGAACTGGGAAAATAGATTAAAAGGTAAGATGGCAGATAAGCAGTGGCAGACACTTAAGGAGATATTTCAAAACTCTCAACAAAGATATATTCCAGTGAGAAAGAAAGAGAAGGATGAACCATCCGTGGCTAACTAAGGAAGTAAAGGATGGTATCAAATTGAAAGAAAAGGCATTCAATGTTGCAAAGATTAGTGGAAGGCCAGAAGATTGGGAAATTTTTAGAAACCAGCAAAGGATGACTAAAAAATTAAGAGGGAGAAAATAGATTGAGAGTAAACTAGCAAGAAATATAAAAACAGACAGTAAGAGCTTCTACAAGTATATAAAAAGGAAGAGAGTAGCTAAAGTAAACTTAAGAGGATGAGACTGGGGAATTAATAATGGGAAACAAGGAAATGGCGGAGACTTTGAACAAATATTTTGTATCAGTCTTCATGGTAGAAGACACTAAAAGCATCCCAATAATAATTGATAATCAAGGAGCTACAGGGAGGGAGGAACTTAAAACAATCTGTATCACTAGAGAAAAAGTACTCGGCAAACTAATGGGACTAAAGGTGGACAAGTCCCCTGGATCTGATAGCTCACATCCCAGGGTCTTAAAAGAGGTGGCTGCAGAGATAGTGGATACATTGGTTGTAATCTACCAAAATTCCCTGGACTCTGGAGAGGTCCCAGTGGACTGGAAAACCGCAAATGTAACACCCCTAGTCAAGAGAGGAGGGAGACAGAAAGCAGGCAACTATTGACCAGTTAGCCTAGCGTCTGTCATTGGGAAAATGCTGGAATCCATTATTAAGGGAGTAGTAGCAGGACATTTAGGAAATCATAATAAAACCATGCTGACTCTGCGTGATTGATGAAAGGGAAATCATGTTTGACAAATCTATTAGAGTTCTTTGAGGATGTAATGAGCAGGGTGGATAAAGGGGAACCAGTAGATGTGGTGTATTTGGATTTCCAGAAGGCATTCGATAAGGTGCCACATAAAAGGTTACTGCACAAGATAAGAGCTCACGGGGTTGGGGGTAATATATTAGCATGGATAGAGGATTGGCTAACTAACAGAAAGCAGAGAGTCGGGATAAATGGGTCATCTTCAGGATGGCAACCAGTAACTAGTCGGGTGCCACAGGGATCAGTGCTGGGGCTGATTTACAATCTATATTAATGACTTAGATGAAGGGACCGAGTGTACTGTAGCCAAATTTGCTGACGAGGTAAAGGTAGGTGGGAAAGCAAGTTGTGAGGAGGACACAGAGTCTGCAAAGGGGTATAGACAGGTTCAGTGAGTGGGTGAGAATTTGGCAGATGGAGAATAATGTGGGAAAATGTGAGGTTATCCACTTCGGTAGGAAGAATAAAAAAGCAAATGATTATTTAAATGGAGAGAGACTACAGAATGCTGGGGTACAGAGGGATCTGGGGGTCCTTGTACATGAAACACAAAGTTAGCATGCAGGTACAGCAAGTAATTAGGAAAGCAAATGGAATGTTGGCCTTTATTGCAAAGGGGGATGGAGTATAAAAGTAGGGAAGTCCTGCTACAACTGTACAGGGTGTTGGTGAGACCACACCTGGAGTACTGCGTACAGTTTAGGTCTCCTTATTTAAGGAAGGATATACTTTCATTGGAGGCAGTTCAGAGAAGGTTCACGAGGTTGATTCCGGAGGTGAAGGGGTTGTCTTATGAAGAAAGGTTGAGCAGGTTGGGCCTATTGGAGTTTAGAAGAATGAGAGGGGATCTTATTGAAATGTATAAGATACTGAGGGGGCTCGGCAGGGTAGAAACATGAAAAATAGGAGCAGGAGTCGGCCATTCAGCCCCTCGAGCCTGCTCCGCCATTCAATATGAACATGGCTGATCCTCTATCTCAATACCATATTCCCGCTCTCTCCCCATACCCATTGATGCCTTTTGTGTCTAGAAATCTATCTATCTCCTTCTTAAATATACTCAATGACTTGGCCTCCACAGCCTTCTGTGGTAGAGAATTCCACAGGTTCACCACCCTCTGAGTGAAGAAAATTCTCCTCATCTCAGTCCTAAATGTCCTACCCCGTATCCTGAGACTGTGACCCCTCGTTCTAGACCCCCCAGCCAGGGGAAACATCCTCCCTGCATCCAGTCTGTCTAACCCTGTCAGAATTTTATACGTTTCAATGAGATCCCCTCTCATTCTTCTAAACTCTAGTGAATACAGGCCTAGTCGACCCAATCTCTCCTCATACGACAGTCCTGCCATCCCAGGAATCAGTCTGGTGAACCTTCGCTGCACTCCCTCTATGGCTAGTCTATCCTTTCTTAGGTAAGGAGGCCAAAACTGCACACAGTACTCCAGGTGTGTTCTCACCAAGGCCCTGTAAAACTGTAGTAAGACATCCTTGCTCCTGTACTCAAATCCTCTTGCAATGAAGGCCAACATACCATTTGCCTTCACTGCAGCATTCTGTAATCTCTCTCCATTTACATAATATTTTGCTTTTCTGTTTTTCCTAGCAAAGTGGATAACCTCGCATTTTCCCACATTATACTCCATCTGCAAAATTTCTGCCCACTCACTGAACCTCTCGATACCCCTTGGCAGAATCTTTATGTCCTCCTCACAACTTGCTTTCCCACCTATCGTTATCTCTTGGAAATACTCAGTAGGTCAGGCAGCATCTGTGAAGAGAGAAACAGAGTTAACGTTTCAGGTCGATGACCCTGTGATCAAATATGCCATTCATCAGGCACTCTGTATTCTCTGTGTTTGATTGTGCCTGTGACTGTGGCAAGCAGGGGAGTTTAGTTTCAGTTTCATTTCCTTACCTGTATTGTATTGTGTGTAGGGCTCCGCCCATACCTGGCCCCTACTTAAGCAGGCCCCAGCATGTCTCACAGGCAGTACAGCAGATCTCTGGATGAGAGACACTTCTCCACTGTGTATTACTTTCTGAGTTAATAAAAGCCTTGCTTTGCTCCGTTAACGTTGAGTCTCGGATTCATTGAGGCACATCAATTTTATTAACTCAATTTTCAACGCAATGGATCAACTCTTCAAACCCGAACGTTTGGATTTGGACCCGCATGCTTCGGACGCATCGGCACGATTCGGACACTGGTTTAAGTGCATGGAATTCTTCCTGGACAATTCCGCAGCCATCACAGACGCTACGGACGCTGAAAGTATGAAACTCGGAATCCTGCGGAATTGGGTAAGCCACCGGGTTTACCCCCTCATCCAAGACGCCGACACGTACCCGGCCGCCTGCGACATCCTAAAGGCGCATTACCAGCAGCCTACGAACGAGGTGTACGCTAGGCATCTGCTCGCTACTCGCACACAGCGACCTGGGGAATCGCTGGATGAGTTCCTAGTCACCCTGAAAACGCTTGGCAAAGACTGCAAGTGCCAAGATGTAAAAGCCGCAGTGTACACTGACGAGCTTGTTCGTGATGCCTTTATCACAGGCCTCAGCTCCACTTACATCCGGCAGAGACTACTGGAAAAAACGGGATTGGACCTGAAACAGGCTGTGGACACAGCGCGATCCCTGGATGTGGCCCAGAGAAACTCGGACGCCTACTCTTCAGCCCGCGCCGTCCACGCCGCCACGTGTGCACCAAGGGCGCCGCCATCTTGGAAGACATCTTCCCCGCCCGGCAGCCCGACACCGTCGGGGCCCCGCTCTCCCCCCAGAAGCCCTACGACAGCCGCGACGCGTCGGGGCCCCAACTGCTACTTCTGCGGGCAGCCGAAGCACACCAGAAACCTGTGCCCGGCGAAAGGCACCACCTGCTTTAAGTGCGGTAAGAAGGGGCACTTCGGGAAGGTGTGCAGAGGGAACCCCGCTGGAAAACCCGCCACCGCCACGTGTGCGCCGTGGGAGCGGCCATCTTGGACGCCATCTTGCCCGACCTCGTGCGGTCCGCCATCTTGTGAGCAGACAGCGTGGACGCCATCTTGTCTCGATCAGGGCCCTACAGTGGCATCGGTTACAGTGGACCAGACCAGACCGCACCCGCTATCCAAATCAATGGTGGACATCGAGGTAAACGGGTGCGGGGTTAAATGTTTAATTGACAGTGGAAGCACGGAGAGTTTTATCCACCCTGAACTAGCACAACAACTCTCTCTAACGGTGGTCCCTGCTCGGGGCACCATCTCTATGGCTGATAAAACCCAGACATCGACCATTATGGGTTACTGCGCGGTACAATTGTCCGTTAACGGAACTGTATACGATCATTTTAAATTACTAATCATGAAGAGTCTATGTGCGAGCGTGATCTTGGGCCTGGATTTCCAGTGCCACCACCAAAGCATCACGCTCAATTACGGTGGGTCCCAGCCGCCCCTCACAGTGTGCGGTCTGGCTACCCTGAAGGTAAAGCCGCCTTCGCTATTCGCGAACCTTACTCCCAACTGCCGGCCAATAGCGACCAAAAGCAGGAGGTACAGCTGGGAGGACAGGCGGTTTATCGCGACCGAGGTGGACAGGCTGCTGAGGGAGCGCGTTATTGAACGCAGCAACAGCCCGTGGCGCGCCCAAGTGGTGGTGGTGAGGGGTAGTGAGAAGAAACGGATGGTGATCGACTATAGCCAAACGATCAACATGTACACCCAACTAGACGCCTACCCGCTACCCCGCATATCAGAAATGGTGAACCAAATTGCCCAATACCGGGTGTTCTCCACCATCGACCTCAAGTCAACGTACCACCAGCTCCCTATCAGACCAGAGGACCGCCCGTACACCGCCTTCGAGGCGAACGGACGCCTCTACCAATTCCTCAGAGTCCCCTTTGGGGTGACGAATGGGGTCTCAGTCTTCCAGAGGGAGAGGGACCGCATGGTCGATGACCACCACTTGCAGGCAACCTTCCCCTACCTCGACAACGTCACCATCTGCGGTCACAACCAGCAGGATCACGACTCGAACCTCGAGAGGTTCCTGAAAACCGCACAAAAACTCAACCTCACTTACAACGAGGACAAGTGCGTTTTCAACACCACGCGCCTCTGCATACTAGGCAGCGTGGTGGAGAATGGGGAAATCTGACCAGACCCCGACCGATTGCGCCCCTTACGGGAGCTCCCCCTGCCCAACACTCCCAAAGCCCTGAAAAGGTGCCTGGGGTTATTTTCTTATTATGCCCAATGGGTCCCCAACTACTCCGACAAAGCCCGCCCCCTCTTGAAATCATCCTCTTTTCCGCTCTCTGCTGAGGCCCACGCCGCCTTCAAAAGCATTAAGCGGGATATTGAACGGGCCACGCTACAGGCAGTGGACGAGAACACTCCCTTTCAAGTGGAAAGTGATGCGTCTGACTTTGCCTTGGCGGCCACCCTCAACCAGGCGGGGCGGCCCATAGCTTTCTTCTCGAGGACCCTCCAAGGGCCCGAGATCAGACACTCCTCCGTGGAAAAGGAGGCCCAAGCCATCGTGGAGGCAGTGCGCCACTGGCGCCACTACCTAGCCGGCAAATGCTTCACCCTCCTTACCGACCAGCGGTCGGTAGCGTTTATGTTTAATAATAAACAGAAGGGGAAGATTAAAAATGATAAGATTCTCAGGTGGCGGATCGAGCTCTCCACCTTCGAGTATGACATCATTTACCGGCCAGGGGCCCTTAACGAATCCCCCGACGCCCTCTCACGAGAGATGTGTGCCAGCGCCACCGGGGATCGGCTACAGACCCTCCACAACGACCTCTGCCACCCAGGGGTCACATGGCTGTTCCACTTCATAAAGTCCCGCAACTTACCCTACTCGATTGAGGAAGTTCGGTCTCTGACCAGGAACTGCCGCACTTGCGCTGAGTGCAAGCCTCGGTTCTACCGCCCAGATAGAGCCCACTTAATCAAAGCTACACAGCCCTTTGAGCGGCTCAGCTTAGATTTCAAGGGCGCCCTCCCGTCGGTCGACCGCAATGTTTACTTCCTGAACATTGTGGACGAATACTCCCGTTTCCCATTCGCCTTCCCCTGCCCAGACATGACCAGCGCCACGGTCATTAAATGCCTCAACAGCCTGTTCTGCCTGTTCGGTATGCCGAGCTACATCCATACGGATAGGGGGGCGTCCTTCATGAGTGAAGAGCTACGCCAGTACATGCTGTCCAGGGGGATCGCCACGAGCCATACCACCAGCTACAACCCCCAGGGTAACGGCCAGGTGGAGCGAGAGAACGGGACAGTATGGAAAGCAGTCACTCTAGCTCTAAGGACCAAGGGCCTCCCTATCTCCCGCTGGCAGGAAGTCCTCCCAGATGTGCTCCATTCGATACGGTCGCTATTGTGTACTGCCACTAATGCCACGCCTCATGAACGGATGTTTGTCTTTCCCCGGAAATCCACCTCAGGCGTATCCATGCCGTCATGGCTCTCCACCCCAGGTCCGGTACTTGTACGAAGGCATGTGAGGGGCCACAAGACGGACCCTCTTGTGGAGTCAGTGCACCTACTCCACGCCAACCCCCAATACGCGTATGTCCGGCACGCCGACGGAAGGGAGGACACCGTGTCCATAAAAGACGTCGCCCCAGCCGGTAACGACAACAACCACGACAACAGCAGCAACAACGACCACAGCAACTCTTACCCACCCACTATCCTTTCATCGCCCCCGGAAGAACATCGACCAACGGTGCCCCCACCAACTACCCCTTCAACAACCCTGGCGGCGCCCCCGGCAGAGACCCAGGAGGCCACCGGGGACACCCAGCCGACACCCGTGGCACCACAACAGCTACGTCGGTCACAGAGGACTATCAAACCCCCGAACAGACTAAATCTGTAGAAGGGGTGAATGTGATGAAATATTCCATTCATCAGGCACTCTGTATTCTCTGTGTTTGATTGTGCCTGTGACTGTGACAAGCAGGGGAGTTTAGTTTCAGTTTCATTTCCTTACCTGTATTGTGTTGTGTGTAGGGCTCCGCCCATACCTGGCCCCTACTTAAGCAGGCCCCAGCGTGTCTCACAGGCAGTACAGCAGATCTCTGGATGAGAGACACTTCTCCACTGTGTATTACTTTCTGAG